>NC_083590.1:8709084-9909084 GCF_027579695.1 Neoarius graeffei
AGTGTACACTCAATACTTCACTGTACAGTCAGTGTACACTCAGTACTTCACTCCACAGTCACTATACACTCAATAATTCACTGTACAGTCTCTATACACTCAATACTTCACTGTACAGTCTCTATACACTCAATAATTCACTGTACAGTCTCTATACACTCAATACTTCACTGTACAGTCTCTGTACACTCAATACTTCACTGTACAGTCTCTGTACACTCAATACTCTACTGTATAGTCTCTATACACTCAGTATTTCACTCTACAGTCACTATACACTCAATACTCTACTGTATAGTCTCTATACACTCAGTATTTCACTGTACAGTCTCTATACACTCAATACTTCACTGTACAGTCTCTATACACTCAATAATTCACTGTACAGTAACTATACACACAATACTCCACTGTACAGTCTCTATACACTCAGTACTCCACTGTACAGTCTCTATACACTCAGTACTTCACTGTACAGTCACTATACACTCAATACTTCACTGTACAGTCACTATACCCTCAATACTCCACTGTACAGTCTCTATACACTCAATACTTCACTGTACAGTCTCTATACAGTCAATACTCCACTGTACAGTCACTATACACTCAATACTTCACTGTACAGTCTCTATACACTCAGTACTCCACTATACAGTCTCTATACACTCAGTACTCCACTGTACAGTCTCTATACACTCAATACTTCACTGTACAGTCACTATACACTCAATACTCCACTGTACAGTCTCTATACACTCAATACTCCACTGTACAGTCTCTATACACTCAATACTCCACTGTACAGTCTCTATACACTCAATACTTCACTGTACAGTCTCTATACAGTCAATACTCCACTGTACAGTCACTATACACTCAATACTCCACTGTACAGTCTCTATACACTCAATACTTCACTGTACAGTCTCTATACACTCAATACTCCACTGTACAGTCACTATACACTCAACACTTCACTGTACAGTCTCTTTACACTCAATACTTCACTGTACAGTCTCTTTACACTCAATACTTCACTGTACAGTCACTATACACTCAATGCTTCACTGTACAGTCTCTATACACTCAATACTTCACTGTGCAGTCACTATACACTCAATACTCCACTGTACAGTCTCTATACACTCAATACTTCACTGTACAGTCACTATACACTCAATACTCCACTGTACAGTCTCTATACACTCAATACTCCACTGTACAGTCTCTATACACTCAATACTCCACTGTACAGTCTCTGTACATTCAATACTCCACTGTACAGTCTCTATACACTCAGTACTCCACTGTACAGTCTCTATACACTCAATACTCCACTGTACAGTGTCTATACACTCAATACTTCACTGTACAGTCTCTATACACTCAATACTCCACTGTACAGTCACTATACACTCAATACTTCACTGTACAGTCTCTATACACCCAATACTTCACTGTACAGTCTCTATACACTCAATACTTCACTGTACAGTCACTACACACTCGATACTTCACTGTAAAGTCTCTATACCCTCAATGCTTCACTGTACAGTCACTACACACTCCATACTTCACTGTACAGTCTCTATACACGCAATACTTCACTGGTCAGTCACTCTATATGCAATCCTTCACTCTACAGTGTATACTCAATACTTCACCTTATATGTACTGTATATGCCATACATTACTGTAGTTATTGCATATGCCAGTCTTCATGTATTCTACACTCTATACTTCCCCATACAGTTCAACTCAATCCTTCCTTTTACAGTTATATACTCCATTTTGCACTCTTCATTTGTTCTGTATCCCATACAGACCTGATCAACTACTTTATAATCCATACTTTAAGTTTACAGTGGAGTTCATACTCCACGGTTCAGTTGCTGTATAATTTATAACTTCCATATTCACAATATGGTATGGACAGAGTAATATTGTGAGCCACACTTTACATACAGAATACACTCGAAAGTTAGTGTACATCCTGGACCACCGGCCACTGTATAGTTTTGTATATTTCATTGTCCAATGTATAGTTATTGTTTGCTCTCTTTATAATTCTATGGTTAATTCTATACTTCTGAGATCATATCAGAGTTACAGTATATTAGATTTTTCATTCTAAGGTTATGTAGTAAAAGCAGCGAACACCCCACATCAAGGTTACCTCACGCTTCATACTCTACTGAGCACTTCTCCCCTGTTGATCACCTTCGCCACAATATCTACTGCTAGCTCTCCCACCTTGCTAATGGTTTTAGCAACCGCTAACTTGAGCACATATTTTAAGACTGTTGGGTTCTCTGGAAACCTGTTTGAAATTACAATGGCAATATTTGCAATACTTTTGTTGAATTGAAGTCATAAATGAAGTCATAAGAAAAGAAGAAAAGCCATGTCTGTGAACCATTCATAACTTTCCCACCAGACGGCTTCTGCAATTATCAGACCATGATGACAACGCGGTCCATTTCTAAAATGATACAGATCTGAAATCTTCAGAATATATTAAAGAACTGGATGTAGCAGCTTTCTTAGTGATTTTTTCTTTTTTTTGGTGTCCATAATTTGTCTCCCTCATTCTCAGGGCCGAGGTCACTTCCTGTGCAGACTGATGATGGATTTTCCTGAGAGAAAGAGAACGGGGTGCCACTTTGTGCTGGTGTAAAGGTGAATGCTATAACAGATGCTCTGAGAGAGGAGGCATGCTGCGAATCATTTTGGGAAAGGGTTCCTGGAACGGATCAGCCGTTAGCTTGGGCAAGAGGATTGTGCTGGAGACTAACGGACCTGCAGATTCATGGATTAAGATGTAAACAATTGCTGTCATTTTTAATCACAAAAATTAAAGATGTACAGTAAATTACAGCATTTCTCATGAGATGTTTTGAGATTTTTCATCATTAACAATAAATCTATGGGACTGTGGGATTGATCTTCAACTGCTTTTGTCTCATTTGTGTCAATACAGAGACTTTTTTAAGTGGTGGTATGAAATACAGTAAAATACAAGAAGCTAAATTAATATACACAAATATACACAGGCTATATTAATGACTTTATTGTATATATGAAAAGTTATGTATAGACGAATACTTTAGGAAAATTATTGCTCTGCTTACTTGTTTGAATGTTTCAACCCTGAGTCTCTTTTCCTTCAACATTTACAATATTCATTAAAAAAAAGAAAAAAAGGCTTGTAGATTTTGCATGAGATCAGTATGGCCCAGATGCATCAGTGATGTCCATAAAAAGCTTCTCATAAAATCTGATTCGAGAAGAGAAAAAGTGTTTTTTATTTCCCTCTAGTTCCTAATCTGGGTTCATCGCCTCCATCATCTCTCCAACTCTTTCCATTGTCTCGTTTTCTCTCACTATATTAAACTCTCTTTCTCTGCTCTCTTCTTTTTCCATCCATCTCACCATAATCTCTTTAGTTCTTCTCATTATTTAACAATTATTCACTGAAGGTGAAGTGAATATCAGTGAATAATAACTGAGACAAAGTCGAGGCTATTATTCACCGATATTCACTGAGACTGAGGCAGATAATTGTTTTTGTATAAATACACAGGTGATTATTTTTAAAAAAAATCATTTCAAACTTCAAAATCTTCATGTAAATGTAATAACTTTGCGGTGCAGACTTGTGTCACTTCTCTACACCGAGTCACATAAAATACTTTGTTTTGAAATTGATAAAATAAATCAGCATTCCACCTTCCCTTTGAATAGTTTTAGACCAAACTTTGTAGCATCTTTAGTGCTTTTAGGAACAGCGTTTTCTTTCATCATTTGTAATTATTCCTCACTTACGGTGACAAAGCGATTGGACGCCGTTTTGCCGAGTCGCTCGAGGTGATTATCGAGAAATAGTCCGAATTTCTCAACCAATCAGTGCACACAATGTCCTCTAATCATCTTCCATATTTATATATTCACTTTAGGATGTCCTTCTCATTATATATATATATATATAAAACCATACACACTATTACTTTTGAGCTCATCCAGCCGACAGCTGATGAGTTTATGCCATCATGTGTTGTCTGGCATCCGTCCAGCATCATCCACATCTCACGAAAATCGCTTCTTCTCTCTCAATTCTTCACTGATTTTTTGTTCTTTTTGGCATAAAGGTAGGTCTGTCTGGGGTGCATATAGCTTCTACCCAGATTTGCATAATTGCAATTAATAATGAAGATATGGAGTAATTAATCAATCCCTAACAAGCAGTTTCCAGACAAATCGCTTCTTCTCCCTCAATTCTTCACTGATTTTGATTCTTTCTGGCATGAAGGTAGGGGTACCTAGGGTGCATATAACTTCTACCCAGATTTGCATAATTACAATTATTAATGAAGTTATGGACTAATTAAGCCTTAATGAGCAGTTTGACAAAAAGGTCAATTCCTCGCTGTTTTGGATTCTTTCTGGTAAATAGGTCGGTATTCCTAGGGTGAATATCACTTCTATATATAGCTTGTATATAGTGCATATAGCTTGCAACATTTATTGCACAAGGTGGCCCACTTTAGAGGGTTCCTTCTGGACTAGATAGGGCCAGAGTGAGATACGCCGTCACTGACGGTCTCATTATGAAATATTTTCATCGTCTCATAGCTACACTTGATCCTTTTCTTTTTCCTGTATTGTACTGCTGTTAAAGTTACATCTGACGTAATTGTCCAAAGTTTGAGCCCTTTGGGAACGTAGACGCAGTATTGGATAAACAATTTGGTCCTGTTTAAAGCATTAAAGGGAAATGACGTGCTTGCTGTCCTGCTTGCTTGGTCTTAAGGCTTTGATCATATGAGTTTGAAGACAGCCAGCGTTTCCTTTTAGCGTGAAACACAAATCAGCTGTTGATATGAAGCACCAGACTCGCAGAAATCAGCGCCTTCTATTTCCCAATCCTGTCCCCTTGAGCCAAATAGGTTTCTGAAATCTTCAGATGTGGTTCGGATGTGTACTTTTGGAAGTAATGTAATATGGTAATATGGAAAGATTCAAACATGGCCATCTAATTGGCCAGTATTGATGTGAGAAGTGGCAGGATCCATGCTGTGACCAGGTGAATGCATTTCAGGAGAAAGGTGCAAAGGTCGTGTGCAGGTCATGGTCTTCTGATTCTTCTTTCTCAGGGAAAACAAATAAGGCTGCAACATCTTTATTTTTATCAAATCATTTTCCTCATTCTCATATGTATAGGAACAGCTTATTTATATGGACTTGTATGGCAGACGCTCCACATAAATTGATTAAAAATTAACAACAAAAAACCCTGTAAGCAGATCAGTGGCGGCTGCTGGTTTTTAAAACAGGGGAAGCCCATTTTACGCATTCATCGTAAAACCTGTAGGCTGGATATCAAAGCATAGAAAGGTGTGCCCCATTAGCATAGTGAACTAGACAACCCCACCTAGTGGCAGAAAGTATTTTTGCTTGTACATTTCATGTTATAGTCTGGCTTGCCAGGCTAGTGCTTCATATCCTTAATCAAAAATATCAAACATCCAAAAATCACTGGCTATTCAACGAAGAGCCTTGAACAATCATACCCTGATATGCAACACAGAGTCTTTAACACAACACCCAGCTGTGCAACACATCCTTGAACATCTTCTGCAACACAGTCTGGAAATTCATAACCAGGTAGGCTATGCAACACACAGAACCTTGAATATTATACCCAGGTATAACCTATAACACAGAGCCCACCATTCTCTTAACATTACTGAACAATATACACACTTCAGATTCATGAACATTATATGATGCACACTATTTATACACAAATTCTGCCCTCCCTTAGCAAAAAGTAGCATACTTAAAGTTCATTTTATTAAGTATGCTTCAGTATAAGTATAGCAAGTATACTACAGACCATGTACTTTTAGTGTACTAGAAAGTATACAAATTTAATACTTTTTCGGACTAAATTGGAACATTTCAAGTTTATAAAAGTATACTTTAAAGTTCATTTTAAGTTTGCAAAAGTACACTTTAAAGTATACAACAAGTACCCTCATCTATATACTATCAATGTACTTGGTATATCCCTCTCATATGCTTAAAGTATACCACAAGTACACTTATCGATATACTGCCATTGTACTAGTTATATACTTTTTTTTTTAAAGATTTTTTGGGGGCTTTTTTCACCTTTATTGGATAGGACAGTGTAGAGACAGGAAATGAGCTGGAGAGGGATTGGGAAATGACCTCGGGTCGGAATTGAACCCAGGTCGCCGGATTTATGGTATGGCGCCTTTGTCGACTGAGCCACAGCGCCCCTTAGTTATATACTTCGAGTCCCTATTTTTAGTTTATTATTGCATACTTTAAGTATACTGTTATAAACGTTTGTTATTTCACTAGTTTACTTGTTATACTTTAAGTTTGCTTGCCATATTACTTGTAGCTTACTATTTATATACTGGAAATATACTCCTTAAAGTATTCTTAAAGTTTACTCATACTGTATGTACACAAGAGTGTGATGCATTTACAAAATCACAAGACAGAATGTTGAAAACAAGTTTGATATATTTTCAAACATTTCAAAAACAAAGATCTATGAAATCAAGTCCTTCCTTACTGGAGAAATTGGTCAATAAAGTCAAGTCAAAAGTTTTTCTGTTTTTGTGTATGATTTTAAGGTACATAAAGATAATGCAATTGAGCACACATACTATATACTGTAAAGTTTTAAACTCCAGCATTATATTATATTAATATATAAATTAAATGTTAAGCATGAGTCAATGACTTGACCTTATTATGCACTTGGAGCAAGATATACTAAGCATTAGTACTTTGTGGCAGAAAAACGTAAAAAGTATACTAAAGTATAAGTTTTAGTATTAAAGTATAAGTGTAAGTCTTAGTATTAATGTACTTAGTCTTAGACTTTTGTTTATACTTTTCAGTATAAGCCAAGTATACTTCACTATACTATTCTTAAGTATCTAAAATATAGTTTATAAAAAGTCAACTTCAAGTATACTTCCTCAGTTTTAGTAAAAAATAAGTATACTCATAGTACACTTGAATAAACTTCTTTTTGCTAAGGGCTCCGCTCCTTTTCCAGAAAATGGTCTGTGACCCTGTTATACCAGCTGGTGCACACTGTATACGAGCACCTTCATCCATGGCATGTTCCACCCTGACCCTCCCCAGACAGCTAAGTCTTGCACATGAAGTGACATGCTCATTGCTCGTTTCATGCCTTTTGCAAGCCCTTTTGAAATTCACCAGGTCCCCAAACCCATCTTTTGACCAAACTAAATTTCCCTGAGAGCGCTTCATCAAAAGACATGGCCAACAGTACATTTTATTAGTCACAGGAGACCCAGTCAACCAGTTCACATTTTCATACCAAGACACCTGAAAAGACCTGTTATGACCTGCTGATTTTTGAATGAGATTAAGCTTGGGCTTTGGTCTGCCTTGCTCTTTAATTCTCACTTTCTCCTCATATGGCAGAGTGTCAAAACGTTTTGGCAAAAGCATGTCCATGATGTTTGCCATTATAGCAGATAGATACCAGCTGTTAGCAGCTAGCACTGCAGATGCCAATAAGGCTCAAGCTAGCCTACAACCACGTTGATTGAACTACAAATGAAATAAATGAGTGAATTCATGAATGATCAAACTGATAGAATGGATGAAAGTTAACGGAGCACAACGAGTAATATTTACATTTATTTACAGAGTACTGTACAGAGACATCAATGAGAAGAAACGTTTATATGAAAAGAAATTCGGACAGCACTTTGGCACACGACTACACTTTCTCGACATCCGCTAGGGACTGACTGATCATGCTTCCGTGTTCCTTGCCGACGCTGAAGTACAGCAACCGCCCTCCTAATGTCTTTCAAACACCACCTCCAATAATCCTTTATCAGCCCGGCTTCTTGGCCCTCCCATGTCCTGTTTACCACCAGAGATACCCGGCTTCCCTGGAAGTGACGATTTTGTCGATTTTAACCAATAACAACTAGCCAAAATTGGCTGTTCAGAGCCATCTCGTAGACTGCAATGGATACCCGGCTGCCAGCAAAGGTGATTCTCGTAGCGAACTGCAAGTTCATCAGACATCACTCAAATAAGTTACAGGATGACATAGGGATAGTTATGAACGTAAATACAATCTTGGGCATATATTATGTTATGCAAGTTATTGTTTTAATGAGAATTCAATGTCATAGACGCCGCAGTTTGGGGAGATAATTTTAGGGGAAGTTTGGCTTCCCTTGTTGTCTCTGAGAAATCGCCCCGAAGCAGATGTTTATTTGATGTTTACAGAAGGAGACACCAGTGTCAGTGCTTTGTAACAGTCATAAGTATAGCTGTAAGTTTTCAAACATCTTTAGGACAGAGGAATTTACACTTTGTGACTTCTCTGTAACATGACAAGAGGGTTTTTTCCCCTGATTTCCCTTTAGCAGGACCTCAAGTGATTTATTTCTTTCCTTTTGTAAAATCAGAACTAGATGTACTAAATAAATCTAACTGAATTTGTCTATACTCATACAGTAAGCTAATTTGTCACATTGCTAAACATAAGCCACACTCACCTCTATCTTTGTGGTTACCTGCTATTCTATGACCCACAATATTAAAAACCACAACTTTTATCACAGTAAAACCAAACTGTCTAGTGAACACCATGATCCTGTTCCTTTCACTTCTCCAAAGTTTCATTTTTGCACATGGTGATATTCAAGGAAAAGGTCTGCAATCAGATCCTTCTTCACTTCTTCACTCTTCCCCCCACGTCTGGTGAAAACGGTCGAGATGAAAAAGATCGATCTCATTGGCGTCTCTGCGTCATCTCAAGCAGGCAAGCATGTTTGATATTTGTTAAGGCATCGTCCTTCTGGAGGTTCAGGATGGGGCCGAGAAGGGGGATGGCTCCTCGAGGAATGTCTGTCTGAATAAGAGAGGATGGGAGGAGAGCTTCAGAGACACTGGAGTCTGATGAAGTCCTGTGCAAAATGTTAGAAATAAATGAGCGTCTACTCTCACTGACGCTCTCGTTTGTTACCCTTGAAGCCTGGAAACGTCACAAGGGTACTTCAGCGCAGGTGTCATATAAAAGGTTTTGGTCCTGTTTTGGTCCTGTCTAGCAACAGTGTTCTTATTACCCCTGAAAATATGAACCAATCTTATTTGTGTACTTGTATATTTTTCAAGTGTAAATAATCTGACTTGTTGAAGTTGTTGTCCTGGAGAAGAAATGATGGTGGTCCCAAGCCTCTGGTTCTTGATTCCAGACCAAAGGTATTTTGGTTGGCACTAGCTGAACTCACCTAAGTTTATTTACATCCAGGCATCCTTCAAGCAAGACCGAATGACCCCATACACAACATACGAGTCCAAACTTCCCCACATTCATACTGCTCACTGAGGAAAGCCTAGTAATGCTGATGACCACAAAGCATCTGCCAACTTGCTAGCTTGAGCCAATACCATCAACGTTCTTCAGACAATCTTCAGAGACTTTGCACTGTATGCGATGGTGATGATCAATGAATCTCTATCAAGTAATTCTGGTTCTTTCCATCTTCAAATCTGCTCAAGTCACACCTCACTATGGTGGACTCCACTGGAGAGTTGTTTCCCATCTTCCATTCCTGTCCAAGATCCTGGACTGTGCAGTTCTTGCTGATCTGGTTACAAGGCAATGCAATCACCAAACATTTACACAAAGCAAGACAGTACTGTATGCCTTAAATTCTAATCCTGCTTTGACACTGTAAAGCATCAGATCCTTATCTTCATGCTTGCCAACTTGAGGACTTGGAGCTGTCCTCTGATCCAGTTCTGATTGCTCTTACAGGATCAATCCTAGATGGAAATACAGAGAGATTCATTTTCATCACCTCATAATATTACTATGAGAGTGCATCTGGGGTCAGTACTCTGTCTGCTTCTCCATTTAAATCTCTGGACTCAATTACTGGTTCTCATGGCTCCTCTGATCACTGCTATGCCAATGACACACAACTTTACCTCCCAAGTTGCTCTGAAGATATCAGCCTACCTTTCTGACCCATCATTTGAAACTCAACCTTGACAAATCTGAAGTGATAGACCTACTGTTGAAGAGCTCCCCCTGTTGGACCCTGGCACATAGAGTTAAGAATTTTGGTGGGATGAGATTAACTTCTTCAGTCAGATCCAGATCACATCAACCAGTGGATCAGAATCTGCTCAAATCCATATACAAAGCTGAATTATTTCTAGAATTGACCATTGCCTCATCTCCTCTTCAGTGCATTCAGGATGCTGCACTCCTCCAGAAATTCTCTCATGAGACCTCCATAATAAGCCATTGAGGAACTCCACAGTTCCTGGATTCCTGTTGCAGCAAAATCATATTCAAATTCAAAACTCTTGTCTTAGCATTCAATGAATCTCAGATTCTCAGATTTTCTACATATCCTGGCCTGGCTCTGAACAAAACTGACATGCTAACTCAGGTTTTCAAACCCTCTATACCTGGTGTGTCCCTCTCTGGGGTCTAAGCATGCTCATAGTCCAAGATCGGTGGAGGTTTAGCAGTTAGGACTCCAGATTTCTGATCGGAAGGTTGGTCATCTGATCAGCTCAACTGTGTGTCACTTTGGATAAAAGTGTCTTACAAATGTGAAGATCTTGCAAGATCTCGCTTTAGTGGTGGAACAAGCTTCATTTCGAATATTCCTTCTGCAAGTATCTGAAGATTTATACCTTTTTGGTAGTTATGGATATTTGTTATGGTTAGTAATTACATGGTCATTTGAATACTTGATTCTGATTGGTCAGTTACGGCATTCTATGGTCTGTGATTTCTGTATAACAGACTGTTCCTATGGACCTCTAACAAAAGCCATGGCCTAAAGGCTAGAGAAGCAGATTTGGGACAAAAGGTTGCCGGTCCGATTCCCTGGACCAGCAGGAATGGCTGAAGTGCCCTTGAGCAAGGCACCTAACCCCCAACTGCTCCCCAGGCTGCTCTCTTGTTCTGGATAAGAGCATCTGCTAAATGCCTGTAATGTAAAATCATTTATAAATCAATATTTTGTATCAAATTATTTGTTTCTTTAGCAAATAGCTGTGTAATAAGCGGGATTGTCGACAGCGAGCCGTGAAATAAACCCCTTCAGGGTGATTCAAGAAGCCTCCACTTCACATCAGGGTCCTGCATCAATCACCCTGTCAGGGTTTATTTCACAATAATGACCCGCCCATTATCCCTTGCATATTGTAGGCGTGTAATGCATTGACACTCTCTGTATATGTTCAGTGCTCCACATATCCCGAACTGTCTCGTCTCATCTCATTATCTCTAGCCGCTTTATCCTGTTCTACAGGGTCGCAGGCAAGCTGGAGCCTATCCCAGCTGACTATGGGCGAAAGGCGGGGTACACCCTGGACAAGTTGCCAGGTCATCACAGGGCTGACACATAGACACAGACAACCATTCACACTCACATTCACACCTACAGTCAATTTAGAGTCACCAGTTAACCTAACCTGCATGTCTTTGGACTGTGGGGGAAACCGGAGCACCCGGAGGAAACCCACACGGACACGGGGAGAACATGCAAACTCCACACAGAAAGGCCCTCGCCAGCCACGGGGCTCGAACCCGGACCTTCTTGCTGTGAGGCGACAGCGCTAACCACTACACCACCGTGCTGCCCATCCCGAACTGTATTTCAGTTTAAACCTGAAATGGGCGTGGCCTCAACTGGCGGTTTCTATTTTTTAATGAAATATGAACCTTTTTTATATTCCACCCACCCAAACAATAAGAAAAGAAAAATCCAGGGTGCTCTGACAGTTCCTCAACCACAGCCACATCACTCCAGTTTATATCTGATCTCGGGTAGAGACTGTGTTTGAATTCCACTCAGACTGGTATTTTTGTTTGGACCGACCTGCAATATTTACCAAAATATCAGCAAACTAGTAGCTTAATTTAAAGCGCCACGGCCCTGAGAACAGTTAGCCGTGTGTGTGTGCGTGTGTGTGTGTGTGTGTGTTTGACTAATCCACTGTTGGAGATGATCTAGTGCTGCCTTCGCAGACTCCTCTGGTGACAGCAAACTTCCCAGCTTCCACTCAGTCATGAGTCGGCCCACAGTGCGTGTGTGTGTGTGTGTGTGTGTGTGTGTGTGTGTGTGTGTGTGTGTGCAGACTGTGCATTTATACTACTCTTGACAGTAGCAAAAAAGTAGTCCATTTGTCTGGTGTCCCATCAGGGCTGCAAACATACAACGAGAGAGAGAGAGAGAGAGAGGAGACATTCTTCTGAGCTGTCACAACAAGAGACGTGTGTGTGTGTGTGTGTGTGTGTGTGTGTGTGTGTGTGTGTGTGAGAGAGAGAGAGAGAGAGAGAGAGAGTCAGTGGGGTGGGGGGCAGACAGCGACAGAGAGGCTCGCCGGGTTCTCCCAGAGGATTGTGCGTGTGTGTGTGTGTGTGTGTGTGTGTGTGTGTGTGTGTGTTATGAGAGGGACTCCCCTCATGGCCGAGTGTGTGACGGCTGGAACAACAGCGCCAGTCTCCAGCCCCCCTCCACACTCCCCCCGTCCCCCGTCTCCTGTCCGCCTTCTTTTCTTTCCTCCTGCGTTGTCCCTCAGGACCTCATGTCTCTCTGCCCCCATGACACTTTCTCCTCACATTCATCCTCTCCTCCCTCTCTCTGTCTCTCGCTCTGATTCTGTCTCACTCTTTCACTCTGTTTATCTTTTACATCAACACTTTCTCCATAGTTAGTTTTCTTTTGCTTGCCTAACTATCTTTCCTTTCATTCCCTCACACTCCTCTCTTCAGACACTCATCTATTCTTTCCTTTCTTGGTTTGTCTTTCTCTCTGTCTCTCTCACGCTTTTCTTCTCTTCCTCCTTTCCTTTCCTGCATGCTCTCTCTCTCTCGCTCTCTCTCAGCTCCTACTCGTCTCACTCTCTCACCTCATCTGAAGACTCTTCCATTTGTCTCCACCTCAGCACTTCCTCCATACACTTCTTTTCCTCACACGTCTCTTTCTTCTTCCCTTACTTATCCCTTTCTTGTCCTGTCTTTCTCTCTGTCACTACCTGTCTCACTCTTCTACTTTATCTTTCGACGTCTTTCAATACCTTTTCCATAGAGCCAGTCCATCTTTCTCTTTTTCTCCTCATCCATCTCCCTCTGTCTCTCATCTCTTCTCAGTTTCTTTCTTTCTTTCTTTCTTTCTTTCTTTCTTTCTTTCTTTCTTTCTTTCTTTAACAGCTCCTCCATATATCTGGGCTTTATTTCTCTCTTTTTCCCCCTCACCCTGGTCTTTCTCGCTCTCTCTCTGTCCGTTTTCTATTTTTCTCAGAATCACCTTCTCCTCCCATTCTTGTTCTCTCTCCTTTCTCTGGTCTCTACCTGTCTCACTGATCTCTCTCTCTCTCTCTCTAATCTGAAGACTGTCTTTCACATCTCTTATCTTTTTTCTGTTCTATTCTAAATACACCTCATTTCCTTTATTTGTCGTCTCATTTTCTATCATCTGTCAATTTCTGTTCCTGTTTGTCTTCTTCTTCTTTTTCTTCCTCCAGGTAATAAATGTGCACTGCACTGAATCCTTACTGAACACAGTGCTCTATCTGCTTCCGATTCTCCCAACAGACCCAGCCAGGCGTCTCTGCACAGAACCACGACGGATCCATTTCACAGACCTGCACCAAACCAGCTTTCAAACTGCCTCAGATTATTACACGATAAAGAATATTATTACATCCCATCCATGGTGCCGGTCCGTGTTTTAGATTTAATATTTGGCCCAGATGTGGCACAGTTCTCACTGCAAAATAACTGAAAACTGAATTTGAGGAGAAAATTCCTTAATACTAGTGAAATGATCTTGCTGCATGGACAGATATTTTTACTTGACAAGACATCTTGGAATAAGTTGGTTACAATCTAAACTAGTTTTAATAATCCCAGAGTTGGCATCTTGTTTTCTTCTAATAGGAAATGCAAGATCGTTTCAATTATATTCAAGATATTCTACCTTGTTAAGATATCATTGTTGCAGTGTAGAAGAAAACAAGACGCCAACTCTGGGATTGTTAAAACTAGTTCTAGATTGTAACCAACTTATTCCAAGATGTCTTGTCAAGTAAAAATATCTGTCCATGCAGCAAGATCATTTCACTAGCATTAAGGAATTTTCTCCTCAAATTCAGTTTTCAGTTTTTTGCAGTTCTGCTTCTGATCCTCGTATCCAGACGACATGTGAGATTTGTTCATTTTGCTTCGTCTGATTCAGACTGATATTAATATTACTGGCTCTGTTTGGTTCAGTCTAAATGCATGGAATACTAACGCATGGAAAAGTGCAGGGGCTCTCAGTGTAGTACACACACACACACACACACACACACACACACACACACACACACACACAGGTTTGTCCCCACTATCCTTCTGAGGACCTTCCACTGACATCATTATTAAAACAATGAATTAATGCTGTTCCTGCACCTGAACCTCACACTAACCTTAACCTCAGGATTGAAAACGGGTTGGCTTTATCTATCTATCTATCTATCTATCTATCTATCTATCTATCTATCTATCTATAAACAACAACAACAGCAATGACAATGACAGTACTTTCCTTGTGGGGACCATCCAAATGTCCCCACAAGATCAAAATGGTCATATTTTACCACCCTTATTGGGACATTTAGTTCTTGCTAGTGCACACACACACACACACACACACACACACACACACACACACACACACAGCTGAATGGAAAAATCCAGTCTATTTCTCATGACACGGTAGCTAAGCGCCTAATTGACTGGGTTTAATCTCATGATAATTAACATGCTAATGGTCTAATAAAATGTAAATGTTTAAAGTGTGTGGAATGGCTAATAGAGCCATAATGTGTGTGTGTGTGTGTGTGTGTGTGTGTGTGTGTGTGAGAGAGAGAGAGAGAGAGAGAGAGAGAGCATTCTTAATATCCCTCATTCTTGAGTAAACTTTTATTTCTCTATATGTTCTCCCTCTATTATTTTCTTTCACTATCTCGCTCTCTCTCTTTCACTTTCTGTCTGTCTCTCTCTCTTTCTGTCTCTCTCTCACTTTCTCGCTGTCTCTCTGTCCCTCTCTCTGCCTGTCTGTCTCTCTCTCACTTTCTCTCTCTCTCTCTCTCTCTCTCTCTCTCACTTTTCCGTTCCTCTCTCACTCCCTGAGATGTTTTTACTAGCTGGAGGTGAAGGAGAGCATGAGAGAGAGAGAGAGAGAGAGAGAGATAGCAGGGTGAAAGTAGTGAAGCAGGGGAGTGAGCAGTAGACGAGTGTGTGGAGGGAAGCGGCATGGTGCTGGGTGGCAGGGTGAGTGTGTGGGGCCTCCCCGGCTGGCGCCTGTAATTTTACCTTCCCATTCATCAGACCCAGATATTAATAATAACAGCACATCTGGATTCACTTACTGTCTCTGCTTAACCCTTTACACCACCACTGCTCACTTCATCTCTCTCTCTCTCTGTCTCTCTCTCTTTGCTTAACCCTTTGCACAAACCTCATCTCTCTCTCTCTCTCTCTCTCTCTCATGACGCTGATGGATTGTCCATACACATCAAATATTTGTTTTATTCACAAGGTGTAACATCAAGACATTCTCATGAGCTTCACACACACACACACACACACACACACACCATGCTCATTTAAACCTCCTCATTCTGTATCTGAATTAAAGGAAATCAGTGCTAGTGGAGCCGTTGAGCTGTATCAAGTGATAGTAACACAGCTGGACAGATGTTGGGTCAGTGCTGGCTCCGGGTGTTGAACACTGGCCGAGCGCACGCTCAGAATGGGCAGAACTTTAGTTAAGTGTGAGCCCAATGTTGAGCTGCCAGTCACTGGCTAAATGTGAGCTGAAGAGGAACGAAACACTGTGGGATTGATGTGAGCTGAGCACTGGGTTTCGACCCCGGTTCCACAACACTGATAACTCTAACTCTACCTATAACTCCAACTCTGACTCTCCCTCAGCCTGAGTTTAGTTCCAGTCTGGAGCAGAAACACCACAACTCTAATCCCCACTATAATACCGCTTGGTCCTGACACTCAGGGAAATAAACACATGCAACTGAGGAACAGTCATGGAATTTTTTTCCGAGTAGCAGCACATTATTCCGGGTCGTACTGTACAGCTTGGACTCTAAAACAACCCATGCACACACTCCGGTGGCTGATAAAATATGGATAGGTCACGGATTACAGAAATATAATAAAAAAGGATACAAAATACGGAGTGGTTACGGATTTAAATACGGATGCATCACAGATGCTAATAATTTACGGATTGTTCACGGATGTTTCAGTAGATTACAGACTGGTTACTGATTTCATACGGATGATGCATCATGGATAAAAAATTAAGAAGTCTTAATTTAAGTCAATTCAGTGTTTGGACTGCTGAAGTTCATAATTAAAATATCTTCCCTGCATTTATATGTTTACTTTATTAATTTATTATTGATATTTCATGGAAAATAATCACATATCCATGAATAAAAGATCCGTGTTTTGTATTAGATTTTTTTATTTTCGGTGAATTCATGATGCAACAAGGATGTATAAAGCTGCCTGGGGAAAAATAGCACACGCTCAGACAATGTCACATGTCAACAATTACCTGATTGGTCAGATGTTTATCAGATCAGGTCCAGGCTTGGGAAAATGGCTCCAGAAGCAATCTCACTGATACAGATAAACCCAGGCCTGGGCTATAGGGATCGATATCGGTCTGGTGTGAGCACCGACTGCATAAACTGCAGGGGACTGATTTATTTATAGTTATAGTTGTAGTTATTGTTATTTGTATTGTGGGACCGGGCTTTAAATGGGATAAACATTGGTTTAATGTTGGATAAATATGGAGGGAATGTTAGGTCAGTGATCAGTTGAAGCCTTAACACCAGTACAATCTTGGAAATAATTTGGCTGACCATTGAAATGTTGCCTCAGGTTTGGTTAAATGTGGATTAAATATGAATAGAATGTTTACCAAACATAGAATGAACGTTGAGCAAATGTTGGCTGAAAATCTCAACATAGGTAGAATGTTGGCTAAATACAGGACTGAAATTTTGGAAAATGTGGGCTAAACCTTAACTAAATATGAGAGGAATGTTGGTTAAACATGACCAGAATGTTGGCCAAACTTAGATTTAACATTGTACAAATACAGGCTAGATCTTGGACAATTGTAGGACATACTGGGAAGAATTTTGGCTGACTTTGGCTAAACATGGGCAGAATGCTGACCAAACACATTCTGGATGTGTTGACCAAGGATATCCAAACACAGCCAAGGTGGTCAGCCAAATTTCTCCCAGTGTTTCCCACAATTGTCTGAGATCTAGTCTGTATTTGTACAGTGTTAAACCTAAGTTTGGCCAACAATTGGGCTGTGTTTAACCAACATTTATTCAATATTCTTCCCACATTTAGCCAAGGTTTAGCCCATATTTTCCCAAATTTCAGTCCTGTATTTAGCCAACATTCTACCTGTGTTTAGATTTTCAACCAACATTTGCTCAGTGTTCATTGAACATTAACCAAACATGTCAACATTGGCTAAGGTTAGACACTGGGCTACATTTTTGCTTTAAAATGGGCTGACAATGGGTTAACCCTACAGTAAACATTTGTCAAATGTGAGCTAGATGTTGGATGAACACAGTGGTTCAGGCACAGGCTGAATATTTGCCAAATGTCAGGTGAATCTTGGTGGAATGTTGGCAAAATCCAGACTGAACCTTAGCCAGAGCATTAGGCAGCTCAGTTTCATCACTGGCCAGTTGGATGAACGTTGGCCAAGTGCTGGCTGGACAGTAGCATGGTTTCCATCCACCTGTTTACATGGGAATTTTGAATATGCATAAAACGTAAACCAAAATGGAAACTTAAGAAATTAAAAAAAATAAAATTAAAGTAAAAAACCCCAGCAAAATACTGTGGAAAAAGTTAACAAGTTGGTGTTTGAATAAAGATATTCTTTGAAAAAGACTGACTGAAACAAACTGTTTGGAACAATCGATGATGTAACATGACATGCATCTTTTTTTTCTTTTTTGCATGACATAATCTTGGTCCTAATGTTCAAAATATTCTGCAGAACTGTAGCTGATGGATGCGTGTTTCAGAGAAAAATGCTTAAAATGTGTGAAGCATTTGGATGGAGTGTGTGAACAGGTGTCAGAGTCCTGCACTCTACCAAGCTGACAGTCGTTACACACGGGTCTGAGGAGGAGAGAAAAACACACACACACAAGCTGTTCATCACTCATCTGCTCCAGAGTCAACATGGTAATGATGTCATCATCAGGCGTCCAGCCAGACTCGCGCAAACTATAGTGAACCTGCGAGCTGTATAAAGAGCCTTATTTAGGTTGGGGAGAGAGAGAGCAGGTTCTTTTTTCCACTCCACGGACAGAGTGCTACCTCCCACTGTGAAATATATAAATATATAAGAAAAAAAAACTCAGGCCTGCCTTCTAAAAACACTTTTGACAAACAACTCGTTATGGTGCTAATTATTTTCTAAGGAAAATAAGCAGACAGAAATTGCAGCATATGTTTGTCTAAGCTGGTGCTACTGGGGAATCTCTCTGAGAAAATAAATGTGGCTAATTAATTGAAGGAACGGTGATTTAAATCATATTAATCATATGGATAGAGGAACCAATTGGCTTCTCTACTCTGGGGTTATGGTTGCACCCTGATAGATGTCCTGAAGTCCAGTATGAATGTATTTTGCTTGTCTGAATCAAGCCACTGATAGACTGAAGGTCTGTATGCTG
This sequence comes from Neoarius graeffei, assembly GCF_027579695.1. Lineage (NCBI taxonomy): Eukaryota > Metazoa > Chordata > Actinopteri > Siluriformes > Ariidae > Neoarius > Neoarius graeffei. Next base: position 8,727,952 of record NC_083590.1, read on the forward strand.
GTCATAATCACAGTCAGTTTTGTTGCTGCTGGAGGTTCATCGTCTGCTTGACCTTCTTGAGAATGGTATCACTGATAAACCTAATGGGATGCTTTATGGGAAGCCATGGCCCAATGGTTAGAGAAGCAGCTTTGGGACCAAAAAGTTGTTGGTTTGATTCCCTGGACCAGCAAGAATGGCTGAAGTGCCCTTGAGCAAGGCACTGCACCCCCAGGCTGCTCTGGGTACGTTGTATGTCACTCTGGATAAGAGTGTCTGCTAAATGCCTGTAATGTAATGATCGATCTGGGATTAGGTAGAGAGGAGTGCACTTCCAAAATCTGAAATCATCTCTCGAGTCTTAGGATGCATTCACACCTGCTTACACCATTTGTTGAGTCAGAATCAGATAGATGCTTCCGATTAATTTGGTTTGGTTTGGTTTCACACTACACAGAATGAAATACATAGGGCTGAAAATTACCCAATAAAACTCATAAAATTTAAACAAATGTTTCCAATTGAATGAGTGTAGAGATCACAAAAATCAGGCAAGCATTACAGGCATTTAGTAGACGCTATTATCCAGAGCAACGTACAACATTCCCAGGAGGAGTACCTTGTTAGGTGCCTTGCTCAAGGACACTTCAGCCAGTCCTGCTGGTCAAGGGAATTGAACTGGTGACCTTTTGGTCCCAAAGCTGCTTCTTTAACCTTTAGGCAATGGCTTCCTCAAGCACAGAGAACATAGAGCTGAGTCTCAATAAATGACAAGATAAATATATAAATAATGAGTGTAAAATATTTTGGGTGTCATATACAGAGTTTTGGATGTTTTTGTTTATCCAAATCTTCAGAACACATGAGATTTTTTTTTTTTTTTTTGCAGCGCTACAGCACCGTCCTTCGAGCTGGATGAGGACTGAAAGGACTGTCTCACCCAACTTGCTCAGCAGGGTTGCTGTGCTCTCACCTGCTTAAAGAACTGCACTGATGGGGAAAACACACCAGGGTTCTGTTCAAACAGACTAAATGTGAAATGTGAAAACACCCTCAGAGTACTGTTTTAGGCTCCAAACTGTTGATACTGCTACAGAACATCAACTCAACCATGCCAGATCATCATTGTTTTATAAGAGACAAATATGTATTGGATCACCTACAAACTTCAGAAGTGTATTTGGAAGTATGATCCATGGTTGTTGTCAAGCTCCAGAACAGAGAAGGATTTGAGCTTTACCAATCTGCAGGACAGGGGGTTCTCCAGGACCAGGGTTTGAAAAGAACACTGTAAAAGAAAAAGCCAGAGTTAATATTGAAGCGGTTACAGAAACAGTGGCTGACTATAGTGGGGTCAGAGATAGAAGCATAAGGGTAAGTACATATGCTGTACTGTCATGTCCAGCCATCCAGGATGCCACTTTCAAACAAACAGTTTTCACACTGTTTACTGAATTTGTGTTTAACCAGCAAGCCATATAATGCTTAACAGCTTCTTCTTCTTCTTCTTTTTCTTCTTATGGCTGTTCCTGTTAGGGGTGTCCACAGTGGATAATGTCTCTCCATCTCCTCCTGTCCTCTGTATCTTCTTCTGTCACACCAACCATCCTCATGTCCTCCTTCACCACATCCATAAATCTCATCTTTGGTTTTCCTCTTTTCCTTCTACCTGGCAACTCCATGTCCAGCATTCTTTTCCCAATATGTTCTTATCCAGAGCATATATAGCTTATATAACAAAACAAAACACATTAGACAGTCCATACCTACAAATGATGACAGTAGCCATCATAACAGTGCTTTCTGGGTTAATGTGGGTGTGTTAGAATAGGGAAAACAAAAAATCTGCAGGACAGGGGGTTCTCTAGGACCAGGGTTTGAAAAGAATACTGAAAAAGAAAAAGCCAGAGTTAATGTTGAAGCAGTTACAGAAACAGTGGCTGACTATAGTGGGGTCAGAGATAGAAGCATAAGCATCTGGGGCTAGATCAAGAATTTAAAGTGGGCAGCCCCTGAAACAAGGGTAAGGTCAGTGACAGTGACAGGCTTATGGGTAGAACTGACATGTGGTCGGGATTGGCAGCATAGACTGACATGAGAGCAGAGCCAGGGTCAGGACCCATGACAGAGATGGGGTCAGGGACTGAGAAGAGACGGGGTCAAAGACTGAGACAGAGACTGGCACCAGATCAACGCCTGAGACAGGGCTTGGGACTGACACATGAGAAGGATCAGTGGCTGAGCCTGACACAAGGGAAGGGTCAGGGATTGAGCTTAAGACAATGTCAGAGGGTGACATGATATGATATTAGAAGCACAGAGGCTAAGACAAAGCTAAGAGCAGATGTATCAGCAGAGATTGTGTTAGTAGGAGCAGTACCAGGGACAAAGCTGAGGCTGTAGATAAAGCTGTGATTGAAGTGGGGGCTGGTGGGCTTGTTGCTCCAAATCAGAAGCTGACTCATCAGGATGTAATCCTTGCACCCCATTCACACTTACACTGAAAACTGTTTATTATTGCTGTTATGCTGTAATGGGGTTCTGTGGGATGGAAGCTAAACAGAAAAGTTGAAATGTTAATTTATCCCCTAGAGGCCTAGGGACTTTAGGGTGGCATGGTGGTGTCGTGGTTAGCACTGTTGCCTCACAGCAAGAAGGTTCTGGGTTTGAGCCCAGTGGCCGACAAGGGCCTTTCTGTGTGGAGTTTTCATGTTCTCCCTGTGTCTGCGGGGGTTTCCTCCGGGTGCTCCTGTTTCCCCCACAGTCCAAAGACATGCAGTTAGGATAATTGGCTACTCTAAATTGCCCATAGTTGTGAATGGTTGTTTCCTAAGCCCAGAAATGGGAGGGTTGCATCAGGAAGGGCATCCGGCATAAAACTATGCTCCAATTAATATAACATGTGGATCAGTAGGGTCCACATGGACCCTGACCTGGCAGCAGTGCTGGACAAGGAGGAAGAAGAGACCGAGGGACTTTAGGTGCTTTTGGACCAAACAGTTCTAGGGACTCCCTGAGAGGAACTTCCTCTAGGGAACTACATACCTTCAAGGGCTTTTTTTTTTCTGTATGTATTCGCACCACTAGTAGGAATGCTGAAGTGAGAAAAAACACTTGTTTGTGAGGATAATCAGAAGAAAAGGCTTCAATTGGCCAGGGAGCATAAAGATTGGTCTCTGGAGCAATGGGAAAAGGTCATATTGTCTGATGAGTCCAAATTTACCCTATTCCCAGAGCAATGGGCATGCCAAGGTAAGAACATGGTAAGAATACAGTCAGGTGGGAATACACCACACCTGTTACTTTATTATGATGGAAGACTGAGTGGGAAGGAAACATTTTATCTATGCCTTGTTAGCTCATCCGGCCGACAGGTGATGAGTTTATGCCATCATGTGTTGTCCATCGTCGGCGTCACCCACGTTTCACGAAAATTGCTTCTTCTCCCTCAATTCTTCACCGATTTTGATTCTTTCTGGCATGAAGGTAGGGACACCTAGGGTGCATGTAACTTCTACCCAGATTTGCTTCATTACAATTATTAATGAAGTTATGGACTAATTAATCCTTAATGAGCAGTTCAATAAAAATTGCTTCTCAATTCCTCGCCGTTTTGGATTCTTTCTGGCAAATAGGTCGGTATTCCTAGGGTGGCTATCGCTTCTATATATAGCTTGTGTATAGCATATATAGCTTGCAACATTTATTGCACAAGGTGGCCCACTTTAGATCATCCTTCTGGACTAGACGGGGATGGAGTGAGCTACTCCATCATTGACAGACTTGTTGTTTTTAACTGATACATTAATGGGTTTCTTATGTGAAAGGGGCTTTAAAGATATGAAACAGTGACCATAAAATAGAAGATAATGATTATTTATCACCGCAGATGTTCTCATCTATAATATACACACTGTACTATATGCTAGCAATGGTACTTGTTTTTCTGAAAGGGTCTTGGCCCTTTAAGGTCTGTTCCAAGTAAAGAAAGTAGTGTAGTACAGACTGTCCTATAAACCAGTGATGGACAACAAGGCTTTCGTCCCATGGGTGAAGGAAGCAATGCAAGCTTAGTGTTCCTGATAATCCACTAGATAATTATGGTTGATTTTAGTTGGATTAGAAAGGATGTTCTCAGCATATGCTCAAATTAAAATGAGGACTGGAAAACAAACTTATTTAGCCCCTGGGAATACCATTATAAAACCTAAATAAAGGGTCTTGTCCTTTCGGATTTGGGCTGAGGAGCAAGTCTTGATTGCTGAGGCCACTGAGACTGGAGACACAAGAAAATGGTTTACCAAGAGCTTCAGGTGTTGCTGCAGTCAATACTACACGACGTCTCTGATTAATGCCTTTATTTCTGACCATGCCTTATGTTCATTACCCTGAAATAGTGTTGGCAACATGGACTAAAAGGAAATAGTGCACAACTTTACACATTAAACCTCTGGTGACTATCTGTATATTTGTGTATATACAAGTGTAAGTGGTGATGTTGGTTGTTTATGAGAATGCTTCTACCTGTCAAGATGCACTGTGAGCTGTTTATAGCCTTTGCTGGTATGTTTTCCAGTGTGTGTGAGTGTGCACGAGTATGAGGGATGAACGCCACAGGCCGCACAACGACTCTACTATAGAGTCCAGCACAGAGATGGAACTCATGTGAAGAGAGGCCATGCGTGATTTATGAAGTGTTGAATGCTGGTTACGTAGTGGAGAGAGAGGTAAAAAGTACACAGGACACAGTGTTACAGGTGGAGGCAGACAGACACACAGACACACACAAACAACACGCACACAAACAGAGCTTTATACACACCCCTCCTCTCGCCTCTGTGTCAGCTCATATGAGCCGAGTCCATTTCATTCTGTCCAGGCATAGATTAAGCTGGAGCCTGTGATGTGTGTGTGTGTGTGTGTGTTGAAGGTTGGCATCACACAGCATCGACATTCTTCTATCTCCATCTGTCTGCTACACTCTTAACAGGACTATGAAGGCTAAGGGTTCTAGCTTTATTAAAAGGTTCTACCTTTTCTGCAAGGTTCAACAGAATTTATAACGATGCTTTCACATATACAGTGTTTAGTCAGAACCCTGATGTGGTTATTTAGGCAGGTAACAACACAGCAATCATGCTTGGGTTCGAGAGCATGGTGAGGTGGTCTTGCCTCAAAGTAAACTCTAGTGGAGCAGCCATGACCTAAAGGTTAGAGACGCAGCCCTGGGCCCAAAGGGTTGCTAGTTTGATTCCCTGGACCGACAAGTACATCTGTGGCTGAAGTGCCCTTGAGCAGGGCACCTAATCCCCAACTGCTCCCCAGGTGCTGGGTGTGTATGTGTGTGTGCTCATTGTATGTTGGTCTGGATAAGTGTCTGCTAAATGCCTGTAATATAGTGAAAAAGATATTCAACTCTGAATCGACTTGACTGCAGGAAGTGTATCATGCTCACATGTGTTTTTGGTTGAAGCACTATTTTGTAGATGTGATCTGCTATAGACAAACTGAGCCAACGCACAGGTCTCATCTCATCTCATCTCATCTCATTATCTCTAGCCGCTTTATCCTTCTACAGGGTCGCAGGCAAGCTGGAGCCTATCCCAGCTGACTACGGGCGAAAGGCGGGGTACACCCTGGACAAGTCGCCAGGTCATCACAGGGCTGACACATAGACACAGACAACCATTCACACTCACATTCACACCTACAGTCAATTTAGAGTCACCAGTTAACCTAACCTGCATGTCTTTGGGGGAAACCGGAGCACCCGGAGGAAACCCACGCGGACACAGGGAGAACATGCAAACTCCACACAGAAAGGCCCTCGCTGGCCACGGGGCTTGAACCCGGACCTTCTTGCTGTGAGGCGACAGCACTAACCACTACACCACCATGCCGCCCCCCAAAGCACAGGTTCAATAAAAAATATTAACACAAGTGATGGATAAGGCGGCATGGTGGTGTAGTGGTTAGCGCTGTCGCCTCACAGCAAGAAGGTCTAGGTTCGAGCCCTGTGGCCAGCGAGGGCCTTTCTGTGCAGAGTTTGCATGTTCTCCCTGTGTCCGTGTGGGTTTCCTCTGGGTGCTCCGGTTTCCCCCACAGTCAAAAGACATGCAGGTTAGGTTAACTGGTGACTCTAAATTGACCATAGGTGTGAATGTGAGTGTGAATGGTTGTCTGTGTCTATGTGTCAGCCCTGTGATGACCTGGCGATTTGTCCAGGGTGAACCCCGCCTTTCGCCCGTAGTCAGCTGGGATAGGCTCCAGCTTGCCTGCGACCCTGTAGAACAGGATAAAGTGGCTACAGATAATGAGATGAGATGAGAAGTGATGGATAAATCAAGTCACTTCTTAGAACAAGAGCTCAGGACACTTCCTGCTCCTGCCAGCAGAGGTCACAGTCACTAGAGTTTTAGTGTGACCAAACAATGACTTCCTGTTCACTTCAGGTATTTCAAGCATTCCAAGTTCGCAGTTTCCTTGTGAAGTCTTGCCATGCCTAATGTTTAGGTACAACCCCAAATCAGAAAAAGTTGAGACGGTGTGGAAAACACAAATAAAAAAAAGAAAGCAGTGATTTCTAATGGACTTTGACTTGTATTTCATTGCAGACAGAGTGAACCCAAGATATTTCATGTTTTGTTGGTCAACTTCATTTCATTTTTTAATATTCCTGCGGTTCAGACCTGCAACAAATTCCAAAAAAAGTTGGGGCGGGGCAATTTAGGGTGAGCAATGAGGTAAAACAATTTAATAATGATGTGATGTGAAATAGATGATGTGACTGTAATCATGATTTGGGACAAAATCAGTATCCAGGAAAGGCCGAGTCTTTGAGGAGCAAAGATGGGCTGAGGATCTCCAGTTTATCAACAAATGCATGAAAAAATTATTGAAATGTTTAAAAATAATGTTCCTCAAAGAAAGATAGGAAGGGATTTGGATATTTCACCCTCTATGGTGCATAATATCATTAAACGATTCAAGGAATCTGGAGGAATTTCAGTGATTAAAGGGCTCAAGCCTGATCTGAACCCCTGTGATCTCCGATCCCTCAGACGGCGCTGCATTAAGAACCATCATTCATATACAGCTGATAGAACCACATGGGCTTGGGATTACTTTGGCAAAACTTTGTCAAGCTACAATCCAGAGTTACATCCACAAACACCAGTTAAAACTTTACTGTGCAAAAAGGAGGCCTTATGTTAACTGCATCCAGAAGCGCTGTCGACTTCTCTGGGCTCGGAGGCATCTGGGATGGACCATCACACAGTGGGAACGTGTATTGTGGTCAGACGAATCAGTATTCCAGGTCTTTTTTTGGAAGAAATGGACGCCGTGTGCTCTGAAGACAAAAAGGACCATCCAGACTGTTACCAGGAACAAGTCCAAAAGCCAGGGTGTGTCATGGTATGGGGTTGTGTCAGTGCCCTTGGCGAAGGTAACTTACCCTTCTGTGATGGAGCATTAATGCAGAAAAGTACACTGAGATTTTGGAGCAACATCTGCTGCCTTCAAGACGACATCTTTTCCAGGGATAAGATTTTTACACCAACTTTATACCATTGACTTATGATCAAACTCAGAATTGGCTGCTGAAAACAAATGACCCAATGGCAGGCTTTCATAACTGAGTTACTGCGAGTGCAGGTGTGTGTGTATGAGAGTAATCTCTGTGTCATTAGCACACACTTCGCACAAAGCAGCTGAAGTGAAACCACTCCCTCTGCACCTGAAAGGTGTATCTATAGTGCAACAGGCAGCAGGATGATGTCATGACATATGCGATATGATAGCTCGAGCCTTGTGGGCTCTAAAGTACAAGTGTTCAACTGAAATGTGTGAAGGTCCCGCTACACAAAATTTTGTGTTTACAAATATCAGGATAAACAACTAACCTAACTGAACGGCGACAATAGTTTTGTTTCGTTTTAATGTTTGAACCAATACTTTATGAATTAGAGCAGGGAATTTAAAGCTATGAAAACACTTAATAATTTACATCCAGTGGTACCCAAAAGTCTGCGAGCGTGAGTTAAAATGCTTCTGTTTGGGGATTCTTTTTCAGTTTAACACAAAGACTTTCATTACAGATTGTATGATCAACAACAGCTTGAGTGAAATGTAGATTCTTAGGAATTTTCATATGAATTTCTGAGTTGGGCGGCACGGTGGTGTAGTGGTTAGCGCTGTCGCCTCACAGCAAGAAGGTCCTGGGTTCGAGCCCTGGGGCCGGCGAGGGCCTTTCTGTGTGGAGTTTGCATGTTCTCCCCGTGTCCGCGTGGGTTTCCTCCGGGTGCTCCGGTTTCCCCCACAGTCCAAAGACATGCAGGTTAGGTTAACTGGTGACTCTAAATTGAGCGTAGGTGTGAATGTGAGTGTGAATGGTTGTCTGTGTCTATGTGTCAGCCCTGTGATGACCTGGCGACTTGTCCAGGGTGTACCCTGCCTTTCGCCCGTAGTCAGCTGGGATAGGCTCCAGCTTGCCTGCGACCCTGTAGAAGGATAAAGCGGCTAGAGATAATGAGATGAGATGAGAATTTCTGAGTTTCTTAGTATTCGGTTTGTCCCCTCTTTGCTTTAATGATAATGTGCACTGGAACTCATATGGACTCCAGAGGTTTGCGTAAAACCATGATCCAATTTAGATCAAATCCATCGGTACAAAGTGACCTGGAAATAGTCCAGCATCTTCAGGATTGAAGAATCAAGATGGTTCACATTTCCTTGTTGTTGTTGTTGTTGATGATGCAGAATTTTCAAAATTCTGAAACTTTTCTCCTCATTTCAAGTTTTAAATAAAACATATTTCATATTCAGAACCTTACAATTGCTAAACTATAGCCATCTTTTTCTATCGATTGATCAATGTTACATCATTTTTAAATACTTGACTTGATCTGCTGAAATACTTTCACACTCACAGCCTGACAGTTAACAAGCCCCAATTGACAATCTACAGACTTTAATAAACACACTCACATTATATCACTTTAACCTCAGATCTCCATTTAGTTCCATCATTGCTGGAGGAAATTTAGTATAAAATGATGCTGTGATCACAGAAAGGTATGGCATGAGCCCTCTGATGAGTAAAATGTCCTACAGGAGAGCTGAGATTAGCAAAAAACATGTGACAGAAGAGCTGGTATTAGCAAAACATGCTACAGGAGAGCTGGGATTAGCAAAAAATACTACAGCAGAGCTGGGATTAGCAAAAACATGAAACAGAAGAGCTGGGATTAGCAAAAACATGCTACAGGAGAGTTGGAATTAGCAAAAAATACCACAGCAGAGCTGGGATTAGCAAAAACATGCTACAGGAGAGCTGGGATTAGCAAAACATGCTATAGGGGAGTTGGGATTAACAAAACATGCTACAGGAGAGCTGGGATAAGCAAAAACATGCTACAGGAAAATTGGGATTAGCAAAAACATGCTACAGGAGAGCTGGGATTAGTAAAACATGCTACAGGAGAGCTGGGATTAGCAAAAAATACTACAGCAGAGCTGGGATTAGCAAAAACATGAAACAGAAGAGCTGGAATTAGCAAAAAAAAAAAAAATACTACAGCAGAGCTGGGATTAGCAAAAACATGCTACAGGAGAGTTGGAATTAGCAAAAAATACCACAGCAGAGCTGGGATTAGCAAAAACATGCTACAGGAGAGCTGGGATTAGCAAAACATGCTATAGGAGAGTTGGGATTAACAAAACATGCTACAGGAGAGCTGGGATTAGCAAAAACATGCTACAGGAAAGTTGGGATTAGCAAAAACATGCTACAGGAGAGCTGGGATTAGCAAAACATGCTACAGGAGAGCTGGGATTAGCAAAAAATGCTACAGGAGAGCTGGGATTAGCAAAAAATACTACAGCAGAGCTGGGATTAGCAAAAACATGCTGCAGGCAAGCTGGGATTAGCAAAACATGCTACAGGAGAGCTGGGATTAGCAAAAACATGCTACAGGAGAGCTGGGATTAGCAAAAACATGCTGCAGGAGAGATGGGATTAGCAAAAACATGCTGCAGGAGAGCTGGGATTAGCAAAAACATGCTACAGGAGAGCTGGGATTAGCAAAAACATGCTACAGGAGAGCTGGGATTAGCAAAAACATGCTGCAGGAGAGCTGGGATTAGCAAAAACATGCTACAGGAGAGCTGGGATTAGCAAAAACATGCTATAGGAGAGCTGGGATTAGCAAAACATGCTACAGGAGAGCTGGGATTAGCAAAAACATGCTGCAGGAGAGCTGGGATTAGCAAAACATGCTACAGGAGAGCTGGGATTAGCAAAACATGCTACAGGAGAGCTGGGATTAGCAAAAACATGCTACAGGAGAGCTGGGATTAGCAAAAACTTGCTACAGGAGAGCTGGGATTAGCAAAAACATGCTGCAGGAGAGCTGGGATTAGCAAAAACATGCTACAGGAGAGCTGGGATTAGCAAAAACATGTTACACGAGAGCTGGGATTAGCAAAGAAAAATGCTACAGAAGTGTGATGATTCTGCAGGGATTTTGTGATGATCAAACAGTGCTCCTGGATATTCTGTAATGATTGAGCCTCTTCAGAGGCATCACTACTGTTGTTGCTGCTGAAAACGGACCCCTAGGAGACACTAGCGAGTGTTATCGAGATGTCACGCTGGGCCTGGGATCGACCCAAACACGCATTATTTCCTCTGTTGATGGGAACGGAGCTGAATCACGACACCGAGATCTCTTCATTACGCTGCTTGATGTAATGAAAATGGCTCCTAAATGCCGGGATGCTTTGATTTACCAGAACCCCAGACAGCATCTTTCTGCAGTTTAGCTCTCACTGTAAAACACGCTGTCGCAGTCGGAGTGTGTGAGGGACACAGACGAGGGCACGATGGGGGGCTTTAGATCCACATCAGGGTGACGAGCAGCTCAGGGTTTTGGCACTGGGACAACAGAGTGCTTTGAACAATCATTCAGCCACATCTGTTCAGACGTGTGTGTGTGTGTGTTACCAGTATATCCAAACTTGCACAAAATTCACAAGAATTCTAACTAGTTTCATATTTTCATATTGTTGTAATTCAAACTAGTTTCGTTCTCAGGAAGAAAAATATCCAGCAGTTTAAACTATAAAATGTTTCTCAGATCAAAACAAAGTGTCTCAGATTAAAGTTCAGTATCCATCAGTGGACACACACACACATCTACTGTCCTGCAAACAACATTTTCACTAATGTACGATTATATTTACAAAAGCCCTCAAAAGCGTTTACTTTGGCATCTTTCTTTCTCCAAGGAGGTGTGGCTTCTGTATCTATCAGTCATGGTGAAGGAGGCGTGACCTCTGTATCTATCAGTCAAAGTGAAGGAGGTGTGGCTTCTGTATCTATGGCCTCTGTATCTGTTAGTCAAAGTGAAGGAGGCGTGGCCTCTGTATCTATCAGTCAAAGTGAAGGAGGTGTGACTTCTGTATCTATCAGTCATGGTGAAGGAGGCGTGGCCTCTGTATCTATCAGTCAAAGTGAAGGAGGTGTGGCTTCTGTATCTATGGCCTCTGTATCTGTCAGTCAAAGTGAAGGAGGCGTGGCCCCTGTATCTGTCAATTACAGTGAAGGAGGCATGGCCTCTGTATCTATCAGTCAAAGTGAAGGAGGTGTGGCTTCTGTATCTATGGCCTCTGTATCTGTCAGTCAAAGTGAAGGAGGCGTGGGCTCTGTATCTATCAGTCAAAGTGAAGGCGGTGTGGCTTCTGTATCTATGGCCTCTGTATCTGTCAGTCAAAGTGAAGGAGGCGTGGCCTCTGTATCTGTCAGTCAAAGTGAAGGAGGTGTGGCTTCTGTATCTATGGCCTCTGTATCTGTCAGTCAAAGTGAAGGAGTCGTTTCCTCTGTATCTATCAATTACAGTGAAGGAGGCGTGGCCTCTGTACCTGTCAGTCACAGTGAAGAAGGTGGGGCCTCTGTATCTATCAGTCACAGTGAAGGAGGTGTGGCCTCTGTATCTATCAGTCTCAGCGAAAGAGGCGTGGCCTCTGTATCTGTCAGTCACAGTGAAGGAGGCGTGGCCTCTGTACTTGTCAGTCACAGTGAAGAAGGTGTGGCCTCTGTATCTATCAGTCTCAGTGAAGTAGGTGTGGCCTCTGTACCTGTCAGTCACAGTGAAGGAGGCGTGGCCTCTGTACCTGTCAGTCACAGTGTAGGAGGTGTGGCCTCTGTACCTGTCAGTCACAGTGAAGGAGGCATGGCCTCTGTACCTGTCAGTCACAGTGAAGAAGGTGTGGCCTCTGTATCTATCAGTCTCAGTGAAGAAGGTGTGGCCTCTGTATCTATCAGTCAAAGTGAAGCAGACATGACCTCACCCTCATTACACTTTTCCTATTTAAACTGCTGCACACTGCTGAATCCTTATATGATGTAAATTGTATTACATTAAAGATTTAGTTCTAAATATTTTTCACACATCAGTACAAACCGCTTTTCTAAACTGTATGGTTTTATTTGCAGTGGAATAAAGTGAGTGTGTAATTTACACGTCTGCTGACTGAACGCAGTGTTTAAAGCGTATTGTTTTTCCCAAGCAATCCACATGAAGCACGAGTCTGATGAACATAAACCAGCTTTACAAATCCCTGAGAGGAGCCGTAAGTAAACCAGACAGTCTCGACACTGGAGCCTAATGAGCTGAGATTAACGTCTGTGTGTGTGTATGTGTGTGTGAGAGAGAGAGAGTGATGTGTGGAAAAATACTAAATAAACCACCAAATTGCACACCTGGGTGTGCCAGTATAAACACAATAACACTCCGATCCCTGTGTGTGTGTGTGTGTGTGTGTGTGTTAGTGAAATGTGGTCTCCATTAAATGAAGGTGTAAAAACGATAATGAGGGAGATAGTGTGTGAAATGGACTGTTGCAAAGAATGTGCCACACAGCTGTGTGTGTGTGTGTGTGTGTGTGTGTTATGCTGTCCTCTGAAATCTAGTTCCGCTTTAATGCCACTCTTGTGATGTTATTTTAACAGAAGTATTATGATTCACTCACGATTCCACATTCAGCATATCGATGAATTTATAAATGACAAATTAGAGAGCCTTATTCTGATTGGTCAGAAGGTGTTGATTAATTTTCTATAACAGCAGCTCGCCAGGGTCAGCACTTCGTAACAGAGGTGACTTTAAGCTATCAGGACGGAGTTGTGGTTTTATTTTCTTATTATCTTTGTAGAAAAGAGCAGCCGGTGAGTGAATGACTGTTTTTATTCTCTCCACATTCACTGGATATGAGCAATTGTGCACTCTGATTGGCTACTCTACTACTCGGATATCAGCTCATATACCGTGAGTAGAGAAAAACAAAATGATGGAGCGTGTTACTGAACAAACTGAGGACAAAATAAAAACTCGACTCGAAAACAAAACTGTAAAAAATACAAAAAGCCAACAAAATATGGAAAGTCTCATCTCATCTCATTATCTGTAGCCGCTTTATCCTTCTACAGGGTCGCAGGCAAGCTGGATCCTATCCCAGCTGACTACGGGCGAAAGGCGGGGTACACCCTGGACAAGTTGCCAGGTCATCACAGGGCTGACACATAGACACAGACAACCATTCACACTCACATTCACACCTACGGTCAATTTAGAGTCACCAGTTAACCTAACCTGCATGTCTTTGGACTGTGGGGGAAACCGGAGCACCCGGAGGAAACCCACGCGGACACGAGGAGAACATGCAAACTCCGCACAGAAAGGCCCTCGCCGGCCACGGGGCTCGAACCCGGACCTTCTTGCTGTGAGGCGACAGCGCTAACCACTACACCACCGTGCTGCCGAATATGGAAAGTATCTTTTTTTTATTTTTCAAGAATTATTATTCTGTCATTTCGCATTTTTTAAACAGGTGTCACAGAAAAATTGAATGTAAATATAAATGGATTAAAAAGTTCAGTATGATGTGTCATTCTTTAATGAATAAAGAATATTAATGGTTGGTAAAGTGCTGTGATATAAGAGGAATAAAACACTTCAGGGCTTGCTAGGAAAATAATCACACACACACTGCATGAACATGTCTAGTTTATTTCACGTTAAGAGCATCAGAAGAAAAATTGCATAAGTCTGTCTGTCTGTCTGTCTGATCAATCACACCGCCGACAGAGGGCGAGCCTTTCCACGCCCCGGTAAAGGCCACGCCCCCCTGCGTGTCGGGATTCTCCTCAAGGAAAAAAAAAAAGTCCTATTACATCACGACCCGCGCGGGCGCAGGCTATATGAGGGCTCGAGCTGGGAATCTTCTCTCTCAGTGGCGTCCGAGCGGCGCGTAGCACCGAGACATCACACACACACACACACACACACACACACAATGCACACACTCCGCTCACGGGACACCGTCACACGCGCGCGCGCGCAGGAGATGACCTGAGAGACCGAGAGCATCCGCGCTGGAGCAGCGACTTTATTAAACTCCTCATCTCTGGGAAAACCGGAAAGACTGAAGGGTCACCATCATCATCACCTTCATCCTCAGCATCAGCATCATCAGGATTGTGCGCGTGTGCGTGTGATGAGGATGTTATAAAGGAGAACAGCTTGGAAACGGAACTCGGTTGCTATGGAGCAAAGCTGCGCGTGAAGGCGACCGAACTTTGAATAAGTTATTCCTGTTGCTTTGATTGTTAATTATTATTATTATTATTATTATTATTATTATTATTATTTTAGAGGACGCGGTGGTGATGGAGCGCCGGTTGGTGGCGGCGGTGTACGTGCTGTTCGTGTCGCTCGCGCTGTGCACGGAGGAGGGCGCGTGCCAGCACTACTACCTGCTCCGGCCGGTACCGAGCGACAGTCTGCCTCTCGTGGAACTCAAGGAGGACCCGGACCCGGCGCTGGACCCGCGCGAGCGCGACCTGAACGAGACCGAGCTGAGGAGCGCGCTGGGCGGCGACCTGGACTCGCGCTTCCTGTCCGTGACGCCGCCGCCTCCTCCTCCTCCGCCGCCGCCGCCGAAGGAGCGCGAGGGAGACGTGCACGCGGACAGCTCGTTCCCGGACGGCCCGATGCCGGCGCATATCCGCGCGCTGGATCTCGACGCGCCTCCGTTCGTCATGGCGGGCGCGCGCCGCCGCAAAGCGGGACGCAAGCTGAAGCGGCGGCTGCAGATGTGGCTGTGGGCGCGCTCCGCGTGCCCGGTGTCCTACACGTGGACGGACCTCGGCGGCCGCTTCTGGCCGCGCTACGCGCGCGTGGGCAGCTGCCGCACCGAGCGCTCGTGCTCCGTGCCCGAGGGGATGATGTGCGCGCCGGCGGGCTCCTCGCGCGTCACGCTCCTGCGCTGGAGATGCGCGCGCCGCCGGGGCAGCCTCAAGTGCGCGTGGATTCCCGTGCAGTACCCCATCATCACCGAGTGCAAGTGCGCATGCTCGAACTGAACCCACACCTTTCTCCCTCAACCTTTTAACTTATAAATGCCTTTATCACAGCTATAAAAGCCTCTATTTTGTATAATGTTGATATATTTTTTATTTTGTAACTTGTTTGTTTGTTTGTTTGGATGCACTATGAAGTGTCGGAATGTATTTTCCCTTGATGATGATGATGATGATGATGTATATGTTGTGCCCTGTAAAGATGATAGACAGTATTAATTATGTGTAACCCAGAGTCTACTGTATTTGTGAAGAATGAAATGTTTATAAGTCACTTTTTTTTTTTTTTTTTGTATTTATGTGGCTGAGAATGAAGCCAGGAGCGCGCGCACAGACGCTGGACTCACGTTTAAATGAATTAACGTTATCTCTCTCTTTTTTTTTCCTTTAAAAAAAAAAGAAAAAGGTCTCATCATTGAAGTATATGTCATCCTGTAAATTAAGATCAATTGCTATTTATTCTTCATATTCATAGCCTATAAGAATATCTGGGAAATAAAAGTGACATACATGGCACTCCTGTGTTCATCTCTGAATCAGCATCAGGCATCACACTGTTCTCACACATCACTCTTATTCTGGGAAATGATTCCTTTTCTGAATGCACAGCACTCATGTTTAGTATTTATATTTATCTTCTCACACAGGGATGCGATATGTTTACACCTGGAGTATAATCCGGTTTATATGGAGCTTAAATATTTTCCATCCATCCATCCATTATCTCTAGCTGCTTTATCCTGTTCTAAAGGGTTGCAGGCAAGCTGGAGCCTATCCCAGATGACTATGGGAGAAAGGCGGGGTACACCCTGGACAAGTCGCCAGATCATCGATCATCACAGGGCTGACACATAGACAACCATTCACACTCACATTCACACCTACGGTCAATTTAGAGTCACCAGTTAACCTAACCTGCATGTCTTTGGACTGTGGGGGAAACCGGAGCACCCGGAGGAAACCCACGCGGACATGCAAACTCCGCACAGAAAGGCCCTCGCCGGCCACGGGGCTCGAACCCGGACCTTTTTGCTGTGAGGTGACAGCGCTAACCACTACACCACCGTGCTGCCCCTAAAATATTTTATTAAATGATTTTAGGATTGAGTGGAATTCATTTTAAACTCAACTTATCTCTACAAAGCACTGAGACTGGCTCCTTCCGTAAATGTCAGATAAACGTCTCCTTACTTCAAGAAAACTTCATCACGTGAGCAATTTTTAACTCTGTTACTATAGAAACGATAACCTATTGCAATATAAACCTGCACTGCAGTCAGAGTCTTATACAGTAGGACGACTCATTGATTCACTGATTCATTGATTCAACTCTCCATTTGACACATTAGCATCCAGTGTAGCAAAAGTAAAACCCCTGTTCCACGCTGTGTGAAGGCTGAGAAGCCACTGATGGGAACAAAAAGAGGACAGGAAAGCAGAGACGGAGAAAGAAAAGAGGACAGGACTCATCTGATGCTCCCTGGTGTCCATTTGCGTCCCAGCAGGAGGTCGGCCTTCGGAGCCCTGAATAAACAACAGGCTCATAAAGAGCATCAAACACAACTCTGTTTGACCTGTCACACTGCTGCTTTATCTAAACACAGCTTTGATTAGAACACACACACTCACACTCACACACACACTGTCAAACCAAGCGACCACACAGGGGTGCCATTCAGAGTCTGAGAAAGTGTCGAAGCTGCAAATTGTTTCCATTAAATCCCTGAGAGCGCTATCAGGTCGATCTGTGTGTGCAGTAGCTCTGCTGATTACACCATTATTGACTCATGTTAGCATTAGCATTGACACTGTTAGCACCTGCGCTTACCACAGAGACGAGGATTCACCTTTCATTCAGCGTTCTGACCGACGTGTCTGCTCGTTTCAGCTCATTCTGAAACGCCGAGTTTATCAAACTAGCAATCTTGCATTTAACCTTCGCTAATCACAAAAAAAAAGATTCGGAAAGTCTGATATCTATAGCTGGTTAAAGCTAATTTAAAGCACACTACACTAATACTTTCATGAATTGTGATCAGTTGTTTTGTGGATGTAGAACACAAAACCCAAAGGGTTTGGGATTGACAGAATGACGCAAGCACAAACCCTCTTTTTGGCATGAAAAAACTAACATTAGTGATGGAAAGGCATGGACACACTTACTCATGAGACTCATCTCACTGCATCTGTATTCGTACGAGTTTCTTTTCAAACCAAAAAAATTGTCAGAGTAGAATATGTAAGTGAGTTGTCTCATCTCATTATCTCTAGCCGCTTTATCCTTCTACAGGGTCGCAGGCAAGCTGGAGCCTATCCCAGCTGACTATGGGCGAAAGGCGGGGTACACCCTGGACAAGTCACCAGGTCATCACAGGGCTGACACATAGACACAGACAACCATTCACACTCACATTCACACCTACGGTCAATTTAGAGTCACCGGTTAACCTAACCTGCATGTCTTTGGACTGTGGGGGAAACCGGAGCACCCGGAGGAAACCCACGCGGACACGGGGAGAACATGCAAACTCCACACAGAAAGGCCCTCGCCGGCCCCGGGGCTCGAACCCAGGACCTTCTTGCTGTGAGGCGACAGCGCTAACCACTACACCACCGTGCCGCCCTGTAAGTGAGTTGTGATTTATTAAAGTTCGCGGTAGACAATTTACTGCAAATTGCAGCATTATTTTAGCCTAGTAAACTAGACCCACCCGCCTAGCGGCCAAAAATATTTTTTGCCTACGAGTGGGTCTAGCCTCGCACCATATCAACAAAACACCCCGGGCATCAAATCGTGCCCGCCAATCACAACGCAAGGTTTTTGTTTGGATTCTTTGGGCGGGCTTTTGCAGGAGTGACGATAAGGCTGCGCGACGCTGGAGAAAGCACAGCAGGAAAGATGGCTACGGCTAGTGAACAGCGCGCGTTTGACTCCACTTTGGAATCAGTTTTAGAAGAATTAGACTTGGAGTTTTTGTTGAAACATGAGCAGGAAGAGGCTCTCCACTCATTCCTTTTCAAGAAGGACGTTTTCGCTGTTTTGCCGACCGGCTATGGCAAAAGTCTGATCTACCAGCTAGCTCTGCTCGTAGCCAAAAGGATGGGGCTAGTTTGTGCAGTACGAAGAATTAATAAACAGCTTTGAAACATTACTTTTGTTTCATTACATTGTTTCTTATTTTCCCGTTATTTTAAATTTAAGGGAAATTATTTCACCAAACACCACTAAATAAAAACTCTCAAAAACAGTTTAAGCAAACCCTTGAAAAACACTTGAAAAAAAAAAGTGTATGTTAAGTATGTGGTACAGACTCCAAACTTGTGGTCATTATCTCCAAACTTCTTAATATCTAGAACCTGTTTATTAATTAATACGCATTTTGAAAAATTATTTATTTCAAGGCCTCCCCCACTGCTTTCTGTCGCTCTGACTATGTCACAGTCACTGTTGCGCTGATTGGTCAGAGCGTTGGCCTATACGCACAGAGACAGTTTGAAAGACAGCGGGTTGTTCCTCCCACACCCTTCGAAAATGTCCACGAGCGAGGCCAGACTAAATATTCACATTTAGTCTGGCTTGCCAGGCTAGCATTATTTAACACCAAAAAATCATGTTTTCACCCAGTTTGTGCTGCGATATTTCTTGCCACGAGGAGAACACAGAGTGTGCAGTTGACAGGAGAGAATTTTCTCCACTTGTGTGAATTTATTTCGAACGCCACAGGAAGACATTATCGATTGTCAGGACATGTTATTGTTAATTTCCTGGAGGAACTCAAAGACAACTTGGAACCTCAGACTAGAAGGAGTCATGCACTTGTTTGGGACCCTGCGCTAATTTGTGCTGCTCGCAGTAGATTGTGTTGGTCATTATTAAAACAAACTGCAGAACTAGCCACTCCCATCGACTCTTTCTTTATTGCAACGTCATGCTAATTTGCCCTGTTTCATAAATCTGGCTCAAAGATTTCATATAACTTTAAAGATATTTTTTTTGGGCTTTTTGCACCTTTATTGGATAGGACAGTGTAGAGACAGGAAATGAGCGGGAGAGAGAGACGGGAAGGGATCGGGAAATGACCTCGGGCCGGAATCGAACCCGGGTCGCCCGCATTCATGGTATGGCGCCTTAACCACCTGAGCCATGACGCCCCAGAAGATTTCATATAACTTTGTCACACATTTCATGGAAACAAAAAAAATGAAGCAGGGAGACCCACCCAGGCAGCAAGGATTTTCGTCTGTTCCGCAAAAAGAACTGGAGGTCGAGTGGAAACAAACAGCTTTTTAAATACTGCGCTCTGACAGAAAGTTTCATCTCATCTCATTATCTCTAGCCGCTTTATCCTGTTCTACAGGGTCGCAGGCAAGCTGGAGCCTATCCCAGCTGACTACGGGCGAAAGGCGGGGTACACCCTGGACAAGTCGCCAGGTCATCACAGGGCTGACACATAGACACAGACAACCATTCACACTCACATTCACACCTACACTCAATTTAGAGTCACCAGTTAACCTAACCTGCATGTCTTTGGACTGTGGGGGAAACCGGAGCACCCGGAGGAAACCCACGCAGACACGGGGAGAACATGCAAACTCCGCACAGAAAGGCCCTCGCCGGCCACGGGGCTCGAACCCAGACCTTCTTGCTGTGAGGCGACAGCCCTAACCGCTACACCACCGTGCCACCTAGTATAAACATTATTATTACCGTATTTTCTGGACTATAGAGCGCACCTGTATATAAGCCGCACCCGCTCTATTTAAAAAAAAAAAATTAAAAAAAGAGATACAAGCCGCACCGGGCTATAAGCCGCAGATATCTATGTTGAAAAATTAGATATTTACTGCATGTACAGAACGATTTTGTACTGTAAATGTACATGTATGTACCTGAACAGATTCTTTCCGAACAGTGCCTTTTAACACGGCAGCAACTTTGCTGATTAAAACGGAACAGAACCAAGAGAAAATAACCGGTATTTATCTACCTTCATTTCTCCTGTGTTTGAAACCACAAGTCACTTTAATCATCTTTGCTGAAACCCATGAAGCCGTCTTCTTCAGTGTCGGAGTTGAACAGCCTCAGAAGCGCTTCGTCACATCTGTCTCCATCAGTCTCGCTCTCCGTGTCACTGTCATCCTCCGGTGAAGTTAGCTCTGAAGGTGCGCCGCTCTCTTCGCGTAGCAGTCCAGCCTTTCGGAACCCGTTGGTGATGGTGGATTCTTTCACAGCACTCCACGCTGTTAGGATCCACTGACAGACATCAGAAAAGGATGCTTTTCGCATGCGGCCAGTTTTTGTGAAAGACTTCTCACCACTTGTTATCCAAGTCTCCCACTCAACCCGGAGTGCAGCTTTAAATGCCCGATTCACACAGATGTCAAGTGGCTGCAAATACTTTGTTGTACCTCCAGGAATCACAGCTGGAATGGAGTTTGTTTTCTTGATCGCTGCTTTCACAGAATCTGTGATGTGGGCCCTCACGCTATCCAAAACAAGCAGTGCTTTTTTCTGGTGAAAAAATCCTCCCGGGCGCTTACCGTAGCACTCCGTTAACCATTCATTCATTAGGCCTTCCATCATCCACCCTTTGGTGTTAACTTTGACCACTATGCCTTTCGGGAGTTGTTCTTTCGGCATAGTTACGCGCTTAAAAATCACCATTGGTGGAAGTTTTTGTCCGGATGCCGTGCATGCCAGAACGCAGGTGAAGTGCGTCTTCTCATGGCCTGTTGTTTTCAACAACACGGATGATGCACCTGTCTTGTTAACAGTCTTGGTCAGTGGCAGATCAAACGTCAAAGGGACTTCATCCATATTTATGATGTCGTCTGGTCCCATGGGGTTTTCTTGTATCTTTGTTTCAACGAATTTGTGGAAGTTTTCAATTTTTTCCTGATAGTCAGGGGGGAGTTGCTGACAGAGAGTGGTCCGTGCCCTAATGGACAGGTTTTTACGTCTCATAAATCTGAAACACCATGACGGCCCAGCTTTGAAATCTTCAATATTCATTTCGCGGGCGATTGTTTTGGCTTTCAGTCGGATCTGTATAGTGGATACACCTCAGCCACCTGCTCTCTGTGTGTTCACCCAGTCCTCCAGGACATTTTCAAGTTCAGGCCACCTGCTTTTATGTCGTCTAAAAGCTTTTCTCGACTTTTGGCATTGCATGAGCTCTTCCCGCTGCCGCCTCCAACGTCTCACCATAGAAAACTTGCATCATACGAACTTCTTTGTGTGGTTTCCATGATGAAGGGGCGAGGATTTGAAAATAATTACCGTACCAGTTAGTAATTTGTCGTGCGTGTTCTATCTGCTAAAGATCTGCTAATTCTTCTTTGCATTGATTTTTCGTCAATCTTATTTTTGATTCTACTTCCGGTTAGAGCGCCCCTAGCGGTGGAAGAAAAATCCACAGAATAGCCACACCTTTGTATTAGCCGCATGGTTCAAAACCTAGGAAAAAAGTAGTGGCTTATAGTCCAGAAAATACGGTATTATTATCTTCCTAGACATGGATCACATGGGATTTTTCTCAGCACTGTTCTTGTGTCGCGGGAATGTAACAGTTAATTCCACTTGGCATTAAAGACATGGTTTTGTGTTACTTGGTGGGTCGATACACATCTGTGCTTATCAACGAGGAACAATGTTTCCTGTTCAGGTTGACTGAGCCTGTGTGAAAGTGAAGCTCTTGCAATATATAGATACGAGGTGTGTCAGAAAAGTATCAGGACTTAGTGTGCTGTGTGAGCTGTGAGTGGGGTAAGGATTAGCAGGTTGCGTCACCATGTGAGGTAATATCCGGGGAGTATATAACTGGGATCTCAGCTCTGTGCAGCCATTGTATGTTTTTTCAAGTGCTTTTGTTAACAGCGCCTCAATTTAAGGCCGTCAAGTGATGGGCACAGAGCAACGAACCAACCTGAAGTTTCTGGTCCAGCTGGGGAAAACTCCATCAGAAGCACTCGGACTACTGCAGCAAGTGTACGGAGATGAGATGATGTTGCGCTCACGGGTTTTTGAGTGGTACAAGAGGTTCAAAGAGGGACGCGAGGACATGGAAGATAACCCCAGGAGTGGAAGGCCTTCAGTGAGCAGGACTGAGGCCAACATTGAGTGCTTGAGGTAGGTTCCTTGCTGAGAAGAACATTGCCATGCTGGAGCAACCTCCTGATTCACCCGACCTTGCTCTGTGTGATTTTTTTCCTTTTCCCCAAGCTCAAGGGGGTCATCAAGGGGGCCCGTTTTCCTGACGTAGAAGCCATCAAGAAGGCCATGACGATGGAGCTGCAGAGAATCCCAGGAGAATCCTTCCAGGAGTGCATGGAGGCATGGCGGAGAAGGATGGGAAAGTGTGTTAGACTCGAGGGGGATTATTTCAAAGGGGAAAACTTGTTTGTAGTTTGGATTTGACATAAATTTTTTGTGATCCCTGTCCTGTTTCTTTTCTGACACACCTCGTATACAAGACCTGATCATATACCCTACTGGGTATGGAAAGACCACGCTGAGCTCCTAACCCCCATCATAACAAAACTTTGGAACTTGTCTCTCTCTTCTCAATCATAGCCAGAGCCAATGTAAAACCACTTCCTAAAGTAGATCTACCTCAAGAGAACGATGAGTACCGAGGTATAAGTTTCACCCCCGTCATTGTAGGAGCCTTTGAGAAGATCGTGTACAACATTCATGTAAAAGATAAAGCTGAAAGAAGTTTATGTAAGTAATACTCAATTTGCATCCAGAGAAGGTGGAAGTTGCACTGATGCTCTTTTAGCTATCTGACACAACGTCAGTGGTCATCTCGACGACCCTGACTGCAAAGCGGTTTGGATATTTGCCATGGACTTTAGCAAAGTGTTTGATTCGATCAAGCATGACCTACTTTCCTATAAGCTTAAAAATCTTCAAACAAGCCCTTATATCACTAACTGGTATTTAAGCTTTCTGAAAAATAGACAAAAGAGGGTTAAGCGGTCAATAAGGGCGCGACACAATGGAGTGTCAGCAGACCCCATCTATTTAAAGTGACTTTAATGTCCCTAAACCACACTTTTCACATTAACAGGTGAATCATGTTAGTTAAAGGAACTTTAATGGAAAGAGAAAAACAGAAACTTAGTATTTTCCAAGATTTCATGGAAATTTCTTTCTTTCTTTCTTTCTTTCTTTCTTTCTTTCTTTCTTTCTTTCTTAATGGGACAGAAAATAAAAAAGACTTAAACATGGACATCATTTCCATGAATGAACACTTCAAATTCTCTTTCTCCATCTCTCTCTCCCCAAATCTCTCCCTCTCCCCAAATCTCTCTCTCTCCCCAGCTCTCTCTCATCTCTCTGTCTCACTCTCTTTCCATCTCTCCCTCCCTCTCCCCATCTTTCTTTCTCATCTCTCTTTCTCCATCTCTCTCTCTCCATCTCTCACCATCTATCCATCCCTCTCCCCATCTCTCTCTCCCTCTGTCTCCCCATTTCTCTCTTGCTATCTCTCCATCTCTCCCTCGCTCTCCCCATCTCTCTCTCTCTTTCTCTCTCCATCTCTCCCTCTCTCCCTTCTCTCTCCCTCTCTCTCTGTCTCTCTCTTTCTCTCTCTCCATCTCTCCCTCTCTCTTCCCATCTCTCTCTCCCTCTCTCCCTTCTCTCCATCTCACTCCCTCTCTCTCTGTCTCTCTCTCTCTCCCTATCTCTCTCCATCTCTCCCTTCTCTCTCTGTCTCTCTCGTTCTCTCTCTCCCTCTCTCCCTTCTCTCTCTCCCTCTCTCTCTGTCTCTCTCTCTCTCTCTCTCCCTTCTCTCTCCATCTCTCTCCCTCTCTCTCTGTCTCTCTCTCCCTATCTCTCTCTCCCTTCTCTCTCTCCATCTCTCTCCCTCTCTCTCTGTCTCTTTCTCTCTCCCTTCTCTCTCTCCATCTCTCTGTCTCTCTCTCTCTCCCTCTCTCTCTCTGTCCATCACTCTGTCTCTCTCTCTCCCTCTCTCTCTGTCCATCAGTCTCTCTCTCCCTCTCTCTCTCTCTGTCCATCACTCTCTCTCTCTCTCCCCATGCCCCAGCTGTTGCGTTAAACTCTGTGTGTGTGTGTGTGTGTGTGTGTGTGTGTGTGTGTGTGTGTGTGATTTGCTAAGTGCTCTGCTCTTCACAGTTCTCTGATTTACTCGCCGTGCTAATTCTTTCTTTCAGACCACTGACAATAAACGACAGTAAAGCACTCGGACTCCTTTATGTCCTTTCTTTTGTACTGTGTGTTTTTTTTTCTGGCTGTGGAAGTAAAGGAACATCTCCACCGTGCAGAATACCTACAGAGTTTTTTTTTATTTTTTAAACAGAATGAATAGAGTTCTGTTGAAATATGAGTTATCGAGTTTGTGATTCTTCATAAATGTGTTTAGTTTCTGTTTCACACATCAGTGACACATCCGTGTAAAAATGCACTCAGTGAAGTCTAAACCTCACACCGTGATGGGCTTTGAACATATATTTTTTTTATGATCGGTTGGCACTGGAGAGTTTTCTGCAGTCTTTGAAGTGATCAGCACTGATAATGCTCATGAGTTAATGAGCATGGAGGGAAAAACACAAAGCCACTCCTAAAGTCTGAGGTTTTACTGATGAAAGGCCATATTTGTTTTTGATGTCTGGAAAACTTTGTCCCTTTTTCACAACTCTGAGCATTTTATAAAGTCGTTTTTGCACACTCTCGTGGACAAGGTGCTGGAGCTGGAGTCGGGACTGAATCTGGAATCGTTATGAATATTTATGAATATTTACACTTCAAAAGAGCCGCCACTCACGTGCCTGTTTAATGCTGCTTTCACACACATTTCTTTTACAGAACAAAGTGCCGTCCAGACAGAGAGAGAGAGAGAGAGAGACTTTTGTGTAAAATATTAAGAGACCACTGCAAAATTATCAGTTTCTCTGGTTTTACTATTTATAGGTTTGTGTTTGAGGAACATGAACATTTTTGTTTTATTCCATAAACTACTGAGAACGTTTCCCTTAAACTCCACATCAAAATATTGTCACTTCGAGCATTTGCTTGCAGAAAATGACCTTGAATAAAACACAGAAATCAAGATCATATTTAACTTTAAACACCACAATACTAATGTTTGAACTTGGGACGAGTTCAGAAATCAGTATCTGATGGAAAAACCCTGAGATTTAATCCCAGCTTTCATGTGTCTTGTCATGCTCTCCACCAGTCTCTCACACTGCTCTTGGGTGACTTTATTCCACTCCTGGTGCAAAAATTCAATCAGCTCAGCTTTTGTTTGATGGCTTGTCACCATCCAGCTTCCTCTTCAGAGGTTTTCACTGGGGTTCAGGTCTGGAGACTGGGCTGGCCATGACAGGGTCTTGATCTTGTGGTCCTCCATCCACACCTTGATTGACCTGGCTGTGTGGCATAGAGCATTGTCCTGCTGGAAAACCCGATCCTCAGAGTTAGGGAACATTGTCAGAGCAGAAGGAAGCATGTTTTCTTCCAGCATAACCTTGGACACGGCTTGATGGCTCATGTGTCCTTCACAAACAAAAATCTGCCCCATTCCAGCCTTGCTGAAGCACCCACAGGTCATCACCGAATTTCACAATGGGTGTGAGACACTGTAGCCTGTCGGCCTCTCCAGGTCTCCGTGTAACCGTTAGATGACCAGGTGATGGGAAAAGCTGAAGATTGGACTCATCAGAGAAGACGACCTTACTCCAGTCCTCTAAGGTCCAATCCTTATGGTCTTTAGCACACCTCAGCCTGGCTCTTCTTTACTTCTCATTGATGAAGGGCTTTTTTTTTTTTAGCTTTGCATGACTTCAACCCTGCCTGGAGGAGCCTGTTTCAAACCATCCTTGCTGTGCACTTAAACCCAGCTGCCATTTGCCATCCTTTTGTAGGTCACTTGATGCCATCCTGTGGTTGTTGAGTGACATTCAAAGGAGTTGACGATCATCCCGGTCAGTGGAGAGTTGTTTTCACCCTCTGCAAGTCTGTAACTTTGTTGTCCTTGAAATTTTGAGCATGGAAGCAGCTGACACTCACTGTATCCCTCTACCAGTAAAGCCAGAACTGAACCCTTCTTTTTCTCACTCAAAACTTTTCTTTTTAACTCTTTTGGCATGAAGAATAGATTTTTTTTTGTTCCAATTAAATTTAAGGTCCTTCTAGCACTGTTTTTGCCATCCAAACTGGTCCTATTGCAAGAGGATAGTGATGAGCACAGCAGTGGTTTTTATACTTTTCCTCGTTAAATAAGATTTGGTTCAGCTGATCACCCAATCAGGACCTGATTAAGTAAAATGAGGTGTACTTGTGTTGGAATTCCAACACAGACACTGGAATGAAATGGCTGCCAGACATAGAAATGCTCATCTCATTCATCTCATTATCTCTAGCTGCTTTATCCTGTTCTACAGGGTCACAGGCAAGCTGGAGCCTATCCCAGCTGACTACGGGCGAAAGGCGGGGTACACCCTGGACAAGTCGCCAGGTCATCACAGGGCTGACACATAGACACAGACAACCATTCACACTCTCATTCACACCTACGGTCAATTTAGAGTCACCAGTTAACCTAACCTGCATGTCTTTGGACTGTGGGGGAAACCGGAGCACTCGGAGGAAACCCACGCAGACACGGGGAGAACATGCAAACTCCGCACAGAAAGGCCCTCGCCGGCCACGGGGCTCGAACCTGGACCTTCTTGCTGTGAGGCGACAGCGCTAACCACTACACCACCGTGCCGCCCCATAGAAATGCTGATTTAAGAAAAAAAAAAATGAAGTGGTCTCTTAATTTTTTTCCAGAAAATAAAGAGTCTAGAATTCAGTTTAAGAGTGTGTAATACCAATGTAACTTCATATCAAATTATCAGGTATGAAATGGAGGGAAACAATTCGCTTGGTCTGAGTTGATGGAATATAAGCATAACATCCAACAAATTCCATCTAATTCTAGAATTCTTGAGCAAAATAATTATACAATTGGAATTGCAAAGCATGCTTAATGACATAACGATCCAGAACTCAGTGTTGATAATTCTAGAACTCTCTGACAGTTATTCGAGGACTGGAACTGATGCGAGTGTTTAACGACGAAACAACTGAATTCTAGAATTGACTCTACATTCTAAAATAAATAAAATAAGATTCTGGAACTTTATCTGGATTGTAGATGACCATTGTAACACTTCACATTGAATTCTAGAACTCTGTCGGCTTTTCAGCTGAGAAAAATGATTTGAGAATTCAGAATTGAGTGTCTAATGGATTCACAATCAATTCTAGAATTTTGCGGGGTTTTGTTCTAGAACAGCTCCATTAATTTACTTCCTGCATTTTTCATGCTTGGACTTGGTTTCTGATTGGTCTGGAAAGCTGTCAATCAAACAGGGTCATACCACAGTAGATTGTATAAGCTGCAGGAGGCGTTATTGGTTACAGTTACCTCCGACTGCTTCTCCGTGACATAATGTCATAATGTGATCCAGTTGGAGATGTTTCTTTCAATTAGGTCCCGTGTGACGTGATAGACGGGAAGTCTGAGCGAGATAGTTTGGGATTGGACTGGAATCTGATCCAGGACAAGATTAAACAGTCCCCGTTATTCAGCGTAGCATCTTTAAACACTTAATACACATGCTGTTTCAGTTCGTACAATTGTAATGTTTACATAGTTTGTTCTCTTTAAACTATTGTTGACATGGTGGAGCCTGAAGAAGAGCCGTGTTTTTTCCATTATGGAAAACACTCAGCACTGTGGCTACGGTTTTGTGATCCAGACCTTCTTGAGAGCTCCTCGACTCACTTCACTTCAGCTTTCGCTCTCCTTACATCAGTTTGTAGAATTCTCAGCTACTAACGTGAGTGCTCGTACTTTTTAACATTTCCTGCTTGGCATGGTCAGTTCAAGGTTTTCTGGATGGAGCTTTGCTCTGATTAAATTGCCCTGAAGGGCTACAGATCCTTCTGTGATCAAAGCACAGGGGTTCAAATCGCCATGCCAACCATTACAAAGCCAACCGTATCGACGTAAAACCCAGCGCCAGTTACACCGCAGGGAAGGAGTGCACCAACACTCAGTATTAATTAAACCAAGTGTTTATTGTTTCACTCATTTTTTTTCTCTGAATGGTTTTGCTTTTGCCCAAGTAGCAATGATTACATTATTAATGAGATGAATAAAATTAAAGTTTATGTTTTATAGGTGTGTACATGTTCCATGTTCCCCATAATTAACTCCAGGCTTGAACCACAGCCATCGCTGAATCTGTAAATTTGTCATAATCACAGTTTGAAATTATTCATTAAAAATTTAAAGCAGAGTGCAAACATTTGCAATCATAATATTATCTCGTTTTAAAACAATTCAAATTTGGGAAGTTGGAAATGACCCAAGGATTTTTCCGCTTGCTAACCGGACTCAGTTTAATGGCTTCTTTTAAATATTTTGCCATCAGGATCAAATGCTTTCCATGATTCAGGTACAGATCCAGATTGTTAATTGTAATGTGTGATGAAATAAGAAAGCGTTCTGTCCACTGTATAGAACCTGTAAAGTTCTAAAAGGATTTTACCATGTGTCCTTGAGCAATATGTGAAAATGAAAATACATTAGGTGTGTTATTATCGTACCACAGCCACAAACCCATTTTCACTGCTATTTGTATCATCAGTGTACGATGTGCTGATTGGTCAGAAGGTGTTGATTAATTTTCTATAACAGCAGCCCAGGTTTATATTAATGCACTCATTCTAATACGTTATCATTTCTATAGTAACGGCTCATTCACATGGATTTGGTTGGTAAACGCTCCACATAAACAGATTAAAAAATTGTTGATGTGGTGAAGTTTTCTGTAAGGAGAAATGTGTTTATGAAACATTTCTGGAAGGAGTCTCCAGTGTCAGAGTGAAGACCACCAAAACCAAGACCAAGTCATGACCAAGACCAGAGTGTATTGAGACCAAGATAAGACCAAGACTTCGAGGAGTTTAGATCAAGTCAAGACCAAGACAGGGCAAGACCGAGTCAAGACCAGGACCAGACCAGTGTGAGTGTGAAGTGGGCGGGGGAGCCGTTAATAGGAAGAAAAATTTCAAATTATGATTATTATAATACAGCACAAGCTGCTTGTGGTAAAATTGTGCACTCTGATTGATTGGCTCCTTGGTGGGCAGAATTTTCCCATAATGCCCGTGGGTGATTACAGACTTTCTTTCCAAGGTGCCAGCTTTCAATGTTGCAAAAAAAACAACCCTGTTCATTATCAAGCATCATTTTGTTGAAAAATAAACCAGCGTAGACTTTATTTTTATCTTTCTCAGGACATTTGTCATGTATTACTCGAGTGGAGAAATAAATAAAGTTTGGAAACCACTAGCTGTTTATTCAGCACGCGTGATGCAACTACGTACATTACAGATAAGACTTGACTGAAAGCAACATCATGCCTCGTTATAATGACCATCTATTTCAATCTTTGAAATAAAAAAGCCATATAATAAACTACTGATTAACCTCGCTTGGTCGGTCTTTACGGGAAAATATCAGACCGGGGTCTTTTCCCGTAATCTTGATATTTTCTCATAAAGTCCTCATGCACAGCTAATAAGTAATTAATAATGAGTTACATTATTGGCTGCATCTGAAGCAGTAAATTTTACACCCAATCACAGTAAAAATGTTAACAAATAAATCAGTCAATTTAGTGAAATTCCTGCAGTTGTGGTCTTGAATGGTCTGGAAATAAAATCCTGAGTCCACTATGTCTGACTGTGAGTTGGCCCAGTGGTTAGCGTGCCCACCTCATGATCGGGAGATTGCGAGTTCTACTTGCGGTCGGGTCATACTGAAGACCATAAAAATGGTACCTGCTGCCATCTGGCAAGGCACGCTGCAGTATAGATGCAAGTGGGGGGTCAAACTCTCACAGTTACCAGAGGACATGCCCCCTCCTGTAACCCTAACTGGATAGGTGAGAGGCCGAGGGCCACGGAAACAGAGATCAGTGCTGCCTAATGCACCTTAAGGGCCTGGTTAGTACTGGGATGGGACACTGCCTGGGAAGACCAGGTCCTGGCGCGGGAGGGACTTTGACCACTAGGTCTGAGAACGAGACAAGACCAAGTACAAATGTGGTCAATTCCGAAATGAGACTGAAACCTTCAAAAAGTGGACCTGAGACCGGACTTGAGTACATACTACAACACTAATTTATGGTCCTTTGCGGTTTATCGGTAACAGCTGATGAGCTGCATTTGCATTCGTTTGTCTTATTGAGAGAACAAAGAGAGAGAGTCTGGTGGAGGAAAGACCATTTATAGCTGCTATAACATAAGTGAAAACAGCAATTCCACAGCTTAAAATATACATACTGTCTAAATGGATAAAAGAAAAAAAGAACAAAAAAAACCCCTAAATGATGAGTCATTCCTTAATAACTTGAAAAATTGCTGTGGTATAACAGGAACAGGTTGGATTTTTTTTTTTTTTTGGTAAAGAATGAACTTCTCTGTGGTAACAGTAACGCTGCGAGATCACACCACAACACTGATGACGATTTTATAGAACAGCACCACTTGGAGTGTTTTATTCCTTTAGTCCTTTATAAAGTCGAGACTTCACATACTGCATATACAATCCATCCTGGTGCCCTACATCTGGTTGGAGTCTCATCGCATCGCTCCTGTGGAGGATGGCCCCATGTGGACAGTTGAAAGTCACACCTGGAGGATGCTCTGGACTCTTACAGTAATGCTTTTATGGCTGAGGACTGCAGTTGACTTGCTAACTTTAGGACTGCAGTTATCATGAACAGTTTTGCACTCAAGTTTCCATCAATGAAGAGTTTATAACATCAACGAAACTGACTTCATGTTAAAACTGTTAATGTTATAGTCAGGCTATCTGTTGTTGCCCAAATGAGGATGGGTTCCCTTTTGAGTCTGGTTCCTCTCGAGGTTTCTTCCTCATGTTGTCTGAGGGAGTTTTTCCTTGCCACCATCGCCATAGGCTTGATCATTGGGGATAGATTAGGGATAAAATTAGCTCATGTTTTAAGTCGTTCAAATTCTGTAAAGCTGCTTTGCGACAATGTCTATTGTTAAAAGCGCTATACAAATAAACTTGACTTGACTAAAAAAAAAAAACTTGTATTTTTGTCGTATTTATTTATTTATTTAGGACAGATTTTAATTTTTGTTATTCATATATCCAGTGTTCTGGTCTAATTCACCCATAAAGAACCAACTACAGTAAATATAATGAGCCTTACTGTACAGCATCCTGTATTTATTCACATTGTCTATCTGACGTCTTATCTGGATTGTGTAATTACTTAAAATAATAACATCAAATTTCCATAATTTGGGTTCCTGTAATCATCTTTCGACAGCAGCTGATTAATTGTTTGCTGTGTAATTGTTCGCATTGCACAAGCGGCTTTTCCCCCGGAGCGCAGGGTTCGATGTATAAATATGAACTGGAGCTCTGGCCATGAATAGATCTGCACACTGCCAGAGAGTTCAAAGCCCCTGTTGATCTGCACTGTGTCCTCTAGTTGTAGACATGAAAAGAATGCTGTGGTGTTGATTTATACACGCCGCGAGAACACTAGTTGGCTTTAATGAGGAATTCACAACCCTGCCAAGTCTGTTTTCTTTCAGTTTTTTTTCTTGCATCTCTTTCCATTTTTACAGGACATGCTGCCAAAGACACACTGATTAACCTCGGTTTTTATCCCCAGTGTACGGTTTTTCAAGTGCAGTGACTGAATTATGCATGCTAATTATCTTAAATTTATTAAATTATCTTAAAATCACACAACTCAAAGGTTTATGATAGTATGTTTATAAATATCTACATTAAAGTAAAGGCAGGTAAACACACTTTCACACCAATAATCATTAAACTATTGTTGAAAAAAAAAACATTATTTTTACATTTGCGTGTGAGTCCACTGAATTATGGGGTGCCAAGTGTCACCAGGCCCATTTCATGGACGAAATGCATTTCGTCCATCACAGAATGCATTTCGTCATCACAAAATGCATTTCGTTCATCAGACAAAATGCATTTCGTCCATCACGAAATGCATTTCGTCCCATGAAATGCATTTCGTCCATCACAGAATGCATTTCGTCATCACAAAATGCATTTCGTCCGATGAAATGCATTTTGTGATGACGAAATGCATTCTGTGATGGACGAAATGCATTTCGTGATGGACAAAATGCATTTTGTGATGATGAAATGCATTCTGTGATGGCCGAAATGCATTTTGTGATGACGAAATGCATTCTGTGATGGACGAAATGCATTTCGTCCGACGAAATGCATTTTGTGATGACAAAATGCATTCTGTGATGGACGAAATGCATTTCGTGATGGACAAAATGCATTTTGTGATGATGAAATGCATTCTGTGATGGACGAAATGCATTTCATGGGACGAAATGCATTTTGTGATGACGAAATGCATTCTGTGATGGACGAAATGCATTTCGTCCGACGAAATGCATTTTGCGATGACGAAATGTATTCTGTAATGGAGGAAAAGCATTTCATCAGACGAAATGCATTTTGCGATGACGAAATGCATTCTGTGATGGACGAAATGCATTTCGTCCATGAAATGGGCCCGGTGACACTTGGCACCCCATACTGAATGTTTGAAATGGCCATTTCTTTATATCATTCATCCATGAAAATTTATGAAAGATGCACATTTGAGTTCGCTTACTCAACCCTGTTACTAAAACACAAGTCAAACTTTCAACATGAATTTCTCCCAAGATGACGGCAAGAAACAATGTAAGTCCTCTCGTTCTTTCTTCGTAGCGTTCTCCTGAAATCATATGATGATATTCACTGATGACGTCACTGCTCGTGTGTTAGCATGGATGCAAGTTAACTACATTTTGTTGTTTTACACTGACAGGCCACTTTAATAGGAACTTGTTGCTGATTCTAAGATCCCTGTTCTTGGCTGCAGGAGTGGAACCCAATGTGTTCTTCTGTTTTCTGTTGCATGCTGAGATGCTTTTCTGCTCACCACAGTTGTAAAGAGTGATTATATGAGTTATTATATCCTTCCTGGCAAAAAAGCTCGAACCAATCTGTCCATTTCCCTCTGACCCTCTCTTATCAACAGGGTGTTTCTACCTACAGAACTGTCGCTCGCTCACTCAGTGTTTTTTTTTTTGCACCATTCTGTGTAAACTCTAGAGACTGTTGTGTGTGAAAACCCCAGGAAGGAGATCAGCAGTTTCTGAAATACTCAAACCTCACACTCATCTGGCTCAAACCAACACCCATACCACAGTGAAAGAAAGAAAGTCACACAAAAATTGAGATCGCAATTTTTCCCGTTCTGATGTTTGAACACTGTGAACTTTAGCTGAAGCTCTTGATTTGTATCTGTGTGATCTGATGCATCGTGCTGCTGTCGAGGGATCGGCTGATTAGAGACCTGCATCAAACAGAACAGCAGGTGGATGTATGGGTGTTCCTAATAAAGTGGTACAGTGAGTGTATCTGATAATTCTATGATTTAAAAGGGAAAAAAAAACCCTCAATGCTGTTATCGTTAATTGCATATTTCCTTAGATTCAATGATAATTTAAAATATATATATATATATATATATATATATATATATATATATATATATATATATATATATATTAGGGCGGCACGGTGGTGTAGTAGTTAGCGCTGTTGCCTCACAGCAAGAAAGTCCGGGTTAGAGCCCCGTGGCTGGCGAGGGCCTTTCTGTGTGGAGTTTGCATGTTCTCCCCGTGTCCGCGTGGGTTTCCTCCGGGTGCTCCGGTTTCCCCCACAGTCCAAAGACATGCAGGTTAGGTTAACTGGTGACTCTAAATTGAGCGTAGGTGTGAATGTGAGTGTGAATGGTTGTCTGTGTCTATGTGTCAGCCCTGTGATGACCTGGCGACTTGTCCAGGGTGTAAACCGCCTTTCGCTCGTAGTCAGCTGGGATAGGCTCCAGCTTGCCTGCGAGCCTGTAGAACAGGATAAAGTGGCTACAGATAATGAGATGAGATGAGATATATATTTAATAAAATTCAATTTTTAATAGTTACACAGGCGAAACAGCACCATAATCATGGCATCACTTATAAGTGTGGAGGGGTTACATCTAGGAACGTTTATCAGGTGTGTGTGTGTGTGTGTGTGTGTGTGTGTGTGTGTGTGTGTGTGTGTGTGTGTGTGTGTGTGTGTAATTTATCAGGTAAAGGTGTTGCATTTTCAATGGCACCAAAACATCAGTCACTGACTAGCAGACAATATCACTGCAGTTCCCAGTGGCTTAAAGAACGTTTCTATCTGGACAAAAATAAAGGAAATGTATGAAAATGTGAAGAGGAATGTGTTTGGTCCCGTTAGCGTGTTTATGAGGCGTATACATGTGTGTTGAGCTGCTGGAACACAGCTATGGAGACATATGATTCTCATTGAAGGGATAAAAGGCATCTATAATGTTGTGTTTTTTTTCTCCTTTTGTGCGTTTGAGGAAAGTCGTGTGCGCGGTGTGCGCTAGCGCTCGCTCACTTCATCCCTCCACCCGTACATGTGGTATTGTTTAATACGTCGCAAGTGTGGATTCATTGAAGTGAAATTGAAACTTCGTGACAATTCTTTATTAGGAGCTTATAAATACTTGGTTTCGCCTGTGGGTCGGTTCTTTCACTAAGAAGCAGACGAGTTTGTTGACTCCGGCTATTGGAATGAGACTGATGGAAATATTTTGTCCCAATTCAAAAATGTAACCTTTGATACAGTGGATTGCATAAATATTCAGCCCCCTCCCTGTCTTGAACGTTTCTTTGTTTTGCTGGAACTGAAAAAGATTTAAACGGGGTTTTATGTTATGAATCTGCACAAAATAATCTGCATCCATAATAGTGAGGTATGTTGAAAAACAGTTGCTGACAAATAAAAAATTGAAAGGTTCTGACAGCAATAATTATTCACTCCCATCACTGTGAATCTCCGATGTTAGTTCTGGTGCAACCAGGTCAAAAAGTCAAAGTCCTTCCCGTGCCAGGACCTGGTCTTCTCAGACAGTTTCCTGTCCCAGTACTAACCAGGCCCTTAAGGTGCATTGGATGGCACCAATCTCCATTTCCGTAGCCCTCGGCCTCTCATCTGTACAACCAGGGTTACAGTGGGGGGGGGGGGGGGGGGGGTGTCCTCTGTTAACCTCAAGAGTGTGATCCCCTACTTGCATCTATATTGCAGCACGCCTTGCCAGACAGCAGTAGGTACCATTTTTATGATGGGCTTTGGTATAGCCTGACCGCAAGTAGAACTCATGATCTCCCAATCAAAAAGGTGGACACACTAACCACTAGGCCAGCTCACAGTGGTGTAACCATGTACCATCACAAAATATATAATGAGATGAATGTGTGCAATTAAAGTGTCACATGATTTTACTATTCAGTCATCTGTTCCTGGAAGAACCTAAACTTTACTAAAGGATAGTCTTGTAGAACTCGAGACCAGTCTCATTACCACTTTTTGAAGCAGTGGCGGCTGCTGGTTTTTAAAACAGGGGAAGCCCATTTTACGCATTCATCTTAAAACCTGTAGGCCGGATATCAAAGCATAGAAAGGTGTGCCCCATTAGCATAGTGAACTAGACAACCCTACCTAGTGGCAGAAAGTATTTTTGCTTGTACATTTCATGTTATAGTCTGGCTTGCCAGGCTAGTGCCTCATATCCTTAATCAAAAATATCAAACATCCAAAAATCACTGGCTATTCAACGAAGAGCCTTGAACATCATACCCTGATATGCAACACAGAGTCTTTAACACAACACCCAGCTGTGCAACACATCCTTGAACATCTTCTGCAACACAGTCTGGAAATTCATAACCAGGTAGGCTATGCAACACACAGAACCTTGAATATCATACCCAGGTATAACCTATAACACAGAGCCCACCATTCTCTTAACATTACTGAACAATATACACACTTCAGATTAATGAACATTATATGATGCACACTATTTATACACAAATTCTGCCCTCCGCTCCTTTTCCAGAAAATGGTCTGTGACCCTGTCATACTAGTTGGTTGTGCTTTCCAGAGACTTCACCAATTTCTGTTAGCAGCTAGCACTGCAGATCCCAATAAGGCTCAAGCTAGCCTACAACCAGATTGAACTACAAATGAAATAAACGAGTGAATTTGCGAATGATCAAACTGATAGAATGGATGAAAGTTAACAGAGCACAATGAGTAATATTTACATTTATTTACAGAGTAATGTACAGAGACATCAATGAGAAGAAATGTTTATATGAAAAGAAATTTGGACAGCACTTTGGCACACAACTACACTTTCTCGACATCCGCTAGGGACTGATCATGCTTCCGTGCTCCTCGCCGACGCCGAAGTACAGAGCCCGCCCTCCTCATGTCTTTCAAACACTACCTCCAATAATCCTTCATCAGCCCGGCTTCTTGCCCCTCCCACTGTCTCGTTAGTCCCAGAGAAGCCCGGCTTCCCTGGAAGTGACGATTTTGTCGATTTTAACCAATAACAACTAGCCGAAATTGGCTGTTCAGAGCCATCTCATAGACTGCAACGGATACCCAGCTGCCAGCGCATAGAGCCCATTGAAATAAGAAAGGTTACAGCCAGTGTTGCCAGATTGGGCGGTTTTAAGTGCAATTTGGCGGGTTTTGAACATATTTTGGCTGGAAAACGTCAGCAGTATCTGGCAACGCTGGTTACAGCCTGGCAGCAAAGGTGATTCTCGTAGCGAACTGCAAGTTCGTCAGACATCACTCAAATAAGTTACAGGATAGTTATGAACGTAAATACAATCTTGGGCATATATTATATTATGCAAGTTATTGTTTTAATGAGAATTCAACGTCATAGATGCCACTGTTTGGGGAGAGAATTTTAGGGGAAGCTCGGCTTCCCTTGTTGTCTCTGAGAAATCGCCCCTGTTTTGAAGGTCCCAGTCTTGTCTTGGAATCAACCACATTTTTATTCAGTCTTGTCTCGGTCTCGGACATAGAGACTTTTCAAGACTGGCCAAGACAGCAACTGTGGGGATTTCACTAAACTATCTGATTTATCTGTTAACATCATTACTGTGATTGGATGTAAAATTTCCTGCTTCAAGTGCGACCAATAATGTGCCTCATTGCTAAGTTAAAATTTTTCTTCCTGTGAACAGTGATCACCCCTCCCTCACATGCACTGGTCTGGTCCTGGTCTTGACTCGGTCTCGCCCTGCCTTGGTCTTGGGCTTGACTTGATCTCAACCCCTTGGAGTCTTGGTCTTGCCTCGATCTCGTTACACTCTGGTCTTGGTCATGACTAGGTCTTGGTTTAGGTGGCTTTTATTACAATGCTACTAAAGGATATACTGTACCTACACAAACAGCATCATGAAGACCAAGGAGCTATCCGGGGAAGCTATGGTCTAATGGTTAGAGAAGTAGCTTTGGGACCAACCCTGGACCAGCAGGAATGGCTGAAGTGCCCTTGAGCAAGGCACCTAACCACAAACTGCTCCCCAGGCTGCGCTGGGTATGTTGTACATCACTCTGGCTAAGAGCATCTGCTAAATGCCATTAATGTAATTAATGTAATCTAATATGGGACAAACTTCTGGAAAAATATCCATAAGGGCTTGGTCTGAAACTCTTAACATCCTACAATAATAAGGGTACAACTACAACTCTGACTGGGTGAAGATGGAGAAGCAACCATGGGGTTTTGAGTAATTCTCAATATGATGCTCCCACC
This sequence comes from Neoarius graeffei, assembly GCF_027579695.1. NCBI lineage: Eukaryota > Metazoa > Chordata > Actinopteri > Siluriformes > Ariidae > Neoarius > Neoarius graeffei. The sequence continues at coordinate 8,766,149 of NC_083590.1, forward strand.
TCCGTGCTTTACTTTAGAGCAGAAGTCAATTTTAAAAAGCGACAACCACATTGGGTGGGCTTCTTGGAATGGGGAAAATATTTTTCACTGAATTAGGAGCCAAGACAGTTGGGCTAATGGAGTTATTTCACTTGAATACTGTAACTTTACAAACTGAGATGGATTGCATTTGTAGCAACAGATTTGGATGAGATGCAGGGGATCATTGATTGCTTTGTCACATCTGCAACCCTCTTTGGATTGAAAATCAATACCACAAAAACAGAACTCCTGTAGCAACCCTCACCTGAGCCATGGACAATGGAAACAGTTGTTTTGGTCAATGGAATGCCTCTTAGGAGGTCTGAGAGTTTCATCTACTTAGGCAGTGTAGTTACCAACACACACTCATCAGACTTGGAGGCAGACTGCCGGATTCAAGCTGCCACCAAAGCCTTCGGTGCATTACAAAAGCAACTATGGTATCGCCATGACATCAAGTGAACCACCAAGTTGAAAGTATACAACTCCACAGTCTTACCATCTCTGCTTTACACCACTGAATGCATGTCGCTCTACCGTAAACACTGCAAGAAACTGACCAGGCTACAACTTCAACACCAGCATGAAATCCTCATAATAAGATGGCAGGACAAGGTCCCTGATCTAGAAGTCCTCAGGCAAGCCAATACAGTAAGTGTGAAAGCCCTTATCACAGCCTCCCAACTTTGTTGGGTTGGACACATCTGGCACATGTCTGACACATGACTACCCAAAGCTGTTTTCTTTGGAGAACTGAGGTTCGGAAAGAGGAGACAAGGAGGACAGAAACTGAGGTACAAAGACGCTTTGAAGAGGAGCATGAAGAATGCCGGAGTTATTGATCAGACATGGGAAAGGGATGCCTCAGATAGAGCAACATGGCGAAGCATAGTTAAAAGCTCAGTGTCTGCAATTGAAGACAAGCATCAAAGAGAGTATATGAGAGCTCATGAAATCAGACATTCCATAGCGGCTCAGCCTGGCCTTTCATGCCACCACTGCAGACAACTCTGTCACTCTGGTGCTGGCCTCACAGCCCATCTGCGTTTCTGCATATCCTAATGAAGCAGTCATCATCACTAATGATGGACAGCTGCCGCCATCGAGATCAGTGTAATGGAGCCTAATAGTGTGCGGTGCTGTTATCATCCTGAAGTTGATTACTTTCCTATAACAGCATGTCCTAAAGTGTTTTATACCAATTAGACCACATTATCTTTCCATTTATAGTTTAATTCCAGGGGCTGCACAGTGGTGTCGTGGTTAGCGCTGTCGCCTCACAGCAAGAAGGTCCTGGGTTTGAACCCAGTGGCCAACGAGGGCCTTTCTGTGTGGAGTTTGCATGTTCTCCCCGTGTCTGCATGGGTTTCCTCTGGGTGCTCTGGTTTCCCCACAGTCCAAAGACATGCAGGCTAGGCTAACTGGTGACTCTAAATTGACTGTAGGTGTGAATGGTTGTTTGTCTCTTTGTGTCAGCCCTGCGATGACCTGGTGACTTGTCCAGGGTGTACCCCGCCTATCGGCCGTAGTCAGCTGGGATAGGCTCCAGCTTGCCCGTGACCCTGCAGAGGATAAGTGGTTACGGATAATGGATGGATGGAGTTTAATTCCATCCATATTTGTCATTTCCACACCACATCAACCACCAGTTCCTTGAATCCACCATCATTATTTTTTATTATAATTTTTCCTGCCATTTAACTATAGTCTCCATGGAGTTAATTTTACCTTCAGGTATTTATGGTCTCTTTTATAATTACATTAAATGCACGATCTTGTCTGTGATCACTGTTTCCATCAATGTTGGACAACTGCTCACTAATATTCATCTGTCAATGCTGTTATATATCACTCATTCCCCTAACATCTACAGCTGCAGTATTCTGGATGTGTGTGTGTGTGTGTGTTCACAGGTGTGTTATCAACTCTGCACTCATATAAAGCATGCATTCATGAGCGTGTACAGAGTTGCAGGTTAAACCATGGCCTCACTTGTTCCTGTTGGAGGAGAGAGAAACATTCTTTGATACACACAGTTCTACACTTTACTGTTAAAGCTTTTCATTCAACTCATCCTCGTCTCCCCCACTCGGCCTAATTGGGAGTCTTTTGATGCGCTTCTCCTTGATGCTGATTTGGGAGGTGATCACACAGTCCACACCCAACACTCAGACAAGGTTGACTCAGATTCTCTGCATTCTTATCTGGGTCGTATATTTGTGTGTGTGTGTTTGTGTGTGTGTCTGGTTTAGGGTGCATTGTGGGGACGTGCCGTGTGATTGAGAAGCTGAGAAGCTCATTGGTCTGTTCAGGATGTCAAGGTCAGTTCAGTTTGGCTTAAGACTGTAAATCTCAGAAAGACTCGACATAAAACACAGGATCACAATCGCAAATATTATTTAGTGCTTGTTTCTCTTTTGGCTTTGGATGTCATTTTCTTTATTTCTTTCCTTTTTGCTAATTTATAACAATTCACACAGTGAACTGGTATGTAATGTTCCGAATGGTTCTAGTCTCACAAGCCAGACATCAAGGTTCCTCTAGAGACGCTAAGTCCTTGAAAGAACCATTTTGACTGATTTATTTTCATTCTGGTTACTTTATCTTGCTTTGAAAGCTCACTGCATCACCATGTCCAAAACCAGAAATGTAAAAACAGAAACAAGTGTATGTGGATATTCCGAGAGCCAGTCAGATTGCAGTCCTCAAGATTCTGAAACTGGTGACCAGGAAATGTATAAAATGTGTACGAATGATATCAAAGCATCTGAAGCTCAGACAGAAATGGCCTTTCTTTCTTTCTTTCTTTCTTTCTTTCTTTCTTTCTTTCTTTCTTTCTTTCTTTCTTTCTTTCTTTCGATGGATATGATTCTCCCATGTATGTAAGTAAAAAAACAGTGCATAGCTACGTGGTTTTTAGTCCATGCTGTCTGTTCTTGTTATGCTCTTTAGGTGGTGCAAACCCAAAATCTAGGCGTGTCTGATGTAAACCCTTGACTTATGCACTTTTTCAGCTATGTGATTCTGACGGTTGTAGTAAATCAAGCAGCACCATATGGTGAAACACCATACTGCGAGTTAAATCTGCCGGAGGATTATTTTTAACATTATTATCAAAGTCAAACTCAAAGTCCCTCCCACACTAGGACCTGGTTTTCCCAGGCAGTCTCCTGTCCCAGTACTAACAAGTCTTTTGAGGCACATTGTGCAGTGCCGATCTCCATTTCTATAGCCCCCAGTTTATCACCTATTAGCTAGGGTTACAGTAGGGGGCTAGTTCTCTGGGAACCATGAGAGTTTGACTCCCTACTCCAGATGGCAGTCAGTACCATTTTTCTGATGGTTTTTGGTATGACCCAACTATGAGTAGAACTCATGATCTCCCGGTTGAGAGGCAGACACACTAACCATGAGGCCAGCTCATAGTCTTTAAAGGAACAGTCCACCGTATTTCCATAATGAAATATGCTCTTACCTGAATTGAGACGAGCTGCTCCGTACCTATCCGAGCTTTGCGCGACCTCCCAGTTAGTCAGACGCAGTCCGACACGCTGTCACTCCTGTTAGCAATGTAGCTAGGCTCAGTATGGCTAACGGTATTTTTTGGGGCTGTAGTTAGATGTGACCAAACTCTTCCGCGTTTTTCCTGTTTACATAGGTTTATATGACCAGTGATATGAAAGAAGTTCAGTTAAAAAAAATTTAAACGTAGCGATTTTCTATGCTATGAAAAGTCCGCACTATAATGACAGGCATACTAACACCTTCTGCGCGCTTCGGCAGCGCATTGATACGGAGCTCAGATATCAATGCGCTGCCGAAGCGCGCAGAAGGTGTTAGTACGCCTGTCATTATAGTGCGGACTTTCCATAGCATAGAAAATCGCTACGTTTCAATTTGTGTAACTGAACTTGTTTCATATCACTGGTCATATAAACCTATGTAAACAGGAAAAACGCGGAAGAGTTTGGTCACATCTAACTACAGCCCCAAAAAATACCGTTGGCCATACTGAGCCTAGCTACATTGCTAACAGGAGTGACAGCGCATCTGACTGTGTCTGACTAACTGGGAGGTCGCGCAAAGCTCGGATAGCTACGGAGCAGCTCGTCTCAATTCAGGTAAGAGCATATTTCATTATGGAAATACGGTGGACTGTTCCTTTAACGTTATTATACATGTACATAAACAAAGTTCTTAATTTGTGTGTCATTTGTTTTAAACTACAATAACGTTTCTTGTAACTTTACATTACACTGTTAAACAGTGAAAAAAAAAAGTTTTCCATCACAAGGTGTTGAAAACAAGCCTGGTAAATAATTAATTCAATTTGAAAAAACAAAACAGAAATATCAATTAAAATGAGTATAAATTAGACCAACCTTCTGAAATGCCTTACAATTCTAAACCAAAATGCCTTGTGCTCCTGAGAGAGCGGGAAAGATGGAGAAGAGCTTGCAAAGTGCAAAGGAAACAACCACGAGTATTTTGACCTCATCTGGATATCCTGGGTCTCAACCCAGAAGCCATCATCCACCTGTGCAGCCTCCTGGATGAACAGCTTTCCAGCCGCAGTAATCCCCTGCATTCACATAGGCTCAACACACGTCATTTGTAATACAGCTTTCCTTCTGCATTTATTTTCAAAATCAGTGTCTGGTTTAACCTGGCGACTTGTCCAGGGTGTACCCAGCCTTTCGCCCGTAGTCAGCTGGGATAGGCTCCAGCTTGCCTGCGACCCTGTAGAACAGAATAAAGCGGCTAGAGATAATGAGATGAGAATGAATGTCTGGTTTAACCTGGTGACTTGTCCAGGGTGTACCCCGCCTTTTGCCCGTAGTCAGCTGGGATAGGCTCCAGCTTGCCTGCGACCCTGTAGAACAGAATAAAGCAGCTAGAGATAATGAGATGAGATGAGATGAGATGAGATGAGATGAGATGAGATGAGATGAGGTGAGATGAGTGTCTGGTTTATGGTTTGGATGGATTTCAGGATATTCACATGGTAAACGTGGAAGTCCATGTTTCCCTACAGCCGAAATACATGAGGTTGGGACTCTATTTTAAATAAATCACGCCTCTTTCATGAGGCTGATTTCATTGTGAAGTTAAGCGCTGTGGGAGTGATTGGAATATGTAATGCTAAGGTCACATATAACCAGTTGATCCGTGAGAACCGTGGCTGGGGCTACTGTGGGCATTCTGGCAGATTTTGGAGGTGATCTGTCATCAGTGCTAAAGAGGTGATCTGTCACATAAATTTGGGCAGAGTAAATATGTAAATGAAGCCATGATAGCTGTGATAGTAACAATGGAAGACGTTGGTAAAAACCAATGGCGGCAGCGACATATAGCTATGTATCACCTTACAGCAATGACAGCAGTGTGTACAGTTTTCATGACTGCAGTATGGTATAGCCACGGCATTTTGGGGGTGCCATGGCCAAATGGTTAGAGAAACAACTTTGGGACCAAAAGGTTACTGGTTTGATTCCCTGAACCAGCAGGACTGGCTCAAGTGCCCTTGAGCAATGCACCTGACCCCCAACTTCTCTGGTAAGTGTGGTGGCGTACCTTGTGTCTGATTAGCCAAAGAAAAACTTACAATGTGATTATCAGTTCAGGCAAGAACTTGACCATAACAACAACATAACAAAATGGCATAGCCATGGCAAGACAAAATAAATCATGCCCCCAGGCAAGCTTTTTAGTTTCTGCAGAATGTTGTCCGGTGAACATTTTGAGCTCAATGGCTGTGATGGAATGCTATGGTCACCCCTGGTAGCTCACATAAGCCTCAATGATGCCCGCGGATGCCTTCATGGTTGCGACAAATTAATTCATCCAGCGCTTGACCCACGGCAGTTTTCAACATGATGAAACTTTCCGGGGATGGAAGCCATGCCCTCCTATTTTTCAAGGTAGCTCCCTGGCTCTCACATATTCCAACAGAAGGGCAAGGAACATGTGCTGGTTGACCCCTGCAAGACTCAAAATCATCTCCTGGCGTCTACTGTGAAGTGATCCCAGCTATGTGAAACCTTAGCATAAGGGAGAATCCAGCTAACTGAAATTTGTGTAACTGGAAGTGCACTTACATACAAATTTGGGAATATGACTGATGGACAGCAATTGTCACTTTAGTAACAGACACCAGATTCCTAAATTCTAATGCAGTGCACCTTGGGGTGGATGCAGGACACCACACTGGCTTTCACTCTTTTCAGCAAGATAAATCTATCAAAGGAAATAGTGGACACAGGCCTAATGAACTGGACAGTTAAAGATCTGAAACATGGTGCCTGGTCATATGAACCTTGAGTTCTGCTGCAGATGGTAGAGTAAAACTTTGGTATCAGTGGCACGAACCCATGGCCTGCCTGGTGTCAACAGCTCAGGAAGGTGGTGGTGGTGGTGTAACGGTGTGGGGAATGTTTTCTCAACACACATTTGGCCCCTTAAATACCAACAGAGTGTTAAAGCACCACAACCTATCTGAGTATTGTTTCTGACCATGTGCATCTCTTTATGGTCACAATTTACCATCTTTGGGATGCGGTACAATGGGAGTTTCGCAGCATAAATATGCAGCTGATAAATCTGCACCATTGACTGTGGACAGATTCTCAAAGGAGTGTTTCCAACACCTCGTAGAGTTCTGAGAGCAAAGGGGGGGAGGTCCTACCCAGTACTAGAATGGTGTTCCAAATAAAGTGGCTAGCGAATGTACAATTAGATTTTAAATGTAAGAGTTAAATTGTCGAATTGAGATGTTAAAAATGAATTTGTTAGCGTTTTAACAAATTTGCCTCAACACTCTTTGCTCGTGATGGGGCTTCTTGAGCTTGTTTATCGTCAGTGGTTGCCTCGGCAGGTTTCTCGAGATGCTCAGGAAAGAAGAACTGGAGTTTTGTTCTCGCTCTCTGCTGGAAGCGATGTGTTTGTTATGCAAAACAAAACCCAACAGACGCCCACTTTACACCAAGCCCAGGAATCCACCGCAATTACCTCCTCATCCTCTCATGTAAATATGAGCGTTTGAGGCCTGCTGTGGGCGGCAGCGACGTGCACACACACACACACACACACACACACACACACACACACACACACACACAGTCCCGCACGCAGAGGATCCTGGTCCTTTGTTCTGTTGGCCTCCTGGCTTGCTGCCATGGCGATTCCTCTGGCAACACCTCGCTGTAATAATCTTACAATGGCTGGCGTGTGAGCCGTCCATCACATTCTCTCTCTCTCTCTCTCTCTCTCTCTCTCTCTCACACACAGCTTTTTGAAGAAAGAAGCTTGTAGTATGTTTTTCTTTCTTTCTTTCTTTCTTTGAAAAACACAGAGGTATTTCTCAGGAGGCTTTTTTTTTTGTATGAGTACCAACAAATAGAATTGTGTTCTTCCCATCAGCTATCTGTTTGGTACCAAAGGTTCAGTTTTACTGTAACACTGTTATGGACTGTGTGTTAGCTCAGATTGAACAGGTGTCTTTATGCGCTCCTGTATGAAACTTATACAACCTGTATGTGTGTGTGTGTGTTAGAGAGAGAGAGAGAGAGAGAGAGAGAGAGAGAGAGAGAGAGAAATAATATCTGCTCATGACCTTATCATTGGGTGTGAAAATGCAATTTCTCCTCAGTTTACAGATTGAAAGAAAAGATTGGAAAATTGAAGTGTGCGTGTGAAAGAGAGAGAGAGAGAGAGAGAGAGAGAGAGAGAGAGAGAGAGAGAAACTAAATCTCACTCCTGCTGATTCTGTCAGAAGCTTTGAAATCCATTGCAGGATGTACTTAAGAGAAAACATGTCTGTGTGTACTGACTGTGTTTGTTGATGTTCTTTATTCTGAGAGTCTCACTGATTCACACCACTGCATCTCCACATCATAGCAAATATTTGTGTCTGGGTAGCTACACAGTAAAAATCATAGTGTCAATTTTACTCTTTAAGAGTTGAATTTAACTCTCTGTCAGATAACATTTGGTCCCACTCAAAATCAGTGTAAAATTTACTCTATAGCCAGTGTAAGATTTTTAGAGTTAATTTTACTCTATTTTGTGTCAAAATTAACAATGAGGTGTGTAAAAATATTTAACACTATAGATAGTGTAAGATTTTCAGAGTTAATCTGACTCTATATTGTATTTTCGCGGGGAATCATCACCCTGCAGAGTAGATTTTGTCGTTGTGTGCAAGTGGGAATTAACTCTCACTTTTGACACTACCATTTAGACGATTTTACTCTGCATAGTGTTATAACTACTCTATCCAGAGGAAAATAGGTTTACACTGCAATATTGACACTCCATTTTTTACTGTGTACTGAGAGTACTTCAGGACAAAGAGATATCTATCTATCTATCTATCTATCTATCTATCTATCTATCTATCTATCTATCTATCTATCTATCTATCTATCTATCTATCATGATAACGAGACTGTCAATGACGGTGTAGCTCACTCTGGCCCCATCTAGTCCAGAAGGAACGATCTAAAGTGGGCCACCTTGTGCAATCAATGTTGTGAGCTATATACACTATATACAAGGTATATATAGAAGCGATATCCACCCTAGGAATACCGACCTATTTACCAGAAAGAATCCAAAATGGCGAGGAATTGACCAAGAAGAAGCGATTTTTGTTGAACTGCTCATTAAGGTTTAATTAGTCCATAACTTCATTAATAATTGTAATTATGCAAATCTGGGTAGAAGTTATATGCACCCTAGGTACCCCTAGCTTCATTCCAGAAAGAATCAAAATCAGTGAAGAATTGAGGGAGAAGAAGTGATTTGTGTGGAAACTGCTCGTTAGGGATTGATTAATTACTTCATATCTTCATTATTAATTGCAATTATGCAAATTTGGATAGACGCTATATACACCCCAGACAGACCTACCTTCTTGCCAAAAAGAACAAAAATCAGTGAAGAATTGAGAGAGAAGAAGTGATTTTCATGAAATGTGGACAACGCTGGACAGACGACGGACAACACATGATGGCATAAACTCATCACCTGTCGGTCGGTTGAGCTCATAATGAAATAATGCTAAAGTCATTTTTACAGTCATCAGGATGACTGTTCCAGTCGTCTTTCAAGATGGTGCAATCTACACATCAGATTCGCTCTCCCCCTCCCTCCCCCCTTCTGTCCCTCTGAGTTACATGTCAATCCTGAGATCGAGATGCTGAACCTCTTCTGCTCCTCGGACCTGCCTGATCCATCCTGATGCCCTATGTTTAGCTGGAGTCTCATCACATCGCTCCTGTGGAGGACGGCCCCATATGGACAGTTGAAAGTCACACCTGGAAGATGCTCTGCACACTTACAATAATGCTTTTATGGCTGAGGACTGCAGTTGACTTGCTAACTTTAGGACTGCAGTTGTCATGAACAGTTTTTACACTCAAGTTTCCATCAATGAAGAGTTTATAACATCAACAAAACAGACTTCATGTTAAAACTGTTAAAAATGTTATAATCATGTTGTCTGTTATCACCCAAATGAGGATGGGTTCCCTTTTGAGTCTGGTTCCTCTTGAGGTTTCTTCCTCATGTCATGTCATCTGTTGCCACAGGCTTCATCACTAGGGACCAGTGGCAGCTGGTAGTCTTTCAAACAGGGGAGGCTGGTCGGTTACGATATTTCCAGATTTTAAAAGAAAACCATCAATTTTGCTCATACTCTTGCCTCTGATCTGGCTGATTGTTGGCAGCGTCACAAACTGTGAAATAACAGGTTCTTTTGGCCCATTAACCTACTGTCCAATATACATGATGGTGGTGTTGGGGGGGAGGGGTATATTTTAACATTTTATATTTTAAAATTGTCGCATGTTGTTTAAAAATTGATCATTATTGAAAGCAGCTCTTTGTCAGGAACCTCAGCAGTAACAGCAGAGTGTTCTGGAATAGGCACAAGCACTGACCTGGGGAGCCAAACATAGAGCTGGGTGCCACACATTTCATTCAATGACACTTTCCCTATATTTTACTTATTTTGACTGAGAAATGTTTTATTGACAATTTTGATAACCCTTCACTTTTAATCCAGGTCTGTAGTGTGAAATGTTCTCGGCTGTGTTTTTGTTTAAAAATGTTTTCCAAATTGTAGCTGTGTTTAATTCATATCCAGAAAAAATATATATTCCAATATAATATACTCAGCATAAACATTTTAAATAGATTCTATATTTTTGGTCCATCCATGACATATTACTAAAGTAGCCTATTTACTGTTGTTGATGTGGGTCACTTGCTGTTAGCCAATTCACTTTCTCGTACCAGGAGAGCTGAAAGGAACGAGTATTATTCCCTACCTTTTTCACCCAGTCAATTTGAGGCGTTGGTCTACCCTGCTCTTTAATTTTAATTTTTTCCTCGAAAGGAAGACTGGCAAATGGCTTCGCCAAAATTAAATCAGCAATGCTTGGCATCCGTGCACAGCTTTCTTGCTAGCTGACTAGCCCCCTCAAGTTCAAGTTCAGTCACTCAAATAAATGAAATTTCTGGAACTAAGATAGCAAACTTGACAACACTATATTTACACTTTATTTACAATGAAAATATATACAAACTAAAAAAGCTGGTAGAAACCGTATGTAATGAATGAAATCGAAATGTAAGCTGATCTCTTACAATACACCACAGCACTTGCGAATCCGCATGGGACTGAACTGAAATTCACCGCTGCCTGTCTATAGTTGAAACGAGCTGTCAATCAAAGAAAATATCCGGCAGCTTTCACCAATCACCAGTCTCCTCGCGGAAACTGCCATGTCCCTCCCATGTGAGGCTCGGAGTCCGTAGGTGGGCGTTTTCGCAGTATTTGTCCAATAACCGTCTTGCATTTTGAGATTGAAATGCGCATAGCTCCCAAATGCCATTGAAGTCCACTGAGGCTGGGAGTCCATGGGACTCCGTGGACGGGCGTTTTCGTAGTATTTGTCCAATAACTGTCTTGCATTTTGAGATTGAAAAGCGCATAGCTCCCAACCCAGATAGCAAATGATGTTATTTCAATGTTGATATTTGGTCAAGATGGTTGATTTACAGTTATAGTTGAACACATGGTGGATCAACCATTAATCAACCACTGATAAAATAAAAAGTTGAAAAAATGTGTTTGAATCAATGTAATGGTTGAAGGAAACATTTGATCAATGTTGAATATATGTTAATTTTGTTGTCATCATACACTGCACCACTGGACGGGAGCCTGGGGTGCACTCTGGGTGAGACCATTTTGTGGGAGGGGGGTTTCCTATATTTCATTGAATTTCATTTATTTAATTTAGAATTTTAATAGAGCACAAGGAACTATGAAGAATAGATTAATATTTATGGTTATGTGCAAATCTTGTGTGTGCAACATGTAAGGAAAAAACGAACAGAAAAACAAACATCTCCGTTTTCTACCGTACCGGCCGCTATTTGGAATGGTCCAAATAACCGTCTCTCAGAAGAACTTTCAGAAGAGCTCGAGCTCCATTGACGACGAGACTTGCGACCATAGACTGTCCGTGCTTGCGACTGAAGAAATTTGCTTCAACAACACTGGCAAAATGGTAGCTATAAAAGGACAGCCCTCTGTGACAATTAACCTGACCTGTATTATCGTGATTTTCATAAGGTGAGGCGGGTCTGCTATGCTAGAAATGGTTAGGCTTACCCAGCAGGCCTTCAGCGAATTGGTGAAAAATTGGCTTCGGTACGCCCCTTGGCGTGTCGGGGGAAAGAAAAGGAACTAGATGTAAGTGAACTTGATATTCCTAAATTGCTGTTTTGTAAAAGTAAGAGGTGATTTGTAGTATTTGCTGTCTGCAAAACGTTCTATCATGAGCACTGACATAAATGTTGCCTCTGCTTCTCCCACAGCCTCCACTTCAGGATTGAAGTCTTTTTTTTCTGTTGTTACTGACACAATAAAACAACAATAACAAACAATCCCTCTTCTGTTATTTCATTCAGTAATTGACAAATATGTATGTATGAATGTATGTGGTTGTAGGCAGTGTTTGATCTGTCTGTGTAGGCTGATAGACACCCATGAAGTAACTATGAATGAATAATAAAAGTAATTATACTCTATTAGCATATGTACCTTTTAGATAATGCTCAAACAGATATCGATTCAGTGACATGACATGTCGCTTTCCATTTAGATGATGGTTGAATCACCATTGATTCAGTATATTATTTCAACATGAAATCAACGGAAATTTAAATGTAAGTTTCTATTTAGATGATGGTTGAATCACTATTGATTCAATGCTGATAGGGTTGAAAATTCAACGTTGATTCAACCCAAATTCAAGGGGACACTTTCAATATCATTTCAACATTATTTCAATGTTTTCTGCCAAACACTATTTCAATGTTGATTCAACTGATTTTTGCTATCTGGGAAATGCCATTGAAGTCCACTGAGGCTGGGAGTCCGTGGGACTCCGTGGGTGGGCGTTTTCGCAGTATTTGTCCAATAACCGTCTTGCATTTTGAGATTGAAAAGCACATCGCTCCCAAATGCCATTGAAGTCCACAGAGGCTAGGAGTCCGTGGGACTCCGTGGGCGGGCATTTTCACAGTATTTGTCCAATAACCATCTTGCATTTTGAGATTGAAAAGCGCAGAGCTCCCAAATGCCGTTGAAGTCCACTGAGGCTGCGCTGCATCGCGCTGTCACGAGGGGGAAAAACTCACGCACACATTAAAGTTATAACGGAATGATTTCACACTGTAGTTGGGTTGAGCACATATATTTCTATGATTCTGGATCTGAAATAGCAATGTTATAAGGTCGGCTATAACATAAGCCTAGCACAATTCATCCTACACGATGTTCATCATTTTTAGAGGAGGCTGAGCCTCCCTCGTTGTCTTAGAGCAATCACCCATGCTAGGGACAGATTAGGGATAAAATTAGCTCATGTTTAAAGTCATTCAAATTCTGTAAGGCTGCTTTGTGACAATGTCTATTGTTAAAAGCTCTATAGAAATAAACTTGACTTGATATCAGGTAGACCCTTCAATCATGTCTAGGTAAAATACCAGTCTCTGATTGGCTATTAGGTGCATCTTATTTTCTTATACACTTTATTAGGAACACCCTGCCCATCCACCTGCTGTTTTGTTTCCTGCAGGTCTTTAATCAGCTGATCCCTCAACAGCAGCACAGTGCATCAAATCATGCAGATACAAATCGCAAGCTTCAATTAATGTTCACAATGTTCAAACATCAGAACGGGGAAAATTGTGATCTCAATTTTTGTGTGACTTTCTTTCACTGTGGTATGGGTGTTGGTTTGAGCCAGATGGACTGGTTTGAGTATTTCAGAAACTGCTGATCTCCTGGGGTTTTCACACACAACAGTCTCTAGAGTTTACACAGAATGGTGCTAAAAACAAAAAACACTGAGTGAGTGAGCGACAGTTCTGTGGGTGGAAAGTAAATAAACGCCTTGTTGATGAGAGAGGGTCAGAGGAAAATGAACAGATTGGTTTGAGGTTTTTTTTTTTGGCCAGGAAGGATATACGGTAGTAACTCATATAATCACTCTTTACAACCGTGGTGAGCAGAAAAGCATCTCAGCATGCAACAGAGAGAGAACAAATTGGTTTCCACTCCTGCAGCCAAGAACAGGGATCTTAGAATCAACAACAAGTTCCTGTTAAAGTGGCTGTTATATTCATGTTATATTTTCCTACTCAATTCCAATCCCAGGTTCTGTTGACTCCTGTTTGGCCCCGCTCTTGTTTTTTTTTTTCCTTAATGTGGCATGAAAAGTGAAAAAGATAGGTTGATAGATCGATGTGACTCAAAGAACAACGGAGCTCAACCTTGTTGTGATAAATTACACCTCATTCTGTCAGTGCCAATATAAAAATTCCTCCAAACTGAATGTCTGAGCTCTTCTTCAGCAGGCCAGAAGCCTGTTTCACATCACTCCTGGCGTCAGCCTTCATGATTCCTCCACGGCCTTGTTACAATTCCAGCACGTGGCCGAATAAACTACTGATGGTTCTGGAGATAAGACAGAGAGAGAGAAAGAGAGAGAGATGGAGAGATGATGGCAGATGAGAAGAGAGGAGAGCAGGGAGGAGAGAAAGAGTCCTCCGAAGTGTACAGTGCTACTTTGATTAGCGACGGCAACACACTTGTAAACTCCAGTTAAGCGAGTTGTGATCAGGGCTTTTAGAGGGCATAAAACCAGTCTTGGAAAACAAGAGAGCAGCCAGAGCAGGGTTAAACTGGAGACTGGTCTACATACACACACACACACACACACACACACACACACACACACACACACACACACACACACACACACAGAATGGAGGGTTTTACACCCCTCTGGGCAGTGGGGGTTGTGGGCTTGGGGTAATAAAGGGGGCTAAACCATCACACTCTTGTAAACTTAATCTACACAGCCTTAATTACTATCTGGCGCCTCTCTCTCTCTCTCTCTCTCTCTCTCTCTCTGAGCCCCTGCAGACAGGCTTGGAAACGAGATTTGCTCAGTCGGGGCTCCTGGTTGACCGATCAGCATGGAAGAAAATTAACAACACACACCACCACAGCCACAACTACACGGCACCCCCCCATAACACCTCTGTTTGTCTTAGCTTCCCTCCTCTCCTCTGAAGCTCTGGAGCCGACCAGTCTTTCTATTAATCAAGCGTTTCCTAGCAGCAAACACACACACACACACACCGTCTGTCTTGCTGCGTCGATGATGCAGGTCAGCTATAGCCCGCGTCCAAATCACTACAGACGCAGATCCTGTGATGAAGCCAAACTTTCCATCACGTCTTTCTGTCTCACTTTGCTTAACTGCTTTGGCTTTGTTTCACTGGAAAACTTTCGCAACCCATATCAATTCAAAGTATATTTAATAGGATTGAGGTTTGGGGTAAATCTTCTTTCACATATACTTGCATCATATTTTGCCCATAAGTTGATGCAACAGTTCCCTCTTAGGGCCTCTTGGCCGTGCACACAGGTTTGCAAAATGGTCAACATTAGGTTCATCCATTTCTTCATCTCATCTCATCTCATTATCTGTAGCCGCTTTATCCTGTCCTACAGGGTCGCAGGCAAGCTGGAGCCTATCCCAGCTGACTACGGGCGAAAGGTGGGGTACACCCTGGACAAGTCGCCAGGTCATCACAGGGCTGACACATAGACACAGACAACCATTCACACCTACGGTCAATTTAGACTCACCAGTTAACCTAACCTGCATGTCTTTGGACTGTGGGGGAAACCGGAGCACCCGGAGGAAACCCACATGGACACGGGGAGAACATGCAAACTCCACACAGAAAGGCCCTCGCCAGCCACGGGGCTCAAACCCGGACCTTCTTGCTGTGAGGCGACAGCGCTAACCATTACACCACCGTGCCGCCCTCATCCATTTCTTATTTTTTTTAAATTATATTCATTGGGTCCCAAGATTCAGGTGCTTCCTGGATACAGGGTGTGTCACTGTGCAGGAATACCAACTGCTACAAATGTGCAGAGAGACGTCAAGCTTCGTCTCAGAAAAGCCTGGGGAGCTCTTAACAGCTTGGATAAAGTTTGGAAATCCAATCTTCCTCTAGTCCTAAAATGTAACTTCTTCAGAGCGACCACTGAATCTATCCTGGTTTATGGGTCAACTACCTGGACACTCACCTCCAAACTCCGATCCTCACTCGACGGTGCCTTTACAAGAATGTTAAGAACAGCTTTAAATATCTCCTAGAATGACCATCTAACAAATAAAGAACTATACAGATTTATTCCCCCTGTATTGGCAACCATCCGGGAGAGAAGATTACAGTTTGCTAGCCACTGTTGGCACAACAAGGAAGAACTGGCTAGCGATCTCTTTCTATGGCAGCCCAAACACGGTACCACTTCTGTGGGTCGGCCCATGTGTACCTACATCAATCAACTGCTGGACGACACGGGCTGCCTAGTAGAAGAACTGCCTGCGGTAATGCAGGATAAAGTCGGTTGGAGAGGCAGAGTCGTGGGGGTCCAAGCTTGCTCAACATGATTGATTAATTGACAAATGTGCTGCTTGCATATTGCTTGCACATTGTGGCCATTTGTGTTTGAATGCCATCTTCACTCCACTTATGAGCTGAGGTGTTTCATCGCTTCTGCTGACCAGAGCAACCCTTTCCATGCCGTCACAACACCTGAACCAGGAAGTAGCTTGACAGTAAGTTGAAACAATCACATAATCACACAGCGTTGAGAGTGGATAGCTTCCTCACCTGATGTGGACCACACCAGGGTTTGATTGACACGAGCTCCAGACCAGCAATTTCAAAAGAACCAGAGATCAGTTCTCCTGATGGCTCCTGGCCTCAAGGACAGCTTTCAGACTTGGCCCAATGTCCAAAACTCTCAGGACAAACTGCTGTCACATGTGAAAATGACTATAGATTTATAAATTACGCTTACTTATCAGATAAGAGCTGAGTAGATGAGTGGGCCTTTCGCTCAAAAGCCTGACAAGGTGCAGGTGGTGGTTCTGGTTCTGGCTGCATAGGCAGGACTTAATCTGGAACTGTTTTACTGGTGCACACCACACAGGAACAAAATCAACACTAATCCGGTTTCTGGCATCAAAATCCTTCTGGTCGGAAACCAATAACATCCTGAGCTTTTATTATTATTATTATTATTATTATGGGGCGGCACGGTGGTGTAGTGGTTAGCGCTGTCACCTCACAGCAAGAAGGTCCGGGTTCGAGCCCCGTAGCCGGCGAGGGCCTTTCTGTGCGGAGTTTGCATGTTCTCCCCGTGTCCGCGTGGGTTTCCTCTGGGTGCTCCGGTTTCCCCCACAGTCCAAAGACATGCAGGTTAGGTTAACTGGTGACTCTAAATTGACCGTAGGTGTGAATGTGAGTGTGAATGGTTGTCTGTGTCTATGTGTCAGCCCTGTGATGACCTGGCGACTTGTCCAGGGTGTACCCCGCCTTTCGCCCGTAGTCAGCTGGGATAGGCTCCAGCTTGCCTGTGACCCTGTAGAACAGGATAAAGCAGCTAGAGATAATGAGATGAGATTATTATTATCTCATCTGGATGACAGGCAATGAGCTTATGCTATCATGTGTTGCCCACATTTCATGAAAATTGCTTCTTCTCCCTCAATTCTTCACCGATTTTGATTCTTTCTGGTAAATAGGTCAGTATTCCTAGGGTGGATATCACTTCTATATATAGCTTGTATATAGTGTATATAGCTTACAACATTTATGGCCCACTTTAGATCGTTCCTTCTGGACTAGATGGGGACGGAGTGAGCTACGCTGTCACTGATTGTCTCATTTCATTATTTCATGGTTGTGTTCGGTTCTCTTATCGAACGTTTGATTCGCTTTATTCGAATTCCTGACAAATGCTAGTTGATGAAGTTTTTTTTTTTTTTTCATGCAGGACCAAAACACATTCAAACGAAACTCTAGCTGGTTCTCATAGTGTTGCCATGGCTACATCTCTGAATTATCATAATCGTTCTGCTAGTTTTTTTTTTTAATTGTTGTTGATCAACAGAGTGGCTAAACATCAATATGTACCTCGCGTAAACATTTTATGATCCTAGTCATGGTTACAGTCCTAAATGCTAACATGGTATAAGTGACATTCATTTAGAACTGCAATAAAAACATTTTTTGCGTTACATTAAATACGTGACGTTCTACCACAAAACTGTTCCTGTTGAGATCTGGATCGTGATTGGTCAGAAAGCTGTGGATTAATTTTTAACAGTCGTGCAGCTGCTAATCACAGCATGCACTTGGTGTGTTATGTGTTGTCATTTCTATAGCAACAGCTCATTCAGAGGGACTCAGTAACGTGACAGTCTATGAGAGAAGAGGAACCAGTTTCACAGATGTTTCACGACATTCAGTGTAACTATAAATGGATTTAAAACAAAAGTATGATGTTTTATTGTTTAATACGTTTTGAAAAATGTAAACATTGGCAAATCGGTGAGGTGTAAGAGGAATAAAACCTGAGGGACACCCTGAGGCTGGGAAGTTTCTGAGATGGAACTGGGTTTCATCTCACCACCTCGTTCATCATTCAGCATTTTACTCCATCAGTGTGTGGATGTGTTCGAGCTTGGTTTAACCTTCATGTCATTATTGTGATACGGTGTGTGTGTGTGTGTGTGTGTGTGTGTGTTTCAGGAGAGAACGATTGAGAAAGAGAGGAGAAGAAAGAGAGATAGATAGAGAGAGAGATAGACAGGGCTGTGCTGGTGTGTGTTGTAGCCTCTGAGCTCTGGAGCCGGAGTAATGAAGTGTGAAATTCACAGATAGAGACATCCTGCTGCTCTACGCACCACTACTGACACACACACACACACACACACACACAGACTGTTATGCTGTCCGTGCAGGCGCCTGATCTTTCTCTCTCTCTCTTTCTCTCTCTCTCT
The DNA here is from genome assembly GCF_027579695.1 of Neoarius graeffei. Classification (NCBI taxonomy): domain Eukaryota; kingdom Metazoa; phylum Chordata; class Actinopteri; order Siluriformes; family Ariidae; genus Neoarius; species Neoarius graeffei. The sequence goes on from NC_083590.1 coordinate 8,784,625, forward strand.
CTCTTTATCAAAAATTGTGATGGCACACATGATGACGGTTCTTGATTACTTCCAGACTGCACTGTAGAACCTCGCTGCCTACAGCATCGCCTCCCTCCTCCTCCTCTCCTCCTTTTCGCTGTATTTCTGATCAGTAAATACATTTCACAAGGATGTTTTCAGCTCTACACATCCCCCAGACGACTTCTTTCTTTCTTTCTTGTTTTGTTTTATGTGAATCACCTGCAGTGTGAAACCAAACAAATGAAAAGTCTTTCATTTGGACTCTGAAAGCTCCATAAGGAACCTGCAACCTTCTGAAAACCTGAAAAGTAGACGGCCTTTCAGATTTTTCAAGTGTAGGTCATAAAAATAATTTTCCCGACACCCAATTATTTTTCTTTAGTGGACCGAAAGCTACTGAATTCGAATCACAGATTTCCAAATTTTATTAGTTTTTTTTTTAAATAGAACAATTAATGAATTTATCTCCACATGACCCTAAATTCTCTGCTATTTTTTCCTGCTTCATCATGACCCAATACAAAATACTACATCATGCATCATCATGTGGTGGTCTTTCCTCGTTCGTGCAAGGCATTGTGGGATACAAATTTGAAACAACAGAGAAAAATGGAGGACGTGAGTGTGTGAATGAAACATGAAAGACTGACTACAGTAACGGAAAGCGAGAAGAAAAGATGTTATGTTATCTCATTATCTCTAGCCGCTTTATCCTGTTCTACAGGGTCGCAGGCAAGCTGGAGCCTATCCCAGCTGACTATGAGTGAAAGGCGGGGTACACCCTGGACAAGTCGCCAGGTCATCACAGGGCTGACACATAGACACAGACAACCATTCACACTCACATTCACACCTACGGTCAATTTAGAGTCACCAGTTAACCTAACCTGCATGTCTTTGGACTATTGGGGAAACATGAGCAAACCCACGCGGACAACATGCAAACTCCGCACAGAAAGGCCCTCATCGGCCACGGGGCTCGAACCCAGACCTTCTTGTAGTGAGAGGACAGCACTAACCACTACACCACTGTGCCGCCACGTTATGTTATATACGAAGGAAAGGAAACACAGGACCAAACTAATAAATATCGGCGGTCAGTGAGCACCTCGGTGTGATCAGCTGTTCGTTTAGCGACAGAATGATGGAACTGTCAGTGCACGCTCAAAGGGAAACCTGTAGATGGCAGTAATGCAACACTGTGGATGCCAGCTGCCATAAAACCCAAAACAAGAAGAAGAAGGTAAACCTGTGCATGCACACACGGACTTCCTCTGTCTGCTTGACTGCGCGAAGCGAGCGATTTCATGCACATTATTTGCTTTAATCCCCTCAAATTAAATAACTTCCCAGCCACAGAATGGCCTGATATTTTGTGAGATATTACAGAAATAAACAGATATCACAATAAGCACATTTCAGACGGAACTAAATTTCACCGATTTTATGAAATCAAAAGGCCGTCTAGCTTTAAACCTTGCATCAGTGTTTAATCTCAGCTGGATCTTGTAGAGTTGGATCTCAGAGCTGCTGCTCTAATTATAAACACGGACCTGTTGTTTATCCCAGGACTCGTATTAGTACAGTGTAGTATTAGTACTGCACATCCTTACCCTCTTTACTGTGTGGATGATTTATAATTGGTGTCACCCAGAAGAGTACCGGTTCCCTTTTGAGTCAAGGTCTCTTCATCAGGGAGTTTTTCCTCATGAGCAATCTACAGATACTTCTAGACTGAGTTGAATTGGATTGAATTGAGGACATTGGAGAAACCTTTAAGGCTGGTTCAAGACACTGGACTTTTATTCATAGACTCTTTGGATGCTTTTATAACCAATGCAACTTATAATAAACTCACAAATGACATCTTTGCAGGAGAAAATATCATGAATATCCTGTATGTCCTATTATTTAACAATTTTTTGCCAAAGGCAAAGTGAATATCAGGAATTATGATACATCCAGGACACTTTTTCAATGGAATAAAAACATGTGTTCTGATCCCTTCTAGCGGGTTCCATTCATTTGGTTTGATAGCATGCAATACTGTTAGCATATGACTTTTCCTACGTGTATTACGTCACTCTACCCAATGGAGAATGAGTGTTGAATATGGTTTATGATATTGCACGGTTGTCAAGGCAACATGACATTACACATCAGAGCTCATGCGAATATTCAATGAGAAAGTTTCCTGCTGCGCTGAAATGCACAGAAGCTTTTCTTTGCCCGCCAGGAAAGAGAAAAGATGAGGCTAATCCAGTGCTAGTGCTAGGATTAGCTATGCTATAATTCAGCACTAAATAAATAAACTAAAGATGCACTGAACACCCGAAAGGCTCCCAAAACTTCATTAGATATTCTTCAAGCATATTTAAAAGAGAAAAAAACATACCAACGGACATCGAAAAACTGGAAAAGAGACACATCGGAGATGGAAAACTTCCATACTAGTGAGTGACTCTGACAATTTGTAAACAAACATGGCCGCTAGGTTTGCTTCGTTAAATGCGGAAGATTTTGAGAAAATTTTTGCTGCCAGGTCGCTCCATTGTGTGCAGCTGACGATGTTGATTTTAAAAGTAACACAGTAAATTACACAGGGAAATTAATACTTAATGCCTCGGTCACAACCGGCCGTACATGCTCCTACGGCCGGTCTACGTGCAAAAAATGCAAGAAACGCACGGAGGGCGCGCATGTGACGTGCTGATTTTCGAGCCGTAGACTGGCCGCAGACCGGCCGCAGAGATTCTTTGTCATGTCAAACAAACTCTACGGGTGCTTACGTTTTTTTGCAAGACAAACTTACGGCCAACGTGCGTCTTTCTCCACGAACAAAAAAAAACTGCAGCGATTTGGGAAATGCCAAATATCGCACGGCCAAAAAATCATACGTCCGGTTGTGACCTAGGCTTAAGTCTGAGTGAAAAATACTGTGGTGAGCGTGCAGCATGGAAGAAAAGTCTGGAGACAGAAATCTTAGTTTCTCAGTCATTAGCCTGTGCTAGGAGCTCTTGATAGCACTGCTTTTTAATATTTGCTAACACTAGTGATGAACACTACACCAGCTGGAAGGTGACTTTACTGCTGCACTAAACAGCGCCAACTGGTGGGTAAGCTAGCATTGGCCTTTGAGTATGCTGATATGAAGAGAGTGTGTATGTATAATAATAATAATGTCTGCCTTTTTTTCGTGGTCTATCAGATATATTCCATTCAGCTACTCTTCTTTGACTCATTCAGTATCATGCTCGCTGAATGGAATATATCTGATATACCATGAAAAAAAAGCCAGCCAATATTATTTAAAGAGTAGCTGCAATGAAGTCGAGGTTATTATTTACCGATATTCACCGAGACTGAGGTGGATAATTATTTTTGTATAAATACACAAGGGATTATTTAAAAAAAATAATTTATTTCAATCTTCAAAACCTTCACATAAATGTAATAACTTTGCGGCACAGACTTGTGTCACTTATCTACACTGAGTCACATAAAATACTTTGTTTTGAAATCGATAAAATAAATCCCAATTCCACCTTCCCTTTGAATAGTTTTAGACCAAACTTCATAGCATCTTTAGTGCTTTTAGGAACAGCATTTTCTTTCATCATTTGTAATTCTTCCTCACTTACGGTGATGAAGCAATTGGAGCCATTTTGCTGAGTCGCTCGAGGTGATTATTGAGAAATAGGCTGAATTTCTCGACCAATCAGTGCACGATTTCCAATAATCACCTGCATATTTATACTAAAAGTTTACAATAAAGTTCTTGGTCTATTGGCAGATCTTTCTTACTTGAAGGTTTTATTTCTCAAATGAAGCAAAATTACCTAAAGTACGAAAGTAAAAGAATCTTAAAAACAGGCTTAATAGTCCTATATTTGATTTATAATAATGTCTTAATAATAAATATTAGTATTTTTTTTCTGGGCAGCACAGTGGTGTAGTGGTTAGTGCTGTCGCCTCACAGCAAGAAGGCCCGGGTTCGAGCCCCGTGGCCGGCGAGGGCCTTTCTGTGCGGAGTTTGCATGTTGTCCGCGTGGGTTTCCTCCGGGTGCTCCGGTTTCCCCCACAGTCCAAAGACATGCAGGTTAGGTTAACTGGTGACTCTAAATTGACCGTAGGTGTGAATGTGAGTGTGAATGGTTGTCTGTGTCTATGTGTCAGCCCTGTGATGACCTGGCGACTTGTCCAGGGTGTACCCCGCCTTTCGCCCGTAGTCAGCTGGGATCGGCTCCAGCTTGCCTGCAACCCTGTAGAACAGGATAAAGCGGCTAGAGATAATGAGATGAGTATTTTTTTCTGAAAAAGTTAATGTTGGCTAAAGCAGAAAGGTGTCAGCATTAACTTTTTCAGCAGTTTGTGCTACAGTAGCTCTTCCTCCCTGTCCTCCTAGTTCGTTTAGTCCTCTTAGTTCCTCTATCTCCCCTCAGCATTACTGTAAGTGTCTGCTCTGGACACTTACAGTAACGCTTTCATGGCTGAGGACTGCAGTTGACTTGCTAACTTTAGGACTGCAGTTGTCATGAACAGTTTTGCACTCAAGTTTCCAGCAATGAAGAGTTTATAACATCAACGAAACTGACTTCATGTTAAAACTGTTAATGTTATAGTCATGCTGTCTGTTGTTGCCCAAATGAGGATGGGTTCCCTTTTGAGTCTGGTTCCTCTCGAGGTTTCTTCCTCATGTCGTCTGAGGGAGTTTTTCCTTGCCACCGTCACCACAGGCTTCATCATTAGGGATAGATTAGGGATAAAATTAGCTCATGTTTTAATTCATTCAAATTCTGTAAAGCTGCTTTGCGACAATGTTTATTGTTAAAAGAGCTATACAAATAAACTTGACTTGACTTGACTAGTGCCTCTAGTTCCCCCAGTTCTCCTAGTTCCTCTCATTCTCTTTCCCCTAGTTTCCATAGTTCTCCTAGTTCGCCTGGTTCCCTAAATGCATCAGAAGATGGCAAGTTTTGAAACTGGAGTCTCGTACATTGTCAGTAGAGTACTGCATGAATAATCTTGAATGTAATGAGCACATTATAGAATAGCACTTGATCCAGCACATCCTGTCACTTTACATTTTATTATTTTTATATCAAGGAAGGACAACCAGTGAACCACCTGTAACAGAAAGGTCTCAGCATGAACTCTTTCAACAGTTTGTGCTCCAGTAGCTCTTCTGTGGGATTGGACCATATGGGCTAACCCTCATCTTTGTCCCCCATGCAAACCAATGAGCCTTTGACACCCATGACCCTGTCGCCGGTTCACTGGTTGTCCTTCCTTGGACCATTTTTGTTCAGTACTAACCACTGCATACTGGGAACACCCCACAGGATGTGCTGTTTTGGAGATGCTCAGACCCAGTCATCTCACCATCACAATTTGTCAAAGTTGCTCAGATCCTTACACTCACCCATTTTTCCTGCTTCCAACAGATCAACTTCAAGAACTGACTGTTCTCTTGCTGCTGAATAAACCCCACCCCTTGACAGGTGCCACTGTAATGGGATAATCAATGATATCCACTTCACCTGTCAGTGGGTTTAATGTTATGATTGATCAGTGTGTGTGTGTGTGTGTGTGTGTGTGTGTGTATTAGTTGTATGAGCTGAATAGTGGAGCCTGCTGATGTGGTGGTGCTGGGATTTAAACACACAACCTTCCAATCAGTATCTCAGAGTCTTAACCACTGAAACAGAAGTGTGTGGAAATCGGCATGTGCTTTGATTTCAAGTTGTCTCTGACCCTCCTTGTTTGATGGACACTTTCTTTCTGAAAAAAAAAATATATATAAAACAGGCAAAAAATGAAATAAATTTGAGTTTTTCTTCTAAATTGTCTTTATTTATGTAACTTCCTGTCACTGTCTCGGCGTAATCTTGTTTCTCCATCAGTGTATAAACACAGGTACAGCATCTTTCACTGGAACTGGAATAAAATATTTAAATATGATTTTCTCGGTTTCACTTTTGGGGAAATTTAAAACGTTAGAATGTTACTTCTGGTAATACGTGACAAAGAGATACAGTCTCAGTCAAAAGTTTGTACACCCCTACTCTACTCATTCATAGGTGTTTTTGTATTGTGGCTATTTTCTACAAAACTGAAGACATCAAAACTATTAATTAACGTCTGGAACATATCTGGAATTATGTGGTAAACAGCAAAGTGTTAAAAAACACAAAACAAAATATGTTTGATCTTTTAGATTCTTCAGCGTATCCAGTGTTTCCCTTTGATCACACTATTGTCATTCTCTTAACCAGCCTTATGAGGGAGTCACCTGGAATACTTTTCAATTAACAGGTGTGATTCGTCAAAAGGTAATTAGTGGACGAGTTTCTCGCCTTCGGAATGCATTTGAAATCATCAAACAGTAAATAGTAAATAATAAACATATAAAAAATAAATAGCTCTATTCAACAATGTAGTAATCCATACAGTATTATATCAAGAACCGAACAACTGAGGAAAGAGAAACGACATCCATCATTACTTTAAGATATGAAGAAGTGACTTTTAATTCATAAAAATAAAGAATTAGAAGGTGTGAACAAACTTTTCACTGGTACTGTATATACAGTACTGTATATACCCCCTGTTTTGGTTTCATACAAACTTTACTATAGATTTTAATTTTATGACTTCTACATTGAGTCAAAACATTACAAAAACATTTTAGAGTCCAAACATTCATGTTTTTTTTTTTCCAGCACAGAATTAAATGTTACAGAACAAAAAAAATTTGTATCTGTAGACGAAGGCATTCCTTTAGAACTTTTATTGAGCAAGTTCAAACTGCCGAGGTAACAAAACATCCAACTCTGGCCTAAGCCACCCCCCAGTGGGGGAAGCCTACGTGTTATGTGATGACGTAACTCACTACATCATTCTACATCCCCCTTCTTTAGTATAGAACTTTAATAACAGAAAATATATCAAATTCCTTCTTAAATACACCTGCTTTGGTGAAACAATCCATTAAACTAACTTCTAAGCATCACCTCACATAACAAAGGTTATCTTAAAATAAACTCGTGTCTTTTCATAGCAACCCATTTATGAAAAGAATTTGAAACGAAAACATTTCTTCTCATGCCATGACACAGCCCTGATGCTCACATGGGACAAACAGAATAACAGTATTGACATTTTTTTTTTAACACAACCACTTAATTTGCAAAAGGTCTCTGGTCAGCTGTTGTACTTGGGCTTAGGCTTTAGGAGCCTACCAAATCTGGAACGGGCAGGGGAGGACTCAGTGGGTGTGTGGACAGGTGACTCACTAGAGTGGTCAGGTGAGTGTTCAGTGTGTGCAGGGGGCTGCCTGACTGGAGATGCTGGGACACTGGGCGCATTTTCAATGCCGTCCTTTTCGGTTGATAGATCTGCCGATGACAATAGATCAGTTGAGGTGGTTCTGCCACTAGCAGCAGGTGTCACCGGTTCCTGCGGTACTCTCTGCCTTCTGATTCCACCAGGTAAGATCTTGGTTCAGTTGTAGCCCTTTTGATGATGCCTATTCTATCATGTCCTTTTTCTGTTTGCAGGCGTATCACTTGGGAGTCTTGGAGTAGAGAGAGTGGCCGGCTGCCATGATTGTAGAATCTTTTCTGTCCTTCCCTCTTCTTTGACAGGTGGGTGTGGATCGTCTTGGAATTCATTGACTTTGGTTTCAGCAAGTGTCTGCTGACAGGCATGTTTGTGTGTGTCACCCTGGACATTAGTCATTGAGCAGGTGAACACAGTGTGGCGTCTCGTGGGACGTTCCTGATGTTCCCTGGTTCCCTAAATGCATCAGAAGATGGCAAGTTTTGAAACTGGAGTCTCGTACATTGTCAGTAGAGTACTGCATGAATAATCTTGAATGTAATGAGCACATTATAGAATAGTACTTGATCCAGCACATCCTGTCACTTTACATTTTATTATTTTTATATCAAGGAAGGACAACCAGTGAACCAAATGTAACAGAAAGGTCTCAGCATGAACTCTTTCAACAGTTTGTGCTCCAGTAGCTCTTCTGTGGGATTGGACCATATGGGCTAACCCTCATCTTTGTCCCCCATGCAAACCAATGAGCCTTTGACACCCATGACCCTGTCGCCGGTTCACTGGTTGTCCTTCCTTGGACCATTTTTGTTCAGTACTAACCACTGCATACTGGAAACACCCCACAGGATGTGCTGTTTTGGAGATGCTCAGACCCAGTCATCTCACCATCACAATTTGTCAAAGTTGTTCAGTTTGTTCATTGATTTGGCTGATTTTGATAGCTTTTGCTAATGTTAGCTCACACGCTCTTAACAGTATCTTTCTCATGCTATCGGAGCTAATGCCACAAACAAGCCTGTCCCGAATTAAATTGTCGTGCAGTGCTCCAAAATCACACGTTTTTGCCTTATTTCTGAGTGCACTTAGATATGATTCTATGGTCTCACCAGGTTTTTGGTTTCTTGTGTTGAATGAATGTCTTTCCATTGTGATGTTTGTCTGTGGACTGCAAATATCCCTGAATTTTTGTTTTAAACATTCTAGAGCCTCCCGTGATTCTGCAGGACGGATCACCTCTCCCTCTCCATCCATTTGAGCTGGGGCATAGGTAAATGTGCGTTCCCTCTCGATAGCCTCGTTTCCTGTTAAATTGAGGAGTATGTACCGTAGGCCATTGTTCGGTCAGGTTTGTCACCATGGGCAGCCGCTATGAAGATGTCATATTCTTGTTCGAATATTCGCCAGTTCTCCGCGATTTTGTCATCGAACACCAGCGGATCTGGACGACGGAATCCATCAGCCATGTTTCCTTCTCTAACATTCACTGGGCAGTGCCAGTAGTTCACAGATATTCACAGTCTAACTTAAGAAAACACTTACCTAACTATATAGAGTACGACATAAACATTTTACTTCTGACACCATGTAGAATGGCACAGACGAAGGCGTTCCGTTAGAACTTTTATTGAGCAAGTTCAAACTGGGCAGCTGGGCGGCACGGTGGTGTAGTGGTTAGCGTTGTCGCCTCACAGCAAGAAGGTCCGGGTTCGAGCCCCGTGGCCGGCGAGGGCCTTTCTGTGTGGAGTTTGCATGTTCTCCCCGTATCCGCGTGGGTTTCCTCCGGGTGCTCTGGTTTCCCCCACAGTCCAAAGACATGCAGGTTAGGTTAACTGGTGACTCTAAATTGACCGTAGGTGTGAATGTGAGTGTGAATGGTTGTCTGTGTCTATGTGTCAGCCCTGTGATGACCTGGTGACTTGTCCAGGGTGTACCCCGCCTTTCGCCCGTAGTCAGCTGGGATAGGCTCCAGCTTGCTTGCGACCCTGTAGAACAGGATAAAGCGGCTAGAGATAATGAGATGAGATGAGATGAGATGAGATGAGATGAGATGAGATGAGATGAGAAGTTCAAACTGCCGAGGTAACAAAACATCCAACGCTGGCCTAAGCCACCCGCCAGTGGGGGGAGCCTACGTGTTACGTGATGACATAACTCACTACATCATTCTACAGTATCTGAGCAGCATATTCCATAAGAGAGCACTTTTCAGATGAAAAAAGAAAACATAATGAAGGCTACTGGGTTTTGGTATAAAATGAAGAAGTGAGTGTGACAGTCAAAGTGTCCAGAAGAACTGTGGCTGGTTCTGTAAGCAAAGGGTCGTCTCACACCGAATACTGACTTTGTTTCATTTATTATTATGGCTCACTGATTACTGTTTATAGTACTTTTTAAATGTTGAAACATTTCATTTCATTATTTTTAAGCCGTTTTTGGTTGACAGCATTTCTGTACGTGACTAAAACTTTTGCACAGGACTGTGTATACTTCGGTTGAGGAAATAAGTCTTAGTCACATGCAATGAAATGCTGTGAAGTAAAAACACCTTCTAAAATAATGAAATGAAATGTTTCAACATTTAAAAAAATACTATAAACAGTAATCAGTGAGCCATAATAAATGAAACAAAGTCAGTATTTGGTGTGAGACGAAATTCCCTTTGCTTTAAAATAAAAAATCCGTCTCAGGGCCAGTGAGTGCAGTTTTATGCGGAAATGATCTGTAGGTTTTCCTGAGTATCTTACAGAACCAGCCACAGTTCTTCTGGACACTCTGACTGTCACACTCACGTCTTCATTTTACACCCCCAAAAAAGTAGCCTTCATTATGTTTTCTGTTCTTTACTGACTCAATAAAATAGAAGTCATCAAATAAAAATCGATAACAAAGTTTGTACTGAAAAACAGTCGGACAATCACACTTGTACACGCTTGCCTCCTGCCCTGATCCCCCCATCCTCCTGGCCGCTGGTGCTGCCTCATGCTAGCGGTTTGATCATCACGCTGATCTCTGTGGTGTCATCACCATCACTGCCACTCTGATGATGTAGTGGTTCGGTCACACAGTCGTGGGAAAAAAAGGATAAAGTTTGGTTTTGAAAACAGTTATAAATCTCGCCACATCACTCAGTGGCTCTGTGGTTCGTTCTCCATCTGGCCTGGGCTGTGATTTACGCCCCTGCTGCCACTCTGGATGTGTATATGTGTGTTTTTCCTCTTGTTTTTGGATCTTTTGCCACACTGAAGCCCCTCCTCAGCTTTCTGACACCATGCTGGCACCCGAGGGGCTCGACGGAGCACAAAAGGGCACACACACACACACACACACACACACACACACACACAGTGGAGCCGCAGCACAGAGGGAAGACCAGAGCGGTGAGACACTTTGATGTCTGCACTATGGTTTGCTCTGCAGCTTAATCAAGAGACGAACAGACTGAGAGCCTTATGAGGCTTAATTCTGGAGTGGACACACACACACACACACACACACACACACACACACACACACACACACACTACTCGATTCACAAACCATACTGGTTTATCTGTTTATAAAACACCTGAAACAACAAATTAAAACTGAATGAAGAAGAAGAAAATGAAGGAGAGGACGAAAGAGGATGTGGAGAGGGAGAAGAAAAATAAAAATGTGATGAAGGAAGAGAAAATGAATCACAGTAATAGAAGAAGAAGAAAAAGAAGAAAACAGGATAAGTTAGAGAACAATAAGGTGCAGAGGAAGAAAATGAAAGAGTGAAGAAGAGAGACAGAAGAAGGTGGAGAGAACTGGAAAGAAGAATTATATTAGGAAGAAAAGAAAGTGGGAATGAAAGATAGAGTGAGAGAAAGAGAGCGACAGATGCTCAGAAATACAAAGGGAAGCTCAAGAGAGAAAGATGGAACAGTAAAGTGTGTGGGTGAGAGAGAGAGAGAGAGAGACAGTGTGAGAGAGAGACAGAGAGAGAGTAAGAGACAGTGTGAGAGAGAGAGAAAGACAGAGAGAGTGAGAGAGAGACAGAGAGAGACAGCATGTGAGAGAGAGAGACAGTGTGTGAGAGAGAGACAGTGTGTGAGAGTGTGTGTATGTGAGAGAGAGAGAGAGAGAGAGAGAGAGAGATATTTGATTAAACCCACTTTGATTTTGTCACCTCTGTTTCATGCAGTGGAAAGATTCTCTACAGGGGAGCCAGCCAGGAGTATACACACACACACACTCACTCTCACACACACACACACACACACACACACACACACACACACACACACACACACACACACAGAGAGTACCGTATTTTCCAGACTATACGTCTCACCGGACTACAAGTCACACTTTTTTGAAGGGTTATTCTATCCATAGAATCTGTAATTCTATCTGATAAGCGGCGCGTGGTTACTGCGCGACTGCATTGTTTATTTAATAAACGAACAGCTGAGCAGTGATAACGCGCCCTTTGCCCTGTAAGTAGCCTCGTCTGATTATTTTAAATATCTACTACTATCTTTAATACTATCACTATCGTTATTACTAATAGCCTATATTATTATCTCATCTCATTATCTGTAGCCGCTTTATCCTGTTCTACAGGGTCACGGGCTGGAGCCTATCCCAGCTGACTATGGGCGAAAGGCGGGGTACACCCTGGACAAGTCGCCAGGTCATCACAGGGCTGACACATAGACACAGACAACCATTCACACTCACATTCACACCTACGGTCAATTTAGAGTCACCAGTTAACCTAACCTGCATGTCTTTGGACTGTGGGGGAAACCGGAGCACCCGGAGGAAACCCACGCGGACACGGGGAGAACATGCAAACTCCGCACAGAAAGGCCCTCGCTGGCCACGGGGCTCGAACGGGGCTCGAACCCGGACCTTCTTGCTGTGAGGCGACAGCGCTAACCACTACACCACCGTGCCGCCCCCTATATTATTATTATAACTAATATTAGTAGCCTATTACTGATGCATTAATCAGTTTGCTTTTAGAATATTTTTACCGGTAGGGCTTATTATCGCCCCATGGCTCTTTCATATTTGTTATTAAAGCTGTAGTCGTCATCGAGGAGTGTCATTCTTCATTTTTGTTGAATTTTATTTCATCAAATCAGAGGCCAAGTAGGCTATAGGTATATCATCTCCAAAGACAGGTACGGTAGTAAAAACAACAACAACCGCTCAGAGAAAAAAACAGGCAGAAAGTGCGCCTGCCAGTTAACGTCATATCAGATAAAAACATTAAACGTTATTCAGACCATTAACACCATAACATCAGAGACGAAGAATAAAGTTCATCTTGGAAGGAGAGTTATTTTTAAAAATGCAAAACAAAATCATTTATAATAGCCCAGAGAAAAACTGGCTGAATATGTACCGTAACATCAAGTTATTCAATAGCCTATAGGCCTAAAATCATTACATAAGTTATTTAAATAACTATAGGCCTATCATTAATAATAAAACACAGGTCAATCAAGTTTATCAAGCTGACGATTTCACTCCAAATCAGCAAATCCATTGAATTCCTCATCCTCTGTGTCGCTTCTGAACAACTCTGCCAACTCCAGCGGCAGACGAAGCGCCGTTTCCTCTTCTTCTGCGTGGCTGTCGTCAGACTCTGCATCAGCTCCAGTTATTCCAGCCTTTCGAAACCCTGACAGGATGGTTTCCGTTGTCACTGAAGCCCATGCTTTGTCAATCTACCCGATGACATCAAGGAAAGTTGCATGGCGCATCCTCCCGGTTGCCGTGAAGCTGTGTTCCCCATCAATCATCCACTGCTCCCACAGTTGTCGCAGAACTGCCTTGAAGCTCTCGCGGTGAAAAAAAAAACATATATACGTCGCACCAGAGTATAAGTCGCATGGCCAGCCGAACCATGAAAAAAAGTGCGACTTATAGTCCGAAAAATACGGTATTTGAGGTGAAGTTGTAACTTATAATTCCCGCCTCCAAGCAGTGTAAACCACAGAAAACGCTCCTCAACTTGAAATTTCGACTATGGAGCCAAGTTTAACTTTATTTACCAGTATTATCTGGCACAAGCTACTTCCGGTAAAATTGTGCATTCTGATTGGTTCCGTGGTGGGCAGAATTTTCCCATAATTCCTGTGGGCGATTACAGACTTTCTTTCCAAGGCACAAGCTTTCAACCGTGTTGTAGATCTTTTCTCCTTCCTGGTATTGCACTTTAAGCCGGGCGGAGAACAACGTTTGAAACTTGATGTTTCGATCCCTGAGAACCTTCTGAACCTCTGCATATTCTTTTCGTTGTTGTAGAATACTTGTACGTGGTGGGTAATCATTGTCTATGTTAATTTGGGTTGTGCCCAACATCAAACCCTTCTTTTGCCACGCTTTCCTGAGCACCTTCTCTTTGGTTCGGAAGCTAGCGAATTTGACAACGATTGATCTTGGTTGTGCATTTGGTGGGGGCCGAACTCCTAGTGAGCGATGGGCTCTCTCAATGTTCAGGGCCGTATCAGCAACGTCAAGATTATCCCTTATCAGCTGCTCCACGAACACAATCACTGACAGACTGTCCCTTTCAGCCTCCTCCGGAATCCCATATAAGCGAATGTTTTCGCATCGTGAGCGATTCTCCTGCTCGGTTAGCCTTGCCTCCATCTGAGCATGAAGTTTTAGCATTTCAGACACAATGTTCTCGACATTTTGTATTCTTTCTTCTGCCTTTTCGATTCGGCCCTCAGCTTCTTCCAATTTGGTGTTAGTTTTTGTTATTTCCCCTTTGATTTCTTCCATTTGTGATTTATTGTCCTGTTGAAATTCTCTTAATTCTTGTAGTATCAGATCCAAATTAGCCGTAGATTCCCCGACAGGATTAGCATCGTCATTTCGAGTCCCTGTTTGCTTTTGTGCTTTCAGTTCTTTGCCGTCTTTTTTAACTTTAGCTGCCATCATTGCCCTCTCATAGATTTTTCCTACTTTGGTGTTTGATATGTGATGATTTAGGGTGAAAATTATAACTTACTCAGGAGCAACTTCTTTATGCTGCCATCCGTGTCATGGCCGGAAGCGGAAGACCCAAGGCACCAGCTTTCAATGTTGCAAAAAACAAACAAAAACAAAAAGAAAATGACAAAAAAAGATGAATTGGAAATGAAAATGGAATCAAAAATGGCCAAAACACAAAAGACAAACAAGAGTCAGTGAGCTATTCAAGAAATGAGCGACGAAGAGCGTTCAGAAACCGCTAACCGCTAACAGAAATTCAGTTTTGACACCACTAACCGTTTATTCTGCATACGCGACTCAACTACCGTATGTTACAAATATGACGTGACTGAAAGCAGAGTCACGCCTCGTTATAATGAGCATCAATTTTAATCTTAGAAATAAAAAAAGCCAGATAATAAACTTCTGATTAACCTCATTTTCTCTGTCTTTACGGGAAAATATCCGCCTTGACAGTATGAACCTCACACTTAGTTAATAAGTAGTTAGTAAATAATGTCTGGTGATTACCAACAGGAGAGAGGGATTGTGGGAAATCACTCTCTCACTCACTCACTTCCAGTAAAGTGCTTTATCCTGGTCAGGGTCAGGGTCAATACCCATCGCCAGGCACCACACACACACACACACATACTGAAAACCTTTTATTTAACAATTATCCACCTCAGGCTCAGTGATTATCATGGATTATTATCCATACAGGACACTTTTTCGATGGAATAAAAATGTGTTCTCGTCTCTTTTAGTGGGTTTCATTCATTTGGTTTGATAGCATGCAATATTGTTAGTATATCGCTTATCCTATGTGTATTACATCACTCTACCCAATGGAGAATGATCGTTGAATATGGTTTACAATATTGCATGGTTGTCAAGACAACATGACGTCACACGTCAGAGACATAAAACTTCCGTGCTAGTGAGTGACTGGGACAATTTGTAAACAAACATGGCCGCCAGGTTTGCTTCATTAAATATGGAAGATTTTGAGAGGATTTTGAAAGAGAAAGACGCTTTGAACACCCGAAAGGAATGTGTATGTATAATAATAATATTGTCTGGCTTTCTTTCGTGGTCTATCAGATATATTCCATTCAGCTACTCGTCTTTGACTCATTCAGTATCATGCTCACTGAATGGAATATATATGATAGACCACGAAAAAAAGCCAGACAATATTATTTCAAGAGTAGCTGCAATGAAGTCGAGGTTATTATTCATCGATATTCACTGAGTCTGAGGTGGATAATTGTTTTTGTATAAATACACAGGGGATTATTTAAAAAAAAAATATTTCAAACTTCAAAAGCGTCATGTAAATGTACAACCCCGATTCCAAAAAAGTTGGGACAAAGTACAAATTGTAAATAAAAACGGAATGCAATAATTTACAAATCTCAAAAATTGATATTGTATTCACAATAGAACATAAACAACATATCAAATGTCGAAAGTGAGACATTTTGAAATTTCATGCCAAATATTGGCTCATTTGAAATTTCACGACAGCAACACATCTCAAAAAAGTTGGGACAGGGGCAATAAGAGGCTGGAAAAGTTAAAGGTACAAAAAAGGAACAGCTGGAGGACCAAATTGCAACTCATTAGGTCAACTGGCAATAGGTCATTAACATGACTGGGGATAAAAAGAGCATCTTGGAGTGGCAGCGGCTCTCAGAAGTAAAGATGGGAAGAGGATCACCAATCCCCCTAATTCTGCGCTGACAAATAGTGGAGCAATATCAGAAAGGAGTTCGACAGTGTAAAATTGCAAAGAGTTTGAACATATCATCATCTACAGTGCATAATATCATCAAAAGATTCAGAGAATCTGGAAGAATCTCTGTGAGTAAGGGTCAAGGCCGGAAAACCATGCTGGGTGCCCGTGATCTTCGGGCCCTTAGACGGCACTGCATCATATACAGGCATTCTTCTGTATTGGAAATCACAAAATGGGCTCAGGAATATTTCCAGACAACATTATCTGTGAACACAATTCACCATGCCATCCGCTGTTGCCAGCTAAAACTCTATAGTTCAAAGAAGAAGCCATATCTAAACATGATCCAGAAGCGCAGACGTCTTCTCTGGGCCAAGGCTCATTTAAAATGGACTGTGGCAAAGTGGAAAACTGTTCTGTGGTCAGACGAATCAAAATTTGAAGTTCTTTATGGAAATCAGGGACACCGTGTCATTCGGACTAAAGAGGAGAAGGACGACCCAAGTTGTTATCAGCGCTCAGTTCAGAAGCCTGCATCTCTGATGGTATGGGGTTGCATTAGTGCATGTGGCATGGGCAGCTTACACATCTGGAAAGACAACATCAATGCTGAAAGGTATATCCAGGTTCTAGAGCAACATATGCTCCCATCCAGACGACGTCTCTTTCAGGGAAGACCTTGCATTTTCCAACATGACAATGCCAAACCACATACTGCATCAATTACAGCATCATGGCTGCGTAGAAGAAGGGTCCGGGTACTGAACTGGCCAGCCTGCAGTCCAGATCTTTCACCCATAGAAAACATTTGGCGCATCATAAAACGGAAGATACGACAAAAAAGACCTAAGACAGTTGAGCAACTAGAATCCTACATTAGACAAGAATGGGTTAACATTCCTATCCCTAAACTTGAGCAACTTGTCTCCTCAGTCCCCAGACGTTTGCAGACTGTTGTAAAGAGAAAAGGGGATGTCTCACAGTGGGAAACATGGCCTTGTCCCAACTTTTTTGAGATGTGTTGTTGTCATGAAATTTAAAATCACCTAATTTTCTCTTTAAATGATACATTTTCTCAGTTTAAACATTTGATATGTCATCTATGTTCTATTCTGAATAAAATATGGAATTTTGAAACTTCCACATCATTGCATTCCGTTTTTATTTACAATTTGTACTTTGTCCCAACTTTTTTGGAATCGGGGTTGTAATAACTTTGTGGTGCAGACTTGTGTCATTAAAGCCTCGGTCACAACCGGCCGTATGTGCTCCTACGGCCGGTCTACGTGCAAAAAATGCAAGAAACGCACGGAGGGCGCGCGTGTGACGTGCTGATTTTCGAGCCGTAGACTGGCCGCAGACCAGCCGCAGAGGTTCTTTATCTCGTCAAACAAACTCTATGGGCGCTTACGTTTTTTTCAGGTTGCAAGACAAACTTACGGCCAACGTGTGTCTTTCTCCATGAACAAAAAAAACGCAGCGATTTGGGAAACGCCAAAAATTGCACGGCCAAAAAATCGTACTTCCAGTTGTGACCTAGGCTTCATCTACACAGAGTCACATAAAATACTTTGGTTTGAAATCGATAAAATAAATCCCAATTCCACCTTCCATTTGAATAGTTTTAACCAAACTTTGTAGCATCTTTAGTGCTTTTCGGAAAAGCGTTTTCTTTCATCATTTGTAATTCTTCCTCACTTACGGTGATGAAGTGATTGGAGCCAGTTTGCCGAGTCACTCGAGGTGATTATCGAGAAATAATCCGAATAATTTCTCAACCAATCAACGAGCATGATTTTCGATAATCCCCTGCGTATTTGTACTAATTACTGTAATTATTCTGTAATGGTGACCGAGTAGCATTTACAATCATCTTTTCCCACAGCTCTGGTAGGAATCAGGACCATCAGATGAACGTGTTGTGACAGGTCATGACGTTGCTGGCAATGAAGCAAAATTGTGATAAATAGCTTTTGATCGAACAAAACAAATGTTCAGAAACAGAAGATGATGCAGCTCGACTGGTGCCATGTTGCTGACTAATGAGCTGATGTCTCAGCTTGGGCTTTACAATATGGATTTGCCACATCGTCTATTCTGTGTCATATCCCTAACCCTAATCTCGTATGTTTTACACATCTCGCAGAAAACATGATATCTGTTACGGAAAACTGAGTGAGAATGAATATTTGTTCTTGATCCCGTGTTTTGTCTGTGAAAGCGGCGTCAGACCCTCCACAGTAACAGACAGGAACCTGAACTCAGGCTCGAATCCAGGACCCTCGAGCTGTGAGGCAGCACCGCGACCCCCTGCACCATCGTGAAGCCTCACTCTTAAAGTTAATGAGACAAAATAAAAACACATGACCGTAAACTAGTCACAGCAATCATGTATAATACGAATGTTTTATAAATTGTTCTAAATCTGAGAGCTTTCTTCATCGACTCATCCACCTTCTCACCATGGGAGCCTGGAGCCAAGTCAGCTTTCACCTCAGCAAAGAAAGGAAGGAAAATTTATTTATCTCTGATTTATCTCCAGTTTCAGGTTTTTTTTTTCCTTCCAAATAATTCTCATGTTCGAGTTTTTCTGTAGTTCAAAAAAAAAAAATCAGGAAAATCATACAACAAAAATGTGAGGTGGATTAAATGATGACGCAGGATTTTTTATGCAGAGATAGATCAGATACTCCATGCTGACTCTCTCTCTCTCTCTCTCTCTCTCCACACACACACACACACACACACCAGTCACAGGTATTAAGCTGGTGACTCCAACATTGCTTCTGAAACATGGCAGGATGACATCAGCCAGCGAGACTAATCAATAAGTTTTCACTTCTCCTGCTTCAGTTCCGAACACTTCAGGTGTGTGTGTGTGTGTGTGTGTGTGTGTGTGTGTAAGGCAGGCAGCAGTGTGAAAAGCGAGAGTGTGTGTGTCAGACAAGTCGACTCCGCTGCCTTGATGGATGGTCAGCGGGGTAAGACAGATGACAGTGTGTGTCTCTGGCTCTGTGTGTGTGTGTGCGTGTGTGTGTGTACGCACCAGTCTCTGTCTCAGCTCTCAATATCACTAGCCAAACTAAAGTTTGTTTACCCTGCTGAGGCCAAGTGATTTAGAAGCACACTCTGTGTGTGTGCGTGTGTGTGTGTGTGTGTGTGTAGATATTCTCAGTCTGCACAGTAGAGCCATCTCAAATTTCTAAACAGCTCTTTGAAATCCAGACCATCGTTAAAGTCCTACACACAAGCAGCACTGCTGGGGATCCAAAACAACACACACACACACACACACACACACACACACTCCATTCCATTCTTCTAGAAAATTTATCGAGGTAAATGTATCAGCCTTACATGGTTGCCATTATAATGATTTATATCCGGAAGGAAGAGTGTAGGATAGATTTATTTCAAGGATCAGATCACACTGGATGGATGGATTGAGCTCAGTAAAGTCCATGTACAATGTTTTTGTTTTTTATAGCTTTGCAGAAATCTTGTCATAGATATCCCATTTTGTATACTGCGTTTCACACACAACAGTCTCTAGGGTTTACACAGAATGGTGTGAAAAAACAAACGAAACGATGAGTGAGTGAGCGAGCGAGCGACAGTTCTGTGGGTGGAAAGTAAACAAATGCCTTGTTGATAAGAGAGGGTCAGAGGAAAATGGACAGATTGGTTTGAGGGTTTTTTTTTTTTTGCCAGGAAGGATATAGTAACTCATATAATCATTCTTTACAACCGTGGTGAGCAGAAAAGCATCTCAGCATGCAACAGTGACAGAAGACCACATTGGGTTCCACTCCTGCAGCCAAGAACAGGGATCAACAAGTTCCTATTAAAGTGGCCGGTGAGTGTATATATACAGTACCAGTCTAAAGTTTGGACACACCCTCAAATTCAGTGTTTTTTCTTTATTTTTATGAATTAAAAGTCACTTCTTTGCGCCTTAAAGTAATGATGGATATCATTTGTTTGGTTCTTGATATAATACTGTATGGGTTACTACACTCATGGTGTTGAATAGAGCTATTTATTTATTTATTTATTTACTATTTATGGTTTGATGACTTCAAACGCATTAAGAAGGCGAGAAACTCGTCCACTAATTACCTTTTGACGAGACACACCTCTTAATTGAAAAGCGCTCCAGGTGACTCTCTTATGAAGCTGGTTAAGAGAATACTGAGTGTGGAAAGTGTCATCAAGGGAAGCACTGGATATGCTGAAGAATCTAAAATATCAAACATTTCTTGAAGGTTGTTTTTTTAACATTTTTGTTTACCGCATAATTCCAGATATGTTCCAGATGTTATTTTATAGTTTTGATGTCTTCAGTTTTGTTCTACAATGTCAGAAATACAAAATACAGAAAAAAGCTATGAATTAATAGAGTAGGGGTGAACAAACTTTTGGCTGGTGCTGTATATTTTTAAGTTGTCATGAAGTATTGCTTAAATTAAAATGATTGCAAACAAATTGTCGTGACATTGAGACGTATCGTCGTAGATAAGAACATTTAAACGTTTTTGAGCAAGATGAAAACGGGAATTGTTTTGATGAACAGAAATCCTTCCGCTAAAGTTAGTTTGCGGTTCACTATTCGGAAAATGACAAGCTATAAAAACATTGTACACAGACTTTACATATGGATATCCATCCATCCATCCATCCATCCATCCATCCATCCAGTGTCATCTGATCCTTTAAATAAATCTATCCTACACTCTTCCTTCATGTATAAATCATTATCATGGTAGCCATGTAAGAACATATACTCATGTTATATAGAAATCCCTTTATTAGTGAACTGAAAGAAAATCAGCACCCAAACACCAAAATACCATAAACAGCTCAAAAATATCCTTACAGCTTGAATTATTACTTATGGAAGGTGATCCCTCTTGATTTACAATATTTGTTTGGATAATGGATACAGTTATGGATGCAGCGAAGGATTTCTCCCCCTTCCAAGGAAGTTCATCTCCTCGCTTATCTCTCGTCTTAAAGAACGCTGAAAAATCAGCTTTCCTAGATGACTCGAGATGAGCCCAAGGCTCACTGATACATTCGACGCAGCATGTCCATTTGACAGTATTATAGGATTTGTGCACAGCATCTTCTTCTCCTGGGCGGCACGGTGGTGTAGTGGTTAGCGCTGTCGCCTCATAACAAGAAGGTCTGGGTTCGAGCCCTGTGGCCGGCGAGTGCCTTTCTGTGCGGAGTTTGCATGTTGTCCGCGTGGGTTTCCTCCGGGTGCTCCGGTTTCCCCCACAGTCCAAAGACATGCAGGTTAGATTAACTGGTGACTCTAAATTGACCGCAAGTGTGAATGGTTGTCTGTGTCTATGTGTCAGCCCTGTGATGACCTGGCGACTTGTCCAGGGTGTACCCCGCCTTTTGCCCGTAGTCAGCTGGGATAGGCTCCAGCTTGCCTGCGACCCTGTAGAACAGGATAAAGCGGCTACAGATAATGAGATGAGATGAGATGAGATCTTCTTCTCCTTTGGAGTTTTATGGCAGCCGGCATTACTGCCCCCTTCTGGAACTCATCTATTACTGCCTCAGGGGAAAAACAGAATGAAAACAAAGCTGATTTGATGTGCAATTCTATTTGTTTTAGTTCATATTACATTGTTCATTTTAGTTTTTATTTAGTTTTAAGGTTTTTTCTTTGAAAGGTACCATTTTTATTTTTATCTCAGCTAACAAAGTTATTTATTTCACTGTTTGAGTTTCAGTCTTAGTTTTTGTTAACTATATTAACCCTGGTTTATTCAGGGTTTATTCAAGAAATGTAGCAGTCCTGACCCAGGACAGTGGGTTTATGGGGTAAATGTATCACTCCTGAGTGGGGAGAGTGGGTTTACAGGGTTAATGTACAGCCCTGACCCAGGACAGTGGGTTTATGGGATTAATGTATCAGTCCTGACTTGGGACAGTGGTTTATGGGGTTAATGTGTCTGTCTTGACCTGGGACAGCGGGTTTAAAGGGGTAAGTGTATCAGTCCTGACCCAGGACAGTGGGTTTATGGGGTTAATGTATCAGTCCTGACACGGGAAAGTGGGTTTATGGGATTAATGTATGAGTCCTGAGTGGGGACATTGGGGTTATGGGGTAAATGGATCAGTCCTGACTTGGGACAGTGTATTTAAAGTGGTAAATATGTCAGTCCTGTGATGGGACAGTAGGTTTATGGGGTTAATGTATCAGTCCTGACCTGGGACAGTGGGTTTATGGGGTTAATGTTTCAGTCCTGACCCAGGACAGTGGGTTTAAAGGGGTAAATGTATCAGTCCTGACCCTGGACAGTGGATTTATGGGGTAAATGTATCAGTCCTGACCTGGGACAGTGGGTTTATGGGGTTAATGTATCAGTCCTGACCCAGGACAGTGGGTTTAAAGGGGTAAATGTATCAGTCCTGACCCAGGACAGTGGGTTTATTGGGGCAAATGTATGAGTCCTGACCCAGGACAGTGGGTTTAAAGGGGTAAGTGTATCAGTCCTGACATGGAAAAGTGGGTTTATGGGGTTAATGTGTGAGTCCTGAGTGGAGACAGTGGGGTTATGGGGTAAATGTATCAGTCTTGACCTGGGACAGTGGGTTTAAACAGGTAAGTGTATCAGTCCTGACACGGGAAAGTGGGTTTATGGGGTTAATGTGTGAATCCTGAGTGGGGACAGTGGGGTTATGGGGTAAATGTATCAGTCTTGACCTGGGACAGTGGGTTTAAACAGGTAAGTGTATCAGTCCTGACATGGGAAAGTGGGTTTATGGGGTTAATGTGTGAGTCCTGAGTGGAGACAGTGGGGTTATGGGGTAAATGTATCAGTCTTGACCTGGGACAGTGGGTTTAAACAGGTAAGTGTATCAGTCCTGACACGGGAAAGTGGGTTTATGGGGTTAATGTGTGAGTCCTGAGTGGGGACAGTGGGGTTATGGGTTAAATGTATCAGTCTTGACCTGGGACAGTGGGTTTAAAGGGCTAAATGTATCAGTCCTGACTTGTAAATCATGACTTTTCTGCACATTAAAAATTATTATCAAAGCCAGTTCATTTTTAAACTTATATTTTGATAATAAAGTGGTATAATGGTGCTATAGAAGATGCTGTGCTGATCTTTATGAATTAAGCTAGTTGCCCTTATTATTGGCTGCGTGATCATGAAGTAAAACAGTAACTCTCTCTCTCTCTCTCTCTCTCTCTCATAAACTCAGCTGATAAAGCACAGCAGTCACATTTCAGTTCTCTGCTGGCACAGGATTAAATCTCGAATCTGCACACCCTGTCCTTTAAATCTGGCTCTACCCGTGTGTGTGTGTGTGTGTGTGTGTGTGTGTGTGTGTGTGTGTGTGTGTGTATTAGTAGTAATAGTATGATGTATAGCAGTACCACAGCGGCAGTGCAGTTATGTCATCAGTGGCAATGTAAACTGATTCCTCACAGGAATGTCCTTTTCCTGATCTCTCTCTCTCTCTCTCTCTCTCTCTCTCTCTCTCACACACACACACACACACACACACACACTTTGTCTCTCTCCCTGTCTCTGTATCTGTCTCTCTGTCTCGTAGTGTGTGTGTTTGTGTGTTATCAGTCATGGCTGAGTTTGGCAGGGCAGCAGGTCAGATGCTACACTCAGGTCACATACACAGTGTCGCCACCACACACACACACACACACACACACACAGTTTCTTTTATCCCAAACAGATAACCATGTATATATCTTTTTAAATCCGAGACAGATCATCCATGATCACCAGTTGAGCCTAAAACCAGAGCAGTAACACAGGTAATTATATTAATCATACATTAACATTTGTGTGTGTGTGTGTGTGTGTGTGTGTGTGTGTGTGTGTGTGTGTGTGTGTGTGTTCAGCTCCAGCAAAATGCAAAACATTCTGTGTTACTTAATTGTAACATAAAGTTTTCATAATGTATACAAAGATTTGGTTAAAAATGCTTCAGGAAAATAATAACATACACAGCTTTCTCTACTTTTATAAAACTTTTTAAAACTATAGCACACAAATATTTTATTCTCTAAATTTCGCTATTTACATTACATTGTTCCATTAGAATAGTTTACCATATTCAACACCTACTGTAGTAGAATCTGTGGTCCTCCAAAGAGTTGGTACTGTATATAATAATTATACAATACAATGGATTACATCAAAATAGAACAGCATGTGATCGAATATGATACAGTGGAATGGATTAGAACAGAACAGAATAAAATATGATCCAATAGAAGAGAATGGAATTGATGAGAATAGAACAGAATATGTTACGGGAGAATAGAATATGGTATGATAAAATGGATGAGATTAGAATACAAAATGATACAATAGGAATAATTTTATAGGAATCAGTAGGAATGTTTGGAATAGAATAGAATAGAATAGAATAGAATAGAATAGAATAGAATAAATTATAACAGAACATAATGATTAGATCAGAATAGAATGGATTCAAATAGAATTTAATTTCACTGTGTGGGCAAATTATTATTATTATTTTTTTTTGGTCAATAGACCCAACAAATGTAAACTGATTTACAATAACATAACACAAATACACATCAAAACAAACAAACAAACAAACAAACAAACAAACAAACAAACAGACAAACAGACAAACAAACAAACAAACCTCTGCCTTTTATGTTTGAAATTTGTCACTGATTCCGAATCTCTGAGAATGTGGTCTTGTCTGTTTCTGACCCTGTGTGTTCCACGGTTCAGGGGTCAGAGTCTCTGTATCAGGAACAGCACTTTATTCAGCTTTAATACAGCAGCGCCACCTGCTGGCACACACCTGTACCTGCATGCACAGACCATTAATGCACCTCTGTGAAATCTGGTCGAATTCATAGAATGACTATAGTACAGTCAATCTAATAATAATAATAATAATAATAATAATAATTTATAGATAAAATAAATGGGCAGCACGGTGGTGTAGTGGTTAGCGCTGTCGCCTCACAGCAAGAAGGTCTGGGTTCGAGCCCCGTGGCCGGCGAGGGCCTTTCTGTGCGGAGTTTGCGTGTTCTCCCCGTGTCCGCGTGGGTTTCCTCCGGGTGCTCCGGTTTCCCCCACAGTCCAAAGACATGCAGGTTAGGTTAACTGGTGACTCTAAATTGACCGTAAGTGTGAATGTGAGTGTGAATGGTTGTCTGTGTCTATGTGTCAGCCCTGAGATGACCTGGCGACTTGTCCAGGGTGTACCCCGCCTTTCACCTGTAGTCAGCTGGGATAGGCTCCAGCTTGCCTGCGACCCTGTAGAACAGGATAAAGTGGCTACAGATAATGAGATGAGATGAGATAAAATAAATGACTGTAATAAACACTGAGCGTGGAGTGTGGTGTGGTGAAGCGGAGTTACTGTTACCACACTGAAGATGTTTGTTTTTCCTGGAGTGTTTTATTCCCCTTAAACAACATATTTTAGTCAACAATTACAAGGGTTTTTTTTTTTCTGAAAGCCCTTTTTTTCCATTCATCAGTAGATTGAATGTTGTGTAATATTACTGAAACTACTTGGTTCCTGTTCTCACTCATGTTATAGCAGCTATAAACAGCCTATCCCTTATCCACCTCTCTTTTTTTTCTTTCAGTAAGAAGAAACAAAACATTGCAGCTTGTCATGTCGCTGCTGTACAGGTCCTTGTGAATGAGCTGCAACTGTAGAAATGATAACATATTAGACAGAGTGTGTTAATATAACCGTGATTTCGAGCTGCTGTTACAGAGAATTACTGAACACCAGTGGAAACCCAGAACGCCACCGTGCTGTGCTGTGTCCATCAGCTGTACACTGGAGTGGACTGTGTTCCAGATGCTCACATGGCTGGAGTGTTTATTCTTTATTGCACTGTTATCAGTGACATAATGCTCATGGGTCTTTGAAAAGGCTGTTCTTTAAAATCACTTTGCATTAAAAAACCCAACACAAAAACTTTTCGTGATCTGCTGAACTCCAAGCCGCCTCCAGAGGGGAAAAAGAGCAACGTGAAAGAGCAAGCTAAGCGCATTTGTTCTTATCTCTGAGAGCAGAAATGAAAGACAGATCACTCCTTCACTGAGTGAGGGATAAGAGAAGCACTGATAGCGTAATCACTCTCAGAAATAAAACAGTTAATGACTACTGTTCCAGTTTCACAGCGAGGTTCATGGTGTTACAGTTAAAACTGTGGTTTAACCCATGTGTCCTGTTCACACCTTCTAATATTTGAAATAACCATAAGAGAGTGAATTTGTTTTGGGGGAAGCCATGGCCTAATGGTTAGAAAAGCAGCTTTGAGGCCAAAAGGTTGCTAGTTTGATTCCCTGAACCAGCAGGAATGGCTGAAGTGCCTTTGAGCAAGACACCTAACCCCCAACTGCTCAGGGTATGTCATAGGTCGCTCTGGATAAGAGCTGAATTAATGTAATGTCTCACAGGCCAAAAGTATGTGCACCATCACACCCATATGTGCTTGTTGAACATCCCATTCAGATTTGCTGCTATAATAAGTGCCACTCTTCTCTTCTGGGAAGGCTTTCCACTAGATTTTGGGGTATGGCTGTGGGGATTTGTGTTCATTCAGTCCACCTACAAGAGCATTACTGAGATCAGACACTGATGTTGGGATGTTGATGTTGAGGCTCCAGTTCCAGTTCATTCCAAAGATCTTCATTGGAGTTGACTTCAGTTGGGGCTCTGTGCAGGACACTCGAGTTCTGCAGTCCAACCTTCACACATCATGTCTTCATGGAGCACTGTGCTTTGTGCACAGGGGCATTATCATTCATGCTGGAACAGGTGTGGACCTGTTAGATCCAGTGAATGGAAACTACAGCATACAAAGACATTCTATACTATTGTATGCTTCCAACTTTGTGCTAACAGTTTGGAGAAGAACCTCATATAGGTGTGAAGGTCAGGGGGGCACATACTTTTGGCCAAACAGTGTGTTTCACCACTATTTGTGATCTGGGTTTTCCTGGGACAAAATGACCAAAACGTAACTGGTGTAATGTCATGAAATGAAATAAACGATATGAATATGAAGACAAGTACATTTCTGTAGCTACACAACTAGACCAGGTTTATAGGGTTCAATTATCATTGTGTGCTGTAGCATTAAATAGAAATAAAATAAAATTTGGAACGTTTAATTTAACACTGTCCACTCTGTGAAGGCTGAAATAGTTTGTGTGAATCAACTCTGGAATCCTGTCGACTCCAACAGAAAAGTTTCAAGAGCGTGCAGTCAGATACGAAACTCGCAGGATAAAGAAAGAACACGTTGATTATAAACATCCCGAGTGCTTTCTGCAATGCAAAATGTGCGTTTTCATCTATAATCTGCTCTGATGGTGGACTTTTTCCACTGATGGATGGTTGGGTGTGTGTGTGTGTGTGTGTGTGTGTGTGTGTGTGTGTGTCGGGGGGGGGGGATACTTTTATGAAGAGTAACAGATGACATCCACATTGACATCCACATTTAAACTCATGCCCAAGTTTAATTCAAAAAAGGTTTGATCTAAAATGAGCTGCCAGCATTTTTTTTTACAAAACAAACTTTTCTCCCGTATCATCTAAAAAAATAAAGATAGTAAGAAACAATAAATAAAGATGAAGATATTGTGTTCTATCGGAGAGACGGGCACGTGTTCTACACCGCTGATTATACAAAGGCAAAAAGTTCACACCTCTAAAATCGAACATTAAAAAAACGGAGAAGAGTTCAGATAAAAACAAACAAACAAAAAGAACTTTGAATAGATTTTCTTCCTTTTGTCGTTTTACACTTCTGTACGCTTCACTTTGAGAACTGTATGTCATGTTTTCTTCCATTAAAAAGCAACAACAACAATAACACTTTTTTTTCCCGATTGAGTATAGCGTGTAAAACTGCTTCCCCTGCCTGAGTCTTGTATAAAATCCACTACGAATGTTGGACTGGTGTCGTTTCAATCAGTGGTTCTCAAACATTTAACGGTAAAATAAACTTCACAGACCACAGTTCAGATTAATTTTATGAACATACTCCAGCTATTTAAATATTTGGCTCGTTATTCAAATATCTGCTGTAATATTCTGGATATTTATTGGAGATTTTTATTCCTGAACCTTCTACCAACAGTTTTGATTTCAACTCAACCAAAATACTCATAACAGCAACAATAAAACCGCATATTACAACTTCAATAATGATGAATAATGAATTCCTCCACTATAACAAAATAAAAAATAAAATCACTGGCCCCCTGGCTGTGCTACATGGACCCCTGTGGCTCCCAGACTCCACTTTGAGAACCACTGACTTAAATGACAAATCAGCGAAATTCAACTAAAAACAAAATTTTAAAACCAAAAGCTCCAAATGTAAACCCAGGAAATGCAATATAAATTTGAACATTTTTCTTAATCTTCAAGCACCAAATGGTTCGTTCCTTGTGTAAACGTAAAGTCTCGCATTTTGTTATCATCTTCCAGTCTTCCAGAAGTTTCCAGAATTTCCAGTCTCATGATAAGACACTGTGGTTGTTTAATGAAAAAAGCACCAATTGGCTAAGCACCTGAATCTGAGTTCAATATAAAGTAGAAAAAAAAAACACCTCACGTTTAAAACTGAGTCATTTTTTGAAGCACCAAATGATTCACAGACTTCCTTCAGTCCTTCAAATCCTTGCCTTGCATCAAGTATCTTCCTCTTCTTCCACAAGAAGACGTTTCCAGAATGCACTTGGTGGTTATAAGAGGAAAACGTGATCTACGACACTTTGCAAAGACACCTGATATCAGTCGGTACATAAAGGATCTGTTCTCCAGCTCTCAGTAATTCCGGATGCTAAAGAAACCCACGCTAGTTGGAGATTCTTTCACAGTTACAGTAACCAAATTCGCAGTGACATCAGTAACGAAAACATGTTCAATGAGACTTCGTGTTGGCCTCCAGTCCTTGCACTCTGACTGCACGTCCAACGACAGCTCCTGCCTTTCCGCAGTGAACGGTGACTCCTGCTCCGATTCCGAGCTGCTTCCCTCCTCGCCCGTGCTCATCTCGCTTAGCGGCTTTGTCGTTTTGCTGCCGTCCTTCGAGCCAGTAAATGCTGGGACTTTCCTCTGCCTTCCTGGAGTCGCTTTCCCCAGTCTCTCCAACGGATCCTCCATTTTCACATTTTCTACCCCTGCTGGTGTGCTGACATCACGGGATCCTGGTCGACCCAAAAGCCCTCCGTCTGCTGGAGCACTTTTTTCCTGCACTGGACCTTTTTTCACTGTGCTCCCACAACCCCGAAGGTTAGTCACATCTTTTGGAGAAGCACTGATACCGGCTTGTGTTTTGTTGCTACCAGACAAGTTGGATACCTGAGTACTGGGGCTTTTCACCGAGGAGAGTGGGGATGCAGAAGGTTTTGTGTTTGCTGGTCGCTGCAGAGCTGGAGGTTCCTGCTTTTTTGTCCAATTAGGAGCTCCCCCCGCTCCCTGTCCATTGGGACTGTTGGTAAGTTTTGAATTGTGCAAACTCAGAGAAGCCACTCCTGGAGACTTAGAGGATGAGTTTTTTAAATCCAGGCTTCCCCCATTGCCCATGTCTGTGACGGAAAGCTTAAAATCCGTCACAGGTTTCCCTTGGGGCTGAGAAGATCCCATGGTGTTCTTTGGAGATTCATTGGTAGTAAAAGATCCTCGGTTCTGCATGGCCATTGTCTCCCTGTTGGCTGCTCGACTCAGGCCTGTGAAGGTGAAACTGGCAGGCATCAGCGGTTTCTTAATGTTGCTACGCAGGTCTGAGAGAGAGTCTTTTAGCTGTGGCTTAATGATTTTGCGTGAATTTTTGGCCTGATTCTGCTTCAAGGCCCTCAGCTCTGGAGCAAGAGGTTTCCTGCCTCGCTTCTTTTTCTTTGGAGGATCTGGTTTGGCCAGGATGATCTGCGCCTTCTTCTGCGGGACAGGGTGCAGCTCCCGCACTCGAGGGCTTGGCTTTGCCTTTATGTCGCTGTCATCCTGGTCGTCATCATCATCTTCAGATGAAGAGGACGAGGAGGATGATGATGATGATGATGATGATGATGAATCAGAGGAAGATGAAGATGATGAGGAGCTGCTTGATTTTGAGACTGGCTGAACTGGCTCCTGATGAAGTGACAAAAGGTGAAAAGAAATCACTTTCTGGTGGATAAAATGAAGTTTTATTGGGGAAAACGCTATAAAGTCTACTTGTTCTCCTGGAACACTGAAGTCCAGAAACAAATGCTGAGCTTCAGCACTATATTTGTATCTAATATGAGGTCCTTACCATGATTTTCCGAGGTCTTCCACGTGGTCGTTTCCCTCGCTTCCGAATCTGAAGCTCTCTTTCTTGCTCCCTGGACAGAACAGAACAGCAAAAGTCAGAAATGTCAGCACACAATAGTCATCAATGTTGGAAGAAATAACATTGTTGATGAGAACCTTCTCAGGACCATGAAGGAACTGAGGCTGAACTAATTAAGATAAACCACAAACAGTAGTTTTGTTTAGCGTTCAGATAGGATCAAGAGTGTTCTTCTTCCAACTGCTCCCGTTAGGGGTCTCCACAGCAGATCATCATGGTCCGCATATGATTTGGTGTAGGTTTTACACCGGACGCCCTTCCTGACACAACCTTCCCCAGTCTATCCAGGCTTGGGACAAGCACCAAGTATGCGCTGGCTTGTACAATCCCAGTGGCTGGGTATCTAACCTAACCTGCATGTCTTTGAACTGTAGGGGAAACCGGAGCACCCGGAGGAGACCCACGTAGACACATGGAGAACATGCAAACTCCACACAGAAAGGCCCAGGAGGTTTGAACCCAGAACCTTCTTGCTGTGAGGCAACAGCGCTAACCACTGCACCACCATGCCGCCTACAGTTGGATCAAGAGTACCGCTTGATAAAAGCATATCTTTAACTCTGCTATCAAAGGACTCACACTTATTATGTCCTGCTTCTGGGTGAGTCCTGCTTCTCATTTGAGTCTGAATCTACTTCTGACTGCAGAAGGCGAATCAAATATGCTGTCTGTTTTGGGTTTCAGTAAAATTTTTTGTAGATATGAGCTCCTAACTGAGCCAAAAGACTGAACTATAGGACTACAGGAATGCCATGTGTTTGTTTGTTTGTAAAGGTTTGGTTAACATTTTTTGTTGCCATCTTTCTGACCAGTGAAATAAGAGTCCCCCATCATCACCCACACTATCACCACCTCCAGCACCCCCTGCCATCACCACCAACCCCACCGTCACCACCATCACCACCAACCCCCACCATCACCAACCCTACCATCACCCCCCAACCCTACCATCATCCCCCCACCCCCACCATCATCCTGATTTAGATGTAACATGTAGTTAGGTGAAGAAGCATCCTTCATTTCTTCCCCTTCAAAAAATTCTCTCCAGATTTGCACAAGATAAAAACCAAACTGATGTATTTTCTCAAGAATACAATAAAATCTCGTTTTCAGACCCTTTCTGAATGCCTTATGATCAGATCAGCATGTGCTTAACTACCTTTTTTATTTTGTTTTGATCAAAAATAAAAAATCCCCATCTTCATTGTGCCACAAACTCAAGGTTGTGAAATCTAGTTCCTGTTTTTTAGTTAAAACCATCGCCTCCACACTTCCTCTTGCTGAGGCCTTGCTGCAGAAACGTTATTTTGACAGACCTGCTTTTCTCTTTCCTTCTCATTTTTAACCAGACTAGAGATGCAACAAACGAGCATTTTTCATATGTTCATATACTCCCTGATCAAATCTTCTGCAAGTCAATTACAGCATTGTTGGTAAATTTGTTTTATCTCAATGTCATTTCTCTCATCATCTATTTTATGAGTTAAAAAAAGAAGTTTTAAAGCCCTTTTAAAACAGGGTTTGGACACTTTAACAATCTTCACATTTTCAGAACTCACACAGGACTAAAAGTTAAGTGCTGAATATTCATTAAACCAATATAAACATTGACGTTTTAAATGACTGACAAATCACAAAGACCAAAAAAAAAGACTGAAAAGCTTTGCTCATGACCTCGTGTAACATGACCTGACATACAAATATAATCCATCAGTAACGAAGAGAAAATTACTAGCAGTCATCCAGGTGACGAATGTATTTATCATAAATGTATTTATCATATCATAAGTCATCTTTTCTAGAAATACCTTTCTAGAAAAGCCAGAGTGTAAACAATGAGCAAGTAGTTGAGTCCGGTCTCAAGACCATTTTTTGAAGGTCTCAGAATCGACTGCATTTTTACTCGGTCTTTTCTCGGTCTTGGATATGGAGGACTCGGGATTTTATTTCAAGGCCGGTCAAGACCACAGCTGTAGGGATTTCACTGAATTGTCTGATTTATTTAACATTGCTACTGTGATTGGGTGGAAAACTTCCTGCTTCAAATGTGACCAATAACGTGATTCGTTGCTAATTTGAAAGATTTCTTCCTGTTAACGGACGCCACCCCTCCCCCACCCTGATCTGGTTCTGGTCTTGACTTGGTCTTGCTCTGCCTTAGTCTTGGTCTTGACTTGATCTCAACCCCTCAGAGTCATAAGGGGTGTTCACACGGCAACTTTTACTCCGGTGTAGCACCGGGGCTGCCCCGGTAGAGCGTTCACACGGTACAAAGTTATACCGGTGTCGCCCCTGAAAGCTGCTTAAACTGGTGCAAATCTAACCCTGCTCGGGAGGTGGTTTAAGAAATTTACTCCGGAGTAAATGCTAGTTTGCGGGGCAGCACCGATATAAAATGGGACGTCTGAACGCTACAGGGGTAGACTCGCTACGCGTGAGGAGAGTTGATTACATACGGGCATTGCATAATTTGCATCCTGGTATTTTGCGCTTCCAAAATGGCGAATATCAACAACAACAGAACTGCATGTCTTCCAGTGTTGCCAGATTGGGCGGTTTTAAGTGCATTTTGGCGGATTTGAACATATTTTGGGCTGGAAAACGTCAGCAGTATCTGGCGACACTGGTGTCTTCATCCACGTTGTTTTCCCGGCGCTTGGTGATGCCATGACAACCGGGAAAAGGAAGTACATTTTCATGCATGCGCATATTTCATTTCCGCATTATTACTATCGTATAGCACGGTCGCAAAAACTGCCGTGTGAACGCAAGTGGGGCTGCACCGGTGCTAACACGCTTCTCTCTAGTAAGCAGGTTTGTGACGTGTGAACGCTCCACAAAATTTACACCGGTGTAAGATATATCGCAACAAAATACATCGGTGCAGCGTCGATGCAAATATGTGTCGTGTGAACACCCCTTTAGTCTTGACTTGAGCTCAACCCCTCAGAGTCTTAGTCTTGGTCTTGACTTGATCTCAACCCCTTAGAGTCTTGGTCTTGTCTTGGTCTTGATACACTCTGGTCTCAGTTTAAGTGGTCGTAACTACAAATCTACCAAGCAGTAACTGTATTTCCTCCCTCTACACTTCAATGCTGCTCTCTAGCACTCAGATCCTGACATTTTAGTCCGGATTAACCTGCTGCTAGTTTTTTTTTCCCTATTGAGTCATTTTCATGACAAAAGTTGAGGCTCATTAAAAAGAAATAAAGCAACAGTTGAGACTCAGGTGTGTAATGTCGATGTAAACGAATCCCACTGGCACCACTGAAGCCCGATCTGCATGTCCACAGAGGTGAAAGACTACAAACGGTGCTGCACTCACGCCCGCTCGAGCGTTTCAGCCCGCATTGTTTACATTCAAAGCAGGAGGAGTGTTTTTCCTCCGCCAGCCCCGACCCCCCTCACCTCTTATTAAACGCAGCCAGCAGTCTCGGGTCCAGCAGGTTCTCCTGAGGCTCCCAGCTATTGTGCCTGAAAACACAAAAAAACACAAATTAGAGCTGTGAGTCAGTTCCATCTGCAGCGATCACCCGAACCCCACGCCATGGGTTTTAGTCCACAAAGCGGAGTTTATCAGGATCATGTTAATGAACACACACACAGGCGCTGTTACAGAGATGGAGGAACAGCGACTGGGGATAAAGAGAGAGAGAGAGACAGAGAGAAAACAAGAGTAAGAAAGAAGGAAGGAAAAGAAAAAAGAAAGAAACATAGAAAAGTAAGAGGAAAAAATAAGCATGTAAAAGTTGAAAGGGAAAAAAAACAAACAAAAACAAATTCTGATCTCGTCCCATTTCTCCGGGTTGTTGATCATGAAAGAGAAACGTTTTTACAAAACTACACCCCCACACAATACAACCAGGAAAAGAAGAACAAGCGTGTTCATTCATCAATGCCGCAGATCGTTTATAAAACGTAACCCGAGACCGATCTGTGCAGGTCAGGACAGAGAGTTTATCGAAAGAAAATAAAAAAAAACATTTACGAAATTAATTTTAACGTATTTAATAATATAATAATCACGTCTTCTCCAGTAAAATACGTTTAAACGTTCAGGAAAGTGCTTGCTCTTCTGTGAATAAAGCTGCTGATATTTATCTTCTGAATTACAGCGTAACAGATTTACGCCAAAAAGCGATGGAGTGAAACGACTCCCGAGCCGCACAAAGAAGGACAAACACATGTTCAGAGCAGGTGATTAAAATAATCAATAGGCACTGAGCAAGTGGAAGCAGATGGAGTGGTGGGAAAAACTGGAGTGTGATTGACAGATAAAATACCCACTGCCTGGGATTAAAGAGTGACAATGGCGAGAGAGAGAGAGGCAGACAGACAGAGAGAGAGACAGACAGACAGAGAGAGAGAGACAGAGAGAGAGCAAGACAGAGAGAGAGGAGAAACAGACAGACAGACACAGAGATAGAGAGAGACAGAGAGAGAGCAAGGCAGAGAGACAGAGAGAGAGGAGAGACAGACAGACAGAGCCAGAGAAAGAGAGAAAGAATAAACACAAAACCCAGCAGAAGATAAAAAGACTGACAGAAAAATGATTGAAAAAGAGAACTGATAAAGGACGAGGAGATCGAGAAAGCGCAGAGACAAAAAGAGAAGGATGAAAAACAGAGAACAGTGATGTCACAGAGATGGAGAAATCAAGCAGGAGACGAATTAACAGAGAAAAAAAACAAGAAAGAAAGAGAGGAAAAAAACACAAAAGTGAATGGTAGAAAACAGAAAATCAAACAATAAGACAGAGAGAAGAGAAACAAACAGGAAACCATTTTTAGTTTAATTTTATTAAATACCCCCCACACACACCCTACACACAAACACACCCTACACACACACCCTACACACAAACACACCCTACACACACACCCTACAACCCACACACACCCCCTACACACACATACACACCCTACAACCCACACACAAACACACACACACACACCATACAACCCACACACACACCCTACACACACACCCTACAACCCACACCCACACCCTACACACATACACCCTACACACCCGCTCTACAACCAACACACACACCCCACACACACAACCTGCACACCCACCCTACAACCCACACCCTACACACACACACCCTACAACCTACACACACCCTACACACATACACCCTACACTACACACCCGCCCTACAACCAACACACACACCCCACACACACAACCTGCACACCCACCCTACAACCCACACACACACCCCACAAACACAACCTACACACCCACCCTACAACCCACACACACCCTACACACCCACCCTACAACCAACACACACCCCACACACACAACCTGCACACCCACCCTACAACCTACACACACACCCTACACAAATACACACACCCTACACACACCCCACAAACACAACCTACACACCTACCCTACAACCCACACACAACCTACACACCCACCCTACAACCCACACACAACCTACACACCCACCCTACAACCCACACACACACCGTACACACATACACACCCACCCACACCCACCCTAAACACCCACACCCTACAACCCCCCACACACACCCTACACCCACCCACACCCACCCTAAACACCCACATCCTACAACCCCCCACACACACCCTAAACACATACACACCCACCCTAAACACCCACACCCTACAACCCCCCCACACACCCACACCCTACAACCCACACCCACACCCTACAACCCATACACCCACACCCTACAACCCATACACACACACCCTACACACACACCCCACACAGACAACCTACACACCCACCCTACAACCCACACACACACCCTACACACATACACCCACCCTAAACACCCACACCCTACAACCCCCCCCACACACCCTACAAACCATACACACACACACACACACACACACACCCTACAACCCACACCGGCCCTACAACCCATACACGCACACACCCTGCAACCCACACACACACACCCTGCAACACTCACACACCCTGCAACCCACACACACACACCGTGCAATACACACACACCCTGCAACCCCCCCACACACCCTGCAATCCGCACATACCCTACAACCCCCCCCACACACAAACACCCTACAACCCACACACACACACCCTGCAACCCACACACACACACACACACACACCGTACAATCCACACAGACACCGTACAACCCACACACACCCTACAACCCCCCCACACAAACACCCTACAACCCACACATACCCTTCAATCCCCCCACACACAAACCCTACAACCCACACACCCTGCAACCCACACATACCCTACACCCCCCCCACACACAAACACGCTACAATACACACACACACACACACCAACCCACACACACCCTACAACCCACACACACACACCCTACAACCCCACACACACCCTACAACCCACACACACCCTTCAACCCCCCACACACCCTTCAACCCACACACCCTACAAAACACATCCTACAACCCACACAAAACCCACACACCCTGCAACCCACACACACCCTACAACCCACACATACACCCTGCAACCCACACACACACCCTACAACACACATCCTACAACCCCCACACACCCTACAACCCCCACAAACACCCTACAACGCACATCCTACAACCCACACACACTGTGCAACCCACACACACCCTGCAGGTACAATTCTCTCCAGTTTACCCAATTCATTATGACTATTATATCTTGCTCACACATTTACGATTCACTTCAGGATGATTTATTTCTATCCACTGAATTTATGTTACACTTTTGGCTTTTTTTTTTGTCCCCTTTTCATTCTTCCTTATTTGTTTGTTCATTTTTTGCTTTTAATTATTTTTAAACAAATTTCCATCCCATTTCTCCTTGTTTCCTTCGCATTGTCCTAATGCTGCTTTTTCTTTTCTTTTTAAACTTTCTTTCTTTTTTAAACGCCCCGCTCCGTACATCAACAATAAGCTGCATTACATTTTCAGCTGCATTTCTTGTTCACGTTTTGACCTTTTTCCTTCGCCGCTTCGTCAAGAACCTGAGCTGCGTTGTATTGTACTAAAAGGCACTATTTTATGAATAAAGTTTATTATTTTATATTAGAACAGAAGATAGAATGGAGACGTCCGTCTTTCAGAAGCTCTATGACCTGTAGGTTGTTTTTTTTTCTGTTTGTACAGAAGTTTAGTAACATTTGTATTATTATATAATAATAATATTATTATTATGACAGAAGAGGAAGCAAAGCAGGGATGTAAAGTAAGACAATAAGAAGGGATTTAACAGAAAGAGTACAGGAAACAACAGAGAGAGAGAGAGAGAGAGAGAGAGAGAGAGAGAGAGAGAATAGATGAGGGACTGTATAATAAGGGAAACGGTTCTGTGTGTGTGTGTGTGTGTGTGTGTGTGTGTGTGTGTAGAAGGGCAGCTGCAGTTCCTCATGAAAGACGGCTCAGGGCCAAAAACGGTTGAAAACAAAAGAAAAAGGCAGCAGAAAGGCGGCGGATGTTAAACTCTGCTCTATGACTGTGAACAGGGGGGCAAATATTTACAGCACAGTGTGATGGACGGATATGAAACTAGATTAATACACACACACACACACACACGAAGAGATCAAAGACAATGCTAGTGAGGAACACTTTAATATCCAATCACACACACACACACACACACACACACACAGGAGATAGAGCTGAAGTTTATTCTGCATGCAGTGTGTGAGAGAAACTGATATCAAACTCGGAGACAAAAGAGTGCAGAGTTGAAGCAGAGGCAGCAGGACTCATCCCGGGGCAGAGGCGCGCTCGTGCACGGGTGGGGATGAGTTCGTTACCCTGGAACTGTTACACTGGGGCTGTTTTCATTGTTTCAACTGCGACTTACTTGGACGACCATCCTCTCCACTTCACCAGATACTCCAACTTTCCCTGTGCAACACACACACACACCGCACAGCGTCCACACCACAATGCACCATCATCAATCCCCAGATCCATCAGAACCAGCCCAGTAGCGCTGAAAGTGTGCTCTTACCTTCCGCACTCTTTTACTGAGAATGCACTCGGCATCGAAAACCTGCTCTCCTACTGCACTCAACTCCTCCATGTCTGCTACAGCAACAGCTTTCCTCCTCCTCCTCCTCCTCCTGCTCTTTCTCCTCCTCCTCCACCAACACTGAAACACAAGGAACCGCGAGGGGGAGGGAAAAAGAGAAGAGAAAAAAAAACGCGAACAATTTAACCCGAGACGGTTTGACCCTCTGCGGCTATCGTCGTCGTGACGTCATCTCTTCTCGCTCTATACTTCCTGGTTGATTTGTGAATAATTAATGAGCGTATTAGCATACAAATAACCATGATTAAAGCAAAGCGAGGTTGATTAGCTGTCATTTATAAACAGTAAAGAGGAGTGTGACATACAGAAAGACAGAAATACAAAAACAGTTATTTAAAATGCAGAAAAAAAAAGCTGAGGTTAAGTTCACTGAATAAAGATGAACCCAGTTTCCTCCGGGCGCTCCGGTTTCCCCCACAGTCCAAAGACATGCAGGTTAGGTTAATTGGTGACTCTAAATTGACCGTAGGTGTGAATGTGAGTGTGAATGGTTGTCTGTGTCTTTTGCCGCTTTTCCACTACCAACGCGGCTGAGTCGGGCTGAGCTGTGCCGTGCTGAGTCAAGCTGAGTGGGGCTGTTGGAGTTGCATTTCGACTACAACCGCGCTGAACCGTGCTGGCTGGAAGTGGGTGGACACATTGGGTGGAGTTAGCGAAAGTGGGTGGACGTCACGTGATGTCGTTAGGCGTCGCAAACAGTGACATCAGTGACCTTTTAAGCGGTAGTCTCACGACCCGGATAGTAAACAATAAACATGGAGTCGTTAGTGTTGCTGGTCTTGGTGCTGTGGCTTGTTGTCACCGACAACGCCAACAGATACTGGCAAGAGTGTATAGATGAGGCGAGGCACATAAGGCTTCAGAAATTCTCGTAATTCGTAATTATTCTTCTTCCGGGTTTACGGTGTTTACAGATCATGCGTGTGTGGGCATGTGAGGACACTCCTCCTCACCAATCAGTGCACAGGGGAGTGTCTGCTCACGCCCCTAGCCACACTCAGCTCGGTTTGGCTCGCTTCAGCCCTACTCCAAAACCGTGCGAGTTTTGGGTGCTAAGCAGGGCTGAAGCGAGCTGAGTCGTGCTGCTCTGAGGTAGTCGAAACGCGAGCCGTGTCGGGCTGAAGTGAGCTGAAGCGAGCTGAAAAAGGGTAGTGGAAAAGGGCCATACTGTATGTGTCAGCCCTGTGATGACCTGGCGACTTGTCCAGGGTGTACCCCGCCTTTCGCCCGTAGTCAGCTGGGATAGGCTCCAGCTTGCCTGCAACCCTGTAGGACAGGATAAAGCGGCTAGAGATAATGAGATGAGCGACAATTTTCACTTGGAATCACACTGAATTGATATTCGCATATTGTCGTGTCTCCAACTAGTCGCAGCCTGGCTTTCCTTCGGCAGGCAGGGAAGTAGAGGAAGCCTCACGGAAACTGACTTGAGAAGGGTTCGCGACAGCTTTGCGACGCATTTGCAGCTATTTTGAGAGAAATTTTGTCACACGAGTTTTTTGAACATGTTCAAAATTTCAATGACGAAGGAGCGACACTTTGCGACTCATGCGAGGAAATTGAGAAGCCCCGCGAATGTTTCAAGACACTTTTGAAAATCTCTCGCAAATGACGTTCGCAATTTGTCACAAGCTGTCACAGCCCAGTGAGATACTACCCTTACACCTACCTAGTACTGGTTGTTTGTTTTGTTGTTGTTGTTTTATGAGTTTTGGTTTCTGTCTGGGTGGCACGGTGGTGTAGTGGTCAGCACTGTCGCCTCACAGCAAGAAGGTCCTGGGTTCGAGCCCAGCAGCCAGCGAGGGCCTTTCTGTGTGGAGTTTGCATGTTCTCCGCTGTGTGGGTGTGCTCCGGTTTCCCCCACAGTCCAAAGGCATGCAGGTTACAGTGGGTACGGAAAATATTCAGACCCCTTTAAATTTTTCACTTTTTGTTTCATTGCAGCCATTTGCTAAAATCAAAAAAGTTCATTTTATTTCTCATTAATGTATACTCAGCACCCCATCTTGACAGAAAAAAAACAGAAATGTAGAAATTTTTGCAAATTTATTAAAAAAGAAAAACTGAAATATCACATGGTCATAAGTATTCAGACCCTTTGCTCAGTATTGAGTAGAAGCACCCTTTTGAGCTAGCACAGCCATGAGTCTTCTTGGGAATGATGCAACAAGTTTTTCACACCTGGATTTGGGGATCCTCTGCCATTCTTCCTTGCAGATCCTCTCCAGTTCCATCAGGTTGGATGGTGAACGTTGGTGGACAGCCATTTTCAGGTCTCTCCAGAGATGCTCAATTGGGTTAAGGTCAGGGCTCTGGCTGGGCCAGTCAAGAATGGTCACAGAGTTTTTCCGAAGCCAGTCCTTTGTTATTTTAGCTGTGTGCTTAGGGTTATTGTCTTGTTGGAAGGTGAACCTTTGGCCCAGTCTGAGGTCCTGAGCACTCTGGAAGAGGTTTTCTTCCAGGATATCTCTGTACTTGGCTGCATTCATCTTTCCTTCAATTGCAACCAGTCGTCCTGTCCCTGCAGCTGAAAAACACCCCCATAGCATGATGCTGCCACCACCATGTTTCACTGTTGGGATTGTATTGGGCAGGTGATGAGCAGTGCCTGGTTTTCTCCACACATACCACTTAGAATTAACGCCAAAAAGTTCAATCTTCATCTCATCAGACCAGAGAATCTTATTTCTCATAGTTTGGGAGTCCTTCATGTGTTTTTTGGCAAACTCTATGCGGGCTTTCATATGTCTTGCACTGAGGAGAGGCTTCCATCAGGCCACTCTGCCATAAAGCCCCGACTGGTGGAGGGCTGCAGTGATAGTTGACTTTGTGGAACTTTCTCCCATCTCCCTACTGCATCTCTGGAGCTCAGCCACAGTGATCTTTGGGTTCTTCTTTACCTCTCTCACCAAGGCTCTTCTCCCACGATTGCTCAGTTTGGCTGGACGGCCAGGTCTAGGAAGAGTTCTGGTCGTCCCAAACTTCTTCCATTTAAGGATTATGGAGGCCACTGTACTCTTAGGAACCTTGAGTGCTGCAGAAATTCTTTTGTAACCTTGGCCAGATCTGTGCCTTGCCACAATTCTGTCTCTGAGCTCCTTGGGCAGTTCCTTCGACCTCATGATTCTCATTTGCTCTGACATGCACTGTGAGCTGTAAGGTTTTATATAGACAGGTGTGTGCCTTTCCTAATCAAGTCCAATCAGATTAATTAAACACAGCTGGACTCCAATGAAGGAGTAGAACCATCTCAAGGAGGATCAGAAGAAATGGACAGCATGTGAGTTAAATATGAGTGTCACAGCAAAGGGTCTGAATACTTATGACCATGTGATATTTCAGTTTTTCTTTTTTAATAAATTTGCAAAAATTTCTAAATTTCTGTTTTTTTTCTGTCAAGATGGGGTGCTGAGTGTACATTAATGAGAAATAAAATGAACTTTTTTGATTTTAGCAAATGGCTGCAATGAAACAAAGAGTGAAAAATTTAAAGGGGTCTGAATTAGACCCCGAAGCCGCCGCCAGGCACCGCTAAAACCGCCATTTAGAATTTGAGCCGCCGCCAGCCAATAATTTTGTAAGCCAATTTGAGCCGCTATCTAATAAAATTTGGCTGAGCCACTAAGAATTGTGTACATCAAATAATGGGTTTATCCACATCATGAGCTACAAGAAAAGTGACACAAACATGATCAACTGTACACACTAGTAGTAACACAATAGAGACGTATAGGCATACACTGTAGAGACTTAGAACTGATATCACAGCACAGAGAGCCACCACAAGCTTGCCGTTGTGACTACCTGTCTGGCTTCCCGCCCCTCACACCATTACCACGATACACTGGGGAACCCGGGAACCCACCCAGAGCATCAATCGACTCCGATATCGACGAGATGGCTGCATTCTTTGCTGCTGCTGAGGGAAAGTGTAAAGGTATTTTTTTTGTTTGTTTGTTTGTTTCACATACTTCGAGATTGATAAAAAAAAAAGTACTCCACCACTCTACTTTCATCATAGTAAGATAGCTGCCAGTCCTTCACTGGTCATTGCTAGTGAGAGTAGATAGCTAGATGCCTTCCTCGAACAATCCAGATTAGCTTATTATTAGCATTGAACTACAATCTTGCTAGATTTATATTTACAATGAAGTAAGAGACCAGGGGACCTGTGGTAATTTGCTATTTATTCCCCCCATTTGTTTGATCCGTTCGCCCGGATATATGCCACACAGTGATGTCCAGTATCAGCCATTTGTAGCCATAAACATTTTGGTGGCTGCAGCAGCCATTAAGGTTTTGGCTGAGTCAGCTAGCCAGCCAATAATTTCATCAGCCAGCCATTATCCTGAAAACAAATGGCTTCGGGGTCTAGTCTGAATACTTTCCGTACCCACTGTAGGATAACTGGTGGGTCTAAATTGATCGTGGTTGTGTGTGGATGATCTGGTGACTTGTCCAGGGTGTACCCCGCCTCTCACCCATAGTCAGCTGGGATAGGCCCCAGCTCGCCTGAGACCCTGTAGAACAAGATAAGCGGCTACAGATAATGGACGGATGGAGGGTTTCTGTCTGTTACTCCTTTTCATACTTGCTGAACCCCAGAGAACAAAAAGCAGTAGATCAGATTGTGTGGTTTACGGTTATTTAGCACAAAATTCTTTTAACAGACATCCCAAGTCTTTTAGCACAAGATCCAAGAACACTTAATCTTTATTATGGATACTTACTGATCATGTTTAAACATATTTGATGGATTTTTTTTCAAGGAAAGGTGCCGAGATTCCGATTGAAAATGAGCGATTGCATTTTCCCATTCCTGAAACCGCCATGTTTGATGTCGCCCATATGTTAGTCACCAATCGTCCCTCCAATTGATTTAACACAGTACGTACCGTGACACAGTACAGCGCTATAGCCAACTCCCAGGTTTGTTTTGTCTTTATTAAAGTGCTAAGCTTAAATTATATCATATTTATTATTTACAATTTGCTAATTTGATAAAGAATGAAAAGTCAAGCATAATAAACCCCTTCCTATATCAAGATGAGTATTTTTTTTCGATTATTGTGACCATAATCCAGAGTTGTGCTAAAGAACATAGAGTTGTGCAAAGAGACTTTAGAACTTGTGCTAAAAGACATTGGATTTGTGCTAAAAGACTTTTATGCTATATAACCAGATTGTGCGACTCAGTCACACC
Source organism: Neoarius graeffei (assembly GCF_027579695.1). Taxonomy (NCBI): domain Eukaryota; kingdom Metazoa; phylum Chordata; class Actinopteri; order Siluriformes; family Ariidae; genus Neoarius; species Neoarius graeffei. Next base: position 8,828,340 of record NC_083590.1, read on the forward strand.
CTTCTAGGTGGATCCAGGGGTTTGCCTCCTCCCCTGTAAAACTTCGAAAAACATGGTATAAAACAGTGCATTCTCCTGCATTCTGAGTACCATATTTGAAGAAATTTGATCAAGAACTTGCACCGACATACTGTACTTCACAAAATGCCGCTTCTCACCTCACCTTGATGCTTTGATGCTGGATGAGCTGATGACCTTGCGAACTTTACCTTAAAATATCAGTTTCAAAATCATTTTGATGGTACATTGACTTGTAAAAGAGAGAATAACTCATCTTGCATCCTGATTCTGTGAACAGTTTGCAAGTTCTAGCACCATGCACCTCTGGTGGAGCATCTTGAAGACCTCTTGCATGAACGGTGTAACACTTTACAGCACTGTGAGAACTGCATAACACTTTACAGCACCATATCACACATCAACAACTATAGGTGCTTTTGGAAAAAAAAAACAGTTCTGGGGACTTATGAGAGGAACTACCCACTGGAGAACTCCTCCAAGAACTGCATACCTCCAAGGGCTTTTCTACACTTCTCTGGTGGTCCATTTGTCCATGTTTGTTTGTTTTTCCAATTTTAATGCTGATGTTAAGAGCTGTTGTTGACATGGCTAACATTTTACATAGATTTTTAAAAATGGTGGTTGCCGGTGCTGCATTGGCTCTTTTGACAAATCAACTAACTTACATCTGGACCAATCACCATATGCTTAACATCACTCATGGTTTTCTTGTTTTGGGAGAGAACCTACTCTGAAGTAGGAGATAAAAAAGGCCCTCAAAACACCATTCTAAGAGTTACGATTGTTCTCAGTTTCTGCAGTGTGGACACACAAAAAGGAAGAACTTCCTCCAACAGATCTAAGAACTATGAAAAAGTTCCTCAGGTCTGAAAGCACATTATGGGTCTTCAAACAGCTAGGTCAGTTTTCTCAATACAGACATCATGGCAGAGGTGAAGAGACCAGAGAAGACACTGTTTGAGGAACCCAGGATGAGAAAACAAGATAGTAGCAGAACAAAAGACTGGACAAGAGTAAATCTTGGACTGGCTTTTACTGTTTGGCGGGGGCTACTCGAGATAAAAGGCTGCAAGACAGACACCGAGCTGGGCTTCTTTCTGTTGGACTAGTAAGTAATATTACGTTAGCTGCCTTGCTGTGTATTGTGTTGTTGCACTTGCTTGATGTTTGTCTGTATGATATATTGTGCAATGATAAATTGCGATACAAATTTCTGAAAATTTTAATCGATGAAATTTAAAAAATAAATCGTTATTATTATCAGGCTGCGTAATCTTAGTTGTAAGATCCTAGCTGAAATTGCATTGTTTAGACAGCAGAGGGCAATAATGTAAATTAGTGGGAATCCACGTGACTTCAACCTATGCGGAAGTAACACAGTGCTAATGCTGTGACCAATGCATTTAAGAAAGAAATCAGTGCTAAAATCTTTTACATACTGCCGAAAGCTAAAGAAAAGAGAAGACAAGCAGGTAGTTGTTTTATGTTTGATGTTTAATCTTGACTACAGCCTTTGCAAATGTTCATAATGGTTATTAAGAAGAGGCTCAGAATTTTTCAGTTGATAAAGAAAAGGAAAATAAATATTGCATATCATTTTGGTTGTAAAATTTGCTTTATTTAATTTAAAAAAATCATGGTAAAATTTAATGGTGAAACCAGTATTGTGATTTGAATCGAATCATGAGTTGAGTGAATTGTTACATGCCTAGTTAGCAAAATCACTGACTAGATAGCTTTTGATCATAAGCCAAGTTGGGTCATTTCAGTAGAGGCTTAGCCGCTAGCTACATCTCGAGATGATTTTAGAAACCTTGCTAGATAACACTTGGACATCGATGATCTTGTGTCAGTTGCTGTCTCGCTTTGTCAGCTACCTTCTCACCTAAATTTGCATCATTTTGTGTTGGGGCATCCAAGTCTTGTAAGGTTAATTTGGTGAATTTAGATGTTGTTTGTCCATTTGCACACATTACATCTGATAAAATTGTTACAGAACTCTGGGAATCCAGCCTGTAATATTAGCCTACCTTGTCAGTCGACATGGTTCTTTCATGGCACCAAAACCCCAAGAATCCGGAGATAACATTTGAAATTCTTGCAAGATTCTGGATCATATTTGGAGCATATCCTTAGATTTTTTTTTAACCATGCGATGATCAGAGAGTACCCAACATGGATTTCATCATATTTATGGTTCATAGTTTGAAATATCAGGCCAAAACCAGCTCTGGATTCTGGGGTATTTTGCACAGTGTTTGGCTTCTGATGTTGTCTTTGCAGGTATGCTTTAGCTCGTCAACAAATGGATGTGTACAGCTGGGGGTGGGGGGTGTCAAAGTGCTGTTTGTATTTACGACAGTGTTGTAAAAGTGAATTAGGCTCTGCAGCTGTAGGGGGAGCAACAACAACAACAAAAAAATACCAGTCCTCACATAGCTGGTCTTTAACTATGTGGAAAGCCTGATGTGCTGTTTACAAGACAGTAAAGTTTGTTTCAATTTGTTTATTCCTTAATTCGACATTTTGTCCTGATAAAAATAATGACATTTGAGTCTTGTTAGTAATTATGCCACTGAAGCCAGCTAATCTATAATCTAGACCAAGTACAAAGAATGTGGTAGGAAGATTTTCCCATATTTATGGATGTTCTCTTTTCCTAAGGCTACGGTCACACTACAATTCCATTGTGATGCTTTGCGATGGGTTATCGATAAAATGAGGCATTTGGTGGTGATGCTTCCCCAAGCTTCAGGAAGTATTCCCAAACTCATCATCACCACAAAATTTCAGTGCATGCATTGAAATTTTTCTCAACATTTTTGGCCACTCATGAGGTGGAGTCATGCCCAAAAACATCTCGCCAAACTCAGAGAACATTCGCCGTACATTGCATGATTGGTGGCGATGCTACCCATTTTTCATTGCCACGTATTCGCAAATTAAACCCATCGTGAGCTGTAGTCTGAGCAGGGCCTAACAGAAACCTATGCATCTGCTGGAATGAAGATAATGAAGGGAGAGGTCACCTCTGAGCTCCAGACTGAATGACATACACAAGAATAAAAGCAAAAAAGGATGGTCAGAAGTTTCATTACACTCCACTAAGGGGTGCTAACTCGGTGTATCCCAATGACCAATTATATTAATCATTAAAGGGGCCGGCTCAGCTGTCCCAGAATCCTCTGTGCTAAGTATTGAGTTTTTCTGTTGCTTCTTATTGTGCAACTCATTATTAACCTTATTTCATATTTACTAGTAGTTATTGCCTGTGAATCTGAGTTCCTCTGAATGGTGTTCTTCACAGGGGCTAAATTGCTCCCCGCGTCTCCTCAGTGACGTAGACTCAGCTATAGCGGAAGTCTCCGGATAGGAGCGCCGATTGCGAGGTCCCATACACTTGAAACTTTCAGGCGAGTGGGGGAGGGGATTCCCCTCTGATGCTGCGCACAATGTGTTAGCATGAGCATGTACCCTATGGGAAATGAATAGTGTGTTTGATTAGCACTAATCCCATGTTTCGGAAAATCGAAAATGTCCTGGGCCCCTGTGAGGTGTCACCAATCCACATGCAAAGTATGGAGTATATGCGTCCAGCTGTGTCAATTTGCACAGGTGAACAGAAAGAGAGACAGCCAGCCAGCCTTCCTTTAGTAGTATAGATATTTTGAATAAAAACACACAAATGCATAAGAACATTCCAATATTACACTACCGTTCAAAAGTTTGGGGTCACCCAGACAATTTTGTGTTTTCCATGAAAAGTCACACTTTTATTTACCACCATAAGTTGTAAAATGAATAGAAAATATAGTCAAGACATTTTTCTGGCCATTTTGAGCATTTAATCGACCCCACAAATGTGATGCTCCAGAAACTCAATCTGCTCAAAGGAAGGTCAGTTTTATAGCTTCTCTAAAGAGCTCAACTGTTTTCAGCTGTGCTAACATGATTGTACAAGGGTTTTCTAATCATCCATTAGCCTTCTGAGGCAATGAGCAAACACATTGTACCATTAGAACACTGGAGTGAGAGTTGCTGGAAATGGGCCTCTATACACCTATGGAGATATTGCACCAAAAACCAGACATTTGCAGCTAGAATAGTCATTTACCACATTAGCAATGTATAGAGTGTATTTCTGATTAGTTTAAAGTGATCTTCATTGAAAAGAACAGTGCTTTTCTTTCAAAAATAAGGACATTTCAAAGTGACCCCAAACTTTTGAACGGTAGTGTAAATCAGTCACTAAACATGTAATTCTATTCTGTTGTACTTTTATTGTTAATTCTATCATTGATATTGATTTTGTGCTGTTAATTTTTAAATACAAACATTATCTCTATTATGGATCCTTTATTCTGTGTATTGTTTTCTCAGTTAAACCAGGTACTCTAAGGTAAAGTAACCAGTACAACACACCCAGGTAGGACTCATGCAACTACCTGGTTATGGGTGCCACCCTGTTTGCCTATAAGGGTCCTACATCAGTAGCTCATCTGGGTATCCACATGGAAAACATCTCCAACTGGGACGTGTATCATGAGCCAGCGGCGTCCTTTCGAACTGCTACTCGTGCTGCTTCATAGGGCAGCATATCAAACCGAGACGAAATCACTATTTGCCCTCTCCTACATACATGAGCTTACAGACATCAAAAAGCTGCTAATCTCTCAGTGATTGGGAAAGTGTCATGGAAATGTACAACCCGGATTCCAAAAAAGTTGGGACAAAGTACAAATTGTAAATAAAAATGGAATGCAATAATTTACAAATCTCAAAAACTGATATTGTATTCATAATAGAACATAAACAACATATCAAATGTCGAAAGTGAGACATTTTGAAATTTCATGCCAAATATTGGCTCATTTAAAAATTTCATGACAGCAACACATCTCAAAAAAGTTGGGACAGGGGCAATAAGAGGCTGGAAAAGTTAAAGGTACAAAAAAGGAACAGCTGGAGGACCAAACTGCAACTCATTAGGTCAATTGGCAATAGGTCATTAACATGACTGGGTATAAAAAGAGCATCTTGGAGTGGCAGCGGCTCTCAGAAATAAAGATGGGAAGAGGATCACCAATCCCCCTAATTCTGCGCCGACAAATAGTGGAGCAATATCATAAAGGAGTTCGACAGTGTAAAATTGCAAAGAGTTTGAACATATCATCATCTACAGTGCATAATATCATCAAAAGATTCAGAGAATCTGGAAGAATCTCTGTGTGTAAGGGTCAAGGCTGGAAAACCATACTGGGTGCCCGTGATCTTCGGGCCCTTAGACGGCACTGCATCACATACAGGCATGCTTCTCTATTGGAAATCACAAAATGGGCTCAGGAATATTTCCAGAGAACATTATCTGTGAACACAATTCACCGTGCCATCCGCCGTTGCCAGCTAAAACTCTATAGTTCAAAGAAGAAGCCATATCTAAACAGGATCTACAGACATATCTAAACAGAAGTGCAGACGTCTTCTCTGGGCCAAGGCTCATTTAAAATGGACTGTGGTAAAGTGGAAAACTGCTCTGTGGTCAGACGAATCAAAATTTGAAGTTCTTTATGGAAATCAGGGACGCCGTGTCATTCGGACTAAAGAGGAGAAGGACGACCCAAGTTGTTATCAGCGCTCAGTTCAGAAGCCTGCATCTCTGATGGTATGGGGTTGCATTAGTGTGTGTGACATGGGCAGCTTACACATCTGGAAAGACACCATCAATGCTGAAAGGTATATCCAGGTTCTAGAGCAAAATATGCTCCCATCCAGACGACGTCTCTTTCAGGGAAGACCTTGCATTTTCCAACATGACAATGCCAAGCTACATACTGCATCAATTACAGCATCATGGCTGCGTAGAAGAAGGGTCCGGGTACTGAACTGGCCAGCCTGCAGTCCAGATCTTTCACCCATTGAAAACATTTGGCGCATCATAAAATGGAAGATACGACAAAAAAGACCTAAGACAGTTGAGCAACTAGAATCCTACATTAGACAAGAATGGGTTAACATTCCTATCCCTAAACTTGAGCAACTTGTCTCCTCAGTCCCCAGACGTTTACAGACTGTTGTAAAGAGAAAAGGGGATGTCTCACAGTGGGAAACATGGCCTTGTCCCAACTTTTTTGAGATGTGTTGTTGTCATGAAATTTAAAATCACCTAATTTTTCTCTTTAAATGATACATTTTCTCAGTTTAAACATTTGATATGTCATCTATGTTCTATTCTGAATAAAATATGGAATTTTGAAACTTCCACATCATTGCATTCTGTTTTGATTTACAATTTGTACTTTGTCCCAACTTTTTTGGAATCGGGGTTGTACTACAAAACAGGACAGAGTCAGATTGCTCAGAATGAAACACTTTACCTTTATTCTTGATTAAGGGGAAGAGTTACATGCAGCCGTATAAGGACAACACATCATCATCTCACAGTCAACCTTCAAATTCACACATTTAGGTGATTTGATTACTTCCTGTTTATGTGTTGAACCTCAATTAAATGATATCATGACATGCCCTGACTGACAAATTCATCTCTTTTAGCTTCTGGTCATGAATGGCTGGGCTGTGATCATCATCAGGATTTGAGCTCATGAGCTCCAGATGATCGGGGAAATGGTTTTACGGTATACAGGTACTTGTTAAAGAATCACTGTTTTGTCTACATCTCTTACCTAATGTATTTATTTTTTCCTGAACAATATATAAACCCTTAAAAAATTTTTCAATCTTACTTTTATTTTATGTTTATCCAGAAGATTCAACTGGTCCAACCCCCCGCACACACACACACACACACACAAAGCATATAACCAGGAAACAATGTTTTATTTAGCCTTCTGTAAAAACTTCACAAGTATATAATATATTGGCATCAGTATTCATATACGGTGTGTATCGTCTGCATATTTAGCAGATTATATTTAGCATATTTAATTTTGGTTGAAAATACGTTTTTAAAGCTAACTTTTAATATGGCTGTTTGGCTCTGTGTGCTAACGTTATGCTAACGATACTGGATTACTAGTTAGTTTTTCTAGTGTGTGTATGAACATTTTAAAATTGTCTTGGCAGATAAAGGAGCTTTGTTTTTTAATAATTATTATTTAACTTATACACACAATTAATTAAATTGCATCATTCTGAGGAAAATAAATAGAGGAAACTATTTATTTATTTTGTTGTTGTTTGTTTGTTTGCTTGCTTGCTTCTTGGTTTATACTTATGGACTGGGCAAAAAGGTACGAATGCAAGACCAGGCTAAAATGATGTTTGTTTCATGTCATCGCCTTCAGATTTGTCACAACTTCCAGCCCTAAAGAAAAGGGAAAAAAGCAACAAATATATTAAATGGTAAATACTGTACATTGAGTCAAATAATTTTAATTACTGATTTAAATCCATTCATTACTGAAACATAATGAATTCATTTTGGGTAATTAAATGTGTTCCTCCCCCCAACCTAATTTAGGTCTCTCTTATCACACAACAGTGGCCAACCAGGGAAGGCGAAGGTCATCACATGCTTCCTCCGAGTCATGTGACATCAACCGACTGCAATTTTTAAAACTTCAGCTTATGCATCATTAGTGGTGGCGTAACACACTCTGAGGAAAGCACTATCTGCCCACTTCTGTATGCATGAGCTCACAGGTACCCGTGATTGGCTCATGTCACTGTGATTGACAGGGGTGACAGAGTATGCCACGCCTGGCTCCCTGACAGCACAGGCCACGGATGGTTATGGCATCATTGGGATTTGAACGCGCGATCTCCGGATGATAGGGAGTGAAAATTAAATGTTAAATTCAAATGATTTTCATGCATTATTTTTTGAACATATTTTAATCATTAAGCCTGCATAAATGGATCATACAGATTGCTTTATTTAATTTTGTCTTATTTTCTCAGTTTATTTTTTTATCCCCATACCTCTGTTTTTTCCTCCTGTGCTGAAAGATGCTGTAGGTCCCCATGACAGCAAACATGATCACGAGCAAACTCATCACAGCCCCGAGGCCGGTGAATGCCTTGGACGTAACGGAGGCTTTTTCTGCAGCACATGCACAAAGAATGACAAACGGTGGTGTGAAATATTAAATTTTTTTTACATTTTTCATTAAAGTGCCATTTATAATCTGTGATCAGAAGTTTGTGAGTTTAAATCCCAGGAATGCTAAAGAGTCACTGATGGACACTTGGATTTTTGGAATATAGAGGATTGCATCAAAAAGTAAATGTGTAAATAGACAAACAATTTGATGAAAGAAGTGTGAACTAAAGAAGAAAATTCTGAATTTTATTTTAAATTAAATCGAGGACATTACTGAAGGTTATATGTTCATATTTATTTTATTGAGGTATTTGATCACCGACTGCAAGCTGGCCTAGTGGTTAGTGTGTCTGCCTCTTGACTGGGAGATTGTGAGTTCTACTCGTGGTCGGGTCATACCAAAGACCATCATAAAAATGGTACCTACTGCCATCTGGCAAGGCATGCTGTAATACAGATGTGAGTAGGGAGTCAAACTCTCGCAGTTACCAGAGGACTAGCCCCCCACTATAACCCTAGCTGTATAGGCAAGAGGCCAAGGGAAGTGGAGATTGGCACTGCCCAATGCACTTTAAGGGTCTGGTTAGTACTGGGATGGGAGACTGCCTGGGAACACCAGGTCCTGACACGGGAGGGACTTTGACTTTTTGATTTGATCACCATTTCTCCGATTTCAATGAATTTAAAGTCTAATAACCTATAATTAGATATTATGGCATGGTTATTTTTACACATTTTATTTTTACCTGCTATACTTGGCTTCCCCGGAATTTCCTAAACAATAACATGGCTGGATCACTGAACTAGTTTTGTTGAAACTTTACTGATGTAACCGTTGAATAATTACTATAAAAATTATGATTTTCAACAAATATTCAGCTTGTTCCATCGGACAGGCGGATGCAGATTTGACTTGTTCGGACCAAACACTTGGTTGTCCCGGACAGTCGGACTACCGTTAATGTTGAGCCCTGGCTTTGCTCCTCATTCCCACTAGGGATGGGTAATATCTAAAAATTACTATTACTATTACCTCTTTATAAGTGAAACCATGATAAGTGTTTACATCAGAATTGAGGTACTTTAGCTAACCCTGTGGTTGCACAGAAGAGCGCAGCATGGCACGCGTAGCATCCAGGTTTCCGTCATTGGGTTCAGGTGTGATGCCCAGCAGGTGACACATCAGTGAGTATATGTGCACTGTCTCAAATGGCTCCACCATAAGATTCTTCCGGAAGGCAGGTCCTACTGCACGGAACAATGGCTTCATGTCCAATTCGCTATTGTCAAAGCCATGCTCTCCTTTGTTGAACTGCACTGGGAAGTACTGTAAATGGAAGTTTCACAAGAAGATCCTTTTTGAAATATTTGTCATGGCATGTTCAATAAATTTAACCTTATCTCAGTGATTTGCAGCCACACTCTTGTCAAAGCTGCAGTTAGAACCTTAATCTACATCTTATACCCAATCAGAATACAGAATTCAATAGCATTAAATTTTCAGTGGTATTTAATCCATATTTTTAAATGCTCAAGTTACTCACTCCATTAATGACGTATCCCAAGTTGGCCCATAAGATGATGGGCAATATGCGGTCATTTTGGGCAAAGTGCAGCCTGGGGGGCATTTCCTCTTTCTTGTAGACATGGAGGTGTGGATGAGCACCCTTCAGGGCATTGTATACTTTTTCCAGCCTTCCTGCTTTAGGGAGGAGCAAACCAGATGGCCCGTAGTCCACCAGATGGAAGTCTAGATCTTGGAAAGAGAATCCCGGGATCTTGGAGAGTACAATCTCATTCACCGTGCCACCACGTAACACCGTGGTCATGCCATGGTCGGCGGTTATGATGATATTGAGGCACTGGGCAAGGTTGTTGCGCTCAACCGAAGCTCTCAGGTAACCCACTGTTCGGTCCACCTGTCTCACCATCTCCCTGCGCTGATCAGAGTCTGGACCATATTTGTGGCCTGTGCTGTCCGGCTCACCAAAATACAAGGCCACAAAATCCAGTTTTTTTTCTCCAAACCAGACTTTCATAACCTTGTCGATGTTCTGGTGCCATGCTGTCTCATTGCTGTAGTTATAGAAGCGAGGCTCCACTTCAGACACCACTGCTTTCTCACCATCATAGGTTGAAGCCGTGCCGGGGAAGTGAAGTGAGCCAGCTCGGAGACCCTGAGTTTTTGAAAAAAAGAAAACAGCATTTGGTTATTGCAGCACTAAATGTGAATGTAAATCACCCAGGTCATTGAATTGTCTAATATTAAGTGACTGGATATGTGGAGTAATCTTGCTGCATTCTGGTGCAGTGGGTTGCGTCTTCACAAATTCAGTGTCATTGGTTCAATCCTGGGCTCAGGTGAGTGTTTTCCTGTGCCAAAATATGGGGCTGGGATACACACTGGAACTTCCACTTGCCTTGTGGGTAACTAATAAAAGAAACTATTTATCCACCTTTGGCACTAGATTATTAATAATTGTTAATGGCATTTTGCAAACACTCGTATCCAGAGTGGTACCCACAGCAGCCTGGAGAACAGTTGGGGGTTAGGTGCCTTGCTCAAGGGCACTTCAGCCATTCCTGCTGGTCCAGGGAATCAAACCAGTGACCTTTTGGGCCCAAAGCTGCTTCTCTAACCATTAGGCCATGGCTTCCCCAATTATACTGTGTCTAATGCTAAAGGCTAAGGTTATATCTTGTGATAACTGGCATGAGCTTATCACAAGACATATTTTATTGTGTGCCATGTTCCCATTCTCCAAACAGATAAGATATTTCTTATCTCTATGATATAATGCAATATAATATAACTAATTCAAATGTTTGTGTATGATAGTCCACCAAAGGTCCATCAAATGATTCCAAAGTCAGCTTCAGGACCAGAAAGAGGTTTTAACACTCAGCATTTTTTGTCTGATTGAGGGATTACAAAGTTGGCATACATGTTTAAAGGGTAAAATATTGTACAATAAGATCTAGGTTTTGTGTGTTTTTTTTTTCATACTTGTCTTTGAGCAGTGATCCAGATGGGTAAGCTGCCGTTATCCCACCACTCATTCACAAACTGCGTTTGGTAGTATGGCTTCTTCTCTGATGTCTTGGTGTTGAACCACATGTTGTGTATCACGCCGTGATTCTCGAGATATTTACCTGCAGACAAAATTACATTACATTATGTTAATGGCATTTAGTAGACACTCTTATCCAGAGTGACGTACAACATACCCAGAGCAGCCTGGGGGACAGTTGGGGGTGAGATGCCTTGTTCAAGGGCACTTCAGCCATTCCTGCTGGTCCAGGGAATTGAGCTGGCAACCTTTTGGTCCCAAAGCTGCTTCTCTAACCATTAGGCCATGGCTTTCCCATGAAGACAATCCAGTCTTGGATTAAAGGGTGCTTTCTTTACATTTCATGACACTGTCACATTACACTTACTGTCAGAGCTGCTGAAATGAATCAACATCTTCTGGCCAATCAGAATCCAGACTTGAACAAGCCAGAAGTTAAAATTTATAATCGACTTGGTATTATTAAACACTTTGCACAAATTCAAAAGTGGTGTATACCCTTTGTGGCAATTATAATAAGTATCTTCTTTGTACTTGCAACATCTGGTGCTATGTGCAACTCTCTAGCCTGTTTATTAGTGGAAATACTCTCACCAGCCACTTTACTGCTGATTGATGCAGCTCTCTAATCAGCTGATCCCTTGATGCATAAAATCACGCAGATACAAATCAAGAGCTTCAGTTAATGTTCACAATGTTCAAACATCAGAATGGGAAAAAATTGTGATCTCAAGTGTGACTTTCTTTCACTGTAGCATAGTTGTTGGTTTGAGCCAGATGGACTGGTTTGAGTATTTCAGAAACTGCTGATCTCCTGGGGTTTTCACACACAACAGTCTCTAGAGTTTACACAGAATGGTGCGATAAACAAAAAAAAAAAACATCCAGTGAGTGAGTGACAGTTCTGTGGGTGGAAACAAACCCCTTGTTGACAAGAGAGGTCAGAGGAAAATGGACAGATTCATGGTTCAAGCTTTTTTGCCAGGAAGGATACAGTAACTCATATAATCATTCTTCACAACTGTAGTGAACAGAAAAGCATCTCAGCATGCAACAGCAGAAGAGCACCTTGGGTTCCACTCCTGCAGCCAAGAACAGGGATCTTAGAATCAACAAGAAGTTCCTATTAAAGTGGCTGGTGAGAGTGTATTATTTACATGGTGGATTATTCTCAACAATGCAGCAGACACTGTCATGGTCTTCAAGAAAACCTTACAGAGATCCGGGTGGAGGTTTAGATCCCTACTCAATGAGCCAAAGGCAACAGTTGCAAGAACAAACTCTGAGATGACATCAGGAAGAAACCTTGACTCAAAAGGGAACCCGTCCTCTTTTGTATGACACCAGATGTGGAAGAGTAATGACAAACAGTACTGAGTGTGTTCAGTCTGAGCAGATTGTGAAAGAGTCATAGAATAAACAACAGGACTGTGTATATGATGACAGCAGCAGCTTCAGGTGCAAATCTGAAGTGTGTGAGGTGTCGCCTGATAAAGTGGCCACAATAATGGTGTTTTGATGAAGGACATGTCTTGATAAGATGAAAGCACAGAAGTTGCATGTGTATGGATTAGATAAGCAGGAAGTCATGTCTGGGACACAAAGAGCAAGAAATAATTTTTAATGAGGTCATTGAAAGTTGTGTGTGTCATTACTGGTACCTGTAAGTATTGTGAAGTGGGTAGGACTGGTCATGGTAAAGAAGGCCGGGGTTACGTAAGGGGCTTTCACTCCATCGACAGCCATTTGGTCCAGGTGAGGCGTGTCCACGTCCTTGTCATAATCCCACCTGAAACCATGGGAGTTTTTAACATTGAAGTAATAATAATAATAATAATAATAAGAAGAAGAACAAGAACAACAACCTTTTTATCGACTTATTTAACTAAGATCTAAAATAATGTGCACTCTTTGTGTATAGTGGATAAACAACAGGTGCAGAAAGTGAATGTGTCAATCCATGTGATATCACTGAAGACCTCCTGCCTGACCATTATCAGATTTGCTTCATATTTCCAAACATTAATGTCATTAGTCCCAATAAACAGTATGCAAAATTTCAGCTGTACAGCTTTGTTATTTTTTGAGATATAGGAGCATGAATAAGGGGGCGTGACTCAAATTTTACCATAAAAAATGAGTGCTGTAGAAAAAAAAAAACACTGCAGTTCCATAAACCATAACTTTTGAACCATTTAAGTTTGATGCATGAAATTTTCAGGACTTGTTCATAGGCACAAAATATCTTTAAATACTGTGACTAAAAATCCACAATTCCATATTTATGACTTTATGTAGTGTAGAAATCTGTAAAAAAAAAAAGTGCTTTGGAGGATTTTTGGCTCTGTATATCTCCACATTTAAACATATCAGAGCTTTCAAATTATGGTATTTATTTCTCATCTTGTAGGACTGTTTTGGTAACTAAGCATAGACGCAAAATGAATTTTTTAAATTTTATTTTCAATGGCTCGTAACTCAAAGTTTGAGTTCTTTTCGACAAAGACTTCGTGATCAAAACAGTACTACAAGGTGAGAAATAAATACCAGAATTTTAAAGTGCTGATGTGTTTAAATGTGGAGATACACAGGGCCAAAATTCCTCCAAAGCACAAACGATATATTTTTTAATCGTTTTCAGATTTCAAAACTAGATAAAGTGGTAAATATGGAATTGTGGATCTTCAATTGTAGTATTTAAAGATCTCTTGTACTCGAGAACAAATTCTAAAAATTTCATGAATGTAGCTTAAACAGTACAAAAGCTATAGCTTATGGAACTTCAGACTTTTTCTATAACACTCATTTTAATGGTTAAATTTGAGCCATGCCCCTTATTCATGCCCCTGTATCTCAAAAATGAAGAAAGATGTAAGGCTGAAATTTTGCACGCTGTTTATTAGAACTAATGACATTAATTTGTGGAACTATGAAGCAAATCTGACATGGTCAAGCAGGAACATTTTCTGAAATCTGGCAATTTTTGTGTGTATTATAAATCCTTATAATATTTGTGTGTGCGTGTGTGTGTTCTGTTTATAGGAGATGGGACCAAAACATTTTTCACATTCTGATTATTATGTATTATTACTTTCAAACAAAATATAAAGTGAATAGTGTCTTCTTGTCTTCATCCATTGGCAACTGACAAGCCTTTTAATTTATAAAATTAATTGCATGGACTCCAGTTCTTATTTCAGAACTGTGGTTTTTATTTCAGATTTATTACATAACCTGTAATATAAAAAATATTTTTACTGTATATCTGCTCATTTCATAAAATGAATACAATTTTGCAAGTAATAAATAAATTAATAAATATATATTTTTTAAATATCTGTGGAAAGAAAATTGGAAAATGTATTATTATTATTATTATGGAATAATGAAACACTAACAGTCTCACCTGAATCCATCAAAGGAGACCAGCAGCACCTTGTTGCGACCTAAACAGTTATTTTCGCTAACAGGCACGGCCTGCAAAGAGCATGCAAGCACACACAGACCCACACACACGCTCCACATGACTGTCTCCGTTCACTCGTCTCTTCCACACAGATCAGCTCTGCGTCCCGCTCAGGGATGATCTTGACTTTTGTGCTACAGATTTTTCTTCATGAAGTCCTGATCACCGTCTCTCTGTCTCTCCCTTTGTCAGGTCTGCTAAATCATTCTTACTGTTGTTTTCTTTTTTCATTCAGCTTGATGATCAAAGTTTGCTCTTATCTGAACTAACTAATCAAGTATCGACTTGATTGCAAAGCTGTTGATTCAGCAGTTTCACATAGTTCTGATTAACTGTCGGCCTTCTGATTTAACATCTCATCTCATCTCATCATCTCTAGCTGCTTTATCCTGTTCTACAGGGTCGCAGGCAAGCTGTAGCCTATCCCAGCTGACTATGGGCGAAAGGCGGGGTACACCCTGGACAAGTCGCCAGGTCATCACAGGGCTGACACATAGACACAGACAACCATTCACACTCACATTCACACCTACGGTCAATTTAGAGTCACCAGTTAACCTAACCTGCATGTCTTTGGACTGTGGGGGAAACCGGAGCACCCGGAGGAAACCCACGCGGACACAGGGAGAACATGCAAACTCCACACAGAAAGGCCCTCGCTGGCCACGGGGCTCGAACCCAGACCTTCTTGCTGTGAGGCAACAGCGCTAACCACTACACCACTGTGCCGCCCCCTGATTTAACATCATCTTTATTAATGATCTTCAGAGATGAACTGTAGAACTAGCTTGTTTATAAGTATTAGGAGTAAAAGGATGATGTAAGGAATTAAACACTATTTTTATGGAAAAGAATAAACTTCAGGGTGGGTGTTCATTTTTTTTCCCAGAACAGCATGTTCCGAAGTGGGGTTGAGCTCAGGGGGCTGAGATCGCCAGGGCAGCAGCTTGATTCTCTGCTCAGAGAAGCATTTTTGCATTGATTTGAACATGCATTTCAGATCATTGTCATGCTGGAAGATCCAATGATGACCCAGTTTTAGTTTCCTGCCAGAGGAGCCAGATTCTGATTTAAAATGTCTTGGTGTTTCATGGAGTCCATGATGCCATGGAACGTAACAAGGTTTCAGGACCTTTGGAGGAAAAACAGACCCAAAACATCACAGAACCTCCACCATATTTTACAGTTGGGATCGGGATCTTTTTATTATAGCCATCCTTCTTTTTACACCAAACCCACCACAAGTGTTTATTGAAAAAAAAAAGCTCCATTTCTGTTCCATCAGACCAGAGAACACGGTTCCAGTCAAAGTTGTAGCAGCATTTCATAAACTTCAGGTGTTTGCATTTGTGGTTAACTGACAGAAAAGGCTTTTTTTGTGTGAAATCTTCCAAATAATCTGTTGGCATGGAGGTGGAGTCTGATGGTGGTTTTGGAGACTTAGGCTACGTTTACATTAGACCGTATCTGTCTCGTTTTCTTCGCGGATGCACTGTCCGTTTATATTAAACCGCCTGGAAACGCCAGGAAACGGGAATCCGCCAGCGTCCACATATTCAATCCAGATCGTGTCAGCTCCGGTGCTGTGTAAACATTCAGAATACGCAGATACGCTGTGCTGAGCTCTAGCTGGCGTCTCATTGGACAACGTCACTGTGACATCCACCTTCCTGATTTGCTGGCGTTGGTCATGTGACGCGACTGCTGAAAAACGGCGCGGACTTCCGCCTTGTATCACCTTTCATTAAAGAGTATAAAAGTATGAAAATACTGCAAATACTGATGCAAATACTGCCCATTGTGTAGTTATGATTGTCTTTAGGCTTGCCATCCTTCCACTTGCAAGTGGTAAGTGATATGCGCTGGGATCACACACACAGCGGCTCAGTCCCGAATCACAGCTTGTTCACTTCACTCGTGCGCTCTGTGAGCTGCGCAAGGCCGGAGTGCGCACCCTCCAGAGGGCACTCGCTGTTCAGGGCGGAGTGATTTGGAGCGCAGGATGCCTGCGGAGCCGAGCGTATCCGTGTATTGGTATTGCTGTGTGCACGCAAATTGTGTATTGGTGTTGCTGTGTGCACACTAATCGTTTTAAAAACGTTAATCTGATGATCCGCTGATACGGTCTAATGTAAACATGGGCTTGGAAATCCCAAGATATGTTTTTCTTGTAATTCACCAACAGTGATCCTTAGGGATTTATTATTATTATTATTATTATTTATTTTTATTTTTTTTGCCTCTCTTACCCTCTTCACTGTACATGGGGGTAAAATAAACTTGGGTCCTCTTACAGGCAAGTTTGTACCAGTTCCAGTTCCATTTTTTTTTTATTGCCCTAACAGTAGAAATGGATATTTTCAGGTGAGGAGCTGTTTCTTATAACCATTCCCTGACTTATGAAGGTCAACACACTTCTCACTCATTTGGTTTGTGTGTCTCTTATCTTTCCCATGTTGATGTTGAGGGAATTTGGCCTCTGTGTCACCTCATATTTGTTCCCCAGTTAATCAGGAAGTGATGTATTACAGCTTGAAAGTTCCTACACACTCGAATCAACTCAAAAATACTGTACAATTTTACAACCCCAATTCCAAAAAAGTTGGGACAAAGTACAAATTGTAAATAAAAACAGAATGCAATGATGTGGAAGTTTCAAAATTCCATATTTTATTCAGAATAGAACATAGATGACATATCAAATGTTTAAACTGAGAAAATGTATCATTTAAAGAGAAAAATTAGGTGATTTTAAATTTCATGACAACAACACATCTCAAAAAAGTTGGGACAAGGCCATGTTTCCCACTATGAGACATCCCCTTTTCTCTTTAAAACAGTCTGTAAATGTCTGGGGACTGAGGAGACAAGTTGCTCCAGTTTAGGGATAGGAATGTTAACCCATTCTTGTCTAATGTAGGATTCTAGTTGCTCAACTGTCTTAGGTCTTTTTTGTCGTATCTTCCGTTTTATGATGCGCCAAATGTTTTCTATGGGTGAAAGATCTGGACTGCAGGCTGGCCAGTTCAGTACCTGGACCCTTCTTCTACGCAGCCATGATGCTGTAATTGATACAGTATGTGGTTTGGCATTGTCATGTTGGAAAATGCAAGGTCTTCCCTGAAAGAGACGTCGTCTGGATGGGAGCATATGTTGCTCTAGAACCTGGATATACCTTTCAGCATTGATGGTGTCTTTCCAGATGTGTGAGCTGCCCATGCCACACGCACTAATGCAACCCCATACCATCAGAGATGCAGGCTTCTGAACTGAGTGCTGATAACAACTTGGGTCATCCTTCTCATCTTTAGTCTGAATGACACGGCATCCCTGATTTCCATAAAGAACTTCAAATTTTGATTCGTCTGACCACAGAACAGTTTTCCACTTTGCCACAGTCCATTTTAAATGAGCCTTGGCCCAGAGAAGACGTCTGCACTTCTGGATCATGTTGAGATACGGCTTCTTCTTTGAACTATAGAGTTTTAGCTGGCAACGGCGGATGGCACAGTGAATTGTGTTCACAGATAATGTTCTCTGGAAATATTCCTGAGCCCATTTTGTGATTTCCAATACAGAAGCATGCCTGTATGTGATGCAGTGCCGTCTAAGGGCCCGGAGATCACGGGCACCCAGCATGGTTTTCTGGCCTTGACCCTTACTCACAGAGATTCTTCCAGATTCTCTGAATCTTTTGATGATATTATGCACTGTAGATGATGATACGGTATGTTCAAACTCTTTGCAATTTTACACTGTCAAACTCCTTTCTGATATTGCTCCAGTATTTGTCGGTGCAGAATTAGGGGGATTGGTGATCCTCTTCCCATCTTTACTTCTGAGAGCCGCTGCCACTCCAAGATGCTCTTTTTATACCCAGTCATGTTAATGACCTATTGTCAATTGACCTAATGAGTTGCAATTTGGTCCTCCAGCTGTTCGTTTTTGTACCTTTAACTTTTCCAGCCTCTTATTGCCCCTGTCCCAACTTTTTTGAGATGTGTTGCTGTCATGAAATTTCAAATGAGCCAATATTTGGCATGAAATTTCAAAATGTCTCACTTTCCACATTTGATATGTTGTCTATGTCCTATTGTGAATACAATATCAGTTTTTGAGATTTGTAAATTATTGCATTCTGTTTTTATTTACAATTTGTATTTTGTCCCAACTTTTTTGGAATCGGGGTTGTAAATGGAAACATGCCTTAGGCACACTGTGTTCTCTATCATTTCCAGGGGTGCCAATAATTATTTTTGATGAGGGATTTGCTTTTCTCTGAATAAAATTTTCAATTAAAAGTTGGCATCTTTGAGGCATACGTAAGGCTTATGTGGGCTACCAGGGATTATCGTAGCATTCCATCACAACCATCAAGTTCAAAATGTTCATGGAACAACATTCTGCAGAAAGTGAAACATT
This sequence comes from Neoarius graeffei, assembly GCF_027579695.1. Lineage (NCBI taxonomy): Eukaryota > Metazoa > Chordata > Actinopteri > Siluriformes > Ariidae > Neoarius > Neoarius graeffei. The sequence goes on from NC_083590.1 coordinate 8,847,382, forward strand.
TGCCGAGTGGGCGTGGTTTATTTTATATTGCCATAGCTATGCTGTACTGCAGCCAAGAAAACTGGACACATTACCGTCATTGCTGTAAGGCCATACATCGCTGTCACAATTGGTTTTACAGATGCCTTCCATCCCTACCATCGCGGCTACTGCAGCTTCATTTGCATATTTACTCCACCCAAATTTATGTGATGGATCTCCTCCAAAATTGGCCGGAATGGCCAAAGTAGCCCCAGTCACAGTTCTCACAGATCAACCTGCTGTGTGTGACCCTTTTTACTAATTTTTACAAGGGGTGCCAATAATTATGGAGGGCCTGTGTGGCAGCGGGGGCATGGCCAAGCATCGGTCTGTGAATGGAGGGCAGAGTCAGGGAAGGTAAGTGGCAGAATCACTGCACCTGATTGGAATTAACCTGTGTTTGTGTGTCTTCCCCAATGACCACGCCCTATAAGAGGAGAGGGAGAGCAGAGGAAGGGAGCTCTCTCCCCAACCAGAATGCTTGTATGTGCGCGTGTGACTGGGAGAGTGTAAAGTAAAAGCTGAAAAGCTAAAATAAAATAGAGTTCGTGAGAACTCAGTTCTGGCCTGCCGTGCTTGTGTGCTCCAGCCACCTTAAACCATTTCTACAGTGGTGCCGAAACCCTGGGATCAGAGTACAGAAGAGAACAGCCTCATGGAGTCCTCCCCCTTCAAGGACCTGGTCCATACCCTCACCATGGCCCAACAGAGCCAGCACCAGGTGCTGGTCGCCCTCCAGAAGGAGCAGGAACAACGGTTCGAAGCCCTGGTGCTGGTGCAGCAGGAAGATCGCCAGGCATTCCGGCGCCTGCTCGCATCGGCGGGGTCCACCAGCAGCACTGCCGCGGACCCTGCCCACCTCACCCTAATGAAGATGGGCCCGCATGACAACCCCGAGGCCTTCCTCGCTCTTTTTGAGCAGGCAGCAGAGGTGTGGGGTTGGCAGGTGGAACAGCGCATGGTGCGCCTCCTCCCCCTGCTCACAGGTGAGGCACAGCTGGCCGCACTACAGCTCCCCACCGACAGCCGGCTGGTCTATGCCGACCTCCGCAGGGCCGTCCTCCAATGTGTGGGGTGCACCCCAGAGCAGCAACGGCAGTGCTTCCATGTGCTGCGCCTGGAGGAGGTCAGCCGGCCATTTGCATTTGGCCAGCAACTCCAGGACGCCTGCCAGAAGTGGCTGAGGGCCGACAACCGTGACACCGAGGGAATCATCGACCTGGTGGTGCTGGAATAATTCATCGCCCGACTTGCGGAAGGAACAGCGGAGTGGGTCCAGTGCCATCGCCCGGCGTCGCTGGATCAGGCCATCGAGCTGGCGGAGGACCATATGGCAGCTGTTCCGATGGCAGGACAGCATGTTTCCTCTTCTCCCCTCTTCTCTCTCTCTCTCTCTCTCTCTCTCTCCCCTTCTGTTCCTCGTCCTCGCCCCATTCCCCCACCGTGGAGGCGGGGGCCGGCTCCACCCCAGCTGGCCCACCACACCCGCAGTGCCCTACCGTTTCCTACTTCCGTATCTGTGTCTTCCCCCCTCAGGTGAGTGAGCTCCGGAACACTGGTGCAGAGGGAAAGCCTGGGCCAGTATGCTGGCGCTGTGGGGAGCCGGGGCACCTCCAGCATCAGTGCTCGGCGATGGAGGTGGGCGCGGTGGTCTGGATCCCCGACCCACCAGGGACCACCCTCAATTGGGCCGAAGTGTATTGCATACCGGTGAGTATCCAAGGGGATACGTATCAGGCTTTGGTGGACTCCGGCTGTATTCAGACCTCAATCCACAAAGCCTGGTGCAAGACGAGGCATTGGGGAGAGCACAATTGGTGAAGGTGTTGTGTGTGCATGGGGGTGTTCACAACTACCTTTTAATTTCGGCACCACTGTAGAAATGGTTTAAGGTGGCTGGAGCACACAAGCAAGGCAGGCCAGAACTGAGTTCTCACAAACTCTTTTTATTTTAGCTTTTCAGCTTTTACTTTACACTCTCCCAGTCACACGCGCACACACAAGCGTTCTGGTTGGGGAGAGAGATCCCTTCCTCTGCTCTCCCTCTCCTCTTATAGGGCGCGGTCACTGGGGAAGACACACAAACACAAGTTAATTACCATCAGGTGCAGTGATTCTGCCACTTACCTTCCCTGACTCCGCCCTCCATTCACAGACCAACGCTTGACCACGCCCCCGCTGCCACAGCACTATATACAGTCAATCCATTAGGAAGAATTTAAATGCAAGATTGATACCGCATACAGCAGCTCAATTAATTTCCTACAAAGAAAATTTCATGATTTAAAAACTCGTACAATTTTATATCGAGTAAAGTCTGTGAGCCTCTTGCACAGAGGAGCCGCACAGAGCAGAGATCAGATATTCAACAGCAGAACTGATCTGCATCCTGCATAGATCAGATCACCCAGAGAGGAAATTATATTCATTCTAAACTCAGACCTTTCTGTAGGTTTGGAATTCAAACACTAATAGGACCCTGGTTTTCAGCTCAGTAACAGTCGAGAACTGTACATACATATACAACAGGGGTTCTCAACCTTTTCTGCTTTAAGGCCCAACTATTCAGACTTGTAACGAATCAAGGCCCATTAAAAAGCTCCCCAATTATTTTGGCTTATCTATTCTATTAGAATCTAACAATCTATTGTAAAGGGTGTTAATGGAATGCAACATAACTCCCTGTTACAGATGGGAGGCCAGGAATTAAATAAATTATATATATATATATATATATATATATATTATATATATATATATATATATATATATATATATATTTTTTTTTTTTTTTTTAATGTAGGTATTGTATTTAAAACTGTGGGGATGTGCCGGAAGCCAAACCATGCATGCAGAGCATTCTCAGTCAAAAAGGATTTAAAGGCTTTTTTTTTAAAGACTGTGTATATTTTTAGTCTTTTGTATTTGTAATTATTTGTATCTGTACATGCACGACCCCACCAGCTCTGCTGCTCAACTTATGATGTTTAAATACAATAATTAATTTATTCATTCATTATGAGTTGAAAAATTATCCATCCGTTGAGTTCCCCGACATCTCAGACTACCTGGTGCTGCAGACATTGTTCTACACGGACACACGGATGAAAACCTGGAAGAGCATGGAGGAGAACAACTTTTTATATGTGGCTGGGTTAAAGATCTGGGGATCAGGACACTACAAAATAAATCCTGTATTGTTTTTGGCCAGTTAAGGAGGAATTTCTGGGCTTTTTGTACACGTCTTTGAGATGATTGCTAGGACGCTACAAGTTTTAGTATTGGGTGTAAACAAACCACAGCCACTCAATTCTCAATCCTTCCTGCTCTTCTCTTCCGGCAGGCATCACAGATTCATATCATTTACCCATAAACGTATTTATTTATTCTGCCGACTGCATGCATGCTTCCTGTGTGTCAGTGTGTGTATGCGTGTTGGTGCATGCATGCTCTCTCTCTCTCTCTCTCTCTCTCTGTGAGTGTGTGTGCGCAAGGGGGTTAAATGCAGAGGAGGAATGTGACAAAAATAAAGGCTTGTTCTTCTTAATTTATGCACAAATATATTTATTCCACTTGAAAAGTGTTCAGCAAACCAGCTACTGGATTTGGGACACTACAACATCCTGAACTATTTGGTATTTGGCTTCAAACTTGAAAAAAATTCACAGCCCACTAGATGGCGTTTCATGATCCACTAATGGGCTGCAGCCCAGTGGTTGAGAAACACTGGTATACAATTTGAGACACAATGTTGGTTTGTTTAGTGTAAGCCGATCCATTTTTCATAACTACACTAGCCCTGTGTGTCAGGATAGTAAAAAGACCAAAATAACATGCATACTGTGAACTTAAATGTGGCTTGTCTGAACATGACTCCCAGAAACTTTTCAAAAATATGAGCACACAACATCCACAATCCACAAAATCATAGATACTTATAATAATAATAGTAATAATAATAATGGGCGGCATGGTGGTGTAGTGGTTAGCGCTGTCACCTCACAGCAAGAAGGTCCGGGTTCGAGCCCCGTGGCCAGTGAGGGCCTTTCTGTGCGGAGTTTGCATGTTCTCCCCGTGTCCACATGGGTTTCCTCCGGGTGCTCCGGTTTCCCCCACAGTCCAAAGACATGCAGTTTAGGTTAACTGGTGACTCTAAATTGACCGTAGGTGTGAATGTGAGTGTGAATGGTTGTCTGTGTCTATGTGTCAGCCCTGTGATGACCTGGCGACTTGTCCAGGGTGTACCCCGCCTTTCGCCCGTAGTCAGCTGGGATAGGCTCCAGCTTGCCTGCGACCCTGTAGAACAGGATAAAGCGGCTAGAGATAATGAGATGAGATGAATAATAATAATTTGTTAAATAAACCAATAGAACAAAAGAGGAAATAATAAGCATCCCTTATGACCCACGTTTGTAAAACAAGAGACCCCACATGGGGTCGTGACTCCTACTTTGAGAATCCCTGATGTCAGTACTATTTTGATTTGTTAGTTTGAAGAATAAGCTGACCAAGCACACACCTGCAACACTGACATCTGACTTTAGATGTTGTTCATAGTTTTATCAGTTAAAAATTGGTCCTCTGAATAAGCTCCAGTATATTTCTGTTTCTGATGAACTGACTGGACAGAAATATTTATCACCACCCTTAATGACCACAAGGTGGCAGCAAAAGAACAAAAATGAATTTAAACATGACCCATTAGCGTCGAAACAATTTTGAATGATTTCTTAAACTGTATGAGCTACAAAGTTGAAATATTAGTGAGATTCCTGGGAATCAGTTAGGATTGTATGAGTGATTGCACAACCAACCGTGGTGCCATTTAACCCCAAAAATTCAAGTGCGTAAAACAAACACACAAACACGTATTTAACCATTAAACGTGTGGTAACTCATCCCAGACAATAATGTCTCTCTTTTGCTGGCAGGCTGCATTTTTCTCAAAAGAGTAAGAGAACTAACATCCATCCATTATCTGTAGCCGCTTATCCTGTTCTACAGGGTCGCAGGCAAGCTGGAGCCTATCCCAGCTGACTATGGGCAAAAGGTGGGGTACACCCTGGACAAGTTGCCAGGTCATCACAGGGCTGACACATAGACACAGACAACCATTCACACTCACATTCACACCTACGGTCAATTTAGAGTCACCAGTGAACCTAAACTGCATGTCTTTGGACTGTGGGGGAAACCGGATCACGCGGACACGGGGAGAACATGCAAACTCCGCACAGAAAGGCCCTTGTCAGCCGCTGGGCTTGAACCCGGACCTTCTTGCTGTGAGGCGACAGTGCTAACCACTACACCAGCATGCCACCAAGAACTAACATACAATTAGAAAATATTTAGTACTGTATATAATTTATATTTACAGTAACACTTAAAAATATGATCATCTAGCATTCATGCTAACACCTTGAGTATGTTCAGCATCATAGGGCTCTACTTGGTTAACAGGATTATACCTTTTAAGCATTCTCATCAGTTAATATCTCAGTTGAAAATATACAAAAAACACAAAGTTTTCTTCTTTTCATGATCTTGATTTGAGACTTGATGGAATAAAGTGAAATGTCCATTTATGACAGTCTATAATGGACTTCACTGAATTTTAGTTATAGTTTATAGAGCCCATATGATATTTCGGGAGGTGGTAGATGTTTTGTGTGGGTGATAGTAACAGTAACAGGGACAGTAACAGGGATGTTTTAAAAAGGAAATGTGAAAGGAGGGTTGAGTAGGATGACAGAACCAAACGATACAAACAGAGTTAACAGGAGAAGAGACGAGCAGAGCAGAACAGAGTGAACTTCACTACCAGAGATGAAAACAGCAAAGACACCATTGAACTCATTCCACTGGCAGCTAAATCAAAGTCGGGGGAAATCTCAAGTCAACCAGCAGACGAGTTTGACAAAAAGGAAAAAAAAGTATCTGTTTTGAACATGTTATCTGCTCATTCCAAACTAGAAGGGCACTGCATACTAGAAGGTAGAGTTCATACCTCCACCCAGCTGTATATTTTCTACATCAAAACTAAATCAGTTGAACCCAGGATAATACTAAAGCTGTCCACAGAATTTCATCCAAGTCCATTCACTACTTTTTGAGTTACACTGGGAACAGACAAAAAAATAATAATCCTGGCTCCACATACATATCTGGATTCGCATGAAAATCTATTTAATTGTTCCTTGGCCCATGGCTCACCTTTCCTCCAAAGTTCATCCTAATCTGTTCACTACTTTTTGAGTTACATTGGGAGCAAACATACAAACAAACCAACAAATGGAGGTGAAAACATAACCTCCTCTAACACAGTCAGTGGAGGTAAAAATAACTCATGAAAGAAGGTCCACAAACCTCAAGAAGCAATAAGATACAGACTCATAATCCTTCATGTTTGAGTGTGTGTCAGTAGGTTATACTGAATGTGTGATATTGTGCGTCAGAGAGGGAGAGTTGTGTGGTTATTTTCTCAGCAAATATTGCTGCAGTGGCCCGGATGTGTAGATTCCTCCTCGACAACATCCGAAGGATCTGTCCTTTTCTTACCACCTACTCTACTCAGCTCTTGGTCCAAACACTGATCCTCTCCTGCTTGGACTACTGCAAGTCTCTCCTTGCTGGCCTTCCAGCATCTGCCATCAGACTCCTGCAGCTCATCCAGAATGCTGCAGCTTGCATGGTCTACAACCTCCCTCGTTCTTCTCATGTCACCCCTCTGCTTGCCGACCTGCACTGGGTACCTATCGCAGCTTGCATCAAATTTAAGACACTGGTGCTAGCTTACCAAGCTGTCAAAGGGTTAGGGCCAGCATTCCTCCATGCCAGCCAGATCCCGATGCTCCACTACTACTGCTCACCTGGCCCCTCCGCCTCTCCGCTCCTGTCCAGCCTGCTCAAGAATGCCGTCCGTCCTGGCTCCCATTGGTGGAATGACCTTCCCATTTAGGTCAGAACTGTTGACTCCTTGACTACCTTCAAGCACAGACTGAAGACTCACCTCTTCAGGCTGCATCTCTCCCCTTCTTCCCTGCCCACTGTGAGACTGCATTTCGGTCTTGACCAACCCAGGCTGTGTATGGTCTAGCCTGGGGTTAGCTGTTTTGAGTTCTCTATTTAGTTATACTTTATATGGTTGGCTTGTTTCCTTGGCTGTTTGAGTATTGGTAATTCAACAGAATATTACACTACAGTAGGTATCACTGTCACTTGTTCAGTTGGCACTAGAACTTTCTTGTCTAGAAGCTCAGCACTTCATGTACCTGAATTCTGCACTCATTGTACGTCGCTCTGGATAACAGATATCTGCTAAATGCCATGTAATGTAATGTAATCATGTTAATGTGTTTGTGTTTGTCACACAGATGATGAAGCGAAAGTAATGAGGTCACTATTCGTCCTCCAGGTGTCCTTCCCCTCTCTGTGTGTGAGGAGCAATTGTAGCCCTGTCTCATTGTAATCTGATAATAATGATGTTTGCTGAGGCTGCCCTGTGCTTGTTGAGAGGAATAAGGTCTCTCTCTCACTCTCTCTCTCTGTGATGTGTACTATTGGAAATCAATGGTTTATAAGAACAGCCCATCACAGCCTTTTATTACCACACCACCATCAACTTCCAAACAGCTGCTTAGTCTTTGGAAATCTCTCTCTCTCTCTCTCTCTCTCTCTCTCTCTCTGTATCAGCTAATTATTCTGTGCTTTCCTTTTATTACTGTTACAGGTGGCTCAAGTGGGTGTGTAATTACTGTTGCACTCTACAGCATGCTCATTCACCGTTTAATCAAATTGTACAAAGTCATTTCCTGAAACCTGAATTTTAAATTCTTCTACAGAATTAGCAAAGTACTGAAAGTACAGATAAAATATTTTACTTTATGCTGTCCTTAGGAATCATTTATAGTTGCATTTAACATTGTGGAACATTCATAAGACAAGCTTGTTCCTGTTCTCACTTATGTTACAGCAGCCATAAACAGTCGTTCCCTCACCAGCATCTTTTTTCTCTCAATTAAAGTTAATAAAACAAAAAAATGGAGTTTGTGTTACTGTGAAACTGCAAAGAAGCTGAACTCCTCTGTCCTGAAGAAAATTTCAAATTACAGCTTTACCTCTGACTGTTACAAAGCACTGACACTGGAGACTGTTTCCATCAATGTGAAATGAGTTTCTAAAAAAAAAGTAAGTTTACATTATATTACAGGCATTTAGCAGATACTCTTATCCAGAGTGACATACAACAAGTGCAAAAGTCATGTACAAGAAGTGCTGGACATTGAGATAAGAAAGGTCTAGTGACCTTTCTTAGTGACACTAAGTTATCATGACCAGGCTAGATAGCACACAGTCTGGGCTGATCAAGACAGCTAAGGCATCTATGTGATTACATAGCAGGCAGAGAAGCAGGAGAAAGGCGCAGACTGAAAAGGTGGGTCTGTGCTTGAAGGTGGTCAGGGAGTGGGTGGTTCTGACCTCGATGGGAAGGTCATTCCACCAACAGGGACCCAGGACAGACAGCAGTCTTGAGCGGGCTGGCCAGGAGCAGAGAAGAGGAGAGGCCAGGTGACCAGTAGCAGTGGAGTGTAGGGATCTGGCTGGTGTGTAGAGGTGGATCAGACTCTGGAGTTATGCTGGACCTAGCCTCTTGACTGTCTGGTAAGCTAGCACCAATATCTTAAATTTGTTGTGAGCTGCAACAGGGAGCCAGTGAAGGGCGGCAAGCAGAGAGATGGCATAGGAGGAATGAGGGAGGTTGTAGACCAGGTGGGCTGCAGCATTATGGATGAGCTGAAGGGGTCTGATGGCAGATGCTGGGAGGCCCGTAAGAAAGGAGTTGCAGTAGTCCAAGTGGGAGAGGACCAGCGCTTGAACCAGGAGCTGAGTAGAGTAGGTGGTGAGGAAGGGGTGACTCCTCCAAATGTTGTAGAGGAGGAATCTGCACATCTGAGTCACTGCAGCAATGTTCAAAGGAAGAGGAGAGTCTGTTGTTGAACACCACCCCTAGGTTCTTTGCACTGGGTGAAGGAGACATAGAGATGTCCCCCAGGGAGATGATGATGTCCAAGGGGGGAGAGAATGGAGTGGGAATGTAGATCATCTCTGTCTTGCCTGGGTTGAGCTTCAAGTGATGGTTGTCCATCAAGCTCTGGATGTCATGCAGGCAAGCAGAGGTGCAAGGGGAGACCTGTGTGTCAGAAGGAGGAAAAGAGAGAAACAATTGGGTGTCATCAGCATAGTAGTGGTAGGATAGACCATGAGCAGAGATAATTGGGCGTAGACTGGGTGTAGAGGGATAAGGGAAGCGGACCAAGGACTGAACCTTGGGGGACATCAGTGGTGGGGGGGCATGGTGCTGATACAGTACCAGATCAGGTAACCTGGAAGGAGTGACCAGTGAGGTAGGACTTGAACCAATCCAGAGCTGTCCCACAGATCTGAAGTGATAATAGGAATGACAGAAGGATGGTGTGATTAACAGTGTGAAATGCAGCAGAAAGACCTCAGAGAATCAGGACCGAGGAGAGGAAGGTGGCACATGCTGCATGAAGTGCCTCACTGATGGAGAGAAGCGCAGTCTTGGTTGAGTGCCAACTGGGAAGCTAGAATGGTGAAGATCCAGGAGGTTGTTCTGAGAGAGAAAAGAGGAGAGTTGTTTAACAATAACACATTCAAGCATCTTTGATAGGAAGGAGAGAAGAGAAACCGGGCAGTAGTTCTGGATGACAGGGGGGTCTAGGGTGGGTTTTTTCATCAGCAGGGTGATGTTGGCCCATTTAAAACTGGAGGAAAAGTATCCAGAGGACAAGAAGTAGTTGAAAAGGGATATAATAAATGGGAGGGTGTCAGGAGTGATAGTCTGGAGGAGAGATGAGGGGATAAGGTCAAGGGCACAAGTAGTAGGATGGTGAGAGAGCAGGAGCTAGAAGACATCAGCTGTGGAAAGAGGGGGGGAAGCAGAGAGGAGGGGGGAAAGGACAAGGAGGGTGAGGCAGGGGTAGTGAAGAAGTTATCAATGGCAACTATCTTTTCTCCAAATAAGGCAGCATAGTCCTCTGCAGTGATGGAGCACTGAGGTGCAGCAGGAGGAGAGCTGTAGAGGGAAGAGAAAACAGAGTTTATGTGGAGCATCCACCATGCAAGTCCCTGTAAATGACCTGTTATTATAGAAATGACATGTTAATATAAACCTCTGCAGCCATCACTACTGTATGTTGCACTCATGCAGCTATAGACAATGAATCAACAACTGCTATGGTATAATTATCAATGTGACACAATGTCTCTTCCTTTTATTTCTCACTGAATTCTCATCATTTCAAAAAGTTTTGAAAGATAGGTTGGATCATTTACAAAGCTACACTTAGAACTAGGTTCTGGTTTCGAACCTCATGGTCGACTGGGGCCTTTGTGTGCAGAGTTTGCATGTTCTCCCCATACTTTTCATGGGTTTCCTCTGTTTCCTCCTACAGTCCAAAGACATGTGCATTTGGTCAACTAGCTACTCTAAATTGCCCATAAGTGTAAATGGATGTCTGTCTGTCTGCATTAGCATCCTGTGTGAACCCTGCCTTTCATCCAGTGTCAGCTGGGACTGGCTCCTGCTTCCTCGTGACCTGCAACAGAAAATGGTCATGAATGGAAGGTGACGTTCAGTTCAACACAGTTTTTTTTTCTCCAGTCCTCTGTGTTTAAAAAGACTACTGAGCAGTAAACAACTCAACACACCCATACAACCAAGTATGGAACCCAAAGTCAGAGGGTAAACATCAGTGGTGACTGGGGTGACAGCAGCAGAGAGATTGAACAAGGGTCTGAAACTCTATTTTTAGCTGAGGACTTGAAAAGGTGGCAGTCAGGAAAACCGGTAGTGATTGATCTGTTTGCTTCGAGGCCACAAGTGATGCGAAGGGTGTTGGGGGTTTCCTTCAACAACAGAGTGACCTCTAGTAAAGGAGAAAGAGATAAACACATGCAAGTCATTCACACAATAAGCAGAATGTGAGGATGCAGCTGAGCAGAAGGGAGGTAAAAGGTGACAGGAAGTACCAGGGGAACTACTCACAGATGGCTGGATGAGAAGTGAATGGAATATGTTCAATCAACTGGAGAGGAGAATGTTCAGAAGGACAAAAATAAATGTGATCAAAGGGCAGATGAGAATACTTTCTGATTTGTGGATGCCATCGTTGTTGTTCTATCATGAGAATTAGCTGAAAAGATAAAAAGGAAAGAAAGCGAGACAATGATATTATCCAGAGTATTTACCTCTCAAGAAGACGGAACAAATTCTTCATAGCACCACAAGGGAGTAGTCCTTTTTAAAAAAGATTTTACCACAAACATGCAAACATTTACTTGGTGTATGTCCTCTTGTGTATAATTAAGAAACATAAAACTGTCTAAACTTTATATAAAATACAACCAGCATTCTTTAAAACACACTATTCTTAGAGGTAACCAACAGTTTTGTGGTGTATTAGCATCTGTTTAGCTGACGAGTCTCCTTTTCAGACAGAGTTGAGGATTTCATATTGAAAATCTTCAAGCCTCAGAGGTACCCACAAATTTAAGTGCTTTTCAGAAGGTAAGTGAGATTCATACATGCAGGGAGGAGTTTATAAAACAGAGGTGTGTCTCAGTTACCTGTGATTCTGAACTTGAACTTAAGGACGCTTTTAAATCCAGAAGTATTAAATCCAACACCACTGTTTTAAGTAACCATAATATCTTACACTGAAATGTGTGTATTTGTAGCCAAAACATACATAAAAACTGTGGAACACCATTTGAGATGAGCAATTAACTCATTCCTTACGAAATACTTCTATTTTTTTCAGTCACGTTTTGACGGAATACTTTTTGTGAAAATCACGAATTTAATAGGTACATTCAGTTAAATGTCTCTTACATTTGAAAACACTTTGAACTTTGAAAACACATCGAAATAGAAAACCGCTGTGCTGTCACAGCCATCTATACCTGAAAAAAGACTAATTATGACCAAAAAATCTTTTTCAATATACCTGTCCCTGATACACTGTATTCCACTTGATAAACAAATAAAGCAAATAAACCTTACTAAAGTCTTTTCTCTTTTTGAAATAAACAGAATTGTTCGTGTCTTTATCCCACGTATTTGAATGAATAATTCCACATTGAATGAAGAGTAACTCACAGTCAGTGCGTTTACATGCACATAGAGAAAATTGAATTTCTGCCGTAGCTCGACTGAAATCGAAGTTCTAAATGCCATGGAAACACCTTATCTCGGCTGAAATCGAACCGAACTGGATTTCTCGTAATCTAGCTACGCGACCTAGATTATCCGATTGTAGCTGAGCTACTTAGTGCATGTAAACCCTATTGAGCTACGGAATCGAGTTACTCACTTCAGCACTGCCCCTTCCGGAAGTGACGAGTGATGAGACCACAAGCGGGAAACACAACAGCCTCGGTCGGCATGACAACAGTAGTAGTAGCGAGCAGCAGAAGAGGTCAGGAGGAACAAGGAGAATGAATGAACGAAGAAGAGAAAATGGCGAGCAGAACACGGAACTGATAACTTTGTTTATACTCTTGAATAGCTCTCCTTCATGACGACAACCAGAAGTGTACCAACACGATGGGGCGTGTAGCGCCACCTGTGGCTCGGGTGCACAATGTACCTCACACAATAGCTCGATTTCCTTGTGTGCATGTAGGATTGGATTTCTCTGGCACCCCTGCTGGGACCCTTAGCTCGATTACCAACAGTAGCTCGATTTGGATGTGCATGTAAACGCACTGAATGTAAAAACAGTAACTAACACAACTTATTTACACAGACAGGTCGTCAGTAGATCAACTGCTCAGTGGCTATCCATCAATGCTGCATCACTTTGTAGTGTGATAGGACAGAAAGCAGTCCTTTGGATGGAGGTGTGGAGTTCCAGTGCAACCAGAACAAACAAAGTTCCCTATGCATGACTTCTGGGGTTTCCTGCTACTGTAATTATAATATCCAAATGTGGTCTATATGCAGTCCTCTACGGCTCTGATTGGTCAAATTCACGTGTACTGCTTTATTATGGGAGTTTCCGAGGGAATTCCGTATGACGTCACCAAAGCCGATAGTACCGGCTTTCCGTAGGGAATGGGAAAATTCGCTGAGCCGCTGTCAGCAGCTTGCCGTAGGGAATGAGTCAAAGACATTTCTTATTTCAAGGAGAGTTTTTTTAAATGAATACATTTATGAACACTAAAAGTGAGTTGTAAGCGTAGCAGATGGATGCTTGGTCAGATTCTCATTCAATCTGTGGGACTTAATAACAAGATCGTCAATGACGGCGTAGCTCACTCCGGCCCTGTCTAGTCCAGAAGGAACGATCTAAAGTGGGCCACCTTGCGCAATAAATGTTGCAAGCTATATACACTATATACAAGCTATATATACCGTAGAAGCGATATCCACCCTAGGAATACCGACCTACGGTATTAACCAGAAAGAATCCAAAATGGCGAGGAATTGACCGAGAAGAAGCGATTTTTGTTGAACTGCTCATTAAAGTGAGATGGCATTTCGATTTCATAAAATCAGTGAAATTTAGTTCCCTCTGAAATGTAGTCATTGTGATATATGTTTACTTCTGTAATATCTCACAAAATATCAGGCAATTCTGTGGTTGGAAAGTTATTTAATTTGAAGGGATTCCCGAGCAAATAATGCGCCTGAAATTGCTCGCTTTGCGCAGTCAAGCAGACAGAGGAAGTCTGTGTGCGCATGAGCAGGTTTACCTTTGGCCGTGCACTGACAGTTCCATCATTCTGTCACTAAACGAACAGCTGATCACACCGAGGTGCTCGCTGAGCACCAATATTTATTAGTTTGGTCCTGCGTTTCCAATCCTTCGCAACATAATGTCTTTTCTTCTCGCTTTCCATTACTGTAGTTGGTCTTTCATGTTTCATTCGCACACTCACATCCTCCATTTTTCTCTCCTGTTTCAAATTTGTATCCCACAATGCCTTGTGTGAATGGGGAAAGCCCACCACGTGATGTGATGCATGATGTTGTATCTTGAATTGGGTCATGGTGAAGCAGGAAAAAAATAGCGGAGAATTTAGGGCCATCTGGCTCTGAATTCATTAATTGTTCTATTTAAAAAAAACTAATTAAATTGAAAGTCTGTGATTTGAATTCAGTAGCTTTTGGTCCACTAAACAAAAATAATTGGGTGTAGGGAACATTCTTTTTATGACCTACACTCGAAAAATCTGAAAGGCAGACAACCTTAAAGGCTTAATTAGTCTATGACTTCATTAATAATTGTAATGAAGCAAATCTGGGTGGAAGCTATATGCACCTCAGGCAGACCTACATTCCTGCCAAAAAGAATAAAAATCAGTGAAGAATTGAGAGAGAAGAAGCGATTTTTGTGAAGTGTGGACGATGCCAGATGGACCACGGACAACACATGATGGCATAAACTCATCACCTGTTGGCCGGATGAAATAAAAATAATATCAAGTGCTGGATCAAGTGCTATTTTTTCACCTGATGAATAATGAAGATGGAAGACATTTTGTTCAATTAAACCAAAGTAATTATATAAATATTGACATCATTGCCTGTTTTAAATCCCTGCTGCATCTTTTCAAACCAGATTTCCAGAAAGCTCTCAGAGAAAGAACCTGACCACGGGGCTGTTCAGAGTGTGTGTTTGACCCTGATGAAGGGCTCTGTAATCTTCTCACATCAAGTTCCTTCAGGAACAATAAAGTATAACAGCTGTTTAAAGCAGCGAAATCCTGGAAGGCTCTTAACTTTAATCTAATACGGCTGACTGATGAGTCTCACCTTGAGCCCAACGAGTCATGATCTGAGTTTGGGATGTTTTCCAGTCTGAATAGGATGGTGATCATATCAAATAAATAATATTTTATATAAAGCATTAGAAGTTATTTCAGTAAAGAAGTTCCTGTAGATTTAATATCAAAATTAATATCAGAGATGTCATAATTTTTGTTTTCTGTCGGAGGTGCAGACTGTATGACCCTCAAATCAACCTTATCCTTTTTAATACTCAGCACAAATACGAACTGACTCTGTTCTTTCTTCTCCTGTGACAACACAATCACAATAACACAATCAATCGAGGGACGGAAGTGTGTGAGGGCTTGACTTTGTTACAAGGTCACTTTCAGATGCTTGGTAAAATGCTCCATTTTTAAATGGTGTGTTGTTTGAAACCCCCAGAGAGGTGAGGAAGGACGGTTATGGATGGGGTTATGGTACGTCCCAGTGCTGCATGCTGATAAAGGTTTATGGTATGGCCCAGTGTAATAATGTAATAATGGTGACTTTGTAACTTGAAGCGAGGATTCACAGGGTTATAGCCCTCCAGGCACGTGCTGTAAAAAACAAAAAGACTATAGGAAAGATGGAGGAGCGCAAGGTCCAGTCTCTAGTCACTGGGGCCCTTTTTGTTCCATCTCTCAAGGTGAAAATGGCTCAGCAGCCAATGGCGATGAACATGTCACTAATTATTCCGAATGATAGAGTCGCACAGTCCTGATTACAATAACTGTGTCACCTCTCTCTCTTTAACCTTTTCTCCAGGTTCTCTTAGTCTTTGTCTCATTGTGTCTCATCTAAGCACACCTACTTTACAGTTGTTCCACTGAAAGTCACAAAAATATAATAAACCACTGTGTGTTTAGTGATGGTTACTGTTACTACATTAAAGTTGATTACAAATTGTAATTTATAAAAAAAATATATTAATTGTGAAATGTCCACAAAGGAATTACTCAAATATGAAGTTTGTAGGGTGTTTGGCATGATATCTTTGGCACAGGAATGGGTCAAGAACATCCTGGGATGGGATCCAGCACCTTTTCTTTGGTCCATAGTCCTCCAACTTGATGAGATATCGTAGTTTGTTCTCTCTTCGGTAGGTCTTAAGGAACTCTTTGACAATAGCCCTTTTTACACAGATATTCTACAACATTGCCATAAAGAAGATCCCTTAATATTCCAGCTTTAGTTGTTCACACTGAACCAAGTAAATCCAGGTTAAAGCAGCACCAGTGTGAATTTTGACACAACAGAGCATTGGCGTCTAGTGTGACATATAACATACTACATGTCAGAAAAATGAATACCCCGAGCATTGCTTTCAAAATAATAGCAGCAGGTGAACTGACTCAAAGCCCCTCCTATGCCAACACTAACCAAGCCTTTAAGGTACATTGGGCAGTTGAACTCCTCAGCCTCTTACATAGTTGGGTTCCAGTAGAGGGCTGGTCCTCTGGTAACCACAAGGGATCAACTCCCTACTCACATCTGTATTGCAGCACCTTGCCAGATGACAGTAGGTACCATTTTTATGATGGTCTTTGGTATGACCCAACCATGAGTAGAACTCACAACCTCCTGGTCAAGAGACAGACACACTAACCACTAGGCCAACTCGCACTCAGGTGAACTGAGTGTTGAGGTGCTTTTGTTAGCTGTGCACAATTATGGCACGCTTCAAATGATCAGAAATACGTTGGAGGAGAAAGTGCAAAGGGCAGCATGGTGGTGTAGTGGTTAGCACTGTTGCCTCACAGCAAGAAGGTTCTGGGTTTGAGCCCAGTGGCCAACAGAGGCCTTTCTGTGTGGAGTTTGCATGTTCTTCCTGCGTCTGTGTGTGTTTCCTCCCGGTGATCTGGTTTCTCCCACAGTCCAAAGATGTGCAGGTTAGGTTAACTGGTGGCTCTAAATTGACCATAGGTGTGAATGGTTGTCTGTGTCTATGTGTCAGCCCTCCAATGATCTGGCAACTTGTCCAGGGTGTATCCCACCTCTCGTCCATAGTCAGCTGGGATAGGCTCCAGCTTGCCTGTGACCCTGCACAGGATAACTATCCATCCATTTTCTTACACTTCTCTGAAGTTGGGTTGTGGTGGCAGCAGGCTAAGCAGGGTATTCCAGGCGTCCCTCTCCCCAGCAACGCTTTCCAGTTTCTCCTGGGGATCCCAAGGTGCTCCCAGGCCAGATGAGATATATAATCTCTCCAGCGTGTTCTGGGTCTACCCCGAGGTCTCCTCCCAGTTGGATGGACAAGTTCTTGAATTGACTTTTCTTGACGACTGAAATGAAATATTATAATATTTTGAGAATTTTTTTTGTGCTGTAGGCCATAATTATCAAAATTAAAATAGAAAAATGCTTGAAACATTTTAGTTTACATGTAATGAGTTCAGAATATATAAAATGTTCACTTTCTTATATAACTGATGGAAAATATGAACTTTTTCATGAATCGTTTGAGATGCACTAGTATATGTTCTAGGGGAGAATATATAATCCGGGATATGTCATATCAAGATAATATGATATATACAATGTTATTACTCTGTATATTACATCTGGCAATTATATAGATATTGGTCTAATCCTGTTCTGGTGTATGATACTTCATATTTGTTATTTTATTACGTAGACAGTAAATACTTTGCTCTGGTATTTTTCCAAGGGATGTAATGATAGGTGTTGTTCACTTTGTTTATTATATTATATTATATTATATTATATTATATTATATTATATTATATTATATTATATTATATTATATTATATTATATTATATTATATATTATTGAATCATGTTGCTATATTTGTGTTTTTCCCCAATAACAACTGTAGTAAGGGAGACATTTCCTTTCCTTGTCGTAGCCTGATCACATTTATATTCTCTGACTTGTAGGTAAAGAAGGGAAATCCTTCAGTCTTCCTGTCTGGATGACACTAGGCTGCATTTTCATTGTCGCTGTAGTTGGGCTTGTAATACGATGCTTTATTAAAAGTAGAGGTGGGCAGTTAAACCCTAATGATTAATGATTAACTAATAACTATGATCAGTGTGGAAGGCCGAAGATCAGTGTCTTGTTCTTGTCTCTACTTTTTCAAAGACTAACACTGAATACACAAGTTATAAAGTTATAATAATTACTCACAATCTTCCACAATTAATTAGTGTAAAACCTTATTCAGGTCTTAACTTTTGTTACATTTCAATTCAAGCCATGTTGAACATGATGAATTGAATCTGTTTTTTTGTTGTTGTTCCTCGCAGACTCTGTGACTGAAAGTGACGACTCATGAGAAGATCAAGCTGTCTATCTTCAACCTCCTACAGTTCTCAGGTCTAACTGTTTCTTCTTGGATATTTGCACGTCTCCTCCTCATTAAGGTCAATCTACAGTGGTGCTTGAAAGTTTGTGAACCCTTTAGAATTTTCTATATTTCTGCATAAATATGACCTAAAACATTATCAGATTTTCACACAAGTCCTAAAAGTAGATAAAGAGAACCCAGTTAAACAAATGAGACAAAAATATTATACTTGGTCATTTATTTATTGAGGAAAAGGATCCAATATTACATATCTATGAGTGGCAAAAGTATGTGAACCTTTGCTTTCAGTATCTTGTGTGACCCCCTTGTGCAGCAATAACTGCAACTAAACGTTTCCGGTAACTGTTGATCAGTCCTGCTCACCGGCTTGGAGGAATTTTAGCCCATTCCTCCATACAGAACAGCTTCAACTCTGGGATGTTGGTGGGTTTCCTCACATGAACTGCTCGCTTCAGGTCCTTCCACAACATTTCCATTGGATTAAGGTCAGGACTTTGATTTGGCCATTCCAAAACATTAACTTTATTCTTCTTTAACCATTCTTTGGTAGAACGACTTGTGTGCTTAGGGTTGTTGTCTTGCTGCATGACCCACCTTCTCTTGAGATTCAGTTCATGGACAGATGTCCTGACATTTTCCTTTAGAATTTGCTGGTATAATTCAGAATTCATTGTTCCATCAATGATGGCAAGCTGTCCTGGCTCAGGTGCAACAAAACAGTCCCAGACCATGATACTACCACCACCATGTTTCACAGATGGGATAAGGTTCTTATGCTGGAATGCAGTGTTTTCCTTTCTCCACACATAACACTTCTCATTTAAACCGAAAATTTCTATTTTGGTCTCATCCATCCACAAAACATTTTTCCAATAGCCTTCTGGCTTGTCCACGTGATCTTTAGCAAACTGCAGACGAGCAGCAATGTTCTTTTTGGAGAGCAGTGGCTTTCTCCTTGCAACCCTGCCATGGACACCATTGTTGTTCAGTGTTCTCCTGATGGTGGACTCATGAACATTAACATTAGCCAATGTGAGAGAGGCCTTCAGTTGCTTAGAAGTTACCCTGGGGTCCTTTGTGACCTCGCCGACTATCACACACCTTGCTCTTGGAGTGATCTTTGTTGGTCGACCACTCCTGGGGAGGGTAACAATGGTCTTGAATTTCCTCCATTTGTACACAATCTGTCTGACTGTGGATTGGTGGAGTCCAAACTCTTTAGAGATGGTTTTGTAAACTTTTCCAGCCTGATGAGCATCAACAACGCTTTTTCTGAGGTCCTCAGAAATCTCCTTTGTTCGTGCCATGATACACTTCCACAAACATGTGTTGTGAAGATCAGACTTTGATAGATCCTTGTTCTTTAAATAAAACAGGGTGCCCACTCACACCTGATTGTCATCCCATTGATTGAAAATGCCTGACTCTAATTTCACCTTCAAATTAACTGCTAATCCTAGAGGTTCACATCCTTTTGCCACTCACAGATATGTAACATTGGATCATTTTCCTCAATAAATAAATTACCAAGTATAATATTTTTGTCTCATTTGTTTAACTGGGTTCTCTTTATCTACTTTTAGGACTTGTGTGAAAATCTGATGATGTTTTAGGTCCTATTTATGCAGAAATATAGAAAATTCTAAAGGGTTCACAAACTTTCAAGCACCACTGTAATGAAGGATCGGCACCCTTGTGGTTTTTTTTTTGGAGGGGGGTTTAGTTTTTTTTTTTTGTCCTGCTTTTCTTACATCTGTGCCATAAATAAGCTTTTAAGCTTTTTTTGTCATGGATACGTTAAAGCAAATGGTTTACAAAAGCCAGATTAGAATCAGAATCAGGTTTCCTGCCCAAGTTTGTTGACAAACATCACTGTAAAAAAAAAAAAGTTACGCCAACTTAAAAATTCAAGGCAACTTACTGCACAGGATTTTTGAGTTTATGTGACAACTAAGATCTTTAAGTTTTGAAGAAAGTTGTGCCAACTTATACTTTTGGTCTCAGATAACTTAGCCTTCATATTCACACAAACTTTTTTTTTTTTCAGTTTTATATGATAAGAATTCAACTTTAAGGCCACTAATCTTTCATCCAAGTAAAAACTTAAAAATTTGAGTTCAATTTTCTTTTTATCCCACAATAAAACAAACAACAATTTAGTTCAAATAGCATGTTTATTTTAACATGATGGTAGCAAAACTGCTATAAAACTGTAGTGGCAGTGCTTTTTTGTTAACACTTGTTTAGTGCTTTTTTGTTAAGATTAGTGGCCTTAAAGTTGAATTCTTATCATGTAAAACTGAAAAAATTAAGTTTGTGTGAATATGAAGGCTAAGTTATCTGAGACCAAAAGTATAAGTTGGCACAACTTTCTTCAAAACTTAAAAATCTTAGTTGTCACATAAACTCAAAGATCCTGTGCAGTAAGTTGCCTTGAATTTTTAAGTTGGCGTAACTTTTTTTTTTTACAGTGCACAAGGAATCTGGGTCTGGCAGTTGGTATTTCTCTGATGATACAGAAAAAAAGAAGAAAAATGCATATATATTTATTTTAAAGACAGGAGTGTTTTACTTGAAAACACGCCAGTCATATTTTTCATATGAGCTCCATCCAGGACATGGAGAACCAAAACTGTGACATACAGTGGTGCTTGAAAGTTTGTGAACCCTTTAGAATTTTCTATATTTCTGCATAAATATGACCTAAAACATCATCAAATTTTCACACAAGTCCTAAATGTAGATAAAGAGAACCCAGTTAAACAAATGAGACAAAAATGTTATTCTTGGTCATTTATTTATTGAGGGAAATTGTCCAATATTACATATTTGTGAGTGGCAAAAGTATGTGAAGCTTTGCTTTCAGTATCTGGTGTGACCCCCTTGTGCAGCAATAACTGCAACTAATCGTTTGCGGTAACTGTTGATCAGTCCTGCACACCGGCTTGGAGGAATTTTAGCCCATTCCTCCATACAGAACAGCTTCAGCTCTGGGATTTTGGTGGGTTTCCTCACATGAACTGCTCGCTTCAGGTCCTTCCACAACATTTCCATTGGATTAAGGTCAGGACTTTGACTTGGCCATTCCAAAACATTAACTTTATTCTTCTTTAACAATTCTTTGGTAGAACGACTTCTGTACTTCGGGTCGTTGTCTTGCTGCATGACCCACCTTCTCTTGAGATTCAGTTCATGGACATATGTCCTGACATTTTCCTTTAGAATTCGCTGGTATAATTCAGAATTCATTGTTCCATCAATGATGGCAAGCCGTCCTGGCCCAAATGCAGCAAAACAGGCCCAAACCATGATACTACCACCACCATGTTTCACAGATGGGATCAGGTTCTTATGCTGGAATGCAGTGTTTTCCTTTCTCCAAACATAACGCTTCTCATTTCAACCAAAAAGTTCTATTTTGATCTCATCCATCCACAAAACATTTTTCCAATAGCCTTCTGCCTTGTCCATGTGATCTTTAGCAAACTGCAGATGAGCAGCAATGTTCTTTTTGGAGAGCAGTGGCTTTCTCCTTGCAACCCTGCCATGGACACCATTGTTGTTCAGTGTTCTCCTGATGGTGGACTCATGAACATTAACATTAGCCAATGTGAGAGAGGCCTTCAGTTGCTTAGAAGTTACCCTGGGGTCCTTTGTGACCTTGCCGGCTATTACACGCCTTGCTCTTGGAGTGATCTTTGTTGGTCGACCACTCCTGGAGAAGGTAACAATGGTCTTAAATTTCCTCCATTTGTACACAATCTGTCTGACTGTGGATTGGTGGAGTCCAAACTCTTTAGAGATGATTTCGTAACCTTTTCCAGCCTGATGAGCATCAACAACACTTTTTCTGAGGTCCTCAGAAAACTCCTTTGTTCGTGCAATGATACACTTCCACAAACATGTGTTGTGAAGATCAGACTTTGATAGATCCCTGTTCTTTAAATAAAACAGGGTGCCCACTTACACCTGATTGTCATCCCAATTGATTGAAAACACCTGACTCTAATTTCATCTTTAAATTAACTGCTAATCCTAAAGGTTCACATACTTTTGCCACTCACAGATATGTAATATTGAATCATTTTCCTCAATAAATAAATGACCAAGTATAATATTTTTGTCTCATTTGTTTAACTGGGTTCTCTTTATCTACTTTTAGGACTTGTGTGAAAATCTGATGATGTTTTAGGTCATATTTATGCAGAAATATAGAAAATTCTAAAGGGTTCACAAACTTTCAAGCACCACTGTAAATCTCTATATGTCACTCGTGAGGAAATCAATGAAATGTTTTGATAAATTTGGGGTCTTTTTGTTTGTGAATGTGTCTATATAATAAAAACAAAATCATCTTGGCGGGCGGCACGGTGGTGTAGTGGTTAGCGCTGTCGCCTCACAGCAAGAAGGTCCTGGGTTCGAGCCCCGGGGCCGGCGAGGGCCTTTCTGTGCGGAGTTTGCATGTTCTCCCCGTGTCCGCGTGGGTTTCCTCCAGGTGCTCCGGTTTCCCCCACAGTCCAAAGACATGCAGGTTAGGTTAACTGGTGACTCTAAATTGACCGTAGGTGTGAATGTGAGTGTGAATGGTTGTCTGTGTCTATGTGTCAGCCCTGTGATGACCTGGCGACTTGTCCAGGGTGTACCCCGCCTTTCGCACATAGTCAGCTGGGATAGGCTCCGGCTTGCCTGCGACCCTGTAGAAGGATAAAGCGGCTAGGGATAATGAGATGAGATGAGATCATCTTGGCTTGAAGATATGAACTTTATCTTATCGTGTTGAAAAAGTTGTATTTTTCATATGAATTACATTGCAGATCTGAGTGACATATTTAACAGTTATTCCACGAAATTGAGTTGTACCGTACATGAGCTGATAGTCGATGAGGCGTGTAGCACAGAGTTATCTATAAGCCATATATGACGAGATTGAGTGGAATAACTGTTTTATTTTATGTTTATTTTTTTGCAAATTTGATCAATAAAAACGGGCGGCACGGTGGTGTAGTGGTTAGCGCTGTCGCCTCACAGCAAGAAGGTCCTGGGTTCGAGCCCCGGGGCCGGCAAGGGCCTTTCTGTGTGGAGTTTGCATGTTCTCCCCGTGTCCGCATGGGTTTCCTCCGGGTGCTCCGGTTTCCCCCACAGTCCAAAGACATGCAGGTTAGGTTAACTGGTGACTCTAAATTGACCGTAGGTGTGAATGTGAGTGTGAATGGTTGTCTGTGTCTGTGTGTCAGCCCTGTGATGACCTGGCGACTTGTCCGGGGTGTACCCCGCCTTTCGCCCGTGGTCGGCTGGGATAGGCTCCAGCTTGCCTGCGACCCTGTAGAAGGATAAAGTGGCTAGAGATAATGAGATGAGATGAGATGATCAATAAAAACTTCATACAAAACATCCAACAAAATCATTTCCACTTCAAATGTAAACAAACCAGCGAAATGACAGGAGCACTTTGTGAAAAATGCAATAATAATAATTCTTGAAAAATAAATAAAGATACATTCTGACCATCAAATACTTTTATTCCATATTTTGTTGTTTTTTTTTCATTTTGTATTTTTTGGGGGTTTTGTTTTTGAGTAGTGTTTTTATTTTGTCCTCAGTTGGTTCAGTAACACACTCCGCCATTTTGTTTTTCTCTACTCATGGTATATGAGCTGATATCCTAGTAGTAGAGTAGCCAATCAGAGTGCGATATTGCTCATATCCAGTGAATGTGGATAGAATATTTAAATAATATTAGCTGGCTTTGAGTGATATATCAGATATATTCCATTCAACTAGCATAATATTGAACAAGTCAAAGACAAGTTCAATATCATGCTCGCTGAATGGAATATATCTGATATACCACAAAAAAGCCATTATTATTATTATTATTATTATTATTATTATTATACATACACATTCGATGAACAATTACAGCTTTTACAAAAAGTTTTGTGTGTGGTGGTGGTGGGGACTTATCAATATTGAATGCTGATTCTGATCGAATGTAAGTCAATGTTCTGTCAATCCAATGTACTGTACAAAGTCAAAGTTCTAACAGTAAAAATGGTACAAGTCCAAAAAGCCTGAACAACAACCCAACTTATAAACAAGCTATATCCAGGGTGACAGTTCAAATTCAGAGTTACTTTTGGTAAGAGTTCATTGTTCCATTGCAGTTGTTCAGAATAAAAGGGCTTTGCTGAGTGAAGTCCATGAGTGAAGTCCTCTTGTAAAACACTCATTCACTTTTCCTCATGTCCAAGTAGAACTTTATATTTCTGTTATTGCTCTCTTTTCCAGTTTTTCCATGTCTGTTGGCATGTTTTTCTCTTGTAAATATACATGAAGAATATCCCGTGACGTTTTGGTAGCTTTTCAGGTGTCCAGCGCGTCTTTCTCTTTAAATCTCTGGTTTTGAATGAAGTAAACCTCGCGGCCATTTTTGGGTACAAACTGTCACAGTCAGTTGCGAGTATGGAAGTATTATGTTTCCGACGTGTCTCTTTTCCAGTTTTTCCATATATTTAATGCGGAAGATTAAATGTGTGAAGAATATTCAGGGAAGTTTTGGTAACCTTTTGGGTGTTCAGCACATCTTTCTCTTTCAAAATATATCTTCCGCTTTAAATCTTCCACTTTTAATGAAGCAAACCTTATGGACATGTTTGTTTACAAACTGTCACAGTCACTCGCTAGTGCGGAAGTTTTACATCTCCGACGTGTCTCTTTTCCAGTTTTTCGATGTCCATTGATATGTTTTTCTCTTGTAAATATGCATGAAGAATATATAATGAAGTTTTGGTAGCCTTTCAGGTGTTCAGAGTGTCTTTAATTTCAGTTTTCAGTTTAATTATTTAGTGCTTAATCCAAGCACTGAATTAACCCCATTTTTCTCTCCCATCTGACAAAGAAATGATTGTATGCATGCGCAGGAGAAAAGTTGTCATTGGATCTTTGCATGAGCTCTGATGTGAGACCTCGTGTTGTCTTGACAACGTGTGACATTATAACAATATTGCATGCTCATTCTCCATTGGGGAGAGTGGTGTAATACATGGAAGATAAACGATATAATAACAATATTGCATGCCTCAATAAACCCACTAGAAGGGAATAGAATACATGTTTTTATTCCATGGAAAAAGTGCCCTGTATGTATAATGATTCCTGATATTTCACTCCGATGAAGTCACTCCCAGTGTTTTCCTGCTGACTAGATGCGCATTGTCAAAATGGCGAACCGTTTCAAAATTAAAATTCTTTTGATTAACTTGTGTATTTTTTCTTTGTGGATGTGTCCATATAAAATAAAGAACATTACATGGTGGTGCAAAGATAATGGTATGTGCATTGCAGTTACGAATACATATTTATTCCTTTTTTTGACACCGCATGCCATGGCATTTATTATGGTGTGACTCTCCTGGGTACCTGGTGGGCAGCAGTGAACCAGCGCTTTCACTTTACAACTTTACTGTATAGTTACCATCAAATAGTATCACACATAAGAACTAATCAATATCGATCCGAGGTAGGTTTAGATTATCTACAACTGAGGAAAGATGCTCATAATTGCTATTGAACAATATAATAATGCTTCCATGAGTGTGCAGAGTCAGAAATCAATCAGGTAAAAAAGCATACAATGCATAGATACATTGCCTGCTATGAAAAAAAAAAACAGTAGAATAAAAATGTTTGGGGGAAAAAAGAACTCATCGATCGAATGCAGCATATGAGCTCAGAGGGTTCGAGCTGTGATCTTGATATTTCAAACTTGATGTCAAACAGTTGTCTGGTTAGAACTGTTAACTGTCCAACAAGCGAGTGGACTAATAAAACTGTTTTAGCTCGTTTTATATGAAACTTCCATGAATATTTTCCGTAAAATATGTCAGTAAATAATCCCATGCTATTTTTAAAAAAGCTAATTAAAAATGAGCACTGGATAAAAACCCAGCTATCTTACATAAATAAAGATACAAATTCCATTGTCTGGTGCTCAAGTGTTTGAGATACGTTGCCTTGCAATGACGATCAGGTTCCCTGTGATGGTAAACATACATCATTCATACGTACGGTCACAAAAGACATCAAAAATCAGGTCCATGCTTGACCGTATTCTCTTAAGTATGGAGCTCTGGTAATATGTTTTATGATCAATAACTGAATAATAAACTGGATAATAAATTATCAGGAGCTCTTTGAGGAAGGTTTATGACTGATGATTTTATCCATACCGTATTACTGTGCTTGCTATATCATGCCTTTTTACTGGTCTACAAAGCAAAGCTCACTTCCAGATGAAATATTGCCAGTTTTTAATGTTTTTACTTCAGCCATTAGGAGGGAGTAAAGCCTCAATTACCGGTACGATAGTTTATTTGGTTTCATGATGTTTTGTTAGTATAAATACGCAGATGATTATAGAAAATCATACGCACTGATTGGTCAAGAGATTCGGATGATTTCTCGATAATCACCTTGAGCAACTCGGTAAAATTGCGGTGAATTGCTTTGTCACTGTAAGTGAGGAAGAATTACAAATGGTGAAAGAAAATGCTGTTCATAAAAGCAATAAAGATGCTATGAAGTTTGGTATAAAACTATTCAAAGGTAAGGTGGAATTGTGATTTATTTTATTGATTTCAAAACAGTTTTTTATTCTGTGACTCAGCATAGGGGAGTATCTCACAGGGATGTAACAGCCCGCGACTAGGTGGAGACACAACAATTGCGATAAAATATGCGAATTAGCGACAGTTTTCACATGAAATCACACTGAATTGATATTCGCATATTTTACTGCAATTGTTATGTCTCCAACTAGTAGCAGGCTGTAGCAGCCCAGCTTTTCCTCGGCAGGCAGGGAAGTAGAGGAAGCTTCACGGAAACTGACTTGAGAAGGGTTCGAGACGTCTTTGCGACAACAGCGACGCATTTGCGGCTATTTTGAGAGAAATTTTGTTGCATAAATTTTTTGAACATGTTCAAAATTTCAGCGACGAAGTAGCAACACTTTGAGACTCATGCGAGGAAATCGAGAAGCCCCGCGAATGTTTCAAGACACTTTTGAAACTCTCTCGCGAATGACGTTCACAATTTGTCACAAGCTGTCACAGCCCAGTGAGATACTAGCTAAAGATAAGTAACACAAGTCTGTGCCATGCCTTTATTACATTTGCATGCCGCTTTTGAAGTTTGAAAGAAATTTACACTACTGTTCAAAAGTTTGGGGTCACTTTGAAATGTCCTTATTTTTGAAAGAAAAGCACTGTTCTTTTCAGTGAAGATCACTTTAAACTAATCAGAAATGCACTCTATACATTGCTAATGTGGTAAATGACTATTCTAGCTGCAAATGTCTGGTTTTTGGTGCAATATCTCCATAGGTGTATAGAGGCCCATTTCCAGCAACTCTCACTCCAGTGTTCTAATGGTACAATGTGTTTGCTCATTGCCTCAGAAGGCTAATGGATGATTAGAAAACCCTTGTACAATCATGTTAGCACAGCTGAAAACAGTTTAGCTCTTTAGAGAAGCTATAAAACTGACCTTCCTTTGAGCAGATTGAGTTTCTGGAGCATCACATTTGTGGGGTCGATTAAATGCTCAAAATGGCCAGAAAAATGTCTTGACTATATTTTCTATTCATTTTACAACTTATGGTGGTAAATAAAAGTGTGACTTTTCATGGAAAACACAAAATTGTCTGGGTGACCCCAAACTTTTAAACAATAGTGTATATTTTAATATGATTTTTTTTATTTTAAATGATCACCTGTGTATTTATACTAAAACAATTATCCACCTCAGGTTCAGTGGAAATCGGTGAATAATAACCTCAACTTTGTCTTGATTACTTACTGATATTCACTTCACCTTCAGCGAATCATTGTTGAATGTAGATTTTTCTGGTTGAGTCATACAATAGAGTGAAGATTCATTGATGTCATTTGCTGTTTTACTGTATTTATTGGTTTTGTAGCTTGTTGACTGGTCTAACAAATGTAGCATTCAAAAAAATTAACTGGTTTATTGACTGTTGGCTGCTTTGCTTATTTTACTTATTTGACGTTTTCCTTCTTAAAGTGCCATTCCACCATTGGATGTATTTTTTTGGCATAAAATACAATATATTTTATGACAACATGACTAGACAGAGAAATCTTTTAGCTTCAAAATGATATATCAAACATAATTTTTTGACGAAAAGTATATTAATTTTGCGACCAAAGTCACCTACCCTTTTAATTTCCACACGGTAGTGAAACATGATGTCATCATCAGGTTCCCCTTCTTGTGTACCACGTCACGTGTGACGTGGCACAGATTATCAGCAATGGCGGATAGAACGCGATTGTCAGCTTCGGAAAAGAAGCGAAGGAAAATAGCAAGTGATGCCCAAAGGAGACGGTCGATGGTGAATATCGGCACAGCAATCGACAAGTGGAAATTGCGTTCTGTCCGCCATTGCTGATAATCTGTGCCACGTCACACGTGACGTGGTACACAAGAAGGGGAACCTGCCGATGACATCACGTTTCACTACTGCGCGGAAATTAAAAGGGTAGGTGACTTTGGTCGCAAAATTAATATACTTGTCGTTGTCAAAAAATTATGTTTGATATATCATTTTGAAGCTAAAAGATTTCTCTGTCTAGTCATGTTGTCATAAAATATATTGTATTTTATGCCAAAGAATACATCCAATGGTGGAATGGCACTTTAAGTATAAGTGAGTTATGATCAAATCTCTGACAAACAGTGAACAGTGTGCTGTCTGTGCTTTGTGATTGATGGTGGGTGTTGGAGTGAGAGATTTTACGTCACACCCTTGTGATATGACTCAGAGAAAGTCGTCAGATAACAATACAGTTGGGAGAGAGAGAGAGAGAGAGAGAGAGAGAGAGAGTTTAACATTCACCCTGATCAACACTAGCAGCCTGCACATGCTCATGATGGATTTCTGTGTTATGTGTGTCTAGTTAATGTGCTTGTGTGTGTGTGTGTGTGTGTGCGTGTGTGTGTTTGTCATGGGTTTTTGTTTGTTTGTTTGTTTGTTTGTTTGTTTGTTTGTCTTGCACATTCATTTTTGTGTTCTTTCATCCATTATCTCCCTGTGTTTTATTTGGCAAACCCTGATACTATTGTCTGTTTTTTTCTCCTTTGTATGAAATTTAAACACCTGTATTTATTAGACTGATTTTTTTTTTCTTAAGTCTGATTAGAAGTCCAGGCACATCAAGCTAGAGCAAATATTTGAACAAGATCTTATTAATTTTAGCATATTTTTAAAAAGGCTTCTTAATAATGTTTTATTTCAAACTAGTATAGCATGGCTTAATCATCATAATAACTTTTTTTTTTTAAATAAGTCAGGCACATATAACAGGTACCAAACAAAGGGTCTGAAACACGCAAGAAAATGGTGAAAATTGTGCACAGTGTGCTATTACACTGCTATCACACAGCTGTACTGGACACCACTTTAAATGCCTATATTCGTTTATTTGTTACAAGATGTTTAAAATAAAGTGATGCCATGTGCTTAAAATTCTTCCATTGACCAGTGTTTATTGTCTAATTATTTCTAGCTTTAGCATGAATCGAGACAATAAGTCAGTTTTGAGGTATATTATTAACATTAAGCACACACGACACTCCACCATGTTGGTATTTCAGTAGTTTTAATTTAATAAAGCACAACTTTATTCATCACACACTTGTGAAATTCCTCTCTGCATTTAACCCATCTGAAGCAGTGAACACACACGTGAGCAATGAGTGCACACACCTCAGCCCAAGGCTGCCCCATATTAACCTAACCTGCATGTCTTTGAACTGTGGGGGGAACCGGAGCACCCGGAGGAAACCCACATGGACACGGGGAGAACATGCAAACTCCACACAGAAAGGCCCCTGCTAGCCGTGAACCCAGAACCTTCTTGCTGTGGGGCGACCGTGCTAACCACTTACACCACCGTGCCGCCCATAAACATTGACATAAAAGCAGGAGAAAGAGCAGACCAGAAACATCCATCAAACTACACCACCACAACTGCCTCCTACACCACAGTCCACCGGAACCTGAATTTATAGTGTTGATCTTTATTCATGCATCTCCTCACCCTGGACCCCGATCTCATGTGAGACAAAACAGAAAACTAAAGCACCGTTTTTCAAAGCGTGTATCACCCAGCACTAGTGTGAATAAAGATTCATTTGTACGAGGTTTTTACAACCTGACAGTAAAGGAAAAGCTGTCAGGCCTCAAACCACCCCGAGTTTCTCTAGCAGACATACAGGAAAGGACGAAGTCATGTGTTAGACCCAGCCTTGTTGAACAGCCTACAGACTCCAAGAAAGGTGGGGACACCCATGACTTGGGGTTTAACCTGTTATACTCCCTGCACTGGAGGACCTCAATCCAAGATTAGATAACTGCATAAAACAGCAGGTGTGTGTATGGGTGTATCTAATTAGCCTGAATGTGACTGTATTTAATGCCAATCATATGCAAATTAGAGTGTGTTATAACAATCATTTAACATCTCATCTCATCTCATTATCTGTAGCCGCTTTATCCTGTTCTACAGGGTCGCAGGCAAGCTGGAGCCTATCCCAGCTGACTATGGGCGAAAGGCAGGGTACACCCTGGACAAGTCGCCAGGTCATCACAGGGCTGACACATAGACACAGACAACCATTCACACTCACATTCACACCTACGGTCAATTTAGAGTCACCAGTTGACCTAACCTGCATGTCTTTGGACTGTGGGGGAAACCAGAGCACCCGGAGGAAACCCACACGGACACGGGGAGAACATGCAAACTCTGCACAGAAAGGCCCTCGCCGGCCACGGGGCTCGAACCCGGACCTTCTTGCTGTGAGGCGACACAACTAACCACTACACTGCTGTGCCGCCCATCATTTAACATACACAGGATATTACAGTTGTTTTTTTTTAGAAACATGAATTGTGTATGAACAGCCTCCATAGGTGTAGAACTGGGTATGGATGGTATGGACATGTCCCTACCAATATTTCTGATTGAAGAAGAAAACAAAAATCATGCTCCTTGTGCGGTACACAAATGGTTACTGTAGGTTTCCACTGGGCAAAACACCACACAAAATTCGCTCATGAATATTCACTCCGGGGGCGTGGTCGCGAAAACAGCAAGCATCTTCGGCTACCATGTCAATTAGCAATTGTGGTTGCAGTACAGTGACTGGCTGCTAGCTACGGTAGCAAACTGTCCTTGAGGAATGTAACACTAGATTAGTTTGTAAAATTAATCAGCTAACAACAGTTCGTATTCAGTGTGTAAAAACGACAACATATGAATATGACTGTTTTCTGTTTGTGTTGCATGTAAATAACAATCCAACTTGATACCGACAACAACTGGTGTTCATTAAGGTCACAAAGACATTATTAAATCATATCAAACTGTGCTAATGTTGGCTAATATTGCACCGACTCTTGCTTGTGAAGTGCCTGCAAACATTAGCAGCCCGCTAACCCTTAATTTGAAGCGCTTCAGCTAAGACCTGCAGAGCCCTGACCGAGTTCGGGTAACATGACACATGTAAACAACAACAACAACCCAATGGTGATGTGGACATTGTTCATGCCCAGACACCTTTTAATCAAACATTTTCATGTAATAAGCATAACAGCCTCCACCTTCTTGATCAGAAATTTTTGGTGACTCCGCCTCTCTTAAAAATGTCACATAGCGAGTACATATATACGCTGAACTGATTGGTTTTCGAGGCAGTTCATTTGAAAGCGGTGGCTAAAAACTTTTCTCTGTAGAACCCTGTCACTCCCCCCCTCCCCCCGCTCTGGGCTCAAGAAGACAACAAAAGGGCAATAATATAACAACAACCAATCAGAATTCAGATACATTCTGTTGCCAAGTAAAATTGTAACCTTTCAACATGTCAAAAAAGTGTTCAAGCCCTTGTGCTGTTTTACCATTAGATCAATCATGTAACAGCTTAAACTAGCATTCTAAAACTAGCTCAAGATCACACAGAAGAGAGCCGACTCCCCCTGCCAGCCTCATGGAATGCAGTGTTTCAAGTTCAAAGTGTTTATTGTCATATGCACAGTAAGGACATGTCGACTTGCACAATGAAATTCTTACTTTGCTGTCCACCATGAATGCCAATTACAAATAAATAAATAAATAAATAGGTGGAAGAAGTAATACAAAGTAAAGGCAATATAGTGCAAAAATAAAAGCAAAGAAAAGCAACAAAAACAAAAACACCCAGTATAGTACAAAATAAAGGTAAATGTAGTGCAAAATAGGTTTAAGGCTCTGGATGTCAAGTCAAGTTTATTTGTATAGCGCTTTTAACAATAAACATTGTTGCAAAGCAGCTTTACAGAATTTGAATGACTTAAAACATGAGCTAATTTTATCCCTAATCTATCCCCAACGATGAAGCCTGTGGCGATGGTGGCAAGAAAAACTTCCTCAGACGACATGAGGAAGAAACCTCGAGAGTAACCAGACTCAAAAGGGAACCCATCCTCATTTGGGCAACAACAGACAGCATGACTATAACATTAACAGTTTTAACATGACAGTTTCGTTGATGTTATAAACTCTTCATTGATGGAAACTTGAGTGCAAAACTGTTCATGACAACTGCAGTCCTAAATTTAGCAAGTCAACTGTCGTCCTCAGCCACAAAAGCATTAAAGTGAGAGTCCAGAGCGTCTTCCAAGTGTGACTTTCAACTGTCCACATGGGGCCGTCCTCCACAGGAGTGATGCAATGAGACTCCAACCAGACACAGGGCACCAGGATGGATCAGGCAGGTCCGAGGAGCAGAAGAGGTCAGCATCTCAATCCCAGGATCAACATGTACCGTAACTCAGAGGGACAGGTTTGGGGGGAGGGGGGAGAGAGAGGGAGAGAAAACACAGGTTGTTAGGTATGTCACCTGAATAAGTAGGAACATTATACATATTGCACTGAATACAAGCAGGGACTCCGGCAACTAACTATGACAGCATAACTAAAAGGGGAGAGCCAGAAGGTAACACAGGCATGAGCGAGCCCCGGGACATAAAGCAGCAGCCACTACACCGTCAACAAACTCGAGTGAGCAAGCGAGTGGGGACTGACAGCATCCATACATCCCAGTTTACCAAAAGACTCAATGTCTGAGGATCCTCCAGATCTACAACTTTACCTCATAAACACCATTAACAAAAGGCTTGACTAAACAGATATGTTTTCAGCTGAGACTTAAATGCTGAGACTGTGTCTGATTCCCAAAAACTACTTGGAAGGCTGTTCCATAACTGTGGGGCTTTGTAAGAAAAGGCTCCGCCCCCTGATGTAGCCTTCACTATATGAGGTACCAGCAGATAGCCTGCACCTTTTGATTTAAGTAGGCATGGCGGGTCATACAGGAGCAGAAGTTCACTCAGGTACTGTGGTGCGAGACCATTCAGTGCTTTAAAGGTCAATAGTAGTATTTTATAATCAATACGAAATTTGATTGGGAGCCAATGCAGTGTGGATAAGACAGGGGTGATGGGGTCATATTTTCTAGTTCTAGTAAGGACTCTTGCTGCTGCATTTTGAACTAACTGGAGCTTGTTTATGCACTTATTGGAACATCCAGACAGTAAGGCATTACAATAATCCAACCTGGAGGGAACAAAAGCATGAACTAGTTTTACCGCGTCACATAGTGACATTAAATTTCTTATCTTAGCAATATTTCTGAGATGAAAGAAAGCTATCTGGGTAATGTTATCAATGTGAGTTTCGAATGAAAGACTGGGGTCAATAATCACTCCAAGGTCTTTTACTGCTGCATGTGAAGAAACAGAAAGGCCATCCAGAGTTACTGTGTAATCAGAAAACTTACTTCTAGCTGCATGTGGTCCGAGTACAAGTACTTCAGTCTTGTCAGAGTTAAGCAGAAGGAAATTAATAAGCATCCAGTGTCTAATGTCCTTTACACATTCCTCAATTTTATTAAGCTGGTGTCTCTCATCAGGTTTTGCAGAAACATACAACTGTGTGTCATCAGCATAACAGTGGAAACTAATGCAATGTTTACAAATAATATCACCCAGAGGTAACATATATAAAGAAAAAAGCAGTGGACCCAAGACAGAACCTTGTGGAATACCAAACTTTACCTCAGTACGTCTAGAAATATCACCATTTATATCAACATACTGATAGCGATCAGTTAAATAAGACCTGAGCCAGGAGAGGGCTGTTCCCTTAACTCCCACAACATTTTCTAGTCTATCCAGAAGAATGGAATGATCAATGGTATCAAATGCTGCACTAAGGTCAAGCAACACAAGCAGCGAGACACAGCCCTGATCAGACGCCAACAGTAGGTCGTTTACTACTTTAACCAGTGCTGTCTCTGTGCTACGATGAGGTCTAAATCCTGACTGATACATTTCATGGATGTTATTCCTATGTAAATATGAGCATAACTGCTGTGCCACAGCTTTTTCAAGGATCTTGGAGATAAAGGGGAGGTTTGATATTGGCCGATAATTGGACAGCTGACAGGGATCAAGGTCAGGTTTTTTAATCAGGGGTTTGATAACTACTAGTTTAAAGGATTTGGGTACAAAGCCAATCGTAAGAGAAGAATTTATTATTTTTAGAAGCAGTTCAATTACTTCAAGTATTATCTGTTTGAATAGACGTGTAGGTAAGGGATCTAGTACACAAATTGAGACTTTTGATGCCGAGATTAATGAAAGTAATTCAGTTTCTTTTAGGGGAGTAAAACATTCTAATTGATGATCTGATACAGTTATATTGTTAACTACAGGGTCACTTACATTGTCTGACCTTAAATTATTCGTTTGAATTTTTTATCGGATATTCTCAATTTTGTCATAAAAAAATCATGAAGTCGTTGCTGCTACATACTGCAGGTGTGCATGTGTCTATAGTGGACTTATTCCTGGTTAATTTTGCTACAGTATTAAATAGGAATCTAGGATTATTTTTGTTATCTTCTATTAGGGAGGAGAGATATGTTGATCTTGCAGCACTAAGAGCTTTTCTATACTTCAGGAAGCTCTCCTTCCACGCTAATTTGAACGCTACCAATTTTGTTTGACACCATTTACATTCCAATTTTTGAGTGGTCTGTTTTAATGTGCGAGTGTCATCATTATACCAGGGTGCTAATTTTTTGTCTCTGACCATTTTCCTTTTAAGAGGAGCTACATTATCTAAGATATGGCAGAATGTTGACTCTAAGCATTCAGTCGCCTGATCAAGTTCTGCAGGGGCTGACAGTGACCCAATCAAATCTGATAACTCTGGGAGATCATTTATAAAGCTCTGTGCAGTAACTGACGTGAATGTATGTTTAATACAGTAGCATGGTGAGGTGCATATATTATTACTCAGACATAGTTTGAATGAGATGAGATAATGATCTGAGATAACTTCAGACTGTGGAAGTGTGATTATATTTTCTACGTTTAACCTAAATGTTAGTATTAGATCGAGGGTGTGACCACCATTATGGGTCGGTCCTATGACATTCTGATTAATCCCTACTGAATCTAAAATGACCACAAACGCTGTTTTTAAAGGGTCTTCTGGGTTATCGAAGTGAATATTAAAATCTCTGACAACTAAAACTTTGTCTAAGGAAATAACCAGATCTGAGATAAAATCTGCAAATTCAGAAAGAAACTCAGAATATGGCCCCGGGGGCCTGTAAATAATAAGTAATGGAATTAACTGGGTAGACTTATTTTTCGAGGCTACATACATTATATGAGTATGAACAACTTCAAATGTATTAAATTTATAACCAGGTTTGTGTGTTACACCTAGATACAGTGGTGCTTGAAAGTTTGTGAACCCTTTAGAATTTTCTATATTTCTGCATAAATATGACCTAAAACATCATTAGATTTTCACACAAGTCCTAAAAGTAGATAAAGAGAACCCAGTTAAACAAATGAGACAAAACTATTATACTTGGTCATTTATTTATTGAGGAAAATGATCCAATGTTACATATCTGTGAGTGGCAAAAGTATGTGAAACTCTAGGATTAGCAGTTAATTTGAAGGTGAAATTAGAGTCAGGTGTTTTCAATCAATGGGATGACAATCAGGTGTGAGTGGGCACCCTGTTTTATTTAAAGAACAGGGATCTATCAAAGTCTGATCTTCACAACACATGTTTGTGGAAGTGTATCATGGCACAAACAAAAGAGATTTCTGAGGGACCTCAGAAAAAGCATTGTTGATGCTCATCAGGCTGGAAAAGGTTACAAAACCATCTCTAAAGAGTTTGGACTCCACCAATCCACAGTCAGACAGATTGTGTACAAATGGAGGAAATTCAAGTCCATTGTTACCCTCCCCAGGAGTGGTCGACCAACAAAGATCACTCCAAGAGCAAGGCGTATAATCATCGGCGAGGCCACAAAGGACCCCAGGGTAACTTCTAAGCAACTGAAGGCCTCTCTCACATTGGCTAATGTTAATGTTCATGAGTCCACCATCAGGAGAACACTGAACAACAATGGTGTGCATGGCAGGGTTGCAAGGAGAAAGCTACTGCTCTCCAAAAAGAACATTGCTGCTCATCTGCAGTTTGCTAAAGATCACATGGACAATCCAGAAGGCTATTAGAAAAATGTTTTGTGGACGGATGAGACCAAAATATAACTTTTTGATTTAAATGAGAAGCTTTATGTTTGGAGAAAGGAAAACACTACATTCCAGCATAAGAACCTTATCCCATCTGTGAAACATGGTGGTGGTAGAAACATGGTGGCGGTAGACTGATCAACAGTTACCGGAAGCGTTTAGTTGCAGTTATTGCTGCACAAGGGGGTCACACCAGATACTGAAAGCAAAGCTTCACATACTTTTGCCACTTACAGATATGTAATATTGGATCATTTTCCTCAATAAATAAATGACCAAGTATAATATTTTTGTCTCATTTGTTTAACTGGGTTCTCTTTATCTACTTTTAGGGCTTGTGTGAAAATCCGATGATGTTTTAGGTCGTATTTATGCAGAAATATAGAAAATTCTAAAGGGTTCACAAACTTTCAAGCACCACTGTAATCATTATAAATAATCGCAACGCCTCCTCCTCTGCCAGTTAGACGAGGCTGGTGTATATAACTGTATCCAGGAGGACTCACTTCATTTAATGCTATATATTTATTTGGCTTAGCCCTCTTGTTGTTTTCGTTTTCTGTATACACCCCTTGTTAAACATAGTTTCGGGCCATTTTTAACCGGAAGACAACAGGAGGGCTAATCCATGTTTCAGTCAAACAAAGTACATTAAACTCCTGATCAGTAATGAGTTCATTAACCATTAGTGCTTTAGATGTAAGAAATCTAATATTTAATAGCCCCACCTTTAGATCAAAGGTGCCGGCAGCAGCTGTACAGTCAGTATGATCTAATTTTATATTGATTAGATGTGTTTTACTTCCATTTTTGAGGGAAAGGAACATACTCCCTCCTGACAGTCAATGCGCTATTTGCTTGTAAAATACATTTGCAAATTGGTAGAATGAGTTAGGGCGGCATGGTGGTGTAGTGGTTATCACTGTCGCCTCACAGCAAGAAGGTCCGGGTTCGAGCCCCGTGGCCGGCGAGGGTCTTTCTGTGTGGAGTTTGCATGTTCTCCCCGTGTCCGCGTGGGTTTTCTCCGGGTGCTCCGGTTTCCCCCACAGTCCAAAGACATGCAGGTTAGGTTAATTGGTGGCTCTAAATTGACCGTAGGTGTGAATGTGAGTGTGAATGTCTGTCTGTCTCTATGTGTCAGCCCTGTGATGACCTGCCGACTTGTCCAGGGTGAACCCCACCTCTCACCCATAGTCAGCTGGGATAGGCTGCGACCCTGGAGAACAGGATAAGCGGCTACAGATAATGGATGGATGGATAGAATGAGTTAATCATCACATGCAAGATTTGCAATTAATCAAATGAATTGCATATTATTATTATTATTATTATTATTATTATTAAAGAACTCTTTCTTTCCCACTGCCATGGGCGCCGCCAGGGGGGGAAAGGTTAGAACAATTCTAGGGGCCCAGCACTGCCATGGGGCCCTTTAAGGGGCTGATAATATGCTTTTAATGATTTTAATAAGACTTTTGAAATAACAACAATGCAATATTCCATTTGGTAAAATGAGCTAATTGAACAAGGTTGTCTATTTCTTGAGTTCTTCAACATATTGTCATTTAACCCTCCCCCTTTTGCAAAATGGTACGGTCCAGTTCTGGTAGAAGCGCGATGCATTAAATCTGTGTGCTGATCAGTGCAACGCTACTTGCTGCTGTGTCACGGTGCAGCAGCCAGCCAGCCAGCAGTGGAGTGCATACAGTCTATGATCACTAAATATGAAGAGTGGCTGTCAAAAACGTAAAGAAAGGCAGCTGAAAGTTGAGAGGGACCGGAGAGGCAGGCAACTGGTCACTCAGTTTTTCCCAAAGAAAGGTAGCTATCGCTCACGTGTGTTCAAAATATTAGCGAATGGTAAATGAACAGTATGAACGTGGTTGGATTAGCCTATCAAGACAACACTTTTACAGTTTGTACAGTGACATTTTTTCCATTTTAATAACTGAACTGACTTGTGTGATAAACAAGATGAAATAT
The DNA here is from genome assembly GCF_027579695.1 of Neoarius graeffei. Classification (NCBI taxonomy): domain Eukaryota; kingdom Metazoa; phylum Chordata; class Actinopteri; order Siluriformes; family Ariidae; genus Neoarius; species Neoarius graeffei. The sequence goes on from NC_083590.1 coordinate 8,886,240, forward strand.
TACGTTATGCTGGTGCTAATAACTAGTACTAATAACCAGTTTCATAACTAATGGGGTGCCCTAAATATGCACAGATTCAGCCTCAGGGGGACCTCCGCCCTACCAAACCACTGAACCCCCCTTTGGAGAAGGAGGTAAGCAGCAATACAACCCATAATGCTTTAGGATTGAAGTTTTTAATGAGCGAGCGCCATATACAGTTTGCTAGATTAAAGTGTTGCTAATAATGGACACCAGTCAAGTGTTTGACATGGTTATGTGTGTGGAATGTTCACACGTTCTAAACCATTGGTTTCAAATTAATTTTAACCATTGGTTTTAAACCATTGGTTTTCAAATTAATACATAAAATGTAATAACAAAGTCACAAACTCAAGGTCCATGGGCTATCAAAAGTCAAATAATGACAATAGTGCAATTGTGACGAGGGTGGGCAAAGTTGGGGGGCCCAAAATTCTAATCTTTCATGGGGCCCAAAATTTCTGGTGGCACCCCTGCCCACCGCTATCAGACTCCTGAACAGCTGAGAGGAGTCTATAACCATGGATTACCTCCCTGTAAACTGTCCTTGACTGCTTACATTTGTTTGCACATTACTGCCCTTCTGCTGCTACGTCCAATCATTGCCTCATTTTTGTATTACACGACCTATTTTACACTACATTTACCTTTATTTTGCATTATACCAGGTGTTTTTGTTGCTTTTGCTTTTCTTTGCTTTAATGTTTGCACTACATTGCTTTTAGGGTAGAGTGGGGTGAGATGTGCCAGGGGAGAAGTTGTGCCACCCGCTGTTTCTAGGGAACCCATAGAAGAAATTGGTCATGTGACCACACATTTTTGAAGAGTCGGCCATTTTACTCATCCTGCAAAGAAGAGAGCCTCATTGCTTGAGAGGTAAGCACATTTAAGTTCAAAAAACTGTTTTTTGCCTTTCAAAGTAAAATTTCTATGATCAAGGTTTTTTTGATTGTTGTGTCTGAACAGTTATAGACAAGTTTGAAAACATTTCACACATGTTTTAGTGCTTTGGTAAGCTACACTATACAGCTAGCTTGATGTTAGCTCAAACCTGCTGGATGATGCATTTTTTCCAAAATGGTGGGGTTGGGGTGATTTGTGCCAAAGGGCCTGGGTTAGGTTGTGCCAGTGGCACAACTCACCCCCACTTATGAATATTTTAAATATATTATTTTATTGTAATTGTACATTGTATTCTTACATTTTATCACTCAAACTATGTGACATTCTTAATTTTAGACCAAAAATAGAAATAGACCATCATGCCATGGAGTTATAAGAGGAAGACAGGCAGGGCTTCCACTCCTCTAGAGGACATGGACAGAGCAGTGAAAGAGGTGGAGAAGGGGAAGTCCATAGGTCATTCCACAAGGTCTGGATGGATGAATGAAGAAGATTTCATCATCTTCATGGAACACTTCATCTGCCAAACCAACTGCTCCACCAATCACCCAGTCCTGCTCCTTCTGGACAACCATGAATCCCACATCTCACTGAAGGCAGTGACAACTGCTAAAGAAAATGGTGTTGTTATACTCACCCTGCCACCTCACACTGCTTGCAACCTTTAGACAAAACAGTCTATTAATGAAAACCTACTACAACAGTGCGATGGATGGATGGATGCGCACTAATCCTGGTAGAACTGTAATGATTTACAAGGTCCCAGAACTTGTAAACCAAGCATTCATGTCGGCAATGACACCCAAAAACATCACATCAGGTTTCAGAGAGACGGGCATATTCCCGTTCAACAGGGATATCTTCCCAGATGAAGATTATATGCCCTATCAATGCTAACAGACAGGCCAAACCCAGAAGAGCCCTCCACCAGTGCTGCTGCTGACCTGCCTGGACCATCACATGAGGAGCCAACCCATGCCACAGGTCTTGAAGCAGGTCCAGATCCAGGGCAGCCACCCACTCTTCCGGAACCAAATCCCGAGCAATCATCAAGTGACAAAGCTGGTTCTTCTGCCCATTTGGGTTATGTATCTCCAGAGGCCATACTTACCTTGCCAAAAGCCACAGCAAGAAAGCCCAGAATGAGAAGAAAGAAAGTAAAATCAAAAATCATGACCGACACACCTGAGGACATGGAGCTGGAGAAGGCACAAAAATAAAAAGAAGATAAAATGGCTGAAAAGGAAAAGAAAAAGAATGAAAGGCAGAAGAAAAGGGCTCTCAAAGAATCAAATCAAACTAAACTCATGAAGAAAACGGTCGTGTACAGTAGCTCAGAAGAAATGTTTTGCAGTTATTATCAGCGATTTTGTTCGAGATGGCTAACTTTACGCTGAGCAGCTCTGCTGTTCTTCACCGCTATGAAGAAAAATATGGTGTTTCCCAAGTGAACACAGGTCTCTCTCTCTCACACACACACACACACACCTCTCACTCTCTATCTCTCTCTCTCTCACACACACACACACACACACACCTCACACACACACTCTCTCTCTCTCTCTCTCTCTCTCTCTCTCTCTCTCTCTCTCATACACACCTCTCACACACATTCTCTCTCTCTCGCTCTCTCTCACACACACACACACACACACACACACACACTCACTCTCTCTCTCTCACACACACACACACACACCTCACACTCTCTCGCTCTCTCTCTCTCACACACACACACACCTCACACACTCTCTCGCTCTCTCTCTCTCACACACCTCACTTACTTCTCTGCTGTTATTATGATGTCATTAATACAGTTTTTTCTGATTGATTAGGCACAATTTTTGAAACCTTTGGCTATTTTTGCAAAACTCTTCACACAAATTGCAAAACCTTACATCCAATTCGCAAAACATCATAGATTACTTGCAAAAGCAAACACTTTTTGCTAAACTGTTAACACTCTTTTCAAAATGGTATTTTTGTACACAACAGTACACACAACGCATAACATTAATAAGCACGCGGAGCAACAACTGAACACTGACAGTAAGAATGGAAAACACATCTGACTTTTGCTTTCTCTGTGCACAAGGTAGTCTGTCAGTTTGAGGTCATACTTTTTGTCATAGTTCTGTAAACACACAGGGATCCAAATTTCAAGTATTTTCAAGTATTTCAAGGTGTTTACTGTATTTGCTGTAAACACATCAAAACAAACATAAGTGATAAGTGTTTTAACATACAGTTATTTCACAGAGAGGAAAAAACAAAAAAAAATAAAAAAAAACTCAGTCATGTCGTCTCTCTGGGTCCAGCCACAAGATTTCGTCAACATCGCATGCAATGTCTTCAAGTCCAAGGCACCGAGGAAAATACCTCCTGGAGTGTCATATCCAGGCCTGACATGACGCCTGGTCAATATCCCCACATGCCTCCTCCACGGCCTGTAAAAGGGCTATGCGTTGATGGGGATGACGGTCATAGACCTTCCAGCGCCAGGCAGAGAAGAACTCTTCGATAGGGTTCAAGAAGGGAGAGTTTGGGGGGATGTAGAGTAGAGCGAAGAGTGGGTGATCTGTAAACCATTCGCGGACCAAAGTGGCCCTATGGAAACGAACATTGTCCAATATGATGACATACCTGGTGTGCTCTGGTCTCTGAACATTAGTGAACATGTGATGTAAGGTGTCCAGGAATGTAATAATGTGTGCAGTGTTATATGGGCCCAGGGTTACATGATGGTGAACAACACCATTTTGACTTATAGCTGCACACAGAGTTATGTTGCCACCGCGTTGTCCTGGGACATTGACTATGGCATGGTGTCCAATAATGTTCCTGTCACGTCTCCTCATTTTAGTAAGATTGAAACCTGCCTCATCTACAAAAATCAGCTCATGACCCATGGCATCTGCATCTAGCTCCATCACTCTCTGGAAAAGACAAAACAAATTCAGCACAGCAGGCCCAAGCACAGCACTACAGAATGTACTTCCAGATCCAGCACCAATGATACTATAGCTTACCTGCACATATTCATATCGCAGTTGTTTTACACATTCACTGTTTCTTTCAAAAGGGACTGTGTAGATTGTTTCATTCTGATTCTGTTGCGGGCAAATACACGAGACAATACAGAAATGCTCACACTGTTTGTCTTGAAAGGTGGTGTCATCCTCTATTATGCGCTGCTGTATTTCTCGTAGTCTTATGGAATTATTTGCAATGACCATATTGACTATATGAGTCTCCTGTTCTGCAGTGAACATTCTTCCTCTGCCCCCAGCTGCTGGATGTCTAGCAATTCTGTAAAGTAACAATTTCAGTATTTTTACATGCATGGTCTTGTTGTGTTTCTCATTAGAGTATGGCAGTGCTACAAAACTTAGTGTAAAGTGACTGTACTAACCGATTCTCATTTTGAAATGTCCTTATGATGCTTGCTACAGTGTAGCGGCTCAAGTTAGGCTGAACCCGTTGGCCAGCTTCCTTCAAGGTCATTCCATGGTTGATAACATGGCCCACTATTGTAGCTCTGATGTCATCAGTAATTCTATTTCTTACTCTCCTTCCTCCTTCACCTCCACGTCCTCTTCCTCGACCTCCTCTAATTCTCACTCTTCTCACTCTTCCTGCTCCCTCCATTATACTCCACACCGACAGCTTACCTGTGGCTTATTTATAGTGCTCAGGCTGATTGCAAAGTGAACTAATTATCTAAAACTGTTTTCGCATGTGACAGTGTGGCCAGACAGTTGGCCAAATAGTGTAAATAATAGCCATAAATGTGTATAGTTTTGCTAGGAGTGTGTTGGAAATTTGGAAATTGAGTGTAAAGCAGTGAGTTGTGTTTACAATTCTGCAAAAGGTGTGCTGTGCAGTGGATTGTACTTATACTTTTGCAAAGTGTGTGTTACAAAATTACAAACTCAGTGCAAAGCAGTGTTTGTGCTTTTAGTTTTGCGAACTCAGTGAGTGGTTTTGTGATAGATATTACGAGTTTTAGAAATTGTGCTACAAGAATCACCATTAAAGTTTAAGCATTCAGAAAAACCTGTAACTTCTTTCTAAGGTGCATCTTCTCATCTCATCTCATTATCTCTAGCCGCTTTATCCTGTTCTACAGGGTTGCAAGCAAGTTGGAGCCTATCCCAGCTGACTACGGGCGAAAGGCGGGATACACCCTGGACAAGTTGCCAGGTCATCACAGGGCTGACACATAGACACAGACAACCATTCACACTCACATTCACACCTACGGTCAATTTAGAGTCACCAGTTAACCTAACCTGCATGTCTTTGGACTGTGGGGGAAACTGGAGCACCCGGAGGAAACCCACGCGGACACGGGGAGAACATGCAAACTCCATACAGAAAGGCCCTTGCTGGCCACGGGGCTCGAACCCGGGCCTTCTTGCTGTGAGGTGACAGCGCTAACCACTACACCACCGTGCCGCCAAGGTGCATCTTGTGCAACAGAATGATGTCCTTTTGCTAACACTATCTGAAGGGAACATTAGCTTGTCCCAGTAAATCATAAACATTTGCATATTTTTCACAAAATAGTCTGAGATTTTTACACTACATAATAACAGTTAATATACAGTGGTGCTTAAGTTTGTGAACCCTTTAAAAATTTCTATATTTCTGCATAAACTGAAAACCCAGTTTGTCAGAGTGTGTACGGGAGAGGCGGATGTAAGTGCAGATATGTTAAATAATACACAGTGCAATATGAGCATAAAGTTCGTGAAACACACACAACAGGCAAAGAGTCCGAAACAGCAGACAAAGTCGTAATCAAGGAAACAGGCAGGAGGTCAATCGAGGCACAGACAGAATATCAGAAGCAAAACGATACAAGATCAAGGGACGAGAAACAGGAGTCAAAAAAACAGGAGGTCAACAAGGACAGGGAACAAAGCCCACGAGACGTGGTGTAATACTTCGCATCGTCCTTGCATGGGCGCAGTCCTTAAATAGCCCAAACATAGTTCACTGATTAAAGACAGGTGTTCTTTGTTAATGGCGCACATGCCGGAGCTCGTTAGGCATGTGCAGCCTGAGGTGCGCCTTCAGGTGCACGAGCCAAGGCATGCAGGACTGACACAGTTTTGCGCGAGCACAACACAATCGCATTAGAAAGCATGTTCAAGCTGCCAGTGTAGCTGCAGTCTTTTTAATTGTGAATTACAAGTATTTCCTCTTGTGTTAATAATTCGCCATGTCAGAACAAGTGAAACTTTCCTCCTTTCGACATGAAGAGAGGTAAGCAATTTATTATATTTTTTTTTCCATCAAAGTTGCATTTTGTGGCTTCAAAGCTAAGTTTTAGTGTGGCATTTCTAGAACACATCAAGGAAACATGGAAGAAACAGCAATAATGGAAGAGCTGGTTTCTAAGCTAACTAAAACTAGCAATAGTAATGATTTTTTTGTTACATAATGTACTCAGGCTGCCAGTCGGTGTGTGATCCCCCCATTGAAAAATCCTAGCTACACCCCTGAAGTATAATATTTTTGCCTCATTTGTTTAAATAGGTTCTCATTATCTACTTTTTTTTTACTGACAATCAACGAAACTGACTTCATTTTAAAACTGTTAATATTATAATCATGTTTTCTGTGATCACCTAATTGAGGATGGGTTCCCTATTGAGTCTGGTTCCTCTCGAGGTTTCTTCCTCATGTCGTCTGAGGGAGTTTTTCCTTGCCACCGCCGCCACAGGCTTGCTCATTGGGGATAGATTGGGATAAAATTAGCTCATGTTTAAAGTCATTCAAATTCTGTAAAACTGCTTTGTGACAATGTCTATTGTTAAAAGCGCTATACAAATAAACTTGACTTGACTTTTAGGACTTGTGTGAAAATCTGATGATGTTTTAGGTCATATTTATGCAGAAATATAGAAAATTTGAAAGGGTTCACAAACTTTCAAGCACCACTGTATATAAACTTTCTGACAAACTACCAGCAAAAACAGTAGCTGCATTACAAAAACAACCCCAAAAAAATAAAATTGTGAGCTTGATGATGCTTATATTTAATTTTTAGAAAAACAAAAGCATAGTAAGTATGTAGAAATCTATAAAAATGTTCACATTTTGCCACTGTAACCCAGGTGACAAATGCATAATGTAAAGGTACAATAAATAGTTGATAAATAGTTGATTAAAAAGCATAAATAGCACAAATAGTAAAATGGGATAATAAATAGTGATAATTCTGATAATACAATTCATGAATGATGGGTTGTTATTGTAAAAACATGGTTTACATGTACTGTTATGTCAAGTACTTTTACTGTGACGATTATGATTGGGTACTTTTTATTCTGACACGCTGTTTTGCAAGCAGTCTGCTTACTGCGTAGCCATTTTCCAGTCAGTCGAGCTGAGGGAAGCCAAAGAGTTGGAGACTCCGTTTTTCTCTGCTCCACCTGCGAGCTAGAAACTTTGGAAAGAAAATATTTCTAAGTGTTTAGGACGTGTAAGTTCCTTTCTGTTTACCGAGCGACCAGCTCCGTGACCTGATGTATGTTTTGATGACCAGAAGCTTCGTTTCATCGAGTTTTTCTTTTGTTGAATTGTCTCGGTAAGGAAATTTGTCTATTTTTCCCTTACTGTTGAAACAGCTGTTAATTTGCTTAATACTTCGGAAAAAACTTGAGAATTGTATTTTGTTTTGTTAATATTTGTTGTGAGGAATCTGAGAGGGTACATTTTGGTTGATAAGAGTAAGTTTATGGCTCGGAGTGAGCTGAATGTTTTTCACTTGCTGTGATCACGCACCAAGCGCGTGAAAGGTGAAAGGACTGAACGTGTCCTCATGAGAAGCCACTGTACTCGGTAATGTTGTGTAATTGCCGCGGTTTCAGTACAGTGTTGTTTATTTCATAGTATTCACCCTGTTTACTTGATAATGGTAATTTAACTGAATAGTATGCAATGCTTTTCAGTATGAAAGAAGTGTATGCAGTTTGCATAGCTTTTACTTTGAGATGATTGAGTTAAATGTTGTACAACTACTTGAAGTTTAAACTGATTATATTTGAAGGTATATTTGACATTTGGCCTGATGTGTATATCATAGCTTAATGAAGGATATGGTTACACAGGTCAAGTTTTTGGGTTGGATCCGAATTCCGCGGAAGATCTGATGTCTTCATTTGATGGCGAGCCACCCGTTCGAGTGATTCCTGTTGTCATTCCCTATGGCAAAATCTGGTAGGATTGTGGCCGGCACGTGTCACATCATCTGACTATGACTGACTTGACTTATTGACTGTTACGCTTAACAAACTGAACCAAGGATTAACGCCTTGAACTGAACCTACCTGGAAAGAACTCTTTATCTTTTATGAAGAACAACTTAAAGGACACAACTTAAAGGAACTCCATTGAACTGTCTTCTACATTTAGTTAAAGGATTACTACCCAGCTTTTTCAAAGGACAATTATTTTTTTATTTTATTCCTAAAGGGTCAAATTTTATTTTGGGTTATTGTAAATACTTTTCAATTCTACTACTAAAAGAAAGAAAAATGTATATCCCTGTGTGGTGTCTTTTACTTGCACTGTATTTTTCTCTCTCTCCAGAGCCTAGTCTCAAATCTTGTATATTAAGAAACTGGCCTATCATCGATGTGTACATACCCAGTAGTGGGTTACACGGTAAAGCTTGGCGAGTAGCCAGCCAGGAGAGAGTGTGTTTGAGTGCAATCACCACAATTTTTGTATTTTTTCCTCATTTTGAACATTGCATTTTATACGTTTTTCTTTCTGTTTTGATTGCAATGGAAATTATTACGATGGAAAGTGTGAAAGTACCTAACTCTCTTATTGTAAGGGGTTTATCTTTAACTGAGGTTGATGAGGAAGTTTTTGACTATCTGAAGCAATTTGGCAAATTTTTAAGATTACTCAAAGTGCCTGACGATAGCAGCAAGGTTATTGTCGAATTTGAATCTGGGTTAGCTGTTGAAACACTAAAACATTCCTTGCCTTTTGACAGAGTTTGTGATGGCAACACTGACGTTGTTCACCATATTGATGCTCTTGCAAATGTGTACTCATCTGAAAAAGGTACAGGTTTAACAGAGTCATTCATAACTCAGCTTAGAGACATTGCCAAACATAGTGGGAAATCATTTGAAACCCTCTTGCAAGACGAGTTAGCCAGAATCTCTGACCTTGTTGGCCAGACAAAGCCAGCAACTGAAAATGTTGAAGAGCCAGTGCTAATTAGTTTGAATGATGAATCAACAGAACAAACTCCCTCTAATACTGAACCTGAAAATGAAAATAATCCCAAAGCTGCAGAATCAAACCCAACTCAAAACAAACACACCCCAGAGCCCACTAAAACTATTGCTACTGACATAAGCCAACCTCAGTCACTTCCACAATTGAAGCCAGTACCTGATCACCTGAATCCGCCTGAGATGCAACGGTTCATTGTTGAGCATGTAGTGAAGAACTCCGACTTTCGCTCAGACCTACACTCAGTGAAGCTGAGGGCTTTTTCGGGCAGAGTACCATGTCCTAGCACTGAGGTTGACTACGACACATGGCGAAGTAGTGTGGAGTTTTACTTGGCTGATCCTGCTGTCCCCAAAGGACAACTGGTGAGGAAGATTGTTGACAGTCTTTTAGCCCCTGCTGCTACAGTAGTGAAGTCATTAGGTCCTTATGTTTCCCCAAGAGCTTATCTTGACCTGCTCAATTCTGCTTATGACATAGTGAAAGATGGAGACGATCTGTTTGCAGAGTTTCTTAACATTAATCAGAACTCTGGTGAGAAACCATCCAGCTATCTCCATCGTCTTCAGACTGCTCTGAACAAAATTGTAAAGGTGAAGGCAATATCACCAACTGATTCAGACAAACAGCTTCTGAAACAATTCTGCAGAGGCTGCTGGAACAACACCTTGATCAGCACACTTCAGCTTGAAAAGCGAAAGGAGAAGCCACCCACCTTCTCAGAGCTATTGTTGCTTCTGCGCACTGAGGAAGATAAACAAACAGCCAAAGTGAACAGAATGAAACAGCATCTCGGTTTCACAAAGACCAAAGCTCAAGTTCAAGCACATAACCTATGTGAACCTGATGAGTATGACTTACCACCTCCAACTGAAACTCCCCCATCAGCGATGAATCGGCTCCAAAAGCAGATAGCTGATCTCCAAGCTCAGATTGCAGCACTCTCTTACCCCAAAGATAAACCACCAAACAAACCCCAAGCAGGAAAGAAAAAGTTGAAACCTACACCAAAAGAACCAGCTAGTGCTGAAACACAATCACAAAAACCTGTCACCATCCCGAAAAAACCCAAACCATGGTACTGTTTTCAATGTGGTGAGGATGGGCATATAGCGAGCAGCTGCACTGATCCACCGAACCCTGCACTTGTAAACACAAAGAAAAAAGAGCTGAAAGAAAGACAGCGAGCATGGGAAAAAGCAAACCCTGGTACTGAAAGTTCTTTAAACAAATAACTGTTTCTATTGAGGGACAAATAGGAACAGAGTTGACCAACAGTCCCACCACGACACAGAAAGTCAAGAAAAAAGTATCACTTAAAGAACACAGAGCTGTAAGAGCTGCTGAACTGCCTAGAGGTCTAGTAGGAAATAAGAGCACAGCAAATGTCAAAGTAAATGGAATTGAATGTAACTCATTGCTCGATACTGGGTCGCAAGTAATGACTGTGTCTCAGTCTTTCTATGATTCACACCTCTCTGATTACCCGATACACCCAGTGAGTGACATACTGGAAGTTGAAGGTGCAAACGGCCAGACAGTCCCGTACCTAGGCTACATACAGCTAAGTATGCAGTTCCCTAAAGAATTCATGGCTTCACAGCCTGAAGTTCAGACTCTTGCCTTGATAGTACCAGACACTCGCTCCAATAGCAGTGTGCCTGTTCTGATTGGTATGAATACTTTAGACCCTCTCTATGAACAGTTCTGTGATGGAAATCCTCTGGTAAGCAACACATACTGTGGCTACCAACAAGTTCTGAAAACCCTGCAGATCAGGCGAAAACAAAACTCAGAGGGTCAGATTGGTGTTGTGAAATTGAGTCGTCATGAACCGGGTATCATCCCTGCCGGACAGAAAATTGTCTTGGAAGGCTTTCTCTCTGGAAGTGAAGCAAATAATGAGAGATGGGCAGTAGTTGAAGAGCCCTCCATGTCATCGTTGCCAGGGGAATCTTCATTGACAGCTGTCTGATCTCTATCCCAGCATGTTCCCCGTACAAGGTACCTATTGTGCTACGGAATGAAACCAGCCATGACATTGTCCTTCCAACTAATTCTGTCATTGCAGAACTTAGCATCCCTCATGAGATCAGCCAGACCCACAACACCTATAGCCTCAGTCATTTGTGGTCATCATCCACTGTGTGCTCCAGTCAGCAACAGTCCCGTTGTGATGAGCAGGAAAGTGACAGCCTGAGTTTTGATTTCGGAGATTCTCCACTTCCTGCGAAATGGAAGAAACGAATAACACAGACACTGAACACCTACTCGGACGTGTTTTCCCAGCATGGCCTTGATTTTGGTCACGCAACGAAGGTCAAACATCGCATCAAACTGAAGGATGAGACGCCATTTAAGCATCGACCCCGGCCTATCCATCCAAAGGATTACGACGCTGTGAGATGACATCTTCAAAACCTTGTTGAAGCGGGTATCATCCGTGAATCAGAATCCCTGTATGCTTCACCTATAGTCGTAGTGAAAAAGAAGAATGGCGATGTACGCCTATGTGTCGACTATAGGAGATTAAATATGCAAACGATCAAAGACGCCTATGCATTACCGAACCTTGAAGAGTCATTCTCTGCGCTAAGTGGATCACAGTGGTTTTCTGTGATGGATCTGAAATCGGGATACTATCAAATTGAAATGCACGAAGATGACAAACCAAAAACTGCTTTTGTATGTCCCCTCGGATTTTGGGAATGGAATCGTATGCCTCAAGGAATCACGAATGCTCCAAGCACGTTCCAGCGCTTAATGGAGAAGTGCATGGGAGATATCCATCTACGTGAAGTGCTAGTATTCCTTGACGACATCATCATCTTTTCCCAGACTCTGGAGGAACACGAAGCTTGTCTAACCAAAGTCCTGGATTGTCTGAGGGAGAATGGTCTCAAATTATCTCCTGAGAAGTGCCGCTTCTTTCAGACGTCTGTCCATTACTTGGGGCACATTGTCTCACAGAAAGGAGTGGAGACCGATCCTCAGAAGATCGAAGCTCTCAAGACTTGGCCGAGACCCCGTACCTTGAAGGAACTTTGTTCTTTTCTTGGTTTTTCTGGTTATTACCGGAGGTTCGTGCAGGACTATTCAAAGATAGTCAAGCCACTGACCAACCTAACTGCGGGATATTCACCAGCGCGAAAGTCCGCCCAGAAAACCAAGACTGACGTGAAGTACTTCCATCCGAAGGAGCCATTTGGAGAAAGATGGACAGCAACTTGTCAGAATGCCTTCGAACGGATAATTGAAAGACTTACCTCATCACCAGTCTTGGGTTTTGCTAATCTGGAGTTGCCATACGTCTTGCATACAGACGCAAGCACTACGGGATTCGGAGCTGCCCTATATCAAGAGCAGGATGGACGGAAGCGCGTAATAGCCTACGCCAGCCAAGGCCTGTCGCACAGTGAAGCCAGATACCCAGCTCATAAGTTGGAATTTTTAGCCTTAAAATGGGCTGTTGTTGAAAAATTTCAAGACTACTTATATGGGCATTCGTTTACTGTTGTGACTGACAACAATCCACTTCAGTACATACTCACCACGGCGAAGCTAGACGCGACCAGCTATCGTTGGTTAGCTGCCCTGTCCACCTTCTCCTTTGATATCCAGTATCATGTGGGCAAGCAAAACCAAGATGCTGATGGTCTGTCAAGGAGGCCACATGGACCACTGGTGAATGACAACTGCTCACAGGAGGAGAGTCTGCGAATTCATCAGTTCACCTCTCATCACCAAACTCCTGTGGACGTTGCCAAGGCCACCTGTCAGTACCATGCAGCTGTGAATGAGGAGTCACCGTCTCATTGTCTCGTAGAGTCACTCGCTATCCACCCTGATGCAGTTCCACCTGTGTATGAGGACGTGGAGTCAGAGTTGCAAGGCCTCTGTTCTGTCCCAAAGCACAGTGAGGGTGATATAGCTAGACTACAGTGAGACGATCCCTCTATCAGCATGATCATCAAGGCGCTTGAATCTGGTGAGCCTGCACCTCAACAGGATGTACAGTCACCAGAGCTGATTTAGAGAGATGAGCCGCTTTGAAGTCAAAGAGTCACTGTTATACCGCAAGCGACAGTGTGAAGATAGGACAGAGTACCAACTTGTTCTTCCACGTGTTTTGAGGCTATCTGTACTCACCAGTCTCCATGACGAGATGGGTCATCTCGGTATCGAGCGCACCCTTGAGCTGGCCAGGTCCAGGTTTTATTGGCCGAAGATGTCAGCAGATGTCGAGTCCAAGGTCAAAAGGTGCCCGAGGTGTGTCAAGCGCAAACGTCAGCCAGAGAAGGCCGCGCCGATGGTCAGTATCCCAACCAGCCGACCCATGGAACTGGTCTGTATGGACTTCTTGTCCCTCGAATCGGACAGCCACAACACAAAGGACATATTGGTAATAACTGACCATTTCACAAAGTATGCTGTGGCGATACCCACAAAAGATCAGAAGGCCATCACTGTTGCGCATTGCTTATGGGAGCAGTTTTTCACCCATTATGGCTTCCCAGAGCGCCTACACAGCGATCAAGGCCATGACTTTGAGTCACAAATTGTCAAAGAGCTCTGTGCCTTAGTGGGTACAAAGAAAGTCAGAACAAGTCCCTATCACCCCAGAGGTAATCCTGTAGAGCGCTACAATCATACTCTGCTGAGTATGTTGGGTACCCTGAGGGAGAAAGAAAAGACCAGATGGCGTGAGTATGTAAAACCATTAACGCACGCATACAATTGTACAAAGAATGAGGTGACTGGGTATTCACCATATGAGCTCATGTTTGGGCGCCAGCCCAGATTGCCCATCGACATAGCTTTCGGGTTACCAGTCAAAGGAGCCTCATCCACGTCACACTCTCAGTACATGAAAAACTTGAAGTCCTACTTGAAGGAAAGTTACAGCATTGCCATCAAAAATGCGAAGAAAGTAGCTGACAAAAACAAAAAAAGGTTTGATATGAGAGTGAGAGAGTCATGTCTGGAAATGGGGGATCGAGTTCTTGTACGTAACCTCAGACTTCGCAACAAGCATAAACTTGCTGATCGATGGGAGCCCACTGTGTATGTTGTACAGAAGAGAGCAGGAGAGCTACCAGTCTACACGGTGTGTCCTGTGGGTCAGGATGGACCCACCCATACTCTACACAGGGATCTCCTACTGCCATGTGGGTTTCTTGCTGAAGAAGATGCGGAGCCTGAACAGCCAGTACGAGTCTCCAGACCCAGAACCAGACAAAGTACCCCTCAGTCAGCTGAAAACCCTGACGAGTCTGATGAAGAGGACCATTCATTGTCATATCCTCTACGTTTTGAGGTAGAGACAAGAGTCATTGGTACTGAAGCTCCAGATGTTACACAGATAAGTCCTCTGAATCATTCGTCAGCCATACCTGAAACCGTACCTGAAATCACTCCTGAAGTTCAATGCTCTGACATCCCAAGTTCCTCTACAGCAGAAGAAGAACTTGACCTTATTCAGTTCCCACCTGATGATCCAGTTGATACTGAACCTGCTGAGAGAGAATTGCCTTCGAACCAGAACAACATGAATGCAGAACCTGAGTCATCAGTTGAACGTAAAGAAACCAAACAAACAGAAAATGATCAGGAAGTAGCAATCACTCTAAGTGAGCCGAAGTTGACAACTACCTCTTTTCAAGAGCCAAGTGATACAGTAGTATCAGTTGGTCAACCCGGAAGAGTTGACAATGAAACCCCATTGCTGGATCTATCTGATTTGACAGTTGTTCCCAACACTGACAAACCCTGTCCTACACTTACTAACTCCTGTCCTGAGTCAAGTTCTGTAGAAGGCCCAGCCGGTGTTAGTGAGCCAGACCATGACACATTGCGTAGATTTGAACGTCAGAGAAAAGCTCCCGGAAGGTTTACTTATCCCCAATTAGGCAAACCTTTCATTTCTTTTGCTCAGACTATTCTTGAAGCTTTTAACAATGCTTTAGTTGAAACATTAGAGGGTAACGCTTTTCCATCTGAAAATGTCATGAAGGGACTCATGCCAGTTTAGAGAAGGAGGGTGTAACCCAGGTGACAAATGCATAATGTAAAGGTACAATAAATAGTTGATAAATAGTTGATTAAAAAGCATAAATAGCACAAATAGTAAAATGGGATAATAAATAGTGATAATTCTGATAATACAATTCATGAATGATGGGTTGTTATTGTAAAAACATGGTTTACATGTACTGTTATGTCAAGTACTTTTACTGTGACGATTATGATTGGGTACTTTTTATTTTGACACGCTGTTTTGCAAGCAGTCTGCTTACTGCGTAGCCATTTTCCAGTCAGTCGAGCTGAGGGAAGCCAAAGAGTTGGAGACTCCGTTTTTCTCTGCTCCACCTGCGAGCTAGAAACTTTGGAAAGAAAATATTTCTAAGTGTTTAGGACGTGTAAGTTCCTTTCTGTTTACCAAGCGACCAGCTCCGTGACCTGATGTATGTTTTGATGACCAGAAGCTTCGTTTCGTCGAGTTTTTCTTTTGTTGAATTGTCTTGGTAAGGAAATTTGTCTATTTTCCCCTTACTGTTGAAACAGCTGTTAATTTGCTTAATACTTCGGAAAAAACTTGAGAATTGTATTTTGTTTTGTTAATATTTGTTGTGAGGAATCTGAGAGGGTACATTTTGGTTGATAAGAGTAAGTTTATGGCTCGGAGTGAGCTGAATGTTTTTCACTTGCTGTGATCACGCACCAAGCGCGTGAAAGGTGAAAGGACTGAACGTGTCCTCATGAGAAGCCACTGTACTCGGTAATGTTGTGTAATTGCCGCGGTTTCAGTACAGTGTTGTTTATTTCATAGTATTCACCCTGTTTACTTGATAATGGTAATTTAACTGAATAGTATGCAATGCTTTTCAGTACGAAAGAAGTGTATGCAGTTTGCATAGCTTTTACTTTGAGATGATTGAGTTAAATGTTGTACAACTACTTGAAGTTTAAGCTGATTATATTTGAAGGTATATTTGACATTTGGCCTGATGTGTATATCATAGCTTAATGAAGGATATGGTTACACAGGTCAAGTTTTTGGGTTGGATCCGAATTCCGCGGAAGATCTGATGTCTTCATTTGATGGCAAGCCACCCGTTCGAGTGATTCCTGTTGTCATTCCCTATGGCAAAATCTGGTAGGATTGTGGCCGGCACGTGTCACATCATCTGACTATGACTGACTTGACTTATTGACTGTTACGCTTAACAAATTGAACCAAGGATTAATGCCTTGAACTGAACCTACCTGGAAATAACTCTTTTTCTTTTATGAAGAACAACTTAAAGGACACAACTTAAAGGAACTCCATTGAACTGTCTTCTACATTTAGTTAAAGGATTACTACCCAGCTTTTTCAAAGGACAATTATTTTTTTTATTTTATTCCTAAAGGGTCAAATTTTATTTTGGGTTATTGTAAATACTTTTCAATTCTACTACTAAAAGAAAGAAAAACGTATATCCCTGTGTGGTGTCTTTTACTTGCACTGTGTTTTTCTCTCTCTCCAGAGCCTAGTGTCTCAAATCTTGTATATTAAGAAACTGGCCTATCATCGACGTGTACATACCCAGTAGTGGGTTACATCATCAAAGATATAAAACTATGAAGTCAATATCTCAGGAAAGTATATTGTGACAATTTATCAAGATATCAGTATTATATCAAGGCTATTACATGGTGACAAAACTTTCCCTGGCTGACAAAATTGGCTTTTGGGACATGGAATGTCACCTCTCTGGTGGGGAAGGAGCCTGTGCTTGTGCGAGAGGTTGAGTGGTACCGACTAGATATAGTTGGGCTCACCTCAATGCATAGCTTGTGAGACCGACCCAAATGACTAGAATTTAGCCCCTAACTGAAGCTACTTCAGTCCAAGTGAATCACCCTTAAATTAATCTGTAGTGTTCCTCCACAGAGCAGGCCACTCAACTAAATGAATGTAGCAGGCGCATGATTCCTCAAATGCAACACTTTTATTAAGAATTCATTTTAATATAAAAATATATTTAAAACATGCAACTGTAGCTCCAGTATAACTTGTATGAATTGGGCCTCAAGAGACAGCAGTGTAGCAATGCGACATAGGCTCAGTCCCCCTAACCCCACAAACCAAACAAATAATCACAGCACTCGACAGCAAAAGCCAAATAAAAAAAAATACAAACCCAAATAATAAATGTACACTCAATAAAACCTGTTACAAGAGACACCCAAATGAAAATAACCCACAGCCAACAAAAAAAAACAAGATATGCATGTAAACCAGTACACTTGACTCCCCCTTAGATGTAATTACCCAAGCCAATACTGAGAGATTACAGTGCAATATCAAAAAAAACCCACACAAATTATCCAAAATCAAAATGGACTTAGAAAACACAATACAAACAAACACAAAACAAACAAACAGACACACAAACAAACAAACCAACACTCAAGCACAGCACAGTAAATGCAAGACACAGATGACACCATTCACCCTCACCCTCACACAAGTAGGAGACACGTCACCACACACGCACAATGTAGACACCAAACATACCACAAGCACACCAAGCCGCCATACAATGGCCCACAGGAAAAGTGGAGAGCAGCGGCCTTAGATTAAGACCCGTAAAGGTAGTTTAGAAACGTTAAGCTGAGTAGCAGAAGATGGCAGTAGAAAGCAGCAACTGCATGCAGCATATACTGTATAGCAAGCCGAATCGAAACAGCAAAGCGGCAACAGCAAAGCAGCAAAGCATCAGCCAACAAGTTTCTGTAATTAGAAACATAGTTAAACTCCGAAATGGTGAGAGCAAAGTACCTACCTAATAAAGACGAGGCAAAATGTTCAAACAGCAAACCTGTGGCGGTGCGTTTTGAGCTTACGACCAGGAAGCACTATAGTCGTCCCACACAACACAGCCTTGAACTCCAAAATATTAACCCCGAATCTCAAGGCCCACTTTCAAGCATAGGAGCCCTTGACGAACATCCAGCATATCCAGACAAGCACAGCCAGCCTACCCATCTCCACACAAATGTGAGCTGCAATCACGACACCTGTGCCTTAAAAAGGCCAACTGCACTGATGGCTAAATTAATGCCACACCCCCGTTCTCACCTCCATTGCACTTCGTCCTACCACAATTGGGATCTGGAAAAAAATTCCTGGAGAGGGGTTGGACTCTCTTCTATGCTGGAGTTGCCAAGGGTGAGTGGAGCCGAGCAGGGGTGGGGCTATTAATAGCCCCCCAGTTCAGCGTGCTAACATCGGAGTTCTCCCCAGTGAATAAGAGGGTCATTTCCCTGTGCTTTCAGGTCAGGGAATGGTCTCTGACTGTCATTTATGCTTATGCACCAAATGGTAGTTCAGAGTATCTGGTCTTCTTGGAGTCCTTGAGTGGGGTGCCAGACAGTGCACCACGAGGGGACTTCATTGTTTTCCTGGGGACTTCAATGCTCATGTGGGCAATGACGGTAAGACCTGGAGGGGTGTGACTGGGAGGAACGGCCTGCCCGATCTGAACCTGAGCAGTGTTCAGTTGTTGGACTTCTGTGCCATGCACGGTTTGGCCATAACAAACTGAGGTGTGACTGAGCATAAGGGTGTCCATAAGTGCACATGGCATGAGGACACCCTCGGCCATAGATCGATGATTGACTTTGTAGAAGAAGAAGGAGTCCTATCTCCTCCTGAAGAAGGAGTCCTATCAGGCTTGGCTAGCCTGTGGGTCTCCAGAGGTAGCTGACAGATACCAATGGGCCAAGCGGAATGTGGCTCTGTTGGTCACTGAAGCAAAAACTCAGGTGTGGGAGGAGTTCAGTGAGGCCATGGAAAGTTTCTTTTGGTTGGCCTTGAAGAGATTCTAGCAAACTGTCTGGCACCTCAGGAAGGGGAAGCAGTGCTCTGTCCCTACTGTTTACAGTGAGGATGGAGTGCTGTTGACCTCAACTGGGGACATCGTCCGACGGTGGAAGGAATACTTTGACGATCTCCTGAAGCCCACCATCATGTTGTCTGAGGAGGACGCAGAGTCTGAGGGTGCTTGGGAGGACTCGCCCATCATAGGGGCTGAGGTTGCTGAGGTGGTTAAAAAGCTCCTCGGTGGCTGGGCTCCGGGGGTGGATGAGATTCGTCCTGAGTTCCTGAAGGCACTGGATGTTGTTGTGCTGTCTTGGCTGACACACCTCTTCAACATTGCGTGAAGGTCAGGGACAGTGCCTCTGGATCGGCAGACTGGGGTGGTGGTCTCCCTTTTTAAAAAAGGGGACCGGAGAGTGTGTTCCAACTATAGGGGGAGGACACTTCTCAGCCTCCCTGGGAAAGCCTATGCTGGGGTGCTGGAGAGGAGAGTCTGGTCGATAGTTGAACCTCAGATTCAGGAGGAACAATGTGGTTTTTGTCCTGGTTGTGGAACACTGGACCAGCTCTTTACCCTTGCAAGGGTACTGGAGGGTGCATGGGAGTTTGCCCAACCAGTCTACATGTGTTTTGTGCACCTGGAAAAGACTTACGACTGTGTCCTTTGTGGTGCCCTGTCAGGGGGTGCTTCGGGAGTATGGGGTTCAGGGCCCACTACTGCTGGCCATTCGGACCCTGTATGACTGGAGCAGGAGTTTGGTTCACATTGCTGGCAGTTAGTCGGACTCGCTCCTGGTGCATGTGGGACTCCGCCAGGGCTGCCCTTTGTCACTGGTTCTGTTCATAACTTTTATGGACAGAATTTCTAGGTGCAGCCAAGGGGCGGAGGGTGTCCGGTTTGGTGGCAGCAGGATGACGTCTCTGATTTTTGTGGATGATGTGGTCCTGTTGGCTTCATCAATCTGTGACTTACAGCATGTGCTGGGATGGTTTGCAGCCTAGTGTGAAGCAGCTGGGATGAGGATCAGCACCTCCAAGTCCGTGGCCATGGCGGTCAGCTGGAAACAGGTGGAGTGCCTACTCCAGGTCAGGGGGGAGTTGCTACCTAACGTTTAAGTATCTCTGGGTTTTGTTCACGAGCGAGGGTAAGAGGGAGCAGGAGTTGGACAGATGGATCGGGGCAGCCTCAGCAATGATGCGGATGTTAAACCAGTCTGTTGTGGTAAAGAGAGAGCTGAGCCAAAAGGCAAAGCTCTCAATTTACTGGTCCATCTACATTCCCACTCTCACCTATGGTCACAAGCTGTGGGTAGTGACCAAAAGAATGAGATTGTAGATACAAGCTGTAGAAATGAGTTTTCTCCGCAGGGTGGCTGGGCTCTCCCTTAGAGACAGGGTGAGAAGCCTGGTCATTCAGGAGAGACTCAGAGTAGAAACGCTGCTCCTCCACATCAAAAGGAGTCAGTTGAGGTGGTTCGGGCACCTTGTTAGGATGCCCCCTGGATGCCTCCCAAGGGAGGTTTTCTAGGCATGCCCTACCGGGAGGAGACCCTGGGGCAGACCCAGGACATGCTGGAGAGATTGTATCTCTTAGCTGGCCTGGGAATGCCTTGGAATTTCCCCGGAAGAGCTGGTGGAGGTGGCCAGGGAGAGGGAAGTCTGGGCTGCTCTGCTTAGGCTGCTACCCCTGCGACCTGGACCCAGATAAGTGGTAGAAGATGGATGGATGGATGGATGGATGGATGGATGGATATTACATGGTGGCGCAGAGATATGAAGTTTATCTTCAAGTGGTGAATGTAGATATCACAAGTGAGTGAAGCGGATGAGTGATATATTTTTCAACACGAGAAGTTCATATCTTCGTGCCACCGTGTAATGTTATTTATATTATATGGACACATCTGCAAATAAAAACATGCAAGTTAATCAGAAAAATGTTATTTTTTATCTGGTTCGGGGTTTTGACACTGCACGTCCAGTCAGTGGGAAAACACTGGGAGTGATGTCGTCAGAGTGAAATATCAGGAACTATTATACATACAGGACACTTTTTCAATGGAATAAAAACATGTATTCTATTCCCTTCTAGTGGGTTTCATTAATTTGGTTTGAGAGCATGCAATATTGTTAGCATATTGCTTATCCTACATGTATTATGTACATCACTGCCCAGCAGAGAGTGAGCGTTGAATATGGTTTATGATATTGCACAGTTATCAAGATAACAGATGTTGGAGCTGATGAGAAAAGCACTCGGAGAGCGCAGACCTCCGCCAGGCAGCTCATCTCGCAATGATAAAGAATCCTTTAAAAAAATCCTGGATCAGAAGGTGATCCGGATCACCGCCAAAATTTAATGGATTGTTACTTGTGCCCAGTCACACCTCTGGAAAAAATTTCAGAGCAATCCGTTCATAACTTTTTCCGTAATGTTGCTAACAGACAAACCAACAAACAAACAAACCAACACTACCGAAAACATAACCTCCTTGGTGGAGGTAACAAACAAACCCCACCAAAAACAATACCTTGCCCCTGGTGGACTCTGTCCCAGGCGAGGTAATAATATTGGCTGGCTGTTTTTCGTAGTATATCAGATATATTCCTTTAGCTACTCATCTTCAACTCGTTCAATATCATGATAGCTGAATGTAATATATCTGATAGACCACTCAATGCTAATTAAAGATTTCACTTAGATCCGCAATGTATTTCTTCTGAAAAATGTGAGTTTTTCAACACAAGAAGATAAACTTTGTATCTTCAAGCCAGAATGTGATTTTTTTTTTATTATATGGACACATTCATAAACAAAAACTACCCAAATTTATCAAAACAATTCATCGATTTCCTTACGAGTGACATACCGTATAGAGATTTATGTCACAGTCTTGGTTCTCCTTGTCCTGGATGGAGCTTGTATGTAAATACAAGTGGTGTATTTCCCGTTTTTTTTTTAATTAGTTTATTTAACAGGAGCCATGTACAGAACAAGTCACATACCAGAGTTAGCTATACAGCTAATTTTCATCTGTGGTCCCTGGACAGGGGGCTTAAAACAAACAAACAATAAAACAATATGGACAATACATACACTACTATTGCCACTATGACTAAATATACACTAAAAACAGCAACATCATACGAAGACAACATCACAACATGCAACAATGACACAAGAACAACACACTACCATCAATACACAAATGACAAAACATAAGGCAGCACACATCACAAAATAATAAATTAATGATCACATCTTTGATAAGCCTTCAGCCATATCTTCAAGGATTTTTTAAATTGGCTGAAACTTGTACAGTCTCTAATATGAACTGGAATTGCGTTCCATTTTTCTACTGCACTGATAGAGAAAGCTGATTGGCCAAAGGAAGTCTTCCTGAAACTCCCATAACAATCACCTCTCACTGAAGATCTAGAGACCCTTAATTTATCTCTGCAAAGTGATATGTATTGCTTGAGAGGTGGCGGTGCAAGATCATGGATAAGTTTATACATCAAGCACATATCAGCAAAACAGATAAAACTCTCAAAGGTTAGTAAGTTGTGTTTTGTTATGATGGCACAATGATGGTAATTTCTTGTTTTTTTATCAAGAACTTTTATAGCCTGTTTATAGAGGGTGGCTAAAGGTTGTAAGATAGTCACCCCTACCTGGGACCAACTTGTAGAGCAGTAAGATAGATGTGAAAAAAATCATAGAATGTAAAAACAGTTTAGCAGCAGGTAAAGGCAATTGGTGCCTAATGATTAGCTCTGACACTTTTGGATATCTTTTTTTATGTGCTTTTTAAAGTTAAGTTAGAATCAATGATAACACCCAGATACTTGAAATTATCAACAGTATTTATCACCTCTCCCTTAACAAGGATATTAGGTTGTTGTTTTGGGTCATGCCTCTTGATGGAAAAATACATGGCTACTGTTTTGCTCACATTAAGAGTAAGACAGTTAACTGTCAGCCAATCAGACACTTTATTTAAAGTTGCAGTAAGTTGCGTTGCAGCTTGTTCACTCGTCTTGGCATGTGTATAAATAACTGTCATTTACATACATCTGAATGTAAACTTCTGAGCATATCAGAGGTAAGTCATTAATATATAGGCTAAATAAAATCGGTCCTAAAATCGATCCCTGGCGGACTCCAATGGTGCTATTAGATAGGGGAGAGCATGTGTCCATATTTCTTGTACACTGCTTTCTTGAATCTAAGTAAGATTCCATCCATGTCAGAGCGTTAGAAGAAAAGTTGAACTTTGAGAGTTTGTTTAATAGAACATTATGATTAACCGTATCAAACGCCTTTTTAAACTCAAGGAAGACAGCACCAACAACCCCTCCCCTGTCAAGTCTGGATTTAATTTGCTCAATAAAATAACAAAGTGCTGTTTCTGCTGAATGATTCTTCCTACCGGTAAATCCAAACTGCATGGGGTGTAGTGGAAATGAAATGGCTACCTTAGAGATGAATGCTAATGGACCTATAATTTGTAACGTCAGTTACATCACCTGATTTAAAGATAGGGTCTATTACTGCTGTCTTCCAGGCATTAGGAAAATAACTTTGTTTAATGGACAGATTGACCAAGTGAGTAACTGGAGAAGAGAAGATGTTTGCGTACTTCCTAACAAATGCACAATCACAGTCAAAAATATCTTTTGCCTTAGAGTTCTTAAACTGGTTTAAGATTTTAGTTACAGATGATTCTGGTACTTCTAAGATGTTAAACAATGGTAGATCATTATTTGGTAATGTAATGACCTTCTCTCTTGGACCAAAGCCTAGTGCTAGATTTTGAACTGAATCAATAAAGTAACTATTGAACACAGAAGAAATGTGGACTTTACCTTGGGTTATAGTCCCCTGCACTTGTAATTCATACCCTTTATATCTTTTATTATTGTCTTTCTTTAAAACTCTAATATTTTGTTTTGTTAAAACATTCATGTCCATATAATACGTTGTCATATCACCTAGCCCTGCAGTAACCATAACAGTGCAGTGATGTAGTCATTTTTACCCACAAGATAGTTTAAAATAAATTAAAAAAAATCAACTCATGTTTCCAAGGTGTGTTATTTTTAACCCAGTTTGTAATCCTGAACACGATTAGATTAAAACCAGTACAATACTGTCAAATGAATGTTCATTTATATTAGTATGTACGAGTCTTATCCCTAACTGATGTTTTAGCTCCAGGGAGTGCCAGCAATCTAATGGCTACTTCTCCGATCGCTGGAGCCAAACATTTCCTGGCCCTCTGCTGAGGTGAGAATTGCTTTCTCCTCTCATATAACACATTAAATCCACAGGCTGTTTTGGAAGTAATATTTTGTGCTGTCCTGTCCCATTATCTGTCACAGCAATGAGATACAGAAAGAGGACCTGGTTGCCTTTATCCAGAAGAAATCTCAGGAGTGTCTCCTGCGTGTAGATGAACCTGGGCAAAAAGAAGCCTACATCTTCTGGACAATTATGGAGCTCTTCTGCAAGAAAAATGGAGTAAGTTTTGTAGTTCATTATGTGATGGTTGAAGCAAAATTCTCTGAAATGTAAAAAATTGCATTAGTGATTAAATATACGGTACGCTCATCGGCCACTTTATTAAGTGCACCCATCCAGCTGCCGTTTGATGCAGGTATCTAATCAGCCAATTCCTTGACAGCAGCACAATGCATAAAATCATGAAGATACAAATCAAGAGCTTCAGTTAATGTTCACTTCAAACATCAGAATGGGAAAAATTGTGACCTCCAAAGTGTGACTTTCACTGTGGCATGGGTGTCGGTTTGAGCCAGATGTACTGATTTGAGTATTTCAGAAACTGCTGATCTCCTGGGGTTTTCACACACAACGGTCTCTAGAGTTTACACAGAGAGAATGGTGTGAAAAACAAACAAACACAAAAAACACTGAGCGAGCGACAGTTCTGTGGGTGGAAACAAATGCCTTGTTGATAAGAGAGGTAAGAGGAAAATGGCCAGATTGGTTCAAGCTGCCAGGAAGGATATAGCAGCTCCTAGCAACTCTTTACAACCGTGGTGAGCAGAAAAGCATCTCAGTATGCAACAGCACAACACCACATTGGGTTCCACTCCTGTAGCCAAGAACGGGAATCTTAGGATCAAAAACAAGTTCCTATTAATGTGGCCAGTGAGTGTACTTATGCTAAACATGCAAGTTAAAAATCCTTTTTTTTTAATAGAAACCAATGATGTGTGAAGTCGCACCATGCGTCTTCAAGGGCTGCAGGTGTTTGAGGAGGAAGGGAGCAAAAGTGAGTATATCATCACATCAACATCACCACCTGACTGTATTATGTGTCGTAAATGTGTACTTTTGCATTGTTTTATGTTGATGTCATGCTGACTAACATGAAAGTCCTGCTACAGGTTATTGGTGTGGAGAATCCAGAAAATTGGTGCCTTTCTCTGGCACATCTCTTGTGCTTCCCTGTCCCAGACACCAAGAAAAAAACAAGCATTGATTGAAATGGCAGACGATCTTGGTATGGAGAAGCTTCACAGGAACAATATTTTCTTCTGAAAGTAACCTCTCTTGTATCTTATCATCAGCTCTGGGCTGTTTCATGTTTCTTGGACTCTGATGTATTGTTTTTCACCTGTAGCCTGCAAAGGACAGCTTTTTCCGGCACAGATCTGCTATGTGGTAGCCCAACAAGAACTGGGAACATACCGTGACTCCACCTTTGACCTGATTGGATGTGAAAAGTATTTTGGTTTTCTGCATGTGTGCGTGTTTATTTTCCTTCACTTGTGACTAATATTTAATTCTTTTTGCAACAGTTTGCAGCCATGCAGTAAAGCAGCCATAAGGGAAGCAATTGAGCGTACTGAAGTTTATGAATACATGCTGTTCCTGTCAGGGTTCGCTCAGAAAAACTTCCAGGTTAGAATTTCTCTCTTAATTTTTTTATATATTTATAAAATATAAAATTGTCTAAAATTTAAACAGGACCCATTGTTCTGATGATGAATGACTCTTTCTGCCTTAGAAATACAAGGCCGTGCACGCCATCAAGTTTGCCGAAGCTGGACTTTCTGATCTTGCTCATGAATACGGTGTATGCATTGCTTCAGCAGTGATCTCTTCATCCATCAGCATCTCGGGGCAGTTGAAGAGACTGATGATGGTAAACATGATATTCAATACACTGTAAAAAAAATTATGATTGTGAATTTTATTGTACATGGTTTTGATTTACTGGCAACGTCTAATACCTGCCTCTCTCTCTCTCTCTCTCTCTCTCTCATAAAGTACTGTAAATAAATAATGGTAAACAACTGTAATATCTTACATAATATAAAATAGCACATAATCCAGTTTGCTCAGTTGGTGGATGCTTTAAAAAAAGTGACTGATAATTGTAAATGCAGGAAACAATTAAGATGAAAGTTACAGGTCTTGTTCAAGGACCCAGCCATGGCAGTTCAGTCTGGTGGTACATGGATTTGAACACACATCCTTCTGATCTGATCCATAACTCAATGCCTTAATGACGAAGCCACCAGCTACCATTAATTCAACCACCTCCACCACTCAATTAACTCATTGTACTGGATTATGTGTTAGTGTATTTTCAAGGTTTTAAATGCATAGTATTGTCTTCATCACCACTTTATTTTGACTTTGTCTGTCTGCCTTGTAGTTATATAAAATGCTGCACCAGAAGAAAACAGAAGATCTTGACCAAGAGCAGTCCTTCACACACAGCTGCCATAATGTCTCTTTGGATTCTGAGGACTCTGAATGTGGCCTAATGTCTGGTCAGACTCCTGCAGTCCAGCTTTCTCTTCCAGAGATGATCATTACACCGCAGGGTATGTTAGAATTCACTATTTGCACAAAACCTATTTAAAGTTGCAAAATCACCTGGCAATTCTTTATAGCTCGCTAACTCATAAATCAGTAAAAATTAACTGTAGAGAGGGAAAGAGATGAAGGTTGAAAGCATGAGGCTCATGCATTCTCGATTCAGTTGAACTGAACGATTGTGTGTCTGTTGAACAGAAGCCTTAGCATCATGATACATTCAGGGAGAGCTGCTGGGAGAAGGAGGTTTCAGCTGTGTGTTTGCGGGATTCCGTAAGGAGGATAGGAAACAGTAAATAATATCTGCACGTATGCAGTTTTTCATTTACTCCATTACATTTTAGTATCTCTCTGTTTCCTGACATCTAAGGTCGTATCTGTGGAATTGTAGTAATTGTATTAATTTGTTAACTTACAGCTTTTAGAACGTACTAATTATGTTTTTTTTTTTTAATCTGTGAACAGGTTGCTATTAAATATTTCCGCAAGACAAGCGATGACAAATACATCAACATTGTAAGTAAACTTACGTTGCTCTTAATTCACCTCGCAATCAAGTTTCAGATTCACATTTCATTACCTTTCATTCAGAACAGATATGAGTAAAAGACTGCTGATCTAGACTCAGAACCAATCCAAAACATTTTCCATTGCTTACCACGGTTTAGACATATGTGGCAGATCACAGAATCCAGGGACACATGTCGGCCCGGGGGCATTTTGAATTATTGACAGATTCAGAAAGTACAGTTTCTAAGCTTTCCAATGATGCCTTCCATGTGGAGATCTGACAATATTTGAAGAATGTGTGGCCTTTTGAAAGTGTATACTTCTTAAAACAGAAAAGGGAGAAAATTGCCCTCAAAGTTTTCCATCTCAGCTACTCTGGGTGTAGGGCGGGCACATAATGGTGCTCATTTGCATGATATTAAGGAAAGCCCTACCCCCTACGAGCTAGCACGATACTACTTTCATGTAAACAAAGATCACCACGTCAATTTTCCTTCCATGCAAAGTATGCCCAAAACAATTATGAAGTACAAAAATAAGTCCTAAAGTATACTTTAACATTTTGTGGTTGAAAAATTACTCACACCGTAAGAAAGAATAATAGCACGATGATGACACAACTAACACAACACTAGTTTCATGTAAAGCCTCGGTCACAACCGGCCGTATGTGCTCCTACAGCCGGTCTACATGCAAAAAACGCAAGAAACACACGGAGAGCACGCATGAAACGCACAAGAGTGCGTGTGTGAAAAGCACGAGAGCACTCGTGTGATGTGCTGATTTTCGAGCCGCAGACCGGCCGCAGAGGTTCTTTGTCATGTCAAACAAACTCTACGGGCACTTACGTTTTTTTCAGGTTGCAAGACAAACTTACGGCCAACGCGCGTCTTTCTCCGTGAACAAAAAAAAAAAATGCAGCGATTTGGGAAACGCCAAAAATCACACAGCCAAAAAATCGTACGTCCGGTTGTGACCTAGGCTTAACCAAATCACAACACTCTCCGTTACATGCAAAAATAACCACACAGCCTTAGATTAATAAACTCACCCCATCAGAAAGAGAAACGGCGCCTTGCACACACCAATGCCTCCGATGGAATGTAATCCTAGAACGGTCCGTGTATCATCCAATCATTCAAGTATTCCATTCAATCTGGAAAACGAGGTTGCATTTTTTTTTTTGCTAGAAATGGTGATCTCCGATGTAAATACCGTGTGTCTGTTTGCTTCGCGGTGTTTGCTCCTCTGCGCTCTGTTTAGTAACTCATTCCATAGTGAAATCACATGCCTGTATGCAGTTAAGTAGCCATGCGCTCAACTCGGATCATACAGCAAATTCGCGGAAAAAAAAAAACAAAAGACTTTAATCATCATGTGAATGGCCCATATGGTAATTTACCCACACCCCCCAGCAGGCTACAGTCCTGACAAAAACGAGACAATTTGCAACAAAAAATGTATGCTTTTCCAACAAAACAATCTATTATCTGAAATACTGATTGCATTCTTCAAGATCTCAACTTGCACATGATGGAAAAAAACAAAAATCACAAATTTCGAAAAAAAATGCTTCTTTTGCGATTATCTCGGATTCGTTTCAGCCGACATGTGTCCCTGGATTCGGTGAGGGGTCACATATTTTACTCCAAACCCACACATGTCATGTTTTGTTGTAATTTTAGCCCGGAGAGAAGGACCCCGTCCCTCTGGAAGTAGGCCTGATGCAGATGACGTCCATGCAGTCTCACTGTGAGAATATAGTGGAGCTGCTGGAATGGTTTGATCTGACTGAGGGGATCATCCTGGTTCTGGAGCGACCCAGTCCCTGCATGGACCTGCAAGAATACTGTAGTGCTTACTACGATAATGAAATGCCGGAAAGACTTGTTCATGACATCATGTGGCAGGTGGTTCAGGCTGCTCGTCACTGTTGTGACCACGGAGTTCTTCACCGTGATGTCAAGTCTGAGAATCTTCTCATCAACACAGAGACATTGCAAGTAAAGTTGATTGACTTTGGCTGTGGTGACCTGTTACAGGACTCCTTCTACATGAGCTTTTATGGTAATTGTACAATACATATGGGATATAATCAAAGACAAGGCAGTGGGGAATCATTTTTGTAATGGTTGCTGCTTTTTTTTCTTTCTTTTTCACTCAGGAACTCCTGTTTATTCTTCTCCTGAGTGGATATGTGACAGACGGTATCTAGGACGTCCTGCTACTGTCTGGAGTCTGGGTGTGCTCCTGTATTACTTGCTCCATGGAGGCTTTCCCTTTGAGACCAAAGAAGAAATTAGTAATGGGCACGTATATGTAGATCGTAAGCTGTCTAGAAGTGAGACAGTGCAGAAGCATCACATTTACGCCTGTATAATAAAACTATAAATTGCACCGCAAAATTAGTTTCAACACAATGATACATTTTTGTTTGTCAATGTGCACACAGACTGCTGTGAACTCATACTATGGTGCCTGAAGAAAGATCCTCAATCTCGGCCAACCTTGGAGGAAATCATCAGACACAAGTGGTTTACGTCAAGTGGGACTTCGCAAGTGAAACTTCAGGAAGACCTGGTAAGACAACAAGAATAGATTAGACATAATTAAAATAAGTAAAATCAGTTTGAGTGTTGCAGGCAGTTGTATATGATTACACATGAATTCATGATGTAAAAATCTTTCTCAGTGCCCGATGTTTCACGAAATGCCTGCGTATCAGCTTTTTCCTCAGACGCCCTGGAGGAGCCTAGATGGTACGTTATAATCCACCATTTGCACAAAAAACTGTGGTGAACAATGCTGTGTATGATTGATTATATGAAATTATAGCTCAGTATTGAGAAGGTAGATATGCAGAGTGCGGAAGCGGCAAATGTATGTTCTCCAGAGTTGTCTAAGAGTAATACCCAGGGTTCTCCAGAATATCTGAAGTAGCAGGCAAAAAAAAAAAAGCAGGTCGCTCTGGAATATGCAGTGGCAAAGGCACACGAATGTTGGGGGGGGGGGGGGGTCTGGGGGCATGCCCTCCAGGAAATTTTTTAATTTACATGCCTTCTGGTGCCTTCTCAGCAAATCAATTACGAACCATTTCAAAATTTGTATGAAATTTCCCTCCAGGTGTGTGTGTGTGTGTGTGTGTGTCTGCTTGGCTTTCTCAGTTCCCCTCTGTAGTACGCTGTCTGGCTCTGTAACATAACTACATGGTGAGCTTATTTGGTGCATGTGTAATGTACTTGATGTCCCTCTGGTGGGGTATTGTGGACTGTATAGTTTTAATTTCAGCAAAAAATTTGCACACCATTAGTTATTTGCAGGGCGGCACGGTGGTGTAGTGGTTAGCACTGTCGCCTCACAGCAAGAAGGTCCGGGTTCGAGCCCAGCGGCCGGCGAGGGCCTTTCTGTGTGGAGTTTACATGCTCTTCCTGTGTCCATGTGGGTTTCCTCCAGGTGCTCCGGTTTCCCCCACAGTCCAAAGGCATGCAGAATTGGTGGCTCTAAATTGACCGTAGGTGTGAATGGTTGTCTGTGTCTATGTGTTGGCCCTGCGATGACCTGGCGACTTGTCCAGGGTGTACCCCGCCTCTCGCCCATAGTCAGCTGGGATAGGCTCCAGCTTGCCTGCAACCCTGTTGACAGGATAAGCGGCTACAGATAATGGATGGATGGATGGATGGATAGTTATTTGCACTTGCACTTTATTCGTATAAAGCCTTAGCTAAGGGACCAGACATCTCTATGGGAACTTAGACACTTCAGGTAGCTTCTGGATATGGAAATAATTCTTAGATATGAAAATAGTAATTATGATTTATATGTGTAAACCTGGCGGCACGGTGGTGTAGTGGTTAGCGCCGTCGCCTCACAGCAAGAAGGTCCGGGTTCGAGCCCCGTGGCCGGCAAGGGCCTTTCTGTGCAGAGTTTGCATGTTCTCCCCGTGTCCACGTGGGTTTCCTCCGGGTGCTCCGGTTTCCCCCACAGTCCAAAGACATGCAGGTTAGGTTAACTGGTGACTCTAAATTGACCGTAGGTGTGAATGTGAGTGTGAATGGTTGTCTGTGTCTATGTGTCAGCCCTGTGATGACCTGGCGACTTGTCCAGGGTGTACCCTGCCTTTCGCCCGTAGTCAGCTGGGATAGGCTCCAGCTTGCCTACGACTCTGTAGAACAGGCTAAAGTGGCTAGAGATAATGAGATGAGATGAGATGTGTAAACCTGCAGAAAACATAGACTTTATGTTTATTTGGCCCACAGAAAGTTTTAGTTTCTTCTTCGGTGGCATTTTGTGAAAACCGAGTGAAATCATCTGCAACAACCACCAACTGTGTCTTTACCGTCGTCTGCTTACGGCGTAGTCACGTGGTCTGGCTCAGCCGATCAGAATGTGAGAATCAGTCAACAAATATGGCGTCGCTTCTGGTCATGCTAGACCCAAATTGAAGACAATTTCGTGGTGAAATAATTGGATTTATAGCAAATTATGGGCAGCGGAGACAATATAAATCACTTGACCATTGAAAGGCAAGATTTTTTTTTCTGAGATCACGTAGCTGGCAGAGACCTTCTGTATAAGTGGAGAAAACTGCTGGTCACTAGCGCTTGTGGACATCTCTGAATACCTGACTTATCTGATCAATCACAAAATGTTTGGAAAAACACATACTTTTCACGTACTTCCTACCTACTTCCTTGTTTACTTCATTTTACATTCAGAATATAATATTCATGCCAGATTAATAATTCATTACTGTCTACTGTGAGAGGACAAGAGCATAAAATGTTCATTCGTATTTCAGTTGAACTGAATGATTGTTTGTTAAAAAGAGGTGTCTTTATCACCGTGTGCTGTAGGAGTGCTGCAGAAACAAAGAACCTTCAGCTATGTGTATGAGACGGTGACTGTGTGAGCCACTGGTTTGTTCACAGAGTGCAAATGAAGTTAATTGACTTTGACTGTGGGGACTTGTTAAGGGACTTCGTCTCCACGAGCTTTGAAGGTAAGTGTCCAATACATATGGGATATAATCAAGTGGGGAATCATATTTGTAATGGTTGCTGCTCTTTCTGTTTATCGCTCAGGAACTCCTGGTTTTTATCCTCTTGAGGGTATACGTGTTGGACAACATCGGACGTCCTGCTACTGGACACTTTCCCTTCCAGACCAATGATGAAACGACTGATCTGAGCATACCTGTCGATCGTGAGCTGTTGAGAGGTGAGACAGTGCAGAAGCATCACATTTACCCCTGTGTACTAAAGCTGTATAACTTTCACAGAAAAATTAGTTCCAACATCTCATCTCATCTCATTATCTGTAGCCACTTTATCCTGTTCTACAGGGTCGCAGGCAAGCTGGAGCCTATCCCAGCTGACTATGGGCGAAAGGCGGGGTACACCCTGGACAAGTCACCAGGTCATCACAGGGCTGACACATAGACACAGACAACCATTCACACCTACGGTCAATTTAGAGTCACCAGTTAACCTAACCTGCATGTCTTTGGACTGTGGGGGAAACCGGAGCACCCGGAGGAAACCCACGTGGACAACATGTAAACTCCACACAGAAAGGCCCTCGTCGGCCATGGGGCTCGAACCCGGACCTTCTTGCTGTGAGGCGACAGCGCTAACCACTACACCACCATGCCACCCTAGTTCCAACATAATGATTATTTATTGTTTGTCACTGTGCACACAGACTGCTGCGATCTGATACTGTGGTGTTAAAACGACTTTAGATACACTACTGTAGTGCAGTATAATTAGTGAACTGTATTTGGTCATATTGAGTTCTGTAACAGATCACTGTGATTACACAATCATATTGTGTTCACATTATATCATAGTGTTCACATTATAATTGGACATTTCTGTTTTTATTATTATTATTATTATTATTACAATCCCGATTCCAAAAAAGTCAAGACAAAGTACAAATTGTAAAGAAAAACAGAATGCAATAATTTACAAATCTCAAAAACTGATATTGTATTCACAATAGAACATAGACAACATATCAAATGTCGAAAGTGAGACATTTTGAAATTTCATGCCAAGTATTGGCTCATTTGAAATTTCATGACAGCAACACATCTCAAAAAAGTTGGGACGGGGCAATAAGAGGCTGGAAAATTAAAGGTACAAAAAAGGAACAGCTGGAGGACCAAATTGCAACTCATTAGGTCAATTGGCAATAGGTCATTAACATGACTGGGTATAAAAAGAGCATCTTGGAGTGGCAGCGGCTCTCAGAAGTAAAGATGGGAAGAGGATCACCAATCCCCCTAATTCTGCACCGACAAATAGTGGAGCAATATCAGAAAGGAGTTCGACAGTGTAAAATTGCAAAGAGTTTGAACATATCATCATCTACAGTGCATAATATCATCAAAAGATTCAGAGAATCTGGAAGAATCTCTGTGCGTAAGGGTCAAGACCGGAAAACCATACTGGGTGCCCGTGATCTTCGGGCCCTTAGACGGCACTGCATCACATACAGGCATGCTTCTGTATTGGAAATCACAAAATGGGCTCAGGAATATTCCCAGAGAACATTATCTGTGAACACAATTCACCGTGCCATCCGCCGTTACTTTTTTTAGGTACTTTCTTTTTAAAATAAAAGTTTTTCGAACTAAGATCAGGTGGTTTTATCAAGTCACTAATGTTCCATCTTGAGGACTTCTTTCCTCGACTTGATGACACCAACTCCATGTCTTGATGCATTGGCTATCCTGCGATTGTCCTGTTTTTATCTCGAGACTCTGAATTGTTGCGTGTCCATTGACAGAGCCCCCTGTCTCTGTCTGAATTGTTGCGTGTCCCTCATCATTGTGTCCCAGTAACTTTTGCTTCATCTCAAAACTTCCTTTTGAGGATCCCACCAGCTTTACAACATCACCACTATGTGTAATCAAAACGCCTGAGCCTTTATTACCTTGGATTCTTTCCAGGATCTGCTTTTGTTCTGCAGAGTTATACATCTTCAGATGTATTTCTTGGGTACACAATGAGGGGCTAATCTCCTTAATGCTTTCCAGATGTGCTTTAGCTTTCTCACTGTTCTTTCCAAAGAGTGTGACCATTGTCAACCCTGTAACATCTTTTACCCTCATCTCAGTCCCTTAATCCTCAATCACCTTAACAACATCCTGCCATTGGAAGAGTATAAAGTTTAAGCTATCTGTGTCCACTGGAAAGCTTTGAGGACTGCTGTGAGAAGACCTGGCCCATGTATCACTATCGAAGCTTGGATGCCTCCTAAGAGATCCGCCTGAGGCAGAGTCACTATGTAATGGAAATGAGTGATGGAGCAGGGTGAGACTAGATGGAGAATTTGCTGATAATGGTGATGCACCATCAGCAAGTGGGCTCTGTCGATGAGCAAGCAGTTCACTGCTGTCCTGCGATTGATGGACTGCTTGCATTTCTTTCAGCGTAGGATGAATAAGTGCTCTGAAGACTCCTGTGGGGGATCCAGCAGATGTCATCTCTCTATATGAAGATGATAATGATGGGGCACTATCAAGTAACTGACGCTGACTAACAGCATCCATGTTATGAACATTCCTCGACATAGAAGCAAATCTGTGATCCAAACTATTATGCTCTGTGTCATAAGAGAAGCCATTGCGAAGAGCTGATGGAGATCTATTATGCAGCTGATGTTCATGAACCTGAAGCTGTAGGAGCTCAATGCGCATGAGCTTTAGTTTCAAGAAGGAGCCCTTTAACTGGAAATTACCTTCATTGGAGTCTGCCCCTGACTGAACAGATTGATCATAATAGACTGAAAGGTCATTCAGATAACGTGCTGAGAGATCATTTAGTGCTTTATAGCCAGTGGAATGTAGATAAGGTAAGAAAGATGTGATTAAATCTTTGAGTTCTTATAAGAACTGTTTATGGACTTCCCTATACAACAAGCATACTGGAACATCCAGACAGCAGGGCATTAGAAAAGAATAACCCACAGGTAACAACAGCATGAGCTAGTTTTTTTTTGCATCACATTGTTTCATTTACAGCATTTACCAGACACTTTTATCTAGAGCGATGTACAACATATCCAGAGCAGCCTGGGGAGCAGTTGGGGGTGAGGTACCTTGCTCAAAGGGCACTTTAGCCATTCCTGCTAGTCCAGGTAATCAAACCAGTGACCTTTTGGTCCCAAAGCTGCTTCTCAACCATTAGGCCCACTTAGAGAAAAGTTCTATCAATAAATACATCCTCATGCCAGTTCACTAGTTCAGGGACTACCAGTAAAATCTAAAACTCAGTCAGGGAGGTTAGTACAGTATGAAAAAAATAAAATAAAATAAAAGCAATCTTTCTGCTTTTGCTCCAGAAAAAGGATAAAAAGCAAAAAAGATTGTATCCCATCCCATCTCATTATCTGTAGCCGCTTTATCCTGTTCTACAGAGTTGCAGGCAAGCTGGAGCCTATCCCAGCTGACTATGGTATTTTAAAAAAAATTCCCATTGAATTAGATAACTGAGATAAAACTGTTTCCCCTTGTATGTATGCTTCTTTTTTATTTTTATTTATTATTAGTGTTCTTGCCTGTGGGGCGGCACGGTGGTGTAGTGGTTAGCGCTGTCGCCTCACAGCAAGAAGGTCCTGGGTTCGAGCCCCGGGGCCGGCGAGGGCCTTTCTGTGCGGAGTTTGCATGTTCTCCCCGTGTCCGCGTGGGTTTCCTCCGGGTGCTCCGGTTTCCCCCACAGTCCAAAGACATGCAGGTTAGGTTAACTGGTGACTCTAAATTGACCGTAGGTGTGAATGTGAGTGTGAATGGTTGTCTGTGTCTATGTGTCAGCCCTGTGATGACCTGGCGACTTGTCCAGGGTGTACCCCGCCTTTCGCCCGTAGTCAGCTGGGATAGGCTCCAGCTTGCCTGCGACCCTGTAGAAGGATAAAGCGGCTAGAGATAATGTGATGTGATGTGTGATGTTCTTGCCTGTTTACTTGTTTTCCCTTTTTTCTTTCTATCCATTGACATTAACAACAGCATTTCCTAAATAATTTATTTTCAATTTTGTATTACAAGTTGTTTATACTAGATTTTGATTAGATTGTTCACCTTGATAAATTCTGTTCTCTATATTTAATAGGATGATAACATGATGATGCTGCCATATTGGTTTTGTACATTTGTATTTTTTCAATAAAGTGTTATTTAAAAAAAAGAAAAGAAAAAGAATGCATATGCAATAATGTTCTGCGCATGCGCATTATCTTCTAGTTCTTCTTTGACTTGAAGCGGTTCTCAGGGGACATTATTGTGTATTTACCTCCACCTAGCAGTCTGGAGTGGTGCGAACTCAGGAGGTTCTAAGAAAGAACTCATGTGTAAATGTCTCATCTCATCTCATTATCTCTAGCCGCTTTATCCTTCTACAGGGTCGCAGGTGAGCTGGAGCCTATCCCAGCTGACTACGGGCGAAAGGCGGGGTACACCCTGGACAAGTCGCCAGGTCATCACAGGGCTGACACATAGACACAGACAACCATTCACACTCACATTCACACCTACGGTCAATTTAGAGTCACCAGTTAACCTAACCTGCATGTCTTTGGACTGTGGGGGAAACCGGAGCACCCGGAGGAAACCCACGCGGACACGGGGAGAACATACAAACTCCACACAGAAAGGCCCTCGCCGGCCACGGGGCTCGAACCCAGACCTTCTTGCTGTGAGGTGACAGCGCTAACCGCTAACCACTACACCACCATGCCGCCCCACGTGTAAATGTGATTAATTAAAAAAAATCAAAACAAATTCACTACATTCTATCAACTAAGTTTTTCTCTCTCACACACACACACACACACAATTTTATATATATATATATATATATATATATATATATATATATATATATATAGTGCCCTCCACAATTATTGGCACCCCTCATTAAGATATGTTCTTAGGCTTCTAATAAATTCATTTTTTTAAATAATATCAGACAACAATGCAAAAAAAAAGAAAAATCCAACCTTTAATTCAAGTGCATTTATTCAGTGGGAAAAAATCCTACATTAAGAAATAATTCTTTTACATGAAATCATGTGTGCCACAATTATTGGCACCCCTCATGTTAATTTGTACAACTCTCTTTTGCCAAAAAGATAGCAAATATTCTCCAAAAACATTTCACAAGATGGGAGAATACAGAGAGAGGGATATTCGACCATTCCTCTTTGCACAATCTCTCTAAATCATCCAGATTCCTGGGTCCTCTCCTATGCATTCTCCTCTTCAGCTCACCCCACAGGTTTTCAATTGGGTTGAGGTCTGAGGACTGAGATGGCAATGGGAGGAGCTTGATTTTGTGTCTGGTGAACCATTTTTTGTGTAGATTTGGCCACATGTTTAGGGTCATTATCTTGCTGAAAGACCCAATAATGACCCATCTTCAGCTTTCGGGCAGAGGCCACCAGATTTTGATTTAAAATGTCCTGGTATTTCAAAGAGTTCATGATGCCATGCACCCTAACAAGGTTCCCAGGGCCTTTGAGCTTTGGAGAACTTTTTACTTCTCTTACCATCCTCCTCACTGTGCATGGTGGCAAAATAAACTTGCATCCTCGTCCAGGCTTGTTTGCCACTGTTCCCGTTGTTTTAAACTTCTTGATGATTCCTCTGACTGTAGATATGGGCAGGTGTAGGCGAGCGGCAGTTTTCTTGTAGCCGTTGCCTGACTTATGAAGGTTGACACACATCTGCCTTACTTGAATGGTGTGTTCTCTTGTCTTTCCCATGTTGAAGAGTGGATAAGAGAAATAGGCCTCTGTGTCACATCATATTTATACCCCAGGGAAACAGGATGTGATGAATTACTAATTAAAGGTTCCTAGATACTCTGATAAACTTTATAAACTACAGTAGAAATGACAGAAATGCTTCAATTACATTTATTTTCAAGGAATTGTTATGGGTGCCAATAATTGTGGAACAGGTGATTTTATGAAAAATAATTATTTCTTAGTCAGGGATTTTCATTTTTTTAAAAATTCACTTGAGTTAAGGGTTACATTTTTCTACAGTTTTCAGTGTGAGATTATGCTTCTGCAATACAAATTGAATTTATTTTAAGGCTTTTAACACATCTAAACCAGGGGTGCCAATAATTGTGGAGGGTGCTGTAGTGTTTATATACTAAGTGCACCATTTTTTTTAGGCGGAAGTGACGTCTAAATTTCATTCTCATTTCAAACAAAAGGCACATGATCACTTTTTCTCTGCTGCAATGTGAAGAAGTTGCTCGAAAATGTGGAAAGCAAAGATAATTCACACAATCGTCTTCTTATTTCCCCAGCCGTCGTGTTGTGGTAAGTGTTGATTTTGTGGAGACTTTTTGAAACTAGCTGTGTTTTTGTTTTTGGGAGAGTGCTTGTAATTTACAGTGTAAATGCCCATCACATACACTACCATTCAAAAGTTTGGGGTCACTTTGAAATGTCCTTATTTTTGAAAGAAAAGCACTGTTCTTTTCAATGAAGATGACTTTAAACTAATCAGAAATCCACTCTATACATTGCTAATGTGGTAAATGACTATTCTAGCTGCAAATGTCTGGTTTTTGGTGCAATATCTCCATAGGTGTATAGAGGCCCATTTCCAGCAACTATACTCCAGTGTTCTAATGGTACAATGTGTTTGCTCATTGCCTCAGAAGGCTAATGGATGATTAGAAAACCCTTGTACAATCATGTTAGCACAGCTGAAAACAGTTGAACTCTTTAGAGAAGCTATAAAACTGACCTTCCTTTGAGCAGATTGAGTTTCTGGAGCATCACATTTGTGGGGTCGATTAAATGCTCAAAATGGCCAGAAAAATGTCTTGACTATATTTTCTATTCATTTTACAACTTATGGTGGTTAATAAAAGTGTGACTTTTCATGGAAAACACAAAATTGTCTGGGTGACCCCAAACTTTTGAACGGTAGTGTACACACTGCATTCTACCAAATAAATTTGTCTGAGTGTGTAGAACTGAAATCATTTAAGTGTATGCAAAAAGCTGAATCACCAGACAGTTAATGCAGTACTAAAACACACAGGGCAGGATGGGCCATGTCATGTATCACTGTTTAATACAGTAATTTCTTTCACTCTGCACTTCAGGGTGTCATCATTTTCTCTTTGTTCTATTTGTTTACTGTATTAAATAATTTGTGTTCCTGTTCGAGCAGACAAGTTGTTCAGCAGCTCAGCCATCAGTCAACTCCAAAAGTTTTGATACCCTCCAAACAATGACTAAATCAGTTCTTTTATAAGTATGATGTTAGTTATAATGGTTTTCCTGTTGACTTCATTCCATTTTAATAATCTGATTCTATCACACCCCTCCTAGAACTGCCACCTTATTGTGGTGGAGGGGTTTGTGTGCTTGAATGATCCTAGGAGCTATGTTGTCGGGGGCATTATGCCCCTGTCAGGGTTTCCCAAGGCAGACAGATCCTAGGTGACAGGCCAGGCCAAGAGCAGTTCACCAAAACCCTTATGGAGGAAAACTCGAGGACCATGACGTCGCCCGGTATGGCGCAGCCGGGGCCCCACCCTGGAGCCAGGCCTGGGGTTGGGGCTCATATGCGAGCGCTTGGTGGCCGGGCCTTTGCCCATGGGGCCCGGCCGGGCTCAGCCCAAAGAGGTGATGTGGGCCCGACCTCCTGTGGGTTCACCACCCACAGAGGTAGCAGTAGAGGACTGGTGCAGTGTGGATTGGGTGGCAGTCGAAGGCAGGGGCCTCAACGACCTGATCCCCGGACACAGTGGCTAGCTGTTGGGACATGGAATGTCACTTCGCTGGGGGGGAAAGAGCCTGAGCTTGTGCGGGAGGTTGAGAGGTACCGGCTAGAGATAGTCGGGCTCACCTCCACGCACAGCTTGGGCTCTGGAACCCAGCTCCTCGAGAGGGGCTGGACCCTCCACTTCTCTGGAGTCGCCCGTGGTGAGTGACGGCGGGCTGGTGTGGGCTTGCTTATAGCTCCCCAGCTCACCCACCATGTGTTGGAGTTTACCCCAGTGAACGAGAGGGTCACCTCTCTGCGCCTTTGGATTGGGGAGAGGGCTGTTGTTTGTGCCTACGGGCCAAATAGCAGTATAGAGTTTCTGGCCTTCTTGGAGTCCCTGGGAGAGGTACTGAGGGGTGCTCAGACTGGGGACTCCATTGTGCTATTGGGGGACTTCAATGCTCATGTGGGCGATGACAGTGACACCTGGAGGGGCGTGGTTGGGAGGAACAGTCGCCCCGATCTGAACCCAAGTGGTGTTTTGTTATTGGACTTCTGTGCTAGTCACAGTTTGTCCATAACAAACACCATGTTCGAGCATAGGGGTGTCCATAAGTGCACGTGGCACCAGGACACCTTAGGTTGGAGGTCGATGATAGACTTTGTTGTCGTTTCATCTGATCTCCGGCCCTATGTCTTGGACACTCGGATGAAGAGAGGGGCTGAGCTGTCAACTGAGCACCACCTGGTGGTGAGTTGGATCTGCTGGTGGAGGAGGAAGCTGGACAGACCTGGCAGGCCCAAACGTATGGTGAGGGTCTGCTGGGAACATCTGGCTGAGCACTCTGTTGGGGAGGTCTTTAACTCCCACCTCCAGTAGAGCTTTTCCCAGCTTCCGAGGGAGGCGGGGGACATTGAGTGGACCATGTTCTCTACCTCCATTGTGGACGCAGCTGTTTGGAGCTGTGGCCGTAAGGTCTCCGGTGCCTGTCGTGGCGGCAATCCCCGAACCCGGTGGTGGACACCAGAAGTAAGGGATGCCGTCAAGCTGAAGAAGGAGTCCAATCAGGCCATGTTGACCTCCGGGACTCCTGAGGCAGCTGATGGGTATCGGCAGGCCAGGCGTGCTGCAGCTCGGGCAGTTGCGGAGGCAAAAACTCGGAACTGGGAGGAGTTCGGGGAGGCCATGGAGAAGGACTATCGGTCGGCCTCGAAGAAATTCTGGCAAACCGTCCGGCACCTCAGGAGGGGGAAGCAGTACTCTGCCAACACTGTTTACAGTGCGGGTGGGGAGCTGTTGACCTCGACTGGGGACATTGTCGGGCGGTGGAAGGAATACTTTGAGGATCTCCTCAATCCCACCATCATGTCTTCCATCGAGGAGACTGAGGCTGATGACTCAGAGGTGGACTCGTCCATTACCCAAGCCGAAGTCACTGAGGTGGTTTGCAAGCTCCTCGGTGGCAAGGCACCGGGGGTGGATGAGATCCTCCCTGAGTATCTCAAGTCTCTAGATGTTGTGGGGCTGTCTTGGTTGACACGCCTCTGCAACATTGCGTGGTGGTCAGGGACAGTGCCTCTGGAGTGGCAGACTGGGGTGGTTGTCCCTCTTTTTAAGAAAGGGGACCGGAGATTGTGCTCCAATTATAGGGGAATCACACTTCTCAGCCTCCCAGGGAAGGTTTACTCCAGGGTACTGGAGAGGAGAATTCGACCAATAGTCGAACCTCGGATCCAGGAGGAACAATGCGGTTT
Organism: Neoarius graeffei; assembly: GCF_027579695.1. NCBI lineage: Eukaryota > Metazoa > Chordata > Actinopteri > Siluriformes > Ariidae > Neoarius > Neoarius graeffei. Next base: position 8,928,156 of record NC_083590.1, read on the forward strand.
TCGTCCTGGTCGCGGAACACTGGACCAGCTCTATGCCCTTCATAGGGTGCTCGAGGGTTCATGGGAGTTTGCCCAACCAGTCCACATATGCTTTGTGGGTCTGGAGAAGGCATTCGACCGTGTCCCCCGTGGTATTCTGTGGGGGGTGCTTCGGGAGTATGGGGTTCGGGGATCTTTGCTAAGGGCTGTCCGGTCCCTGTACAAACGGAGCAGGAGTCTGGTTCGCATTGCCGGCAGTAAGTCAGACCTGTTCCCAGTGCATGTTGGACTCCAGCAGGGCTGCCCTTTGTCACCGGTTCTGTTCATAATTTTTATGGACAGAATTTCTAGGCGCAGCCAGGGGCCGGAAGGAATCCTGTTTGGGAACCACAGGATTTCATCTCTGCTTTTTGCGGATGATGTTGTCCTGTTGGCTTCTTCAAACCAGGACCTTCAGCATGCACTGGGGTGGTTTGCAGTCGAGTGTGAAGCAGCTGGGATGAGAATCAGCACCTCCAAGTCCGAGGCCATGGTTCTCGACTGGAAAAGGGTGGCTTGCCCTCTCCAGGTTGGTGGAGAAGTCCTGCCTCAAGTGGAGGAGTTTAAGTATCTCGGGATCTTGTTCACGAGTGAGGGAAGGATGGAGCCTGAGATCGACAGGTGGATCAGTGCAGCCTCCGCAGTGATGCGGTCGCTTTACCGGTCCGTCATGGTGAAGAAGGAGCTGAGCCAAAAGGTGAAGCTCTCAATTTACCGGTTGATCTACGTTCTGACTCTCACTTATGGTCATGAGCTTTGGGTAATGACCGAAAGAACAAGATCGCGGATACAAGCGGCCGAAATGAGTTTCCTTCGCAGGGTGGCTGGGCGCTCCCTTAGAGATAGGGTGAGAAGCACAGTCACTTGGGAGGAGCTCGGAGTAGAGATGTGGAGCTCCTCCACATTGAGAGGAATCAGCTGAGGTGGCTTGGGCATCTTTTTCGGATGCCTCCTGGACGCCTCCCTGGGGAGGTGTTCCAGGCATTTCCCCCCGGGAGGAGGCCCCGGGGAAGACCCAGGACACGCTGGAGGGACTATGTCTCTCGGCTGGCCTGGGAACACCTCGGTGTTCTTCCCGAGGAGCTGGCCAAGGTGTCTGGGGAAAGGGAAGTTTGGACTTCCATGCTTAGACTGCTGCCTCCGCGACCCGGTTCCGGATAAAGCGGAAGAAGATGAGACGAGATGAGATGATTCTATCACACCAGTTACAAACATGCACAACTTTCTATCAGTGAAATGAATAAACAATTTATTTTTGCCTTTTTGACTGTCAAAGAAATGTCACGTTTTAGTGCTTGAATGGTTAAGTTACAAGACTAAATATGACTATGCTTTGTGACAAAACCACTGAGAATAACAGTTAAAGAATATACATAGACGCAGGAAGTGGCAGCTGCCGTAGCTGTAGCTTATTAGGTGTTCCCAACGCATCCCAAAACAGTTGTCTGGACAGTGTGTGTCGGCACGCTTCTCTGTTTAGATGATGACGTGCTGGCGCAGGAGTAAAGTGGCCATTTGCTATATGATTATGATGATTATTACTTGATTGTGTTGTTACATCATGTAACTCTCCAGAAACCTGATCAAATCATGAGAAAAGCACACTTTAGCTAGATAGGTTTTAGACACTCTTAAACAGACTGACGGTTTTTATCAGCGTGTTGGTTACACTATGTGATCTCAGTAGGCAGACACCAATGCAAAACTAAATAATCGCCTGAATAAAAGAATTTCCATGTAATTTTGTTACAATATACAGTATGGATGTTTTCTTAAAGTATATATGGCAAAGTATATAATAGGTGGAAATCTTTGGACAAAGACCTTTTGAATCAGAGTTGAAAGTATCTGCAAACTCAGATGATCCCTAATTCCCTGTTTTTTATTATTTTACAGAGGTTAATTCCATCATTGGCTATTGCCTCAGCTCTGAAGGCCTCAGCTTTCCCAGTTACATAAAGAGAGTCACTGTGAATGATGCCACTGTCTTTTATTATAACAGCAACATGCATTCAACTGCAAAATGTCCCGATTGGCTCAACACCACAGCTGATCAACAATGCTGGAAATAGATAAGTTTTATATCACAGTACAACAGGGAACTTATGGCTGTAGCACTCCAAACAGCCATCAAGCAGTTCAGAAAATCTCCAAAGGAAGGCGCCCAGGAGGCATCCTAATCAAATGCCTGAACCACTTCAGCTGACTCCTTTTGACAGGAAAGAGCAGTGGCTTGACTCCGAGATCCCTCCAGATGTCTGAGCTCCTCACCCTATCTCTAAGGGTGAGTCCAGCCACCCTGTGGAGCAAGCTTATTTCAGCCACCTGTATCTGCAATCTCATCCTTTCGGTCACTACCCGTCAACTACCTTCCATGAATTCTCTCGGGTGATTATAACACACCAGAGGGACCCGAACAATTCAGCTGGAGGCTGGGTATACAGTCACACTTTTGGGCAATTTAGAGTAGCCAATTGAACTAATCTGCTGTGGGAGGAAACCGGAGCACCTCATGCAGGTACGAGGAGAACATGCAAACTCATTATATTACATTAAAAATCCTATGCAGAAAGGCCCTGGTCGGTTGCTGGGCTTGAACCCAGAACCTGGGGGAAGCCATAGCTTAGTGGTTAGAGAAGCTTTTTTGGGACTAAAAGGTTGCTGGTTTGATTCCCTGGACCAGCAGGAACAGCTGAAGTGCCCTTGAACAAGGCACCTCACCCACTCCCCAGGCTGCTCTGGGTATGTTGTACGTTGCTCTGGATAAGAGCGTCTGCTAAATGCAGACAGTGCTAACCACTGCCCCACCGTACCATCCAACTTATGAGTAACTTGCCTACTATCACCTTCGCTATAGCAGCTACTGTAGAAATGGTTATTCACTCAGCAGGCTCTTTTCTTCTCTCTAGAAGTGAAGAAGACAGAAAAATGCACCTAAAATAAATCTAAAGTATAAAGTAAAATCACTCCTGCATTTCCTCCTGCCTCATTCCTGTATGGACTCTGAGCACTCCTCAGTTAACGAGCTGAAACACTGCTCTAATGAAGGATGTAGAAGCAGCTTTAGTAGTTGTTATGGAAACTGTCAGGAAGAAGCAGTTTGAGAATCAGTGTTCTTTCATCTTCTTCTTTTTCAACATCTCTGTCCATTCTGCTCTTCTCTGTGTTTCTTTCAAGGGTATGACCTCAAGTGGTTCAAAGTCGTGCAGCTAGGGACATACTTCAGCTCGCACAAACTTCTGGACGAAGGCAGCTTCATGGTGTAGAACTTTCAGCCTGAGTTTTCTCTCGGCATGAAACAAATCTTGAGCTCAGTGATTTGAGGAAATGTGACATGATGCACTCACCAGTGACTGAATTAGTGCCAGTGCAACCAGAGACAGTTGAGGACAAACTTTTTCAGACTTTTTATTACAGATTTTGTTAACTTTTTTTTTTTTACAATATTAGACTAATCCGCAAGTAGTCATGCTAATCGAGGCAGATCAGTCATATTAAATATTAAGTAAATTATCATAAATCAGGAAAGGGAAAAAAGAATACAAAGAGAAAAGAAATGTATATATCATATAAAGATAATAATAATTTAAAAAGCTTAGAAATAAATTGAAATTGTTACAATTGAAGAGGAAGAAAAAGTAATTGGTTCAGAGACAAGATAAACATAACTATAAAGGCACCATTTATCAAGGTAGAAAAAAATCAAAATCTGTGATTCCTTAGAGCTGCACTGATTTGAGAGATATCAATGTAAGCGTTATATTTAAAAAGATTATCAATCAGGGCAGTATGCAGTTTTACTTTGAATCGTTTCTTTGGAAGCTCTCTTAATAACACTGGTAGATCATTCCACACCCTTAATCCTACTCTAGAAAATGCATTACATTGCATTTCTAGTCTAGATTTTTTTTATGTAAAAGTTCTTGAAAGTCAAAGACTGAGTACTGTATGAATGGACGCTGCTGATATCAGTGAAAAGATTTAATATGTTGGTTGAGGCAATCCTGTTCCAAATGTCATGCATTAGACAGCAAACAGATTCGAAATATAGGAATTTTACAGGCAAAATATCAGCATCAACAAAAAGTGGCACTGCGTGCTTGTTTCTTTTTTCAAAAGACATAAAGTGCAGAGCAAGTTTTTGTAAGATCAAAATCTTATTTATATAACATTTACTGGCAAGGCCCCACACTGTAACAGCATAAGATATGTATGGAAAAATCAGAGACTGATAAATTTGACGTAGTGTCTTAAAAGGTACAAAGTGCCTGAGTTTAGCAATCATTCCTACAATTTTACTTAATGGTTATATGTTCAATATGGTATTTAAAGCTGAGATTACTATTAATAAAGATTCCAAGATATTTAACATAATCTTTACAGTCGAGGTTGGCAGGTTTGCCTTTTTCATTATCATATATTAATATTTTAGGTGGGAATGATAATTTCTTTTGATATGGGTAAAAGATGACATCATTTGATTTCTTAATATTTAAGATTAATCTGTTTGCTATGAGCCAGCTAAAGACCTTGGAGAGTTCGCCATTTACAACGGTTTCTACGGATTTTATATTCTGATCAGCATAAAGGATATTCGTATCATCAGCAAAAAGAAAAAAGCTCAACTTATTGGAGCAGTACTGCATATCGTTCATATATATACACAGTATATATCAAGAACAGAAGGGGTCCAAGGATTGACCCCTGAGGCACTCCGCAAGTGATAGTAGACTGCTCAGATATAAGACTCTTAATTTCCATGGTTTGTTTACGATTGGTCAAATATGAGGAAAACCAATTATTGATTATTCCCCGAAAGCCATAGAATTTTAACTTATCTAATAAACTGTCATGGTCAACGGGATGGCACGGTGGTGTAGTGGTTGGCACTGTCGCCTCACAGCAAGAAGGCTCTGGGTTTGAGCCCAGTGGCCGGCGAGGGCCTTTCTGTGCGGAGTTTGCATGTTCTCCCTGTGTCTGTGTGGGTTTCCTCCGGGTGCTTCGGTTTCCCCCACAGTCCAAAGGCATGCAGGTTAGGATAACTGGTGGCTCCAAATTGACCATAGGTGTGAATGTGAGTGTGAATGGTTGTCTGTGTCTATGTGTCAGCCCTGTGATGACCTGGCGACTTGTCCAGGGTGAACCTCGCCTCTCGCCCATAGTCAGCTGGGATAGGCTCCAGCTTGCCTGCGACCCTGTAGAACAGGATAAAGCGGCTACAGATAATGGATGTCGTGGTCAGCAGTATCAAAGGCTTTTTTCAAGTCAAGAAATATACCACAAGAAAACAAGTGCTTATCCATATTTGCTTGTATCGAATTAATCATATCCAATATTGCATGCTGGGTAGAATGAGATTTACAAAAAACATATTGAGCCCTATATAGCAGTCCTCTTTCCTCAATAAAGGAAGTCATATGAACATAAATTAACTTTTCAAAAATTCTGTTAGAAGTTTGATAAAAGAGATTTGGGCCTATAATTGTTTGGGTCATACTCATCATTAAATTTAAAAACTGGAACTATTTTTGACAGTTTTAACTTAGCTGGATAGACTCCCTGGTCGACAGACAAGTTTAAAAGTGAAGCTAAAGGCTGACTAATAATATTACTCACGCATTTTAATAACTGTGTTGGGCATGAATAGAGGCCATAGGCTTTGTTATCAGGAATGGAGATAATTTCCAGGCATAACTCATCAGCTGTTACCAGCCGAAACAAGAAGGACGACTGGGGTGATTTGGATTTAGTGAGAAGATTCATAAAATTTTGATGTGTCGAGGGGAGCTTTTCAGCTAGACGACGACCCACAGATGCGAAATGGTTATTTAAAATGTTAGAGATATGTAAAGGATACTTTATAATTTTATTGTTATTAGAATCTTTAAGGGAACTAGGGTGCTTTGAAGCTTTTGTTTTTCACTGCAATAAAATATAAATTCCCTCCCAATTTTTTTCATATTAGCAATATTATTCTCAAAATACCTAAAATAGTATTCATTTTTACTTAATAGAATTAAAGTGTTAATTTTATTTCGATAATATTTATACCTGCTAGCATCTCCATAGTCAAAGTCCTTCCCATGCCATGTAGCACATAGGGTGGCACCGATTTCCGTTGCCCTCAGCCTCTCGCCTATTACCTAGCTACGGTTACAGTGGGGGGCGGGTCCTCTGGTAACCGTGAGAGTTTGACTCCCCAATTGCATTGCAGCGTGCCTTGCCAGACAGCAGTAGGTGCCATTTTTATGATGGTCTTTGATATGACCCGACCATGAGTAGAACTCGCAAGCTCCTAATCAAGAGGTGGATATGCTAACCACTAGGCCAACTCACAGTAGTATCTCCACAGGCATACAATTTATTTTTTATCTTTATTAACATTCTTATACCTTTAATAATCCAGGGTTTAGCTAATTGTTTTAATTTTCTCTTTGACAGAGTCTTTAATGGCGTGTGCGTATTAACAATTTTGTTAATTTTTTTTATAAAAAGAGAAAAAATTCTGTCCACATTATTACTACCATTTTCAAAAAGAGCATCCCAGTTTACTTGAGAAATGTCATGTACAAAGCTGGCTGCTGAGAAATTTGAAAAATCGTGCACAGTTCTCTTTTCCTTAATTGATTTTCCCTTAGCTGATGTTATTAGACAAAACTGAGAAAAGTGATTGCTTACATCTGAAATTATATTTCCACTGTAGGTGACCTGTTCTGGAACATTTACGAAAATGTTATCGATGAGTGACATGGAGTTTTTGTGGACACGCATAGGCTTATCAATGGTAGGAATGAGATAACAGCTTAAGAGAGACAAAAGAAAATTATGAGCATAATGACGGTGTGGGGCAGCACAGTGGTGTAGTGGTTAGCGCTGTCACCTCACAGCAAGAAGGTCCTGGGTTCGAGCCCCGTGGCCGGCGAGGGCCTTTCTGTGTGGAGTTTGCATGTTCTCCCCGTGTCCGCATGGGTTTCCTCCAAGTGCTCCGGTTTCCCCCACAGTCCAAAGACATGCAGGTTAGGTTAACTGGTGACTCTAAATTGACCGTAGGTGTGAATGTGAGTGTGAATGGTTCTCTGTGTCTATGTGTCAGCCCTGTGATGACCTGGCGACTTGTCCAGGGTGTACCCTGCCTTTCGCCTGTAGTCAGCTGGGATAGGCTCCAGCTTGCCTGCAACCCTGTAGAACAGGATAAAGCGGCTAGAGATAATGAGATGAGATGAGATGACAGTGCGTGCTTTTCAAAATATCTACATTGGTATCTCCTAAGAGGCACACAGTTTTCCCCGAGGAAATGAAATTTCCAATTGTGTCTTCAAAATATAATTGAAATTCTTCTGGTGAATTGTGTTGGCGATAAATGATTCCACAGACAATATTTTTCTTTCCTGGGATGCATATTTCGATCCAGAGAGCTTGAAATGCGGTGTTAGATGTTTTTTCTAAGACAATATAATTTAAAGATTCATCAATAAACATTCCAACAGTCCCGGCAGACAGAGGTGTTGGAACATATTTAAAATTATAACCCCGTATTTTAGGTAAACCTACATCACAATTTGAAATGGTAATCTTTGTCTCCATTATGCCAATAATGTCAAAATGAAAATCAAGTTCATCTAGAAGATGGCTTTCGAAATACTCCAAGTTTGATCTGATACTTGTTACATTATGAAAGACTGAAAAGCTATGTTCTAGATCGTCTTTCGTTAAACTATTTTTCATTTGTTCAAAACTATGAGGGGAATAATATTTGCTACATATATATGCCAAAGATTCAGGGTTGTTTACATTATGGTTAGCACTGAGGCTAAATAAATCAAGGTCATAAAGACTGGGCAATTTTTCAAGATTTCGTTTTGATTTCTTTGTACAAGACAGGCTATTATTAAATCTACCATTAAAAGACACAAAATCTCCCCAATAGTAAAAATAGGGGAGCTCATGTAAGGTGCACTTAATTTCCTTTTCATATGATTTGTTTCTACGTGTAATCATTAGTGGCTTTAAAAGCAATACATTTGTCTATCAAGTTCATTGAAAGTTTGTGTGTTCGTAAAAAGTTAAGTGCATCTTTCTTAACAATTCTCAATAAACTAATAAACCTAAATGCCATACAGTACTTAGTTGTTATCATGCCATTCGTCTTGTACATTGTTAGCCGCAGCAGATCCACTTAATCTCAGCTCATCCAGGTCGCATACAGCTTCTAGTCGGTGAATTCGGGAGTTGTCAGTCTTGTGGAGGAAGATAGCCAAACTCTTGGCCCAACAATACTTATACATGTTGTCAGTTTGAAAGGTCTTGGCTAAGCACAGGAGTTCTTGAGGTTTGGGCGGCAGGTGGCTTAGAATCACAATTTGCCTGAGCTCCTCGTTGGGGTCCAGCCCAAAATCTTCAGACCTTAGGTGATTAGTATATTTCCTGGCTGCCAGAGCCCTCTCTCGAACCACTCATCTTACAAACTTGCAGATAATGGGTCTATTTTGCTGCTGCCTTTGGCGGCCATGTTGATTTCGTGGCAACACTCTGTGAGCGATGTCTATGTAAAACTCTTTCACATCTACCCCAACCTTGGCAAACAGTTTCAGGCACAATTTCACCATCTCATCTGCTGTCTCCCTCTCGCTTTCCTGTGGGACACCGGTGATCTTCAAATTATACTGATAGCTGTACGCTGTTGCATCACCAGTCTCCTTAGACATGGACTCCACTTTATCGGCCAATAAACCCAACTTGGTGCAAAAACTGTCCATTGCTGCATTTATTTCCTTTCTCTAAACTATTAATCCATCACAGGTATTGTTGAGAGCTTGAACGTCATCGCTAGTCGGCGAATGACTTCTGTCCAGTTTGTCCACCATCTTGGAGCGCAGAGCCTCATACTCCTTTGTAAGATTTTTAAGCTGAATTTTCAACTCTTCATGCTCCTTTCTCAACTGCTTCATATCTCCCATGATTGAATAAGTATCAAATATAGTTAAATATTAAATTTAGCAGACTGCAGCTCGCAGTCACTATTAAAAAAAAAGTACAAAAACACAGAGCAACAGAAAACACTTGTGCACTCCTTTCTGTTCACGGACAAAGTTCTGGCAGTGTGAGAAAGTTCTGATTAAAATCTCAGAGAGTGAGTTCCACTGTAACACTCATCTAAAATCCACACCACTGACAGAAGGATGACGTCAAACTCATAGAACGGCTCCAAATACAGTGCTGGTGATGAAGAACCTTCAATGAAGAAGGGACAGAAAAGCTGACTTTGAAGAATGTTGACGTTTATACAAACCTGATGCTGATTTATTTTCTTTAATTACCGATCTCTCATTTGAAGATCTTCATTGTATAATGTGACCTTCAGGACACACATTATCACACAGTCTCTCATCAGAGGAATCTTTATTCAGAAGACCTATGTCATACAATATGACTTTCAGTAGGGCTCTGGAAAAGTTTACATATATATATATATATATATATATGTATATATATGTGTGTAATAAGTATGGTGGGCGGCACGGTGGTGTAGTGGTTAGCGCTGTCGCCTCACAGCAAGAAGGTCCGGGTTCGAGCCCCATGGCTGGTGAGGGCCTTTCTGTGTGGAGTTTGCATGTTCTCCCCGTGTCCGCGTGGGTTTCCTCCGGGTGCTCCGGTTTCCCCCACAGTCCAAAGACATGCAGGTTAGGTTAACTGGTGACTCTAAATTGACCGTAGGTGTGAATGTGAGTGTGAATGGTTGTCTGTGTCTATGTGTCAGCCCTGTGATGACCTGGCGACTTGTCCAGGGTGTACCCCGCCTTTCGCCCGTAGTCAGCTGGGATAGGCTCCAGCTTGCCTGCAACCCTGTAGAACAGGATAAAGTGGCTAGAGATAATGAGATGAGATGAGATGAGATGAGATGAGATGAGATGAGATGAGATGAGATGAGTATGGTGTCTTTGGATGAAAAGAGACTATTCCTGATTTGGTCTTTAAATGAGCCTTTTTTTAAAATATGTGTGCTAATTTCAGCACCATGTTGAGGTCTGATTCTCCTCAAATCTTTAATTAAATAGCAAACTGAAAATAGGCATAATTGGATTACAATATGCTGATTAAAAAAAAAAGAAAAGGAAAACTGCCAAAGTTTTTGCTCAAAGAAAAGGGAACATTTCATTCACACAGAATGGAAACACAACCTTGTGGCTGACAGACTCGATTACAGCACTTAGAGACCATACAAAAGTTGAGAGAGAGAGAGAGAGAGAGAGTATGTAAGAGATGGATGGATAGAGAAATAAAAGGCTAAAGGGATGATGAGAAAGTAAGATTGGGACTGAAGGAGGGAAATTGGGTTATAAAGAGAACAGATAAAGAGAGATAATAGGAGAGGTAGAGAATGGAGAGATGAGAGTGCCTAAAGGTGGAAGGCTTGTGTATTTTTGCACTGAGGGAACTTAAGGAACATGATAATACCACTGTTTCAGTTTGCACACAAAATCTTTCAAGAGTAGTAAGCGTTTTCACATCCGAGACAAAAAGCATCTGTCCTGTTTGGGAGAAACCATGAAGTGTAAACTCCTCTGTCCTGAAGATGTCAGAAAGTTACAAAGTGCTGACAATGGAGACTCCTTCCATACGTGTAACATTTCCTTACGGAAAACTTCACCATAGCGATGATTGCACACATTACTGAAGTGTTAGCAATCGTTCCTTTAAAGCCTGTATTTTTTTTTTAATTACAGGGTTATGAAATGTCATCACGATACATTAATACAAAAAAGTTAAGCAGACTTCACCTTAAAAAAGCATGTTAAAGTTGTAACATCAGTCCGTTGGGACATTTCCCCAGGCGTGGCCGTACTGGATTAGCCAGATACAATGCATGGATGTACTAGAAGACGAAAACGAGGGTGACACTGCATGACATAGGATTCCACACAACAGCACACCATGTAACACATCAGATGGATGGAAGATAAGCAGGTAATTTTTTTTTTAAATAAACAGGCAATAAACTCGCCACTACTTTATTTTGATTCCTTTTCTAATACTGCATCGCCATAATTTTTGTGGAGAAATGCAAATAAATTAACCAAGAAGTCATGCTAGACTAGTAGTCCAGTTGTTACAGCAGAAGGATTTTCAGGGGCACTCTGGACAGCACAGGTTCAAATGACGCACACCTGCACAGGATTAAGTTGCAATCAGCGTGCCTAGATAAGGACTCAGAATGCAGACTTACTTTGCGAAGTATTGCGTTGTTGGGACACATTACCAAGCTGTGTTTCCTGGTCCTAATTTTTGACCCTGCTTCTGTCTATGATATTGTGTTTGTGCCTTGCTCGACCTTTTGCCTGTTTTACTGTTTATGATATCCGCCTGCCGATTTGGACTGTTTGCACTTTTTTTTATAATAAAGATCTTCTGCACTCACATCCGTCTCCATCCATCCCTGACAGAATACTTCACCCTGCTGACACTAGTACAGCGTGCACTTGTACACCTCTGCTGTGCTCATGGAAAATGACATCACACATGATGGAGTTATGACAGCCTTCCTGGCAAAAAATAGTTCCGTCTATTTTCATCATTTTAGTGTTATATCATTAAGAACAAATTCAACATGCAGCTTTTTTTATGAAGGACAGAAATAAAGATCGACTTTTGGCTCAAATTGTTTATTTGTGAGATAATTCCTTTAACTTCTAACAACCAGTTTTGAATGATAAGAAATGAAACTCTCAAAGGATACTCTAAACTCCTCAAGTGTCATTGACCTTTAACTCAGTTTCAAAACTGAGAATGGCAGCAGAGCAAAAACATTATCATCATCATCATCATCATCAATATATCGGGAGATGGAGTAATTAGCCAGGAGGCAATTGCTGAAGACCAGATCGACGTGGTGCATCAGAGGGTTTCTCTCAGATGGACTGTTTCCTGTTTCTGACTGTTCTTCTGGGAGAAAACTTCAGGATTCAATTTCCCCTCTCCCTGAGCTCCATCCATGTCCCTTTTTTTCAAAAACGGCGCTTGGTTTGTAACAGGTGCTGCTGAATATTCATGGCCAGAACTGCTTACCTGTATCTAATCACTTACAATATGCCTGCGCTCACAATCTGTCAATCATTCATATCTCCAAAATGGCCTGCATGCTACACCGGTTATGGAAATCCGTCCTGTTGGCATGTGGACGGAGCGTTCCTCATCTGAACCCTGATAAGAGTCGTAAAACCATGAGTTGATGAGTGTGAGTCAGTGCATGGTTGAATGTTTCTTGACAGAACAAATGGAATTCAGGGAGAAAATAAAATGACATGCGTTTTGGAAAAGAATATACAGTACTTCGGCAAAGCTGAGAAATTCTGTGGTGATTGTATACTCTCTCTCCAGAATGTATGTACTGTGATATAATCAGTTTCATTTAATAATCAATCAATCTGATTAATGCCAGCAGATTCAATTCAATTTTAATCAGGAGAAATGTAAGAGACCGTCAGTGACGGTGTAGCTCACTCCGGCCCCGTCTAGTCCAGAAGAAATGATCTAAAGTGGGCCACCTTGCATAATAAGTGTTGCAAGCAATACACACTATATACGAGCTATATATAGAAGTGATATCCACCCTAGGAATACCGACCTATTTACCAGAAAGAATCCAAAATGGCGAGGAATTGACTGAGAAGAAGCGATTTTTGTTGAACTGCTCATTAAGGCTTAATTAGTCCATAACTTAATTAATAATTGTAATGAAGCAAATCTGGGTAGAAGTTATATGCACCCAAAGTACCCCTATCTTCATGCCAGAAATAATCAAAATCGGTGTAGAATGGAGGGAGAAGAAGTGATTTATGTGGAAACTGCTCATTAGGGATTGATTAATTACTCCATTTCTTCATTATGTATTGCAATTATGCAAATTTGGGTAGAAACTATAAGCACCCCCGGCAGACCTACCTTCCTGCCAAAAAGAATAAAAATCAGTGAAGAATTGAAAGAGAAGAAGCGATTTTTGTGAAATGTGGACGACAACCAGATGGACGACGGACAGCACATGATGGCATAAACTCATCACCTGTTGGCTGGATGAGTTAATAACTTTGGAGAGATCATAATCTTTTGCTAACTATGACTGATTTACACAAAAGACCTAACAAACACTTAACATTAGTGGCTGAGAGGAGGGCTCGATATCACCTTTAAGACAGAGACAACCCAATACTATCTGTACCCTGGGCAGGTGATACCCCAACCCCTGCATTTATGTTTTCATGTTTGTTTGTCTGTTCCCAATGCAACTCAAAAAGTAGTGCAAGAATTTTGATGAACTTGGGAGGAAATGTGTGCCATGGGCCAAAGAACAGGTGATTTGATTTTGATGCAAATCTGAATATGTTGCTTGGCCCATTCTAGTTAATTTATAAGTGAAGATTTAGGAAAATAAAGTGTACTAAAAATTAAGGAAAAGAGCATGACATTTCGGTGATGTTTCACAATGTTTCGGCTTGACGTCCCCGACAAACACTGGCCTCCTCCCATACTATGAAAGTCAAGTGGATGACTGCTATAAATAAGGCTTATTTAAAACAATGCTGGACAGAGCCTATGGACTATCATCCTCATGGTCCTGTTTTAATCATGAATGTGACCGTTTAAGGAAAGTGTTCCTACACCTGAAGTACCCACAAACTTTAATTGACAATACCATCAAAGGATTTATCGATTCTAAACTTCCTGGTACACCAGAAGTTAAAGAACCAGACAACAACATCAGAATCACCGTACCATTCAAGGACCAGTGTTTGGCTAACATTGTCAGAAGGAGGTTACAGAACCTGGGTAACAAGATAAATATTTGAATTCAACTGGTATTTGTGAGCCGCAAACTCAAAGATGCATTGAAGCTGCGAGAGGAAAAATAGCCTCAATGAGGCTGTAGCTCATACTGGCCAAGACGCCCATGAAATTGTAAATATGACAGGTGGCGCCAACATCTTGACAACTTTTATGCACACCCACCTGGGGAACATTGTATGTAAGTTTGATCGAAATCTGATCAATCCTATAGAAGGAGTAGCGATTTTTGTAAATTGTGGATGGACAACGGACAGATGACACGTGATCACATAAGCTCATCTGGCCTGGCCTGTGGCCAGATGAGCTAAAACCCACCAATTATAAATCAGCAACAGGTGGTATATAGTTTCAAATGTGACCCTTTTGATGAGAATTATATTGGTTACACCTGTAGGCACTTGTATGAGTGTGTCAAAGAACATAAAGGTGTGTCATCAAGCATCGGTAAACACGATAGGACAGCACACGGGACTGCACTTAAAGACATTTACAAGAACTTTGTTGTCTTAAGAAAGTGTCAGAGTAAATTTGGCTGCTTGTTGAAAAAGAAGAAGTACGAAATGCTCTACATTACAGAAAGAAGGCCAACTTTCATCATGGAATCAGACTCTTTACAGGCCAAACTTTTTGTTTAGCATTATGCTAATCTATTTTTATATGTTTTGACATTGACTTAGCTTATGAATACTCGCTTGATAATGGTGTCCGAGTGGCACCGAAACATCGCACTCTTTTCCTTCATTTTCAGTACACCTTCTGGTTAATACATGGGCTTACTTTACTTGCTAGCTAATCTGGCTGACAGGTGACAGGTGACAGTTTATGCCATCATGTGCTGTCCATCGTCCATCCAGCGTTGTCCACATTTCATGAAAATTGCTTCTTCTCTCTCAATTCTTCACTGATTTTTGTTCTTTTTGGCAGGAAGGTAGGTCTGCCTGGGGTGCTTATAGCATCTACCCTAATTGCAATTAATAATGAAGATACGGAGTAATTAATCAATCCCTAATGAGCAGTTTCCACAGAAATCGCTTCTTCTCCCTCAATTCTTCACCGATTTTGATTCTTTCTGGCATGAAGGTAGGGGTATCTAGGGTGCATATAACTTCTACCCAGATTTGCTTCATTACAATTATTAATGAAGTTATGGACTCATTAAGCCTTGATGAGCAGTTCAACAAAAATTGCTTCTCAATTCCTCACCGTTTTGGATTCATTCTAGCAAATAGGTTGATATTCCTAAGGTGGATATCACTTATATATATATATATATATATAGCTTGTATATAGTGTATATATCTTGCAACATTTATTACACAAGGTGGCCCACTTTAGATCGTTCCTTCTGGACTAGACGGAGCCTGAGTGAGCATTGATGGTCTCGTATGTTGTTCTTTTAGGTTGCGCAATATCTGTCAAGCCAAGGTACTCATACTTTTATCTGGCTTTACATCTTAACTATGTCTTCTCGACCTAAATAGCATCCACTTCACAACTGTAACCGCGTGGATCTGATTTGTGAAAGTTGATCCACCTGAATCTTCAAGCGTTCACAGCACAGGAACAGTTTCTCTCCAGAAGTTTGAACTTCAGGCAAAAGGAATGATGTAGAGAACACAGACCACTGATGTACACACTGTTCTCTCATACCTTTTAAACTACACGATCATTGTATCACACAGTATTACCATTTTCTTTCATTACAAAGGAAAGGTTGACTGGAGTGTGTGTGTGTGTGTGTGTGTGTGTGTCCGTCCCCAGGTGCTGAGAGAGAGCTCAGGACACATTCTTTCTTTACACCTCGTTAGCCTTGCTCTTCCTCCTGACCTTGACACACACACACACACACACACACACACACACCATTGTCAGTGGTTTGTAACAGTCTGAGGTAAAGCTATAACTTTTCCAACATCTTCAGCACCGAGGAAGATGTTTCTTTGGAACATGACAAGCTGCGTTTCATGTTTTTAAGCTTGTGAGAAAGAAAAAAAAAGGCTGGTGAGGGAACAACTGTTTATAGTTGCTATAACATCAGTGAGAACAGGAACTGACTCGTTCCGCAGATGTTCCACAACATTAAATATAACTATAAGCAGATAACCATGAAAAAATTATATCCCTGTGATAGGAAACTAATCAACACCATCCTGTCACTCAATAAATCACACCGTGTTTTATGCGTTGTATAAGAAGTCGGATAGTTTTCTTATTTCTTATGTGGAGTGAAAGTTTATAATGGTTTCTGCACCTCCTACAGATTTCCTGCAGGGGGCGCAGGTGGACATCTCAAACAGTTTCCTCTGAAGGAGAGAGAGACAGAGATGACTACTGTTTTTAATCTCTCTCTCTCTCTCTCTCTCTCTCTCTCTCTCTCTCTCTCTCTCACAGACACACACACACACACACACACACACAAAACCTCTATCTGTTGCGAAAGAGTCTTATTGTAAGACACCTGTGCTGTGTGATTTTTTTTAAGTTTACAGAATCTTAGAGGCTTGTTTGCACACACTGGTAAGTAAAAGAGAGAATCTTGCATGTGATTGGTTGTCAGCCATGTCAATCAAACTGCTTGTTTTTGTGAAAGTAGGCAGTTCTTGGTCACCTTATTTTAGAAATGTACCTGGTGGCAGGGCGGTGCAGTAGGTAGTGTTGTGGCTTCACAGTTCGATCCTGAGCTTGTGTTCTCCTCATGTCTGCATGGGTTTCCTCTGGGTTCTCTGGTTTCCTCCGGGTTCTCTTGTTTCCTCTGGGTTCTCTGGCTTCCTCCAGGTTCTCTGGTTTCCTCTGGGTTCTCTCGTTTCCTCCAGGTTCTCTCATTTCCTCCAGGTTCTCTCATTTCCTCTGAGTTCTCTGGTTTCCTTTGGGTTCTCTGGTTTCCTCTGAGTTCTCTGATTTCCTCCAGATTCTCAGGTTTCCTCTGCATTCTCTGGTTTCCTCCTGGTACTCTGGTTTCCTCCAGGTTCTCTGGTTTCTTCTGGGTTCTCTGGTTTCCTCTGGGTTCTCTGGTTTCCTCCCACCAGAGAATTTATTTCCCCTAAATAATCTCCATCATCACTGGATATTCTCACTTCCACTCGTAACTGAAATGTAACGAAGTACAAATGCATTATTCAATATGAACAGATTGTAGGTAGTAAACAGATACAGATAGAGATGCGAATAGGAGGCTCACTGAGAAAGCTTTCCCACACAGGGCATCTCCTGGAGATGGAGATAAGGGAAAAAAAGTCAGGGAGGGTTTTTAATTCATGTGGGTCAATTATGAAGCTCATGGGACAATAAAAAACAATCAGAGACCATGTGAGGTGATGTGTGATGCTTTTACAGCTTTTGTTCATTCATCCTTAGTTACTGCCTGGTCAGGCTAATGGTAGGATACCAGTTTGAGCCAGATAAATTAGGTACAAATATTGCGAGAAGGTAAACACAAACACAAGTACTGTAAGTAAGCAGGATTAATAAAAGAGTGATTGAGCTGTGATGGAGCTGTGGTTGAGGAACTGTCCAAGCCAGAACACACACCCTGCTGACACTGCTGCCAGTGCTCATTTATAAAACGCTTCTGACTTAGGCCATGCCCACTTTGGGTTTAATCTGAATACAGATACAGGTGAGGCAGAGTGTTACAACCTGTAACACACTTTTTATGAGTTAGGTATGAATGTGAGTGTGTTGATTTCAGTGAACCTGTGTTTATTTCTCTCTGGGTTTCGATCCAGTGGAAGAGAAGGAACGCGAGCGAGTCTCGACTCGACCCGATCGGCCTGCTGCGGTTTCCTGAATAGAATCTGAGAGCTTTGGCACTGACTCAGCCTTGCTCAGCTTATTAAAGAGTGTCTGCCTTTAAGCACGATGTCTCTTTATACACTGAGAAGACAGAGAAGTAGAACAGCAAGTAATTAGATCGAGAGGGAGACTGAGAGAGACGCGTCCACATGGAACTTTACTTTTACAGACAGAGAGGGAAATAAAAAAAAATAAAATATGAAGGAAAGAAATGCAGAGACAGATTTTTAACCTCTTAATTCAGACTGGAGATAGACAGACAGACAGACGGACGGACAGACAGACAGTGGGACTGACAGGGAGACAGGCAGTGGGACTGACAGGGAGACAGGCAGACAGACAGTGGGACTGTCAGGGAGACAGGCAGAGGGACTGGCAGGGAGACAGGCAGAGGGACTGGCAGGGATACAGGCAGGCAGGAAGACTGGCAGTGAGACAGGCAGAAAGACAGACAGAGGGACTGGCAGGGAGATATGCAGACTGGCAGGGAGACAGGCAGAGGGACTGGCAGGGAGAGAGACAGAGGGACTGGCAGGGATACAGGCAGGCAGGAAGACTGGCAGTGAGAGAGGCAGACAGACAGAGGGACTAGCAGGGAGATATGCAGACAGTCAGAGGGACTGGGAGGGAGACAGGCAGAGGGACTGGCAGGCAGTCAGAAAGAGGGACTGGCAGGGAGACAGGCAGACAGAAGGAGGGACTGGCAGGGAGACAGACAGAAGGACTGGCAGGGAGACAGGCAGAGAGGAAGACTGGCAGTGAGAGAGGCAGCCAGACAAAGGGACTGGCAGACAAACAGGCAGAGAGACAGAGGAACTGGCAGTGAGAGAGGCAGACAGACAGAGGGACTGGCAGACAAACAGGCAGACAGACAGAGGGACTGGCAGTGAGAGTGAGACAGGCAGACAGACAGAGGGACTGGCAGGGAGATATGCAGACAGTCAGAGGGACTGGGAGGGAGACAGGCAGAGGGACTGGCAGGCAGTCAGAAAGAGGGACTGGCAGGGAGACAGGCAGACAGAAGGAGGGACTGGCAGGGAGACAGACAGAAGGAGGGACTAGCAGGGAGACAGGCAGAGAGGAAGACTGGCAGTGAGAGAGGCAGCCAGACAAAGGGACTGGCAGACAAACAGGCAGACAGACAGAGGGACTGGCAGTGAGAGTGAGACAGGCAGACAGACAAAGGGACTGGCAGGGAGACAGGCAAACAGACAGAGGGACTGGCAATAAGACAGATGGACAGAAGGACTCAGAGTGAGAATTACTCAGAGTAAATGTACAATCTCAGTTCCAGTCAGGTGTTACTTGAGTAGTATGAAATAGCTAATGAGTGACTTGAGATCATTTTAGCTCAGCAGTGCCATCTTCTGTCCATTTCTTTTATAGGCGGACTGATATATTCTCTTCCAGCTCAAAACTCAAAGTCCTGGGAAAGGAAGCTCGATCAGAATAAACACGAGGCTGTTCTTTGTTATCACCGAGCCTCGGTCGAAGTAACTGAGTTGTGATACAAGCAATCAGACAAAGGAGCAGTGTTAATCCGAGCACTAACTCCACGTTGGGCTTGATCGTGGTGTCACCGATGCTGCAGTCACTTTTACTGTTGTCATGGTGACTGTGTCTCAAGCTGGTGGAAGATGAACCTGAATCCTGAGTTCAGCTACTTCTGTCGTATGTGGAGTGAAAAATGCAGAGCAATTGAGACACTGAAAGTGTGTGTGTGTGTGTGTGTGTGTGTGTGTGTGTGTGTGTGTGTGTGTGTGTGTGTGTGGACTGCGCCTGGTTCCTGCTCCAGGCCTGACTGGGCTCTCCTCCATAATTATATCCCACATGCTGCTGCATGACTTGAGCCTGGAGAACTCGACCTGGTAAAATCCTCAGAGTTTGATTAATTTCAAATCAAAGTCCATAAAACAAATTATTACAGTTCACATGTTGAATATTGTTTCAGTTGTTTGTGTCTAATTCCTTCAAATAATATAAATTTTATTATGACAAAAAAAGTACTGGAAATACTGCTTGAATCACTTCAGCTCAGTTAAATAGAATGATTCATTTCCAGTTTGATTCATTTACAGTGTAACTCTATTATGGTGTGGTTCTTTTAAGGTGTTCATTCATTCTGTGTGTGTGTGTTTATCATTCTCTTTGCTCAATTTATTTAAACATAATTACTTTACAGTGTGGTTTGTTTAAGCATGTATCATTTACCATGTGATCATTCACTCTGTGTGTGTGTGTGTGTGTGTGTGTGTGTGTATCTGTGCTCAATTCATTTACAGTGTGATACATTTAAAATGTGATTATTTACAGGCTGATTCATTTTCAGCATAATTAATTTGCAGGGTGCATCATTTAAAATGTAATTCATTTACAATGTGATTTGTTTAAGGTGTTCTTTCTTCATTCGTGTGTGTGTGTGTGTGTGTGTGTATTTATAGTGTGATTTAAAAATTTAAAATGTGACATTAAAATGTGATTCACCTACAGTTTAATTCATTCACAGTGTAACTCTATTACAGTGTGATTCATTTTAGTGTGATTCATTTATAATGTGATTTATTTAATGTATTATTCTCTCTCTCTCTCTCTCTCTCTCTCTCTCTCTCTGTGTATCTTTCTCTATACTCAGTTAATTTACAGGGTGATTATTTTAGAATATGATTCATTTCCAGAGTGATTCATTTACAGTGTCATTGTGATGCAGCATTATTCATTTAAACACAATTCCATTACAGCGTGATTCATGTTCAGTGCTATTCATTTACCATGTTACTCATTTACAGCATTATTAATTTTCCATTTGAATTTTCCATTGACAACATGATCAATTTACAGAATGATTCATTTGTAGTGTGATTGATTCACAATGTAAATTAGTTAAAATGTGATTCATTTACACTGATTCATTTACAATGCAGTTTATTTACACCATGATTCCTTTACAGAATAAATGTGCTTCATTTACAGAATGATTCATTTACTCTGTGTGTGTGTGTGTGTGTGTGTGTGTGTGTGTGTGTGTGTGTGTGTGTGTGTGGGAGAGAGAGAGAGAGATAACACATTAGCAACTTCTTAGTGACTCTTGTCTATCAGCATTATGTATTACTAATAATAACTGCAGCAATTTCACTAAATAAAATTATACAGTTATTGACCAAGTTCAGGAAAAGAGCCGTGTGTGTGTGTGTGTGTGTGTGTTTGAGACAGATTGTTGTGAGTGACTTATTCCCAGTTTGCAGGTTCACCTCTCCATCCCTACTCAATGTGAGTGTGTGCCTGGGGCAGAGCTGAAACACACACACACACACACACACACACACACACACACACACACACACACACATATATTCCCTTAATGAGACAGAGCCCCACTAATTGAATTACAGAGAGGTCTATCAGCCTGAGGGCATCTCAGCAGCCCAGTGTGTGTGTGTGTGTGTGTGTGTGTGTGTGTGTGTGTGTGACATAAAGTGTATCATTTCATTGTGTTCTTGCCACGGGCTAGAGTGCTTGGCTGGCAAAGGAGGTGAATTCCAAGGAGTGTGTGTGTGTGTGTGTGTGTGTGTGTGTGTGTGTGAAGACATTCATGCATTCATCACATGTAAATACGCAGGTTTCCTGTTAGTTACTGGTGAATACAGTATGAGCAGCACATTAATGAGATTATAGTGCATTAATAAGGCATTATACTCACTGTTATTATTATTATTATTATTATTATTATTATTATTATTATTATTATTATTATTATTATTCACTCCACAGCTTTACCAAGTTCTGGGTTCTGATTGGTTGGAAGGTGTTGATGAATGTTCTAGAACCACAGCTCTGACAGTAACGCAGCTGTGAATCCTGGGTTGCAAACAGACCCCCTGTGGAAGCTCCAGCCCATGAATCGCAGATTAGATCATTGTTCCAGGATCATAACACTCCCCTAATTGACAATCTCCAGTTTTAATTGAATTTGGTGAAGTGAAGAGGGCAGAGAGTGGCTTTCCTGAGACTGTGTGTGTGTGTGTGTGTGTGTGTTACTATACATGGCTATACTCTCAGAAAGGTAAAACCGCAGGTTTAGTTTTACAACAGCATTATTGCTGAAATGTGATCCTGTTTGGTGTCTTCTATCACACACACATACACACACACACACGCACACAATCTCAGATAGTGAAAAAAATCTCTCTGATACAAACCTGTCCTTGCTCCCCTTCACAACAGGCTCCTCCCACCTGCAGCTTTCCACCTGTTCTCTATTAAGCAGTAATTAGGACTAACTGGCACACCTGTGTGTGTGTGTGTGTGTGTGTGTGTGTGTGTGTGTGTAACAAGCTCATTCTCAGACGCTTTCTAATTCTCATCAGCCTGACCGGTTTATCTTTATACAACTTTCATCTTTTGACTTTGTGGCTCTGATTTCCTGCAAACTCAAAACAGATGAACTTGAGAGTCTAATCTGACTTTATATATATCTTTTTTTAAACGTGAAGTTAGTCGGTGTATTTTTCAAAGCTTAGTTGTGACAGCAAGTACAACATATTGAGCAGTGTGTACCTAGTTACCAAATAAACACAACTTACTAAAGCTCGCTTAGAATTGAGGTTGTGAAATTGTATGTCAGTGTCAGTGATTTTCTTCATTTGATGCAAAATCATACCTGTTAAACATGTAATGATATATTGTGTGATGAAAAATTGCGATACAAATTTATGATGATTTGAATCCATGAAATAAAAAATGAACCAGAACATCAAGGGTGTAGGAGCTCATCTGGTCTGGCATCAAACCAACCATGGCAACCAAAGCATCAAACAGAACTGAAATGTGATGATGTGAGAGAGGATCAACCTCCATGACAAACTGTTTACAACAGGAACATCAACAAAGGACTAAATTTTGTTCCCCAAGGGACGATCGACCCAAAACATTGGTCAGAACTGAATTCCCATGATAAATGAGAGAGGAGATACAATTCTAATCAGAAGAAAATGTGTTAATTTGACCTAATTACTAATTTGTTAGCAAAAATTTGACAATACAATGACCAAGTTTTGTGCAGAAGGTCGAGTTCTTTCAAATAAACCAATCAGAACTGAAATCCATTGAGAACTGAGGGAGGAGACATGATTTAACTGCAAATAAATAAAGCTGTAAACAAATTGTTTACAGCAGGAAAATCAACAAACAAATGACCGAGTTTTGTTCCTCGAGGGAAGATCGACCCAAAACATCAATTAGAACTGAAACCGGATGAGAAATGAGAGAGGAGATACAATTCTAGTGAGAGGTCTGGAAAATTTGTTAATTTGGCCTAATTACGAACTCGTTAGCAAAAAATTTGACAAAACAATGACCAAGTTTTGTATGGCATGATGAGTTCTTTCAAACAAAACAATTGGAATGGAAATCTGTGGAGAACTGATGGAGGAGATACGATTTAAATGACTTGTGAACGACAGACACCACGCCATGGCAACAGATCATCGGCCTTATCATCGGTCAGATGGGCTAATCATGATTATTTTCATGCTGTGTAATTTCTTAGATTTTCCAAGCTGTAATTACATTGTTTAGCCAGCAGAAGGCTTTTTAAATACTGCACAATAGTGGGAATGCACATGACTTCACTGTAGACAGAAGTAACACAGCTCTTTTGCTGTGAAAACACAAAAACAGATGTAAAATGGGAAACAGCTGTTGTGTGATTGTGTACAAATTGATTGAACAAGAAATCAGAGCTTGCTCTTTTTTTACAGACTGCTGAAAGACAAATAAAAGACAAGAAAATGGAGGAAGAAAAATTAAATGTTTCATTTAAAAAACGAATATTTTAGTTAATAAGCTATTATAATAAGCTAAAATAATTATTGTTGGTTATAAAGAAAATGAAACAAATGTTTTTTTCCCCTTAATTTAAAAAGGAATGTTTACATTGATAAAGAATAGGAAAATGAACGTAGCTTTTTTTTTGGTAATAAAATTTTCATTTCTTCATTTAATTCTTTTTCATAAATAACACAGGAAAATCGACTCATGAACCCAATATCCTGAATCGTTCCGTGCCTGATACCTGTGTTTTATGGATCTGAGACGTGGATGCTAACTGTGTGACAACAACAGCTGCTAGCTGGGACATACCCTAATCTACTTCAATGTGTCCAAAAGATTCATTGGTCAGAGCACGCCACACATTAGCCGATATATGGCAAACTTTCCCCGATCTCCCAGAAGCTGACAAAGTGCCATCTCCAATTCACCAGTCACTGCCAATGAGTGAAGGATGAGATCCCTCCCTTTATGGAAACCAAGTGGCCTTGTCCATTCAAGGAACAACATTCTCAGATGTGATTGCAAGATATTTGAGAATTGACAGGGCAGATCTCACTAATGCTATGATGGACCAGAGGGTGTGGAGTGAGGTTGTTCAGGGCATCGTGATTGGAATGGCCGAATGATGATGATGATGATGATGGTGATGATGAATACCTGTGTTTTGAAGGATAAGCTGACCGAACACTCTTGCACTACAGTCACAGCTCACGTTAAGTTCATTGTGTAACATGCATTGAGATGAACAGCAGCAGGACACAAGTGTGTAAGATCAATGTGTAGTTTATTGCAGTGCATCCAATAATATAAGAGACAGGCAGGGTTAACACAGGGATGTCCAGACCCCCAGTGCAGGCACAGAACAAAACCTGGAAGTCCAACCATAGCTCAGAAAAGCATGTGAACAAGACAAGAAGCCTTTATTTATCACACATATACTCAAGCACAGACTCCTATTTGGCATTTAACCCACCTGAAGCAGTGAACACACACATACCCAGAGCAGTGGGTAGCTATGCTACAGCGCCTGGGGAGTAGTTGGGAGTTAGGTGCCTTACTCAAGGGCATTTCAGCCCAAGGCTACTCCATGTTAGCCTAACCTAGTCTTTGGATTATGGGGGAAACCCACACAGACACAGGGAGAACATGCAAACTCTGCACAGATAGGCCCCACCAACCACTGGGCTTGAACCCAGAAACTTCTTGCTGTGAGGCAACAGTGCTAACCACGACACCACCGTGCTGGCCCCAAAACCCCAGATACCAGGAGTGGGGTTCAAACCCACAAGGTCCATTGGATCTTAAGTCCAACACCTTAATCACTCAACCATCCTGGTCTCAACATGAGACAAGGCTGAAACACAAGGACTTAAACAGAAAACTATTCAAGAATGAGTACAAAGCAGGTGAGCACAATCATAACACTCTGGAAAGCTGAAGTGGTAAAGTGGTATGATGGGACAGAGGCAAGACATGAATGAAAACAAAACACTGAAACAGGAAAGTTAGACTGGCCAGAATGGAAGCACACACTGGTCTATTTGTCTCCATAGAAATAAACAATGTCTCTGATCAATATATGTGTCCCCAAGCAGGAACTATTTTTTCTTTACTTTAAATGGAGGACAGTTAGCTCCTCAAGCCCTGGGATGGGCAAAGGGCCACAAGTTCTGTTCATCTTTCTCTGTCTGCTGCAAGAGACTTTACTGAACTCCACTGAATGTTACATCTGTTGAGATCTTCTTTATTTGTGGATATCTTTTTTGGACATCCTTTCTGGCGTTTTCCACCTCTTGGAGTCCAGATGAGTGCAGTTTTTGCTGGTCTGCTGTCTAGAAGTCTTAAAATATGGCCAGCAAAATGCAGTCTCCATTCTGTAACAATGTCATACAAGTCCCTCGTGTTTGCATGCTGAAGAACTACTTCACTGGTCAAGTCAAGTCAAGTTTATTTGTATAGCGCTTTTAACAATAAACATTATCGCAAAGGGCGGCACGGTGGTGTAGTGGTTAGCACTGTCGCCTCACAGCAAGAAGGTCCGGGTTTGAGCCCCGTGGCCGGCGAGGGCCTTTCTGTGCAGAGTTTGCATGTTCTCCCCGTGTCCGCGTGGGTTTCCTCCGGGTGCTCCGGTTTCCCCCACAGTCCAAAGACATGCAGGTTAGGTTAACTGGTGGCTCTAAATTGACCGTAGGTGTGAATGTGAGTGTGAATGGTTGTCTGTGTCTATGTGTCAGCCCTGTGATGACCTGGTGACTTGTCCAGGGTGTACCCCACCTTTCGCCCGTAGTCAGCTGGGATAGGCTCCAGCTTGCCTGCGACCCTGTAGAACAGGATAAAGCGGCTAGAGATAATGAGATGAGATTATCGCAAAGCAGCTTTACAGAATTTGAACAACTTAAAATATGAGCTAATTTTATCCCTAATCTATCCCCAATGAGCACGCCAATGGCGACGGTTGCAAGGAAAATACTCCCTCAGATGACATGAGGAAGAAACCCCGAGAGGAACCAGACCCAAAAGTGAACCCATCCCCATCCGGGCAACAACAGACAACATGACTAACATTAACAGTCCTAACATAAAGTCAGCTTTGTTGATGCTATAAAGCCCCCACTGACGGAAACCCGAGCGCAAAACTGTTCACGACAACTGTAGTCCCAAAGTCAGCAAGTAAACTGCAGTCATAAAGTCAGCAAGTCAACTGCAGTCCTAAAGTCAGCATGTCAACTACAGTCCCCAGCCACAAAAGCACCACTGCAAGAATCCAGAGCGTCCTCCAGGCATGACCCCAACTGTCCACATGGGGCCGCCCTCCACAGGAGCGATGCGATGAGACTCCAACCAGACACAGGGTACCAGGATGGATCAGGCAGGTCTGAGGAGCAGAAGAGGTCAGCATCTCGATCCCAGGACTGACATGTAACTCAGAGGGACAGATTTGGGGGGGGGGGAGAAAACACAGGTTGTTAGGTATTGCCCAATGTCACCTGAATAAGTAGGAACAGTATACATATTGCACTGAGTACAAGCAGGGACTCCGGCAACTAACTATGACAGCATAACTAAAAGGGGAGAGCCAGAAGGTAACACAGGCATGAGGGAGCCCCGGGACATAAAGCAGCAGCCACTACACCATCAACAAACTCGAGTGAGCAAGCGAGTGGGGACTGACAGCATCCATACATCCCAGTTTACCAAAACACTCTGTCTGAGGACCCTCCAGATCTATACCTTTACCTCATAAACACCATTAACACAAGGCTTGACTAAACAGATAAGTTTTCAGCTGAGACTTAAACACTGAGACTGGGTCTGATTCCTGAACACTACTTGGAAGGCTGTTCCATAACTGTGGGGCTTTGTAAGAAAAGGCTCCGCCCCCTGATGTAGCCTTCACTATACGAGGTACCAGCAGATAGCCTGCACCTTTTGATCTAAGTAGGTGTGGCGGGTCATAGAGGAGCAGAAGTTCACTCAGGTACTGTGGTGCGAAACCATTCAGTGCTTTAAAGGTCAATAGTAGTATTTTATAATCAATACGAAATTTGAGTGGGAGCCAATGCAGTGTGGATAAGACAGGGGTGATGGGGTCATATTTTCTAGTTCTAGTAAGGACTCTTGCTGCTGCATTTTGAACTAACTGGAGCTTGTTTATGCACTTATTGGAACATCCAGACAGTAAGGCATTACAATAATCCAACCTGGAGATAAAGAAAACATGAACTAGTTTTTTCCGTGTCATGTAGTGACATTAAATTTCTTATCTTAGCAATATTTCTGAGATGAAAGAAAGCTATCCGGGTGATGTTATCAATGTGAGTTTCGAATGAAAGACTGGGGTCAATAATCGCTCCGAGGTCTTTTACTGCTGCACGGTAATCAGAAAACTTACTTCTAGCTGCATGTGGTCCTAGTACAAGTACTTCAGTCTTGTCACAGATAAGTAGAAGGAAATTAATAAGCATCCAGTGTCTAATGTCCTTTACACATTCCATTCTATTAAGCTGGTGTCTCTCATCAGGTTTTGCAGAAACATACAACTGTGTGTCATCAGCATAACAGTGGAAACTAATACAATGTTTACAAATAATATCACCCAGAGGTAACATATATAAAGAAAAAAAGCAGTGGACCCAAGACAGAACCTTGTGGAACACCAAACTTTACCTCAGTACATCTAGAAATATCACCATTTATATCAACATACTGATAGGGATCAGTTAAATAAGACCTGAGCCAGGAGAGGGCCATTCCCTTAACTCCCACAACATTTTCTAGTCTATCCAGAAGAATGGAATGATCAATGGTATCAAATGCTGCACTAAGGTCAAGCAACACAAGCAGCGAGACACAGCCCTGATCAGACGCCAACAGGAGGTCATTTCCTACTTTAACCAGAGCTGTCTCTGTGCTACGATGAGGTCTAAATCCTGACTGATACATTTCATGGATGTTATTCCTATGTAAATATGACCATAACTGCTGTGCCACAGCTTTTTCAAGGATCTTGGAGGTAAAGGGGAGGTTTGATATTGGCCGATAATTGGACAGCTGACAGGGATCAAGGTCAGGTTTTTTAATCAGGGGTTTGTTAACTGCTAGTTTAAAGGATTTGGGTACATAGCCAATCGTAAGAGAAGAATTTATTATTTTTAGAAGCGGTTCAATAACTTCAGGTATTATCTGTTTGAATAGACGTGTAGGTAAGGGATCTAGTACACAAGTTGAGCCTTTTGATGCCAAGATTAATGAAAGTAATTCAGTTTATTTTAGGGGAGTAAAACATTCTACAACCCTGATTCCAAAAAAAGTTGGGACAAAGTACAAATTGTAAATAAAAACAGAATGCAATGATGTGAACATTTCAAAATTCCATATTTTATTCAGAATAGAACATATATGACATATCAAATGTTTAAACTGAGAAAATGTATCATTTAAAGAGAAAAATTAGGTGATTTTTAAATTTCATGACAACAACACATCTCAAAAAAGTTGGGACATGGCCATGTTTACCACTGTGAGACATCCCCTTTTCTCTTTACAACAGTCTGTAAACGTCTGGGGACTGAGGAGACAAGTTGCTCAAGTTTAGGGACAGGAATGTTAACCCATTCTTGTCTAATGTAGGATTCTACTTGCTCAACTGTCTTAGATCTTTTTTGTTGTATCTTCCATCTTATGATGCGCCAAATGTTTTCTATGGGTGAAAGATCTGGACTGCAGGCTGGCCAGTTCAGTACCCGGACCCTTCTTCTACGTAGCCATGATGCTGTAATTGATGCAGTATGTGGTTTGGCATTGTCATGTTGGAAAATGCAAGGTCTTCCCTGAAAGAGACGTCATCTGGATGGGAGCATATATTGCTCTAGAACCTGGATATACCTTTCAGCATTGATGGTGTCTTTCCAGATGTGTAAGCTGCCCATGCCACATGCACTAATGCAACCCCATACCATCAGAGATGCAGGCTTCTGAACTGAGTGCTGATAACAACTTGGGTCATCCTTCTCCTCTTTAGTCCGAATGACACGGCGTCCCTGATTTCCATAAAGAACTTCAAATTTTGATTCGTCTTACCACAGGACAGTTTTCCACTTTGCCACAGTCCATTTTAAATGAGCCTTGGCCCAGAGAAGACATCTGCATTTCTGGATCATGTTTAGATACGGCTTCTTCTTTGAACTATAGAGTTTTAGCTGGCAACGGCGGATGGCACGGTGAATTGTGTTCACAGATAATGTTCTCTGGAAATATTCCTGAGCCCATTTTGTGATTTCCAATACAGAAGCATGCCTGTACAGTATGTGATGCAGTGCCATCTAAGGGCCCAAAGATAACGGGCACCCAGTATGGTTTTCTGGCCTTGACCCTTACGCACAATCAATCTTTTGATGATATTATGCACTGGAGATGATGATATGTTCAAACTCTTTGCAATTTTACACTGTCGAACTCCTTTCTGTTATTGCTCCACTATTTGTTGGCGCAGAATTAGGGGGATTGGTGATCCTCTTCCCATCTTTACTTCTGAGAGCCGCTGCCACTCCAAGATGCTCTTTTTATACCCAGTCATGTTAATGACCTATTGTCAATTGACCTAATGATTTGCAATTTGGTCCTCCAGCTGTTCCTTTTTTGTATCTTTAACTTTTCCAGCCTCTTATTGCCCCTGTCCCAACTTTTTTGAGATGTGTTGCTGTCATGAAATTTCAAATGAGCCATTATTTGGCATGAAATTTCAAAATGTCTCACTTTTGACATTTGAAATGTTGTCTATGTCCTTTTGTGAATACAATATCAGTTTTTGAGATTTGTAAATTATTGCATTCTGTTTTTATTTACAATTTGTACTTTGTCCCAACTGGAGGTGGCATGGTGGTGTAGTAGTTAGCGCTGTCACCTCACAGCAAGAAGATCTGGGTTCGAGCCCCGTGGTCAGCGAGGGCCTTTCTGTGTGGAGTTTGCATGTTCTCCCTATGTCCATGTGCGTTTCCTCTGGGTGCTCCGTTTTCCCCCACAGTCCAAAGACATGCAGGTTAGGTTAACTGGTGACTCTAAATTGACCGTAGGTGTGAATGTGAGTGTGAATGGTTGTCTGTGTCTATGTGTCAGCCCTGTGATGACCTGGCGACTTGTCCAGGGTGTACCCCGCCTTTCACCCGTAGTCAGCTGGGATAGGCTCCAGCTTGCCTGCGACCCTGTAGAAGGACAAAGCAGCTAGAGATAATGAGATGAGATGAGATGTTGGAAAACGCAAGGTCTTCTCTGAAAGAGACGTCATCTGGATGGGAGCATATATTGCTCTAGAACCTGGATATACCTTTCAGCATTGATGGTGTCTTTCCAGATGTGTAAGCTGCCCATGCCACACGCACTAATGCAACCCCATACCATCAGAGATGCAGGCTTCTGAACTGAGTGCTGATAACATCTTGGGTCATCCTTCTCCTCTTTAGTCCGAATGACACGGCGTCCCTGATTTCCATAAAGAACTTCAAATTTTGATTCGTCTTACCACAGGACAGTTTTCCACTTTGCCACAGTCCATTTTAAATGAGCCTTGGCCCAGAGAAGACATCTGCATTTCTGGATCATGTTTAGATACGGCTTCTTCTTTGAACTATAGAGTTTTAGCTGGCAACGGCGGATGGCACGGTGAATTGTGTTCACAGATAATGTTCTCTGGAAATATTCCTGAGCCCATTTTGTGATTTCCAATACAGAAGCATGCCTGTACAGTATGTGATGCAGTGCCATCTAAGGGCCCGAAGATAACGGGCACCCAGTATGGTTTTCTGGCCTTGACCCTTACGTACAATCAATCTTTTGATGATATTATGCACTGGAGATGATGATATGTTCAAACTCTTTGCAATTTTACACTGTCGAACTCCTTTCTGATATTGCTCCACTATTTGTTGGCGCAGAATTAGGGGGATTGGTGATCCTCTTCCCAGCTTTACTTCTGAGAGCCGCTGCCACTCCAAGATGCTCTTTTTATACCCAGTCATGTTAATGACCTATTGTCAATTGACCTAATGATTTGCAATTTGGTCCTCCAGCTGTTCCTTTTTGTATCTTTAACTTTTCCAGCCTCTTATTGCCCCTGTCCCAACTTTTTTGAGATGTGTTGCTGTCATGAAATTTCAAATGAGCCAATATTTGGCATGAAATTTCAAAATGTCTCACTTTCGACATTTGAAATGTTGTCTATGTCCTTTTGTGAATACAATATCAGTTTTTGAGATTTGTAAATTATTGCATTCTGTTTTTATTTACAATTTGTACTTTGTCCCAACTGGAGGTGGCACGGTGGTGTAGTAGTTAGCGCTGTCACCTCACAGCAAGAAGATCTGGGTTCAAGC
This sequence comes from Neoarius graeffei, assembly GCF_027579695.1. Taxonomy (NCBI): domain Eukaryota; kingdom Metazoa; phylum Chordata; class Actinopteri; order Siluriformes; family Ariidae; genus Neoarius; species Neoarius graeffei. Next base: position 8,959,502 of record NC_083590.1, read on the forward strand.
CCCGTGGTCGGCGAGGGCCTTTCTGTGTGGAGTTTGCATGTTCTCCCTATGTCCATGTGGGTTTCCTCCGGGTGCTCCGTTTCCCCCACAGTCCAAAGACATGCAGGTTAGGTTAACTTGTGACTCTAAATTGACCGTAGGTGTGAATGTGAGTGTGAATGGTTGTCTGTGTCTATGTGTCAGCCCTGTGATGACCTGGCGACTTGTCCAGGGTGTACCCCGCCTTTCGCCCGTAGTCAGCTGGGATAGGCTCCAGCTTGCCTGCGACCCTGTAGAACAGGACAAAGCGGCTAGAGATCATGAGATGAGGCTTTGTCCCAACTATTTTGGAATTGGGGTTGTAATTGACGATATGATACAGTTATATTGTTAACTACAGGGTCACTTACATTGTCTGACCTTAAATTAGTAGTTTGAATTTTTTGTCGGATATTCTCAATTTTGTCATTAAAAAAATTCCTGAAGTCATTGCTACTACATACTACAGGTGTGCATGTGTCTATAGTAGACTTATTCCTGGTTAATTTTACTACAGTGTTAAATAAGAATCTAGGATTATTTTTGTTATCTTATATTAGGGAGGAGAGATATGTTGATCTAGCTGTACTAAGAGCTTTTTCTATACTTCAGGAAGCTCTCCTTCCACGCTAATTTGAACACTACCAATTTTGTTTGATGCCATTTACGTTCCAATTTTTGAGTGGTCTGTTTTAATGTGCAAGTGTCATCATTATACCAGGGTGCTAATTTTTTGTCTCTGACCATTTTCCTTTTAAGAGGAGCCATGTTATCTAAAGTATGGTGGAACGTTGACTCTCAGCATTCAGTTGCCTGATCAAGTTCTGCAGGGGCTGACAGTGACCCAATCAAAGTTGATGACTCTGGGAGATCATTTATAAAGCTCTGTGCAGTAGCTGATGTGACTGTATGTTTAATACAGTAGCATGGTGAGGTGCATATATTATTACTCAGACATATTTTGAATGAGCTGAGATCATGATCTGAGATAACTTCAGACTGTGGAAGTATGACTATATTTTCTATGTTTAGCCCTAATGTTAGTATTAGATCAAGGGTGTGACCACAATTATGGGTCGGTCCTATGACATTCTGATTAATCCCTACTGAATCTAAAATGGACACAAATGCTGTTTTCAAAGGGTCTTCTGGGTTATCGAAGTGAACATTAAAATCTCCGACAACTAAAGCTTTGTCTAAGGAAATAACCAGATCTGAGATAAAATCTGCAAATTCAGAAAGAAACTCAGAATATGGCCCCGGGGGCCTGTAAATAATAAGTAACAGAATTAACGGGGTAGACCTATTTTTCAAGGATACATACATTATATTAGTATGAAGAACTTCAAACGTATTAAATTTATAACCAGGTTTTTGTGTTACACCTAGATAATCATTATAAATAACCGTGACGCCTCCTCCTCTGCCAGTTAGATGAGGCTGGTGTATATAACTGTATCCAGGATGACTCGCTTCATTTAATGCTATATATTTATTTGGCTTAATCCATGTTTCTGTTAAACAAAGTACATTAAACTCCTGATCAGTAATGAGTTCATTAACTATTAGCACTTTAGGTGTAAGAGATCTAATATTTAATAGCCCCACCTTTAGATCAAAGGTGCTGGCAGCAGCTGTACAGTCAGTATGAGCTAATTTTATATTGATTAGGTTACTGGAACAAACTCTCTGAATATTTCTACCCTTTTGTTTATCTCGGGGAACAGACACAGTCTTGATGTAGTGGACCCTGAGTGATGACTCTGTGCAGCTAGCAGACAGTCGGTTTAGCCTGTTTGTCTGCCCCCTGGCCTTGGCTCTGGATTGTCAGAAATTAACTAGGCCTGTTCTGAGACTATGACCTATACCGCAGGAAATGATAGCAGCACCTTCCCGAGTGGGATGGATACCGTTCCACCCTAACAGGCAAGCAGTGCCCTCAAAATTAGCCCAATTATCTATAAAGCCCACACTGTTTTCAGAGCACCACCTGGACAATCAGCAGTTCAGTGACCATAACCTGCTGTAAGCTACATTGCCACACCGCATTGGGATGGGGCCAGAGCATACTACAGCATCAGACATCGCCTTCGCTAATTTAAACACCTCTACAAAGTTACTCTTAGTAACATCAGACTGATGAAGGCATATATCATTAGCTCCTGCATGGATAACTATCTTTGAGAACCTGTGCTTGCCTAGGACCCTAAGATTACCTGCTGTGTCCGGCGCCCTGGCTCCCGGTATACACCTGACTAAAGCTGCTGGTGCCCCTAAAGTCTGAGCTAATTTCACATGCCGTATGATAGAGTCCCCTATAACCAGAGCTCTTTCAGGTTTCTCAGCGGGTGCATCACGAAGGAGAGCAAACCTGTTCGACACGTCACGCGGAGAGCAGTGGTGCTCCCGTGGGCGAGCCTCAGCGGTAGCTTTGGCTCTACGCTTATGCCGCCGAGTCATCACCCATTCGCCCTGCTGTAAGGGCTCTAATGCCGGAGTTGGGGGATTACTAACTCCACCTAGGGCATCCAGACTTTCCCCTACAGAAACTACACTGTTCTCATTCTCACTGGCCTTCTCTAAAGCCTGGACACATGCTTCTCTCACTGTAATCTTTTCCATCAGTGAGCTAACTAACCTGCATTTATCACAAATAAAGCTATCACTAGCGACGGAGGAAGAATGACTAAACATCCTGCACTCAGCACACTGAACAGGCTGAAGGTGTGCCACGATGAAAAGATTTATGTACCTTAATCGAAGATCTGTTGATATTAAAGCAGATCCAATGTAGATGGCCTCCTCTTGTGGTCTTTACGCTGGAGGAGAAAAAAAAGAAATAGAAAGCTTCTGGTCTCGGTGGTCTTCTGAAAAAAGAGAGAGGAAAAACGGAAAAAGAAAGCGACAGTACAATAAAAGTGAAGATGATACTGGAAAATTATTTGTAGAAAAATTTTTAAAAGATTAGAAATTCAAGCCAACACTCGTGGAAAAAAAGACTCGTCATAAACAACTCAGGAACCAGGAAGTGCATTGCACAGAATGCGCATGCAAAACTGGTGATGTGGTCTGTCCAGTGTATACCTAGAATTTTCTGAAGGCACCTTCTATGAAACATATTTAACTTCTGAACCATTTCCACTGTAATTTTCCAAGTTTCACCAGCAGAGATTGTTCTCAGTACAATGATTGCAAGATACAGTCTAACTTTGGTGGAGATACCAGATGATTTGGATGACCACACTGATTGTAGTCGGTGAAAAGCTGTGGGTGCTTTAACAAATAGGCACTTTAGGTCTGTCTCTGCATCTCCATCTTAAATGGAGAAAAAGTCATAAGTCCTTCCCATACTAGGACCTGGTCTTCCCAGGCAGTCTCCCATCCCAGTACTAACCAGGCCCTTAAGGCACATTAGGTGGCACCGATCTCCGTAGCCCTTGGCCTCTCACCTATACAGCAAGGGTCACAGTGGGGAGTCAAGGTTTAAACTCCCCACTCACATCTGTATTGCGGCACCTCACCAGATGGCAGTAGGTACCATTTTTATGATGGGCTTTGGTATGACCCAACTGCGAGTAGAACTTACGAACTCCTGATCAAGAAGAGGACACGCTAACCACTCGGCCAAATAAATGGAGTAGTAAATGGAGGATGCTATTATTTAATTATTAGTGTCAAATTTATGCATGGGCGGCAAGGTGGTGCAGTGGTTAGTGCTGTCGCTTCACAGCAAAAAGGTCCAGGTTCGAGCCCCGTGGCCGACGAGGGCCTTTCTGTGCGGAGTTTGCATGTTCTCCCCATGTCCGCGTGGGTTTCCTTCGGGTGCTCCGGTTTCCCCCACAGTCCAAAGACATGCAGGTTAGGTTAACTGGTGACTCTAAATTGACCGTAGGTGTGAATGTGAGTGTGAATGGTTGTCTGTGTCTATGTGTCAGCTCTGTGATGACCTGGCGACTTGTCCAGGGTGTACCCTGTCTTTCGCCCATAGTCAGCTGGGATAGGCTCCAGCTTGCCTGCGACCCTGTAGAACAGGATAAAGTGGCTAGAGATAATGAGATGAGATGAGATATTTATGCATTTAATTTTGGCCCCAAATAGCTTTCCTTGGTGTATTTATGGTCCAGGGGTGGAAGTGTGATAGAACTTGGCTGGACTCTGGTTTATTAGAAAAATCTACACACCAATATTTCAACTACAGCCTTTTATACTCCACTGTCTAACTACTCATTCTGCTCACATTTTATTCTAATCTCTCTCTCTTTAGTTTCTCTGACACCGGGTCACAGCATCTGCCAATTGTCATTTGACACCAAATTATCTTTGCATTATTAAATTTATAAACGTCAGTAGGAATCAGACAGAATTGTGGTCAGGAGGAAAAGAGAGAAAGAGAGAGAGAGAGACTTTCTAATCTGCTCAGGCTGTCAGCTCGCTCGCTCATCATCTCTGCTGTGGGAAATGAGAGCGCCCAAACGTCTGACAGCACAATATCACAAAACACTGACACATCATCCTTTCATTTTTCCCGAGATGAGTTTTATCCCCCCTTCACTGTTTCCCTCCCTCGTTTCCTCACTGCTTTGTTTATTTCATTTTTATTTTTATTTTTGGAACGGGAGCAAAAAAGGAGCATTAAATTAAACATATGAGCAGAACAAGGACCTCTTTGTTGTTTTGATGATAAAAGGAAATCACTTCACTGATACTGCTTTTCAAACAACATGGGACGGGTTCTTGAACTGTTCAGGATTCTTTGAACCTTGGTGCAAAGCGAACCGGCCCACGTTTTCACCAGTTTTGAGCAGAACCGCTGTAATCAAGGATGCATGATGAACAGAGGGCATGGCACAATTCATAACAGGAGTAAACAGTCGGAGCAAGATGGCAGATCGCATTGATTACTGCCGAGCTTTTGTTCTGTTATTGCAGATATTTCTTTTTGGTCCATTTTTTTCTGAAGATGTTTCCTTTTCCATTGTGTTCTCCATTGCTGTGATCCACTTCCTCTCCAAACTAATGACACGTCCATTGATGTCACCACAGATCATGCTGGAAAAACCAGGTATATTTCAGTTCCACCTGGGAGCTAACTTTACAGGTTCCAAACCAGTTTATTTTTGGTTGAAATGCTCCAAACAGTTCATAATTTGGTGTGAAAACAAGAACTGAACCTGCTCCCTGGTAGCTGAAAAGGTGTATTAGTGAAAGAGTAATAAAAACAGCAGTCCAGTGAAAAATAAATTATTCCTCATTCTTTTAAGTATTATGCCACATCAGCACAGGAGTCTGTTCAGGAGTCTGTCTTCCCCAAAATGGGACTTCAGTTCCATTGCTACCCCCCTCATGACCCTCCTCAAGATGGGCCCAAACACCTGGATTGGAACCCTGCAGCTGGAAAGGCCTTTGACAGCCTTCACCACACCACAGCCCCCACTCTGAGACCCCCGACCCATCGAAGCCCTTCGTAGTGGAGGTGGACGCCTCTGAATCAGGTGTGGGAGCCAGAGTGTGGGAGTCACAGCATTTTCTGGAAAAAGCCCGAACTCCATTCTGTGGCATTCTTCTCATGAAAGCTTTCACCTGCAGAGCAGAATGATGATGTTGGGAATCATGAGCTGCTGGTGGTCAAGCTTACATTAGATGAATGGCATCACTGGTTAGAAGGAGCTGCACACCCCTGCACAACATTCACAGACTATAAAAATCTTAAATAGCTGAAGACAGCCAAGTGCCTGGACTCACTCCAAGCATGGTGGACTTCATTTTCCACCAGGGTTCATTTCACCTTTTCAGACCAACCAGGCTCAAAGAATGTCAAGGCAGATGGTAAAAACAGTTCTTTAATAACAGCAGAGCAAACAAATCCAAAACATGATCAGGAATCATGGTCTGAATTCATGCAAAGGTCATGTGATTCACAAACAATACACATTGGGTGGGACTAGGGCAAAAAAGTTAGAACAGGAACACGATCAATAACCATGTAAACAATAATAACAACACTGCTTGGTAAATACTGTATGTTGTGAATGTTCTGAATAGATCAGTACAATGCTGAGGGCGAATGATGAAAAGTGTGTGTGTGTGTGTGTGTGTGTGTGTGTGTGTAGACTGTAAGCAGCAGGGTGTTCTGGGAATCAGAGTCCTGAACAAACTCCAGCGCAGACAATCCAAGATGGCAGAAAGTGACAGACATACAGCATGTCTTTATACATGTGAAGTTGACAAAAGAACAAAATTAGTTTGTTTTTAAATTTAAAACTATTTTTACTTTTTAGACGTCATTTTTTCACTTAAATTTTCTTTTCAATTTCCTTTTTTGTTTGGTTTTAGGTACTGTATACTAAAACAATTAATACAACTACCACTAGTAAGTAGTAAATACTTATTAAAGAGATTTTAGCTTTTTACACATAAGTAAAATAATAATAAAAAAATTAAATGCTGGAAAATAATCAACAATGTGTTCAAGTGATGAAGAGAAGCTCCTGTTACCACCCCAAAGTTGATTTTCTTAGACAAGCACATCCGAAAGTGTTTTATTCCTCTTTTGCTGCAGCAGTTTATCAATGATTGCAATGTTTTACTCATTAATGAATGCCACATCATAACTTTGTCTCGTCTCATCTTCTTCCACTTATCCGGGGCTGGGTCGCGGAGGCAGCAGTCTGAGCATGGATGCCCAAACTTCCCCAGACACTTCGGCCAGCTCCTCAAGAAGAACACCGAGGCGTTCCCAGGCCAGCCAAGAGACATAGTCCCTCCAGCATGTCCTGGGTCTTCCCCGGAGCCTCCTCCCAGGGGGACATGCCTGGAACACCTCCCCAGGGAGGCATCCAGGAGGCATCCGAAAGAGATGCCTGAGCCACCTCAGCTGATTCCTCTTGATGTGGAGGAGCAGCGGCTCTACTCCGAGCTCCTCCCGAGTGACTGTGCTTCTCACCCTATATCTAAGGGAGCGCCCAGCCACCCTGCGAAGTAAACTCATTTCGGCCGCTTGTATCCGCGATCTTGTTCTTTCGGTCATTACCCAAAGCTCATGACCATAGGTGAGAGTCGGAACGTAAATCGACCAGTAAATCGAGAGCTTTGCCTTTTGGCTCAGCTCCTTCTTCACCATGACGGACCGGTAAAGCGACCGCATCACTGTGGAGGCCGCACCAATCCGCCTGTTGATCTCATGCTCTATCCTTCCCTCACTCATGAACAAGATCCCGAGGTACTTAAACTCCTCCACTTGAGGCAGGACTTCTCCACCAACCTGGAGAGGGCAAGCCACCCTTTTCTGGTCGAGAACCATGGCCTCTGACTTGGAGGTGCTGATTCTCATCCCAGCCGCTTCACACTCAACTGCAAACCGCCCCAGTGCATGCTGAAGGTCCTGGTTTGAAGAAGCCAACAGGACAACATCATCTGCAAAAAGCAGAGATGAAATCCTGTGGTTCCAAAACAGGATTCTTTCCAGCCCCTGGCTGCGCCTAGAAATTCTGTCCATAAAGATTATGAACAGAACCGGTGACAAAGGGCAGCCCTGCTGGAGTCCAACATGCACTGGGAACAGGTCTGACTTACTGCCGGCAATGCGAACGAGGCTCCTGCTCCACTCGTATAGGGACCGGACAGCCCTTAGCAAAGAGCCCCGAACCCCATACTCCTGAAGCACCCCCCACAGAATACCACGAGGGACATGGTCGAATGCCTTCTCCAAATCCACAAAGCACATGTGGACTGGTTGGGCAAACTCCCATGAACCCTCGAGCACCCTATGAAGGGTATAGAGTAGGGCTGGGTATCACCAGATACCTCACGATACGATACTATGGCGATATTTTGCCCATGATAATGATAATATCACAGTACAGCGATTCTGCGATAATCGATATATTGCAATAAATTTCAACCACATCACGATATCTGTGTCACTGAAGAAAATCAGAATTTATTGACCACTGTAAAATTACATTTCACATACATAACTACACACTCTTGCCAGACATATATTTGTCTCTATTCCACTGCTGGCAAAACCAAGAGTTGCTTCACTACAACATACAGAAAATTCCCATTTCTGTGCTAGTATTATCAGCTTTTCTGTAAGCATGGACACATCAGTGCTGCTTAACAAGCAGAATCAAATTGTTTTATGAAAACTTAAAACTTGCACTGCAGACTGCACATACATTTCAGTGCTAACACTAATATCAATTTGTTCTTTGTAAACTTGAGAACATATACCTGAGAACATTTAACTTGTGCTTATTTTGCAGGAACAACACACTGTCTGAAACACATTGAAAAGTACAGTGGGCATCTTAGTCTCCCTGAGCACAATTATGAAACAAAGCGCAGTGTTGGTCAGTGTCCACGCACTGAAACTGAACTGAAACCTCAGTGAATCATGTTTCTTCTGAACTTAGAGTAAATACTCAAAATAAAATGCAGTGTCTCACACACACTAAAATTGAAAATGCAAGATAAAGTGCAGCTTCTTGCCTTTGGCCTTAAATGACAAAATTAAGTTCACAGTTACAGTAAGTCACACATCACTGAAGTAGATGGGAGGACTTTGGTGCTGTCCAGTGTAGTTTGCTTCGGGTCAGGTTTCAGTGGCTCCGGCTGAGCTAATATGTCGGGGTGGTGTAGTGCTAAGTAAGTTCGCAAGTTTGTTGTGTTACCTGAATATCTAATTGGAGTGAAACAGGTTTTGCAGAGTGCATACTCTTTGTCCGGCTCACTGTTTTTTTTCTCCTTTCCTTTGGAATCCAAAGTGCCTCCAAACATCTGCCTTAAAGTTCAGCGGCATCTCTAGGTTTACGTTAACAGCCATGCTTGCTTGTTTTTTTTCCTCACTGCAACTGCCGGGGAAAAAAGAGAAGATGAAGAGTGCCTTGCAGTGAGGGAGCGGCACAGCGACACCTCGCGGAGCAGAGGTGCGGAAGTCGTACTGGATTTACAACCTGTCTGAAACACGATTTATTATTTGAAAAAATATCGATATTCAAATTTTGAGTATCGATATTGAATCGGAAGACAAAGTATCGTGATATATCGCTGTATCGATATTTTTGCACACCCCTAGTATAGAGCTGGTTCAGTGTTCTGCAACCAGGATGAAAACTGCATTGTTCCTCCTGGATCCGAAGTTCGACTATTGCCCGAATTCTCCTCTCCAGTACCCTGGAGTAAACCTTCCCTGGGAGGCTGAGAAGTCTGATTCCCCTATAATTGGAGCACACTCTCCGGTCCCCTTTCTTAAAAAGAGGGACCACCACCCCAGTATGCCACTCCAGAGGCACTGTCCCCGACCGCCACACGATGTTGCAGAGGCATGTCAGCCAAGACAGTCCCACAACATCCAGAGACTTGAGATACTCAGGGCAGATCTCATCCACCCCCGGTGCCTTGCCACCGAGGAGCTTCCTAACCACCTCAGTGGCTTCGGCTTGGATAATGGACGAGTCCACCTCTGAGTCATCAGCCTCCGCTTCCTCAATGGAAGACGTGACAGTGGGATTGAGGAGATCCTCGAAGTATTCCTTCCACCGCCCGACAATGTCCCCAGTCGAGGTTAACAGCTCCCCACCCGCACTGTAAACAGTGTTGGCAGAGTACTGCTTCCCCTTTCTGAGGTGCCGGATGGTTTGCCAGAATTTCTTTGAGGCTGACCGATACTCCTCCTCCATGGCCTCACCGAACTCCTCCCAGTTCCAAGTTTTTGCCTCCTCAACTGCCCGAGCTGCGGTACGCCTGGCCTGCCGATACCCATCAGCTGCCTCAGGAGTCCCAGAGGCCAACATGGCCTGATAGGCCTCCTTCTTCAGCTTGACGGCATCCCTTACTTCCGGTGTCCACCACTGGGTTCGGGGATTGTCGCCATGACAGGCACCGGAGACCTTGCGGCCACAGCTACGAACAGCCATGTCGACAATGGAGGCAGAGAACATGGTCCACTCAGACTCAATGTCCCCCTCCTCCTTCGGAAGCTGGGAGAAGCTCTCCTGGAGGTGGGAGTTAAAGACCTCCCCGACAGAGTGCTCAGCCAGACATTCCCAGCAGACCCTCACCATACATTTGGGCCTGCCAGGTCTGTCTGGCTTCCTCCTCCACCAGCGGATCCAACTCACCACCAGGTGGTGATCAGTTGAAAGCTCAGCCCCTCTCTTCACCCGAGTGTCCAAGACATAGGGCTGGATATCCGATGAAACGACAACAAAGTCGATCATCGACCTCCGACCTAAGGTGTCCTGGTGCCATGTGCACTTATGGACACCCCATGCTCGAACATGGTGTTCGTTATGGACAAACCATGACTAGCACAGAAGTCCAATCACAAAACACCACTTGGGTTCAGATCGGGGAGGCCATTCCTCCCAATCACGCCCCTCCAGGTATCACTGTCATCGCCCACGTGAGCATTGAAGTCCCCCAGTAGAACAATGGAGTCCTCAGTCTGAGCACCTCTCAGTACCTCTCCTAGGGACTCCAAGAAGGCCAGATACTCTATCCTGCTATTTGGCCCGTAGGCACAAACAACAGCAAGAGCCCTCTCCCTGATCCTAAGGCTCAGAGAGGTGACCCTCTTGTTCACTGGGGTAAACTCCAACACATGGCAGCTGAGCTGGTTGGCTATAAGCAAGCCCACACCAGCCCGCCGCCGTTCACCATGGGCGACTCCAGAGAAGTGGAGGATCCAGCCCCTCTCGAGGAGCTGGGTTCCAGAGCCCAAGCTATGCGTAGAGGTGAGCCCGACTATCTCTAGCTGGTACCTCTCAACCTCCCGCACAAGCTCAGGCTCTTTCCCCCCCAGCTAAGTGACATTCCATGACCCAACAGCTAGCCACTGTGTCTGGGGATCAGGTTGTCGAGGCCCCTGCCTTCGACTGCCACCCAATCCACACTGCGCCAGCCCCCTATGGCTACCTCTGTGGGTGGTGAACCCACAGGAGGTCGGGCCCATGTCACTGCTTCGGGCTGAGCCCGGCCGGGCCCCATGGGCAAAGGCCCGGCCACCAAGTTCTCGCATACGAGCCCCAACCCCAGGCCTGGCTCCAGGATGGGGCCTCAGTTGCGCCATACTGGGCAACGTCACGGTCCTTGATAGATTGTTATCCATAAGGGGTTTTGGTGAACTGCTCTTAGTCTGGCCTGTCACCTAGGACCTGTCTGCCTTGGGAGACCCTAACAGGGGCGTAATGCCCCTGACAACATAGCTCCTAGGATCATTCAAGCACTCAAACCCCTCCACCACAATAAGATGGCAGTTCTAGGAGGGGCACATCATAACTTTTATCCATTTATAGTTACATATTGTGCATTGTCCATGAAAAAAAAGCAAAAAAAACTAAGTCAGTCATTAGTTGTTTTTAACACACAACAAAATATACAAGAAACATTGGACCAAAAAAAAAGATATCTATTTTCATGAAATGAAACTATAAATACTAAGCAGACTGAATAAATAACTGAAAGCAAAACATTTTAATACAATTTTATTGCAAGTGTGGTTTTATTACACTTTTAGCATATACACAGTGAGAGAGAGAGAGGCACGGTGGTGTAGTGGTTAGCGCTGTTGCCTCACAGCAAGAAGGTCTGGGTTTGAGCCCCATGGCCGGCGAGGGCCTTTCTGTGCGTAGTTTGTATGTTCTCCCCATGTCCATGTAGGTTTGCTCCGGTTTCCTCCACAGTCCAAAGACATGCAGGTTAGATTAACTGGTGACTCTAAATTGACCGTAGGTGTGAATGTGAGTGTGAATGGTTGTCTGTTTCTATGTGTCAGCCCTGTGATGACCTGGCGACTTGTCCAGGGTGTACCCCGCCTCTCGCCCGTAGTCAGCTGAGATAGGCTCCAGCTTGCCTGAGACCCTGTAGAACAGGATAAAGCGGCTAGAGATGATGAGATGAGATGATATATATATATATATATATATATATATATATATATATATATATGAGGGTAAGTCAAAAAGTTCTAAGATAAATTGAAAAAAATATTCATGAAAATAACAAAGCTATTTCTCTACATATCCTCCATTTATGTCTAAACACTTCTGCAAGCGGTGTTTCCATTAGAGAAATCCTTCTTTGTAGAATTCTGGGGGATGTCTTTCTCACCTTTTGAAATTATAACATCTGTATTAGAATTTTTTGACTTACCCTTGTGTGTGTGTATATATATATATATATATGGTGACAACTGCCTTGATGTTATAAGTTATAAAGAAAATATATATTTTTTTAAATGTAAATAAAATCATTGAGAGGTCTCAGCATAGCAAGGTTAAAACATAAATATTTTATTTTTAAAAACTAATATTCTTCAATCAGAAACATTCATTTATCAGAAATTAAGTCAAAGACAAAGAATTATCAGCTAAATAGCTTTAGATGTGGGTGCTGACAGCCATCTGCTGGGACACACACACACACACTTCTCTCTGTTGGAGGATTTCTATGCAAGCATCTGTTCACTTTCCTTTCAGTGTTGCCAAATTGGGTGTTTTCCCACCTTCTGAGCTATTTTTACTCACACTGGGAGGTGGGACACACTGGGCCATGAGTGAGTGGGACACACACACACACACACACACACACAGAATGAGAGAGTGAGCGAGAGAGAGAGATCCTTTATTTATTCTGTATAATCCAGCAGTTGCGGTACATGGCACGGGTCAGATCACAGAGTTTCCGAGGCTGATCTATAATCATCATCCAATCAGATCAGAGCTGGAAGAAAACAAACTTTCCATCACAGCCTGTTTGTTCCCGCGATTCTGCAATCGTGAGCTCGTTACGACAGACAAGAGAAAAGCTGCAAAACTTTGGCATGTGAATTCAGTGACCTGTGCACTTTCATGAACATCCCACTCAAAGTTCTGTCGTCTCCAATCCGGTCCAGACTCAGCGGAGTTCATTAGGCACCGACTCTGTTACTAAATACACTGAAAAATAACTGTATATGGGAGAAAAATCAATAAACACAGAAATAAATGTTTTTTTTTGTTTGTTTTTTGTTTTAGATTCTCTGCGGCACTGCAGCACAACGCTCACTCTCTCTGTACTGGTTAAAACAACTGTATGAACATTTGTAGAAAAAAACAATAAATACAGTGGTGCTTGAAAGTTTGTGAACCCTTTAGAATTTTCTATATTTCTGCATAAATATGACCTAAAACATCATCAGATTTTCACACAAGTCCTAAAAGTAGATAAGGAGAACCCAGTTAAACAAATGAGGCAAAAATATTATACTTCATCATTTATTTATTGAGGAAAATGACCCAACATTACATAACTGTGAGTGGCAAAAGTATATGAACCTTTGCTTTCAGTATCTGGTGAGACCCCATTGTGCAGCAATAACTGCAACTAAATGTTTCCGGTAACTGTTGATCAGTCCTGCACACTGGCTTGGAGGAATTTTAGCCCATTCCTCTGTACAGAACAGCTTCAACTCTGGGATGTTGGTGGGTTTCCTCACATGAACTGCTTGCTTCAGGTCCTTCCACAACATTTCCATTTCATTAAGGTCAGGACTTTGACTTGGCCATTCCAAAACATTAACTTTATTCATCTTTAACCATTCTTTGGTAGAACAACTTGTGTGCTTAGGGTCGTTGTCTTGCTGCATGACCCACCTTCTCTTAAGATTCGGTTCATGGACAGATGCCCTGATATTTTCCTTTAGAATTTGCTGGTATAATTCAGAATACATTGTTCCATCAATGATGGCAAGCCGTCCTGGCCCAGATGCAGCAAAACAGGCCCAAACCATGATACTACCACCACCATGTTTCACAGATGGGATAAGGGTCTTATGCTGGAATGCAGTGTTTTCCTTTCTCCAAATATAGCGCTTATCATTTAAGCCAAAAAGTTCTATTTTGGTCTCATTCAACCACAAAACATTTCTCCAGTAGGCTTCTGGCTTGTCCACATGATCTTTAGCAAACTGCAGATGAGCAGCAATGTTCTTTTTGGAGAGCAGTGGCTTTCTCCTTGCAACCCTGCCATGCACACCATTGTTGTTCAGTGTTCTACCGATGGTGGACTCATGAACATTAACATTAGACAATGTGAGAGAGGCCTTCAGTTGCTTAGAAGTTACCCTGGGGTCCTTTGTGACCTCGCTGACTATTACACGCCTTGCTCTTGGAGTGATCTTTGTTGGTCGACCACTCTTGGGGAGGGAAACAATGGTCTTGAATTTCCTCCATTTGTACACAATCTGTCTGACTGTGGATTGGTGGAGTCCAAACTCTTTATAGATGGTTTTGTAACCTTTTCCAGCCTGATGAGCATCAACAACGCTTTTTCTGAGGTCCTCAGAAATCTCCTTTGTTCGTGCCATGATACACTTCCACAAACATGTGTTGTGAAGATCAGACTTTGATAGATCCCTGTTCTTTAAATAAAACAGGGTGCCCACTCACACCTGATTGTCATCCCATTGATTGAAAACACCTGACTCTAATTTCACCTTCAAATTAACTGCTAATCCTAGAGGTTCACATACTTTTGCCACTCACAGATATGTAATATTGACTCATTTTCCTCAATAAATAAATGACCAAGTATAATATTTTTGTCTCCTTTATTTAACTGGGTTCTCTTTATCTACTTTTAGGACTTGTGTGAAAATCTGATGATGTTTTAGGTCATATTTATGCGGAAATATAGAAAATTCTAAAGGGTTCACAAACTTTCAAACCCCACTGTAAGTCCCAAAGTGTTTTATTCCTCTTATACCACAGCAATTTGCCAAACCATTTTATTTATTAATTAACCAAATACCACTTATATACCAAACATATCCATTTTTATTCTATCCACATTCACTGGATATGAGCAATCGTGTGCTCTGATTGGCTACTCTACTATTAGGATATCAGCTCATATACCATTAGTAGAGAAAAACAAAATGGTGGAGCGGGTTACTGAACCAACCGAGGACAAAATAAAAACTCTACTTGAAAACAAAACCCCAAAAATTAAAAAAAGCAACAAAATATGGAATGAAAGTGTTTGATGGTAAGAATGTATCTTTTTTATTTTTCAAGAATTATTATTATCGCATTTTTCACAAATTGCTCCTGTCATTTCGCCAGGTTGTTTACGCTGTAAGTGGAAATGATTGTCGGATGTTTTGTAAAAAGTTTTTATTTATTGAATTTGCAAAAAAATTAAAATAAAAATGCTCTGTTTCTCAAAATCCACTGAATGTAGATAGAATAAAATAGTTATTCCACTCAATCTCATCGTACATGGATTATAGACAACCTGGTGCTATGCACTTCGTTGGCTATCAGCTCATGTACAACTTGATTTTGTGGAATCACTGTTAAATAGTTAAATTCAATTTGGGAAATATCCCTGAAATAACATAGTTCCTGTTCTGACTTGTATCACAGAGCTCGCTATTTTTTCTCTGTCTTTAAGTGGCTGGCTCAGCTCACACTACCCACAATCCTCTGCACCAACTAGCAAGTCACCGTATTCCCAAAATGTTCCGCAACATCCTGGACCATCAATCTTAAATTCATTCATTCATTCATTCATTATCTCTAGCCGCTTTATCCTTCTACAGGGTCGCAGGCAAGCTGGAGCCTATCCCAGCTGACTACGGGCGAAAGGCGGGGTACACCCTGGACAAGTCGCCAGGTCATCACAGGGCTGACACATAGACACAGACAACCATTCACACTCACATTCACACCTACGGTCAATTTAGAGTCACCAGTTAACCTAACCTGCATGTCTTTGGACTGTGGGGGAAACCGGAGCACCCGGAGGAAACCCACGCGGACACGGGGAGAACATGCAAACTCCGCACAGAAAGGCCCTCGCCGGCCCCGGGGCTCGAACCCAGGACCTTCTTGCTGTGAGGCGACAGCGCTAACCACTACACCACCGTGCCGCCCCAATCTTAAATTGTAATGTGAAATTGAAGATATTTTCTCAAAGTAGTTCTATTTTAAATTCTTTCGCCCAATCCAGTCCATTTTCATGGACTGCTCCATTTAGTGGACCTGCTCTGGTCTTGGTCATCTCACGGGTGGCACTAAGGAAAGGAAAGACAAAATATATCTTGTTTGAAGTGTCCACATATGACACATAGATGAATCAAAAGTTTGAGATGGATTACGAAGGGATCACTAAAAGTGAATTTGCGGAGGTTTTGCTGCACAGAGAGCTAACGCAGTAGCGATCACGTGATTTCAAAACAAAAACAATGAAATAGACTAGGAATCATGAGTCGGCCGCTTTATGTTAATGACACTGGAGAGTCCTTCTATAAATGCGAAATAAATATTTCCTGACAGAAAATGTCACCATTTCATATCAGTGGTTGATGGAGGCTTCATAGAGCTGATATCCAGGATCTGTGTCAAGTCCAGGAAAAAAAAAAAAGACAAATTTGATCCAGTATCACAGCCTGCTTTCCTCTTCATCTGCTGTTCTAGTATTTTTCTGCTCATCTTCACTCTGCCAATAAGCCACACCCACCTCATCAGCCAACTCTGTTCACCTGCAATTCATCTGCATCAAGCCAGTATATACGCTTCTCTTCCCTGCTCATGCTTTGCTAGAATGTTCTTTGTACTGCCATACAAGACTCCCCTGCACTCGTCATTGGCCTGATCTTCCATTGCCAACCCTGCCTCATCTCTGTCCTGGTAAACACCCCATCCTTCCTGCCTCATCTCTGTCCTTCCTGCCTCATCTCTGTTCCAGTAAACCCCTCAGCCTTCCTTCCTTCCTGCCTCATCTCCATCCTTCCTGCCTTTTCTTTGTCTGGGTAAACACCTTAGCCTTCCATCCTTCCTGCCTCGTCTCCATACTTCCTGCCTTGTCTCTGTCCTCCCTGCCTTGTCTCTGTCCTGGTAAACACCTCAGCCTTCCATCCTTCCTGCCTTGTCTCCATCCTCCCTGCCTTGTCTCTGTCCTGGTAAACACCTCAGCCTTCCATCCTTCCTGCCTTGTCTCCATCCTTGCTGCCTTGTCTCTGTCCTGGTAAACCCCTCAGCCTTCCATCCTTCCTGCCTCATCTCCATCCTTCCTGCCTTGTCTCTGTCCTGGTAAACACCTCAGCCTTCCATCCTTCCTGCCTTGTCTCCATCCTTCCTGCCTTGTCTCTGTCCTGGTAAACACCTCAGCCTTCCATCCTTCCTGCCTTGTCTCCATCCTTCCTGCCTTGTCTCTGTCCTGGTAAACACCTCAGCCTTCCATCCTTACTGCCTCATCTCCATCCATCCTGCCTTGTCTCTGTCCTGGTAAACACCTCAGCCTTCCATCCTTCCTGCCTCATCTCCATCCTTCCTGCCTTGTCTCCGTTCCGGTAAACCCCTCAGCCTTCCGTCCTTCCTGCCTTGTCTCCATCCTTCCTGCCTTGTCTCTGTCCTGGTAAATACCCCAGCCTTCAATCCTTCCTGCCTCATCTGTCTTTCCTACCTTGTCTCTGTTCCGGTAAACCCCTCAGCCTTTCTTCCTTCCTGCCGCGTCTCCATCCTTCCTGCCTTGTCTTTGTCCTGGTAAACACCTCAGCCTTCCATCCTTCCTGCCTCGTCTCTGTCCTGGTAAACACCTCAGCCTTCTATCCTTCCTGCTTTGTCTCCATCCTTCCTGCCTTGTCTGTCCTGGTAAAAGCCTCAGCCTTCCATCCATCCTGCCTCATCTCCCTTCCTGCCTTGTCTCTGTTCCGGTAAACCCCTCAGCCTTCCGTCCTTCCTGCCTTGTCTCCATCCTTCCTGCCTTGTCTCTGTCCTGGTAAACACCTCAGCCTTCCATCCTTCCTGCCTCATCTCCATCCATCCTGCCTTGTCTCTGTCCTGGTAAACACCTCAGCCTTCCATCCTTCCTGCCTCATCTCCATCCTTCCTGCCTTGTCTCCATTCCAGTAAACCCCTCAGCCTTCCGTCCTTCCTGCCTCATCTCCATCCTTCCTGCCTTGTCTCTGTCCTGGTAAAAGCCTCAGCCTTCCATCCTTCCTGCCTCATCTCTGTCCTTCCTGCCTTGTCTCTGTTCCAGTAAACCCCTCAGCCTTCCTTCCTTGTCTCCATCCTTCCTGCCTTTTCTTTGTCTGGGTAAACACCTTAGCCTTCCGTCCTTCCTGCCTTGTCTCCATACTTCCTGCCTTGTCTCTGTCCTGGTAAACACCTCAGCCTTCCATCCTTCCTGCCTTGTCTCCATCCTTCCTGCCTTGTCTCCATCCGTCCTGCCTTGTCTCTGTCCTGGTAAACACCTCAGCCTTCCGTCCTTCCTGCCTCATCTCCATCCTTCCTGCCTTGTCTCTGTTCCGGTAAACCCCTCAGCTTTCCATCCTTCCTGCCTTGTCTCCATCCTTCCTGCCATGTCTGTCCTGGTAAACACCCCAGCCTTCAATCCTTCCTGCCTCATCTGTCTTTCCTACCTTGTCTCTGTTCCGGTAAACCCCTCAGCCTTTCTTCCTTCCTGCCTCATCTCCATCCTTCCTGCCTTGTCTCTGTCCTGGTAAACACCTCAGCCTTCCATCCTTCCTGCCTCATCTCCCTTCCTGCCTTGTCTCTGTTCCAGTAAACCCCTCAGCCTTCCGTCCTTCCTGCCTTGTCTCCATCCTTCCTGCCTCGTCTCTGTCCTGGTAAACCCCTCAGCCTTCCATCCTTCCTGCCTTTTCTCTGTCCTGGTAAACCCCTCAGCCTTTCTTCCTTCCTGCCTCATCTCCATCCTTCCTGCCTTGTCTCTGTCCTGGTAAACCCCTCAGCCTTCCACCCTTCCTGCCTTGTCTCCATCCTTCCTGCCTCGTCTCTGTCCTGGTAAACCCCTCAGCCTTCCATCCTTCCTGCCTTTTCTCTGTCCTGGTAAACCCCTCAGCCTTCCATCCTTCCTGCCTCATCTCTGTCCTGGTAAACCCCTCAGCCTTCCATCCTTCCTGCCTTTTCTCTGTCCTGGTAAACCCCTCAGCCTTCCATCCTTCCTGCCTTTTCTCTGTCCTGGTAAAAGCCTCAGCCTTCCATCCATCCTGCCTTTTCTCTGTCCTGGTAAAAGCCTCAGCCTTCCATCCTTCCTGCCTCATCTCCCTTCCTGCCTTGTCTCTGTCCTGGTAAACCCCTCAGCCTTCCACCCTTCCTGCCTTGTCTCCATCCTTCCTACCTCGTCTCTGTCCTGGTAAACCCCTCAGCCTTCCATCCTTCCTGCCTTTTCTCTGTCCTGGTAAACCCCTCAGCCTTCCATCCTTCCTGCCTCGTCTCTGTCCTGGTAAACCCCTCAGCCTTCCATCCTTCCTGCCTTTTCTCTGTCCTGGTAAACCCCTCAGCCTTCCATCCTTCCTGCCTTTTCTCTGTCCTGGTAAACCCCTCAGCCTTCCATCCTTCCTGCCTTTTCTCTGTCCTGGTAAAAGCCTCAGCCTTCCATCCATCCTGCCTCATCTCCCTTCCTGCCTTGTCCCTGTTCTGGTAAACCCCTCAGCCTTCTATCCTTCCTGCTTTGTCTCCATCCTTCCTGCCTCGTCTCTGTCCTGGTAAAAGCCTCAGCCTTCCATCATCCTGCCTCATCTCCCTTCCTGCCTTGTCTCTGTTCCGGTAAACCCCTCAGCCTTCCATCCTTCCTGCTTTGTCTCCATCCTTCCTGCCTCGTCTCTGTCCTGGTAAACCCCTCAGCCTTCCATCCTTCCTGCCTTTTCTCTGTCCTGGTAAACCTCTCAGCCTTCCATCCTTCCTGCCTTTTCTCTGTCCTGGTAAACACCTCAGCCTTCTATCCTTCCTGCTTTGTCTCCATCCTTCCTGCCTCGTCTCTGTCCTGGTAAAAGCCTCAGCCTTCCATCCTTCCTGCCTCATCTCTGTCCTGGTAAACATCTCAGCCTTCTGTCCTTCCTGCCTCATTTCTCTCTTGGTAAATGCCTCAGCCTTTTGTCCCTGACCAAGAGTTCTGCCTCAGTACCTCCAGGTTTTTCCTCCAGGTGTGCCTGTCTCTGTGATTGTTTAGCATGCTGCTGCTATGACTTCACAAAGTGACTTTCCCCTGCCTAACAAACCAAACTTTGCTGCAGTCCTCCTGTTGCCCTTTATACCAGTCATTTTCTGCAATAAAGGTCATTTCCATCTCTACCTGTGTTTTGTGCTGCAACTGGATTCAACCTCCACCCCTGACATCCAATCCTCTAAAAAAAAAAATTACAAATCAGAATTGGATTTGTAAAATATAGACTTTTTAGAACTGCAAATGTTGACATGTAAAGAAATTTGTTTTATATTTATACTTTATTTTACATATTTGAAATTTAATGAGGTTTTTTTGCATGAAATTGTTGAACTGATTTTTTTTATTATTATTTTTTTTAAGCGTGATTTAATGCAAGTTGTCTTTTGTAGCTTTTTTGTATTATCACTTTTTTTTTGTATTTCTCAAGTTTTCAGTTGTGGTACCTGGCCATCACTATTTATTATTCATCTCATCTCATTATCTCTAGCCGCTTTATCCTTCTACAGGGTTGCAGGCAAGCTGGAGCCTATCCCAGCTGACTACGGGCGAAAGGCGGGGTACACCCTGGACAAGTCGCCAGGTCATCACAGGGCTGACACATAGACAACCATTCACACTCACATTCACACCTACGGTCAATTTAGAGTCACCAGTTAACCTAACCTGCATGTCTTTGGACTGTGGGGGAAACCGGAGCACCCGGAGGAAACCCACGTGGACACGGGGAGAACATGCAAACTCCGCACAGAAAGGTCCTCGCCGGCCCCGGGGCTCGAACCCAGGCCCTTCTTGCTGTGAGGCAACAGTGCTAACCACTACACCACCGTGCCGCCCCTATTTATTATTATTATTATTATTATTATTATTATTAAAGCGTGATTTAATGCAAGTTGTCTTTAGCTTTTTTTTTTTTTGTATTGCTCAAGGTTTCACTTTTGGTACCTGGCCATCATCTCTTCTTTTCTTATGTGGAGTCTCCACTGTACAAATCTGTGAATGAGTCATTATCGAAACAATGTATTCGAGCGAGGACATTAATACAAACTGTTCTACAAAATTAATCAACACCTTCTGTCCAATCAGAATCCAGTACTGAACAGTGGTGTGACATGATAACAGCATTGACAAGTATGAAGACACACATTCAGAGGTTAATATTAGGTCAAGTCTGCTTTCAACACAAGTGAATCACAATTTCTTTTCTTCACACGCCAACATTTCCACCTCTGCCAAGCAGAAAACCCTGTGTAGGAGCCATGCAGGAGTTCTTTTCAAAGTCTACATGAAAACTGGTGCATGGAAACCCCATGACGAAGACGTAGGTGTTTTCCGAAGAGCCTGTTCTTGGTATTCTTGGTCTTGTACCAAGTAACACCTCCACATTCTGCTATACTTTGATGAAATGATTCCCTCTGTTGTTCTAAATCTCTCCCAGGCTTCCATCACTCAATTCTTGGACAACAGTTTATCCCACTCATGAAGTCTGATCCTGTCTGAAAGGCTGCAGTATAAAGGAAAAGATGAGAATAAATCTGCCATCTCTATCTGTTTAGAGAATCTGCAGAAAGTTTGACATTGTGTAATATGAGGTGAAAAGAGCTTGGCCTTGGCTGCGATGGTCTACATCTTCAGGTGCATAATGAAAATCTTTCCTTCAAGGCCCTGCATGAGGATTGAACTTTGCTGGTTCAATGTGTCTCCTGGCAGGATTTACACCACACAATTACCACCAGCAATTATATGTTTATCAGGACCACTTGAAGTGACGGTTGCCTCCTTTCTCTTCTACATGATCATCTCTTTCCTTTCACTGTTTCAGGTGATCATTTTTGTGAATCAAGTCAAGAGTTGGTACAAAGCTCCAAAGCTTCTTACCAGACTAATACTATGTTCTTGTTACAAACTTCATTACACAATTCAGATTGTTTTGCTCAGATCAGATTGGATCTAAACCACAAGTTGAACCACACATTCATTTCTTGAGCAACTGTTTTACTACACTACTCAATTCACTATGAGTTGGCCTAGTGGTTACTGTATCCACATCTTGACCAGGAGATTGAGTTCTACCAAAGACAATCACAAAAATGGTACCTACTGCCATATGTGAGTAGGGAATCAAACTCTTGTGGGTACCACAGGACTGGTCCCCCACTGTAACCCTGGCTATGTAACAGGTGAGGGGCCGAGGGCTATGAGATTGGCGATGCCCAATGCGCCTTAAGGGCCTGGTTAGTACTAGGATGGGAGACTGCCTGGGAAAAACAGGTCCTGGCACAGGAGGGACTTTGACTGTTTAACTACTCAGTCCATTGAATATAGTCACGACTCTTGTTGTTTGCCAACACTGCAATCTCAGAAAATAAAGTACATTTTTGTACCTTTAGGGATACAACAGCTTGTCACTGGGGCAGTTCCCGCTAAGGTACTTATTTGTACCCTTTATATACTGCTTGGGAAAGGGCGGCACGGTGGTGTAGCGGTTCAAAGACATGCAGAGTTGGTAAAATTCCCAGCAACCTGGGCTGCACAAGCCAATGCATACTTACTGCTGGTCCCAAGCCCAGATAAATTTGGAAGGGTTATGTCAGGAAGGGCATCCGGTGTAAAACCTATGCCAAACCAAATATGTGGAATGGATCTGCTGTGACCACGAATATACGGGGGCAGCAAAAAGAGGAAGAAGAAGATATACTGCTTGGGAACATGTATGTACCTTTTTGGCCCTAAAAAGGTCCACATAATTACCTTGAGGTCCAAAAATGAGCCCTAGGGGGTACATTAGTGTAGACTGCACCCTGAGGGATAGAAATGGACTCCTCCTGTACCCCTATTTTTGACAGTGTGTATGATGATGTTGACAGTCTCATTCGTGTCACATGGCCACATATTACAAAAAAAAAAAACGGCATTATTTTATTCGGTCACCAAATCTAGACTGCATATTAAATGCTTGATAAATTTCTCTACATCCCACACACACACATTACAATTTTTTTACCTTTATTTAGTATCTTATGGCTTCGTACAAGTACACAGGTTTTGCACACAATGACAGCGTTCTATCAGGACATGACGAACATATAAAAAACAAAATAATAGCCCGTGCTGGATCGAGTGCCATTTTATGAGCTGTTGAGTAAATGAGCTCAGATTTGCAGTGATTGTAAGGATATCAGCCAGGATGATTCACGTGTGACTTGCTGATTTGCATTCATTGTTAGCCTTGTTAGAATTGTGTGTGTGCAACCATGTGGCAAAATAGTGTGATGTATGTATTCGCCACCATGTTGAATGGTATACAAATCCAAAATGCTGTCTCATGCGAACAATAACTGTGATGCATCTCCGACTTTCAAGATCTCATCTCTAATTTACAAGTCTGAATGCAGTTAATGCACCAGTCCGAGTCCAAGTCTGAGTCTTCAGTGCTCAAGTCCAAGTCAAGTCACGAGTCCTTCAAATTAGGGCATGAATCAGACTCAAGTCTGAGTCCTGGACTCGAATACTACAAGCCTGAACTCAAGTACGCAAAACACAAAAAGGATAGTTTGGGCCAAAATACTACAATGTAACATAATGAATCTAACCAGAACCATGTTAATTTAGCCAGCTGAGCATTTTATTTATCTAACTCAATTCTAACCCCCCAAAAATGATGGCATGAATGAGATAAAGTGTCACAACTAGAAATTCAAATAAATTCATTCAAGCCAAGTAATCCAAAAAAAGTTAGGATTAAAATAAAACACTGCAAGGAACAGAGACATGAGTTATATTTTTTTCTTACTTCCTGATACCCAAAAACCACCACCACGATCTCGCTGGCTCATTAGAATTGTGAATCATTCAATCCTCCTGACTCCTTGGTGAAAACTCGGACAAAAAGAGCAGACGAGAAGCTGATCAGAAAAGCAGATGAGATGTTATTTGTGTGTGCATGTGTCGGAGAGCATATGTTTGGGATGCTGCGTTTGAACTCCTCCTTGCTCCCAGCACAGTGTGAAGCCCACCAGCACTATGGTGTCGCGAGAGAGCCTTAATAACCACTGACTTCGCTGCAACAGAATGCTTTATCAAACGGCAAGATCATCACACGATCCCACAACATCAGGAAACACTGCTCCTGACAACAGAGCGGAAACTTGGAGACAGGTGTAAATAATTAATTACAAAACATGGATTAAAGTTCGATTTATCATCAAGGATGTGAAATGTATGGTGAATGAGGAATGAGGGATGAGGATAGAAAAGTAGAGCAGAGTAGAAATAGCTGTATTTTCTTCTTCCTTTACATTAAGATTTGTAGATGAGGATCTCATTTACATAATATTTCATACATGAGCACGATGGGAATTTATTCAGTTCATCATCACACTCAGAACAGGTTTATGATTATCCGTGATTTTATTTTATCCAGCTCCAGTTTAAAATGGTTACAGGTTTGGTTATAGATTCATGTTCTGAATATATTTGAGATTCTGTGACTATGGGTGTATGTGTGTAAGTGCCCCCTGGTGGTCAGGGTCCCTGAGTGGTGGTGAGGGACAGAAAGTCAGACATGTGGTCACTGAGAGACTCCTTTTTTTATCCAGTCCTCTTGAAATGCCTGGCAACAGCAGTTGAGACCAAAAGAACTGCTACCAATGCCCTGACCCCCAGAGCTTTGAGTGCAGTACCGAGGAGACTATTCATCTGAGATGGAGAAGAGGGGCAGAGAGGGCCTCCTCCACTAACCAGGACTGGTCAGCTGGAGGGAGCCTGAGACTGGAAAATGCAGGCTGATGTAGGCCAGCAGCTTACAGTCCTACCAGAGATTACCACCTCCACCCTCAGACCAGATCTAATCTGGTCCAACACCCTGTGCATTGTCTACTTTGTAGAGCTGACAGTACCCTGGGAGGATGCAGTTGATGAGGCAAATAAGAGGAAGAGGCTGTGATATGCAGAGTTGGTAGCTGAGGTAGAACAGCAAGGCTGGAAAACAAGAGTTTGGCCAGTGGAGGTTGGCTGTAGGGGATTTATTGCAACGTCTACCATCAGGTTGCTCAAAGAGCTGGGAATTCAAGCACAAGCCCTGTGCCAGACAATAAAAGAAACATCAGGGACTGCAGAAGGCTGTAGCCAGTGGTTGTGGATCAGAAGGAAGGACCCCATCTGGGCCCCAGGATTTTCGGGACACGCACCCAGGTCTGATCAGCCTGTGGTGGGCCTGCCTTAGCAGAGGATGTATTGTGATTAAAAGGCCGATGACACTATGGTGCACAACTGACGAGTTGTCCCTAACATCTTTTGGTGGTTTCTAACATCTGTGAGTGGTTGGCATCGAAAGTCAATATATGTGGAGGGCTTCATACAAGGGACTATCAACATCTTGTCCTAAGTTTTAAAATGGTTGGTTGATTAGACATACTGTAAAATAAATAGAGCCATCATGTCATGTGACCTGACTGTCAGGGAGCTGGGATAGCATCTGCTATTGATCACACAGCAGCAAACCCTCTTCATTCCTCATTCCTCCTCACAGTGCAGAGGTCATCAGGAGCCCAGTGATCATACACTCACATCTCAATGTACTTACACAGCCTGACGTGTACAAGGTGGCTTGGAAAACGGTACAGCATCACTTTTATTTCCTTTAACCAAATGGAATAATCATACGATGAGTCAGGGTTTATTACTATCCTCTTTCATTTATTAGCTGTCTTAAATTACATTCTGTTGCAAAATACACATGCTCATACAGGGACAGATCCAGCCCAAAAATCTGACGGATGCACATTTGCAGAAATATTTTCACTAATTTTACTAGATCGCTATGGATTTTCACAGGTGCGGAGAGCACGCTGAGCCCTTTCTGAAGAGGGCAACCACAGCCCTCTATGACCGCAGATCAGCCTGTTATTTGCCCCCGAACTCCCAGGGCAAGCGCGGTTCACCAAAAACTTCAATACGAGCCCTAGCTCTAGCCGCGTGTGCATGCAGGGATTTAAAAATTCATAACTCGGCCACCGAAAGTCATAGCCCTGCCAAACATTACAGGCACCTCCCTCTCTCCATGACCTTTCAAAGCAGCCCAAGCACGGCCCATTGTTTGTGGTGACTTTCGAATTTTGACCTCTTTCTGAAGCATTTTATTGGTTTGACCTAGATTCTTTGTCTCAGGTCATGCTATACAAAGCATCATGAGAATACAGGTAATTAGGTCAGGTAAGCATCACCGCTTACCACAGGTGGTCAGATACTGAACCATTGGTCTCTTGGTTGAGCATATGGCCCATGTAGCCAGCTAGCAGTAAAGTAAACAAACACCTCATGACCAATGCCAAGTGGTGCATATATATTTCTGACCAATGCACGTGTATCAGTCGCATCAGTCTGGATCCATCCCTCATTATATCAGGAGTCATCAACGAGAGAGAATCGAATTTGTAATCAATCAATGTCTGTTTGTAAACTTGACAACGCCTGCAAAGAAAAACATCACGCTAATTTATGAGCTGGATGATTGTGTATTTCATGAGAACATAATAATAGCATGTCCTATCCTATCTGTGTTTCCCTCAAGCAGCAACTCCAGTCCTGAAAAGTGAAGCCAATGCAGAAGTGCTAAAATCTGCAGTTCCTCAATTAGCCACTTGAGGCTGTCTCCAAAAGCAAGTCAATTCCCATAGATCCCCATATTAAAATGTTCAAATTTACAGTGAAAACATGCATGTTTACAGCCTGGTACAAAAAATAGCTTTGGTCCCTATAGCTAGTTTCCTCGTTCATGACAACTGTATGGGGTGAATTTTTATATAATTCAACAGTTTGAATTATATTGAGCCATACATTTATGCATAATTGGGGTGGGGCCGATTTGAGTGACAGCTGGGTTTATGTCATCTTGTTAGCTAGTAGCTAGCAGTACCTCAGAACTTACCTCATAAAATAAATAATTTATATTATGGACCTTGCCTATTTCCATCTAAGAGCTTTTCCATCTAAGAGCAAACACAACTTTTACACACTACTACACCTGGAAGTTACTTTAATTTGTTTTATTGGATTGGACTTACCTTTCAATATTTTTGATCTAGTTGCCACAGATGAAGTTTATCAGGGTCTTCCCTTTGGTAAATTAGGCTCAGACCAATGGTGAAATGCCTGGTATTTTTATTTTTTTTTTGTAAACCAGCTATTGAGGTTATGGTCTGTATCTTATGGAGCAGCTTCTTTCAGTTTAGCTAGTAACTTGTTGGCTAGCTTGCATAGATAGCTTCTTAACTTCAATTGTTAGTAGGCATGTTCCAGCCATATTATTCCAGCGGCCAGGCTTCACTGTCCCCGACCCTTTCTCCATTTATGGACTAGCCAGGAGTTAGGCGGAGTCAGGTGCTGCCAAGATGGCGATGCCCGTAGCCTTCTTATTTGAGCTTCAAACCCACTCTTCAGAAATCCTATGTGTGATGTCACAGAGGCTTTGTCCATTATTTTTACAGTCTGTGGTTTTCCTGAATTAATTTTATTTATGACATTTCATAATTTATGTCAAAATTATAGCGAGAAAAATATTCTTTTACCATGTGCAGCCTGAAAGCCACTTCAGTATTTATTGTATGTGCAAAGCAATATCACTGAAAGGCAGGTGTTAAAATTGTGATTCTGCCATTCAATGAAAAATGAACGAGCGTCATGTCTGCACCCACTCACACTCAAGACTCCTTCTCAGAGTTCACAGTGGCCTCCAACATGGCCACCACGGACTACAATAACCAACCTGCATGGCACCGCCCTCTCTCTCCAGAACACTGATTATCGCTCCACCTGTTCCCAATCTCACCTCATCACTGGTGTGTACATCAGGACTCTCTCTCTCTTCACACCTGTCTGTGTGTGTGTGTGTGTGTGTGTGAGAGTAAATGCTCAGTGTTCCCTTGCATGACTTTACCAAACCTTTATACTAAACTTGACTTCCTGGTTGTTGATATTGTTCTGTATTTTGGTTTATGTCTCTGCCTGTGATATCCTGCATGTGTCTCGCCTGACCTCTGCCTGCTTCTTGACTGACTTTACTTCACAATTTGGATTTGGATAATTCAATCCAACTCTCTTCCATTTTTACTTCTGTCGCCTGCATTATTGACAATGAGCAAATGAGCATTTTTTTCTCAAAGTTATAACAATAGGGCAGCAAGGTGGTGTAGTGGTTAGCGCTGTCGCCTCACAAAAAGAAGGTCCGGGTTCGAGCCCCGTGGCCGGCGAGGGCCTTTCTGTGTGGAGTTTGCATGTTCTCCCCGTGTCCGCGTGGGTTTTCTCCGGGTGCTCCGGTTTCCCCCACAGTCCAAAGACATGCAGGTTAGGTTAACTGGTGACTGTGATAACCTGGCGACTTGTCCAGGGTGTACCCCGCCTTTCGCCCGTAGTCAGCTGGGATAGGCTCCAGCTTGCCTGCAACCCTGTAGAAGGATAAAGCAGCTAGAGATAATGAGATGAGATCAGATGAGTTATAACAATATAGATAGGAAAAAAGATGGCAGATGATAGTAATTCTGTACACAGATTTCCTACACATCATCATCATCATCATATGCTACACATTAAGAAGTGAACATTAGAGAGTAAACAGAGAAGGTTACCAGATGTATCACATGCAAGACCAGGGCTGTAATTGTTACAGCTGGATCACTCAGCATCAGTTAGTAATAGAGAAGCCATGTTCTAAAAGTTAAAAAAAGCAGCTTCACAAGCAAAAGGTTGCTGTTTGATTCCCTGGACCAGCTGAAGTGCCCTTCAGCAAGGCACCAAACCTGTAACTGCTCCCCGGTTGTACATCGTTCTGGATAAGAGCATCTGCTAAATGCCTGTAATGTAACGTAAATGTGTTTATGTAATGTTAATGGAAGGAGTCTCCAGTGTCAGTGCTTTGGAACAGTCAGAGTTAAAGCTGTAACAAGCTGCATTTTTTTCTTTTGTCATTAATTTTCAGGCCAGTGAAGGAATGAACATTTATAGCTGCTATAATGCAAGTAAGACATTTCAGATCATAACTGTAAACATTAATAAAGGACAAGCTCACTGTTGAATCAACCTTAAGTGTTGAGCTTTTAAAAGTCAGCCACTGGCTATCATTTAATAGATTATCTCTTCATATAGGAAAAAGTGAATCCATCTTGTTTGGGTCTAGAGTTAAGTTGAACAAAACCCCTAGGCTTTGAAGTATTAGTTGGTGATACTGCACTTAATGCTAAGGACTCAGTCAGTTATCTTGGGTGTGTACTGGATAGTCAGTTGTCTGGAGCTGGTCAAGCCCAGAAAGTAATTACTAAAGTAAATCAACAAGTGCGTTTTCTGGCCAGAATTTCCATGTATCTGGATAAGAAGGCTATGTTGACCTTAGCAGGTGCTATAATTCAGCCCTACTATGATTATGCCTGTTGCTCTTGGTATAATGGCCTTACTAGGTATTTCAAGAACAAGCTCCAGACCTCATCTCATCTCATCTCATTATCTCTAGCCGCTTTATCCTTCTACAGGGTCGCAGGCAAGCTGGAGCCTATCCCAGCTGACTACGGGCGAAAGGCGGGGTACACCCTGGACAAGTCGCCAGGTCATCACAGGGCTGACACATAGACACAGACAACCATTCACACTCACATTCACACCTACGGTCAATTTAGAGTCACCAGTTAACCTAACCTGCATGTCTTTGGACTGTGGGGGAAACCGGAGCACCCGGAGGAAACCCACGCAGACACGGGGAGAACATGCAAACTCCGCACAGAAAGGCCCTCGCCGGCCCCGGGGATCGAACCCGGACCTTCTTGCTGTGAGGCGACAGCGCTAACCACTACACCACCGTGCCGCCCCTAGCTCCAGACCTCACAAAATAAATTAGTAAGGACCATTTTGGATCTGCCCCCAAGAACTCACCTTGATCCTCATCATTTTAAGCGGCTGGGATGGTTGAGGGTAGAGGATAGAGTCTCTCAAATTGAATTGAGCACGGTATATAAGATTGTAAATGGAGATGTCCCTAAATATTTAAATAATTTTTTTTGTAGAGTGAGGGATGTTCATAGTTACTTCACTAGGGGGTGTTCCACAGATTTTGTTCCTCCAAGAGTGCAAACTAAAATAGGGAAGGACTCCTTTTTATATGTTGCAACTAGTCTGTGGAATAAGTTACCAGGTAATATTAAGGTAATCATTAGTTTGGATGGGTTTAAACGTGCTGTGAAAACATGGCTTAGAAATCAGATAGTGTAGGGCTTGCACTTATATAGTATGTATACAATGTTAATCTGGGCGGCACGGTGGTGTAGTGGTTAGCGCTGTCGCCTCACAGCAAGAAGGTCCTGGGTTCGAGCCCCGGGGCCGGCGAGGGCCTTTCTGTGTGGAGTTTGCATGTTCTCCCCGTGTCCGCGTGGGTTTCCTCCGGGTGCTCCGGTTTCCCCCACAGTCCAAAGACATGCAGGTTAGGTTAACTGGTGACTCTAAATTGACCGTAGGTGTGAATGTGAGTGTGAATGGTTGTCTGTGTCTATGTGTCAGCCCTGTGATGACCTGGCGACTTGTCCAGGGTGTACCCCGCCTTTCGCCCGTAGTCAGCTGGGATAGGCTCCAGCTTGCCTGCGACCCTGTAGAAGGATAAAGCGGCTAGAGATGAGATGAGACAATGTTAATCTGATGTGTGTACTGTCTATGTAATTTTGTTTTACAATTTTAGTAATGTCACAGCGCCACTCTTGTCATTTTTACATCTGCTGCCATCCAACATCAAAGGACCACAATGGAAATAAGCTTTCGAGCTTTATTGTGTTATCCTGACTCTCTGTTTTTAGTTTAAGTATGTGGTGTGGTTTATTTGAAACTAAATAATGTATTTATTTTTATACAAGAACTGAGAATGTCAAATAAAAATCAATCAATCAATCAATCAATCAATCAATCAATCAATCAAAGAATGTTAATTGTTGGTAAATGACAGTGGTGCAAAAAAAAAAAACAGTCGCTGAAGTGCTGTTCGAGGAAAATAATCAACGTGTAACGGTCAGAGTAACTCCATCCAGTATGGCTTAATGTCGAGTCTGTATTTCAGTGAAGGAGCTGACCCAAGAGTTTACAGCGAGCAATAACCTGCAGGAATAAGTGCGACTGAGGAGAACGGGTCACGCTGAAGGGAAAGAGGTTTAAACTCCTGCTGATTATCTCAGATGATTTCACACACACACACACACACACACACACACACACGAGTTGGTACCAGCGCCAGGACAGAGTGAGAAAGACAGGAAAGAGAGGCAGAGAGCTGTCACCATCTCCCTCTCCTGCTCACCAGCCTGTCTGTTAATACCCTCAATTATCCTGCAGTGCATGCTGGGAGAGCGAGCGCACACTCTGCAAGTGCAAGTCAGAAAGTTTTTAATTTGACAGCTTGGCTCTGTAATGATGGTGTGTAATTAGGGAAAAGGAGAGCTTTACGTGTGTGTGAATGGTTGGCCTGCACTGGGGACTTTTAGTATGCGTGTGTGTGCATGTGTATGTGTGTGTGTGTGTGTGTGTGTGTGTGAGAGAGAGAGAGAGTTTTCTAGTGTTGTACTGTGACCTGCTGAAGCTTCTTAGTTTACTGAAGCATTTCTGAGTTCCATTATGGTTTTTAACGACTATGTATGAAGTGTAAATCACCAAAATCACCCGAGCGTCCATGTTCAGAATGAGCGGAGGCATGTGACGTGAGGACAGAGTGTGTGCAAAATCTGTCTCTTAGTCATTTGCAATTATAAAAGGAGCAGTTTTCCCCAAGACAAGTTGAGTGTCTGGATAGTTAGAGACCCAGTACCATTCCTTTGCACATAAGAAAATGTCTGAA
Organism: Neoarius graeffei; assembly: GCF_027579695.1. NCBI lineage: Eukaryota > Metazoa > Chordata > Actinopteri > Siluriformes > Ariidae > Neoarius > Neoarius graeffei. Next base: position 8,991,330 of record NC_083590.1, read on the forward strand.
GTGCACTGTGTGTGTGTGTGTGTATATACAGTGCTGAGCGTAAATGAGTACACCCCCTTTGAAAAGTAACATTTTAAACAATATCTCAATGAACACAAACAATTTCCAAAATGTTGACAAGACAAAGTTTAATATAACATCTGTTTAACTTATAATGTGAAAGTAAGGTTAATAATATAACTTGGATTACACATTTTTCAGTTTTACTCAAATTAGGGTGGTGCAAAAATGAGTACACCCCACAACAAAAACTACTACATCTAGTACTTTGTATGGCCTCCATGATTTTTAATGACAGCACCAAGTCTTCTAGACATGGAATGAACAAGTTGGCGACATTTTGCAACATCAATCTTTTTCCATTCTTCAACAATGACCTCTTTTAGTGACTGGATGGAGAGTGATGCTCAACTTGTCTCTTCAGAATTCCCCAGAGGTGTTCGATTGGGTTCAGATCAGGAGACATACTTGGCCAATGAATCACTTTCACCCTGTTCTTCTTCAGAAATCCAACAGTGGCCTTAGATGTGTGTTTAGGATCTTTGTCATGTTGGAAAAGTGCACGACGACCAAGGGAATGGAGTGATGGTAGCATCTTCTCTTTCACTACAGAGCAATACATCTGTGAATTCATGATGCCATCAATGAAATGCAGCTCCCCGACACCAGCAGCACTCATGCAACCCCACATAAGGACACTGCCACCACCATGTTTCACTGTAGGCACCATGCATTTTTCTTTGTATTCCTCACCTTTGTGATGCCATACAGTTTTGAAGCCATCAGTTCCAAAAACATTTATCTTGGTCTCTTCACTCCAGAGTATAGAGTCCCAGTAGTCTTCATCTTTGTCAGCATGGGCCCTGGAAAACTCTAGGCTGGCTTTTTTGTGCCTGGGCTTTAGGAGAAGCTTCTTTCGTGGACGGCATCCATGCATGCCATTCCTCTGCAGTGTACGCCATATTGTGTCACGAGAAATAGTCACCTCAGTTTGGCTTTCTACTTCTTTAGATAACTGCAGTGAACTTGCATGCCGATTTTCTTCAACCCTTCTCATCAAAAGACGCTCCTGTCGAGGTGTTAATTTCCATGGACGACCTGGACATCTCTGTGAGATGGTTGCAGTTCCATCTTTCTTAAATTTTTGTACCACTTTTGCTACAGTATTCTGACTGATAAGTAAAGCTCTGCTGATCTTCTTGTAGCCTTCACCTTTGTGGTGTAAAGAAATTATTTCTTTGGGGAATTCTGAAGAGACAAGTTGAGCATCACTCTCCATCCAGCATCCAGTCACTAAAAGAGGTCATTGTTGAAGAATGGAAAAAGATTGATGTTGCAAAATGTCGCCAACTTGTTCATTCCATGCCTAGAAGACTTGGTGCTGTCATTAAAAATCATGGAGGCCATACAAAGTACTAGATGTAGTAGTTTTTGTTGTGGGGTGTACTCATTTTTGCACCACCCTAATTTGAGTAAAACTGAAAAATGTGTAATCGAAGTTATATTATTAACCTTACTTTCACGTTATAAGTTAAACAGATGTTATATTAAACTTTGTCTTGTCAACATTTTGGAAATTGTTTGTGTTCATTGAGATATTGTTTAAAATGTTACTTTTCAAAGGGGGTGTACTCATTTACGCTGAGCACTGTGTGTGTGTGTATATATATATATATATATATATATATATATATATAAACAGTTTTTCCATGCAATCGAGTTGTACATGAGCTGATAGCCAATGAGGCATTTAGCACCGAGATCGAGTGGAATAACTGTTTTTTTTTTCTATCCACATTCACTGGATTTTGAGAAACAGAACATTTTTATTTTTATTCTTCATACAAAATATCTGACAAAATCATTTCCGCCTCGGCGGACTTCTTAAAAACCTATCAATGGCTGTACAAACTGACTTCACTGTTGTTTTTTGGTAGAAAGTGCCGTTTTGCTGTCATGCCGAAGTGTAGAAAAGCTTTAGACGTTTATTTAATTCTTCCTCGGACATTTCAGTTCAGTGATTTTCAAACTTTGAGATTTTGAACCAGTCTAAAAAAAACAACAAATAAACAAATTTTATTGCTTAAAGATGAAGAATGTAAAAAAACAGTGAAATGACAGGAGCAATTTGTGATAAATGTGATAATAATTCTTGGAAAAAAAATTAAAAAGATGTTCTTATGAGCAAATACTTTTATTCCATATTTTGTTGCTTTTTGTATGTTTCAGGGGTTTGTTTTCGAGTAGAGTTTTTATTTCATCCTCAGTTGGTTCAGCAACATGTGCCACCATTTTGTTTATCTCTACTCATGGTATATGAGCTGATAGCCTAGTAGTAGAGTAGCCAATCAGAGCACGCGATTGCTCATATACACTGTGTAGTGATCTCATCTCATTATCTCTAGCCGCTTTATCCTTCTACAGGGTCGCAGGCAAGCTGGAGCCTATCCCAGCTGACTACGGGCGAAAGGCGGGGTACACCCTGGACAAGTCGCCAGGTCATCACAGGGCTGACACATAGACACAGACAACCATTCACACTCACATTCACACCTACGGTCAATTTAGAGTCACCAGTTAACCTAACCTGCATGTCTTTGGACTGTGGGGGAAACCGGAGCACCCGGAGGAAACCCACGCAGACACGGGGAGAACATGCAAACTCCGCACAGAAAGGCCCTTGCCGGCCCCGGGGCTCGAACCCAGGACCTTCTTGCTGTGAGGCGACAGCGCTAACCACTACACCACTGTGCCGCCCCCCTGTGTAGTGATGTTACAGTAAAATAATCAGTGGTTAAAAAAAAAGTGTGATGAAACACAGTCACTGTTACCATCCTGAAGTTGATTATTTTCCTTTAAACGCACAGCCCAGTGTTCTATTGCTCTAATACCACAGCAAATACTCAATGATTATATTTTAAAAAATACTAAATAATGTTACGTCATAATTTTTTATCCATTCATACAGCTGTTCTCAAGATGTCAAACTTAAAGTGCTGATGACATGTTTTTGACATCTTTGGCGATGTTTTATAACATAAAAAGTAATTCCCGATGATCCATTTTTACAAGTTATGATAAAAAACGCGGCTATTTGGGCAAATTTGACGGGGCTGCAGCACCCAGGAGACGAAAGAGGAGGAGGAGCTATATGACATCAGCGAAAGAACCTTCCTCCTAACTTACCAGTTTGTTGTTGATGCGGCAGGTTTTCAGTTTATCATTATTCATATTTTTATTATACATTTTATATATATATATATATATATATATATATATATATATATATATATATATACACACACACACACAGTGCAATGCAATAATGAGTACACCCCCCCTGAAAAACGACATTTTTCACAGTATTAAAATGAACACAAACAATATGTCCCAAACAGTTCCTTGATGATGTTTATTGCACTATGTTCTTACATTATAACTCAAGCAGAAAGGTGAAAAGATGCCTTAAATTACATATTTTTCTGTTTCCGTGAAAGTGGGGTGGAGCAAAAGTGAGTACACCCCACAACAAACTCAATTACATCCAGTACATTTAGTACTTTGTATGGCCTCCATTATTTGCAATGACAGCCCCAAGTCTCCTTGGCATGGAGTGCACAAGTTGACAACATTTGGCTACATCAATCTTTTTCCATTCTTCAAGGATGACATCTTTCAGAGCCTGGATGTTGGATGGAGAGTGATGCTCAACCTGCCTCTTCAGTATTCCCCAAAGATGCTCTATAGGGTTCAGATCAGGTGACATACTTGGCCATGGAATCACTCTCACCCTGTTCCTCTTCAGAAAGTCAGCAGTGGCCTTAGATGTGTGTTTTGGGTCATTGTCATGTTGAAAAATGGCATGACGACCAACGGCCCGATGTGATGGAAGCATCTTAGCTTTCAGTATAGAGCAGCACATTTGAGAATTCATGATGCCATCAATGAAATGCAGTTCTCCAACACCCGCAGCACTCATGCAACCCCACATAAGAACACTACCCCCTCCATGTTTCACTGTTGGCGCCATGCATTTTTCCTTGTACTCCTCACCCTTGCGACGCCAGACTGTTTTGAAGCCATCAGTTCCAAAAAGATTGATTTTGGTCTCATCACTCCAGAGTATAGAGTCCCAGTAGCCTTCATCCTTTTCAGCATGTGCCCTGGCGAACTCTAGATGGGCTTTTTTGTGACTGGGCTTTAGGAGAGGCTTCCTTCGGGGACGACACCCATGCAAGCCATTCCGCTGCACTATACGGCATATTGTGTCACATGACACATTCACTCCAATTTCAGTCTCTACTTCCTTAGATACCTGTTGTGCACTTGCATGCCGATTTTCCTCAACTTTTCTCATTACAAGCCGCTCCTGCCTGGGTGTTAATTTTCTTGGCCGGCCTGTACGTCTCTGTACTTTGGCTGCAGTTCCATCTGTCTTGAATTTTTGGATCACTTTTGCAACCGTGTTCTTACTGATAAGTAAGGCTTTACTGATCTTCTTGTAGCCCTCTCCTCTCTTGTGTAAAGCAATAATCCGCTTTCTCAGATCCAGAGACATTTCCTGGCCATGAGGTGCCATTGCTGACAGCAGGAAATGGGAAAGGGTGGTTTGCTTTAGGTAACAGCCTTTTGTAGCCAACTGCCTAATTAACACCTGTGTAATGACTAATTAGACTCACCTGTGGTTAATTGTTTGTTCAGGTCCACATTGGTAGCCTAAAAAGTTGCTTTACTCAGAGCCCTTCAGTGGGGTATACTCATTTCTGCACCACACAAATTTCACTAAAACTGAAATAAAAATCATTTAAGTTATATTATTAGCCTTTGTTTTGAGTTCAAAAGCTCAACAGAACCTGTGTTTAACTTAGTCTGGGAACATTTTGGAAATATATCTTTGTGTTCCTTGTCATATTGTGTGAAATGTTACTTTTCAAAGAGGGTGTACTCATTATTGCATTGCACTGTATATATATATATATATATATATATATATATATATATATATATAGTTATTATGCCTTCGCATTGTGTTGCCGGCTTTTGCTCCAAAACCCACAAGGATGGGGTAAGTTTATTCAAGTTTCCCAGAGATCCCGAGCTGCATGTGAAGTGGGTGAGGCAAGTCAGGCGCACTCGTGACAAGTGGGAGCCCTCACCAACATCTGTCCTGTGCTCTGAACACTTCGATTTGGATTGTTTTGACACCCTTCCCAGCTTAAAAAAATCTCTTGGGTGTGCAGTTCAGCACAAACGTGTGCTGCTACCATCAGCAGTGCCTACAGTATTCCGGAGGGGGTCTACTAGTAGCTATGCCGGATCCAGCAGTCGCCTGGGACAAGGCGACTCCTCCAAAGACTCCTCCTGTCAGAACATGTGTTGAGAAACGACATAAGATAAAGGTACGTAGAGCTATAGAGTGCTCCGACATGATGCTAAAAATAGTAACCTTGCGGTCTGCGCAGCCATCTTGGAAGCCACTCACTCCAGAGCGCTCATAGAGTACACATCATAGAGTACACATTCATGATAATCATAAATGTAATCATAAAGTCAGCGTGATATCAGTCATGTATTTGCTTGTGAAAGCTTGTGGCTTTCATGTAACTGCCGCCTAGCAACGAGAGGCAAAGGGTAAAGAGGGTAGGCTATCATAGATTCTATTCGGAAGAGATCAACACATGGTTGCTTAAAAATTAGGTATTTTAACAATTTGCATCTGTTTTGTGATTATCGTGACACTTGTGTGTTATATAGAACTGTATGTCTTATCAGCACATCGAGGATCTTCCACCGGAGGCTTTAGCAAGTACTCGTAGCAACACTACACTTTACCCTTTGCCATGCGTTGTTAGGGAACGGTAGCAAGTACCCCGATGACCGACTTCAAGAATATGTAGAAAAAATTTAGAAATTATACTTTCCAAAAGTCATTTGAGCTTAGTGTATTGCATTTCCATTTATATTGTAGGTTCTTGCTGATGTTTTTGCGGAGTATGACGCAGCTGCTGAATCAGAAGCTGCAGAGTTTGTATGTACTAGTTGTGAACATTCACATTATTATCAATCTCATTTATTTAAAATCAGATAAAATCATGCCATCATGATCACTGCTTAAAGTACCAGTATTTGGTTGTTCTTTTGTTCAGAGGAAGAGCTAGCACTAGAGAGTTCACCGGTGTTTTCATGCGCCATTTCCATTGAGTAGAACAGCCAGTGAACCGCAGCGTGTTCTTCCGCTGACGTCACAGCATGGCCGCGAGCCACGGACCCAGTTTTCTTGCGCTGTGCAATTAAAAGTTGGATATTCGTGTAACAACAGCTTCTTTTCACGTAATTATAACAGAAATCTAACATGTTTGCCATGTTGTATAGTTTATTTAAGAAATTGCATAGAGTCATGTTCGTGTCATCAGCACTTTAATACTGACCAAAAAGTGTGTAGCGTGTATTCAGGACCCTGATCCATCTGGATGTTACACCTCCCAGCCAACAGAGGGCGCTCTCTCTCTCTCTCTCTGTTGTATTTGACTCAGATATAAACACCTCAGTGCTGAATTCCCTGTTTAGTTCTGGCTGAGTGTGATCCTGTGGTGGTCTTCGGCGCCAGAAAAACCCACGGTGTCGATTGTATACACGATTAGTGCAGTAGTTTCTTCAAAAAATGTATTTCATTTTCATGTAGAATAATATATATATATATATATATATATATATATATATATATAGTTACTGGAAACAGGTGTATATAATATTCAGGGTGTGTGGCCAGGGTGGAGTTGGAGGGGGAGGGAAGCAAACAGGAAGGAAAAACAGGAAGAACCAAAAGATGGTTTCTATTTTATAGGAAGTGACTTGAGCTTTTTGTCTTCCTTTAATATAAAGGAATTTAAACCTGTGTTTCTTGCCAAAGCCAGTCTTTTAATATGAAATACTGAAGAAAGAAAGAGGACAAACAAATAAAAAAAGCTAAATGTGTATCATTTGTATGTTGGGATCATGGATGGATGGATGGATAGATGGATGGATAAATAAATAAATAAATAAATAAGTGACTTTCCAACATCAAATTTTGTGAGTTGCTAATGTCTAATGTTCATCTTCTTATTAAAAAAAACCCTTCAGTGCTAATATTTGATTTTTAATTAAAAAAAACAAATAAATACTTTTAAACACAAACAAAAAAAACCCACCTGTGATTAAAATAATAATAATAACAAAAAGAAAATTATATTTGTGAATGTAAAATCAGTGTATGTGTATGGAGAAGGTTTTGTGTGTGTGTGTGTGTGTGTGTGTGTGTTGTAATGGAGAGTGGTTCTGTTGGCATTAAGAGACAGACTGAGGCTACGTTTACATTACGTCGAATCAGCGGATCATCAGATTAACGTTCTTAAAACGATTCGCGTTGACACTAAAACCGTTAGCCGTGCACACAGCAACACCAATACGCGGATACGCTCGGCTCCACAGGCATCCTGCGCTCCAAATCACTCCGCCCTGAACAGCGAGTGCCCTCTGGAGGGTGCGCACTCCGGCCCTGCGCAGCTCACACAGCGCGCGAGTGAAGTGAACAAGCCACGATTCGGGACTGAGCCGCTGTGTGTGAGATCCCAGTGCATATCACTTACTACTTGCAAGTGGAAGGATGGCAAGCCTAAAGACAATCATAACTACACAATGGGCAGTATTTGCATCAGTATTTGCAGTATTTTCATACTTTTATACTCTTTAATGAAAGGTGATACAAGGCGGAAGTCTGCGCCGTTTTTCAGCAGTCGCGTCACATGACCAACGCCAGCGAATCAGGAAGGTGGATGTCACAGTGACGTTGTCCAATGAGACGCCAGCTAGAGCTCAGCACAGCGTATCCGCGTATTCTCAATGTTTACACAGCACCGGAGCTGACACGATCTGGATTGAATACGTGGACGCTGGCGGATTCCCGTTTCCCCGCTTTTTCAGGGGGGTTAATGTAAACGGACAGTGCGTCCGCGAAGAAAACGAGACAGATACGGTCTAGTGTAAACGTAGCCTGAGATGGATGGATGTTTAAAGTGATGGATGTTGAACTATTTAAACACACACACTTGTGGCCTGTTAAAAGGCACATTAACGTCTCATGACACAGAAATGAGACGATAACGTACTTTACTGATGCTCCTGAGAGATGCGTTGCTGTTTACAGGAAGCAGAACCGCAGTGTTACACACCGAGATGATTTTCCTCCTTCAGGGCTGCATTTTAATTTGCAGCTCTGGGTCATGTGTTTAGATCCCACAGAGCAACGCCATACTGGAGTGCAAGCTTTCCAGTAAACGAACCCTTGACAAGGACAAGCACAAAAGTGTCAGCAGTTTATAGCGATGAATCTCTTTCCTTTTGGAATCGTTAACGGAATTTTCTATGTTTAGTTTCAGCTCGTTTGTACAGGAACAAAAATGGTTTTATCACAAAGGCACTGACTTTTGATGGACGGCATTTGGATCTTCGCGACCAAACAACATGATGACTTCACAGAGTCTGTACACCAAAATAATAAAAAAAACAACTTGTAAAAGCACTTCTTGTAACTCTAACAGCTCAAACAGCACCATAATAAAAGTTTTCAAGGGATATGTGTGTGTGTGTGTGTGTGTGTGTGTGTGTGAGAGAGAGAGAGAGAGAGAGAGAGAGAGAAGTGTGTGAGAGAGAGAGAGAGAGAGAGAGAGAAGTGTTTGAGAGAGAGAAAAACAGAGAGACAGAGATGAGTGTTTGAGAGAGAGACAGAGAGAGCAAGAGAGAGGGAGACAGAGAGAAAGAGAGAGAGAGGAGTGTTTGAAAGAGAGAGAGACAGACAGAGAGAGAAATGAGTGTTTGAGAGACAGTTTGAGAGAGAGTTTATTGAACACTATGAATGTGAATAAACATACACAGTAACACACGAATCCCTGTATTAATCATTTTAACTCTGACTCACACACGACTTTATTTTATTTTTTTCTTTCTTTTTCTCTTTAAACACACACACACACACACACACACACACACACATTGATGGTTAATTCATCCACTCTAGTCTGTTCATAGCAGCAGGCTAAAAAGCAGAGCCGAAGGAAAATGAGCGGAAACACTGCTGCTGTTGAACAAAACAAACAAATGAAGAGAACGACTCGGTTCTCCCCAGACACTCTTTATTCGCTTTTTCCCCATTTCCTCTTTCTTTTTCTCTGAGAAAGAAGGTTCTTCACTTTCTCCATCGCTCTCTCAGTCTCCTTGCTCAGGCCTCGGGGCTAATCAGAGATTGATTATCTCTGTCTCTCACTGTGTGTGAGTGTGTGTGAGGGGAGAGAGAGAGAGAGAGAGAGAGATTTGGATCAGGGCTTCCCTCAGGACAGGGCTAAATTGGCAGGAGATGTGGGGAGGAGAGTGCCAGGCTTTTCATAGGGAAAGAGTTGATGTGTCAGACAGTCTGGATGGTGTAGTTTCCTCTCTCTCTCTCTCTCTCTCTCTCTGTCACACATTTTTGGTGGGAAGATGTGTGAAAAGAAATGAAGATGATGTAAGAAATCTGTGTGACTGTGTGAGAATTACTCAAAACGTAGCACTATTGAGTTCTGGATTTCGATTGGTCAGAAGGCCAGGTGTTGATTAATTTTCTAGAACACCTCGTTCACAGCGACGTGTCCAGTGGGCACACCACACAAATGGATAATCACTGGTATGGTGACATTTTCTTAAAGTAAGGAAATGTTTATGGAACATTTACAGAAGGACTCTGCAGTAACAGTCAGAGGTGACGCTGTAACTTTAAGTTTTTAAAAACCTTTAGGACAGAGGAGTTTACGCTTCTTTGAGGTTTCTTGGGAACATGACAAGTTGCGATTTTTTTGTTTTCAAGAAAGAATAAAGGGAGGTTGGTGGAGGAATGATCGTTTATACAGTATCGAGGTGTGATAATGAAACTGGGAACAGGAACTCATTTATTTCATGGACGTTCCAGAACATTAAATACAACCCCGATTCCAAAAAAGTTGGGACAAAGTACAAATTGTAAATAAAAACGGAATGCAATAATTTACAAATCTCAAAAACTGATATTGTATTCACAATAGAACATAGACAACATATCAAATGTCGAAAGTGAGACATTTTGAAATTTCATGCCAAATATTGGCTCATTTGAAATTTCATGACAGCAACACATCTCAAAAAAGTTGGGACAGGGGCAATAAGAGGCTGGAAAAGTTAAAGGTACAAAAAAGGAACAGCTGGAGGACCAAATTGCAACTCATTAGGTCAATTGGCAATAGGTCATTAACATGACTGGGTATAAAAAGAGCATCTTGGAGTGGCAGCAGCTCTCAGAAGTAAAGATGGGAAGAGGATCACCAATCCCCCTAATTCTGCGCTGACAAATAGTGGAGCAATATCAGAAAGGAGTTCGACAATGTAAAATTGCAAAGAGTTTGAACATATCATCATCTACAGTGCATAATATCATCAAAAGATTCAGAGAATCTGGAAGAATCTCTGTGCGTAAGGGTCAAGGCCGGAAAACCATACTGGGTGCCCGTGATCTCCGGGCCCTTAGACGGCACTGCATCACATACAGGCATGCTTCTGTATTGGAAATCACAAAATGGGCTAAGGAATATTTCCAGAGAACATTATCTGTGAACACAATTCACCGTGCCATCCGCCGTTGCCAGCTAAAACTATAGTTCAAAGAAGAAGCCGTATCTCAACATGATCCAGAAGCGCAGACGTCTTCTCTGGGCCAAGGCTCATTTAAAATGGACTGTGGCAAAGTGGAAAACTGTTCTGTGGTCAGACGAATCAAAATTTGAAGTTCTTTATGGAAATCAGGGACGCCGTGTCATTCGGACTAAAGAGGAGAAGGACGACCCAAGTTGTTATCAGCGCTCAGTTCAGAAGCCTGCATCTCTGATGGTATGGGGTTGCATTAGTGCATGTGGCATGAGCAGCTTACACATCTGGAAAGACACCATCAATGCTGAAAGGTATGGTATATCCAGGTTCTAGAGCAACATATGCTCCCATCCAGATGATGTCTCTTTCAGGGAAGACCTTGCATTTTCCAACATGACAATGCCAAACCACATACTGTGTCAATTACAGCATCATGGCTGCGTAGAAGAAGGGTCCGGGTACTGAACTGGCCAGCCTGCAGTCCAGATCTTTCACCCATAGAAAACATTTGGCGCATCATAAAATGGAAGATACGACAAAAAAGACCTAAGACAGTTGAGCAACTAGAATCCTACATTAGACAAGAATGGGTTAACATTCCTATCCCTAAACTTGAGCAACTTGTCTCCTCAGTCCCCAGACATTTACAGACTGTTGTAAAGAGAAAAGGGGATGTCTCACAGTGGTAAACATGGCCTTGTCCCAACTTTTTTGAGATGTGTTGTTGTCATGAAATTTAAAAATCACCTATTTTTTCTCTTTAAATGATACATTTTCTCAGTTTAAACATTTGATATGTCATCTATGTTCTATTCTGAATAAAATATGGAATTTTGAAACTTCCACATCATTGCATTCCGTTTTTATGTACAATTTGTACTTTGTCCCAACTTTTTTGGAATCGGGGTTGTATAACTAGAAATGGATAAATAATGTTTCAGTTAATGAAAAAAAATAGCCAAGTGGTTGTGATGGGATTAGAGGAATAAAACACTTTGGGACATGCTGTTCTATATGGAAAACGAGACTGTCAGTGATGTCGTAGCTCACTCCAGCCCCGTCTGGTCCAGAAGGAACGATCTAAAGTGGGCCACCTTGCACAATAAATGTTGCAAGCTATATACACTATATACAAGCTATATATAGAAGTGATATCCACCCTAGGAATACCGACCTATTTACCAGAAAGAATCCAAAATGGCAAGGAATTGATGAAGAAGCGATTTTTGTTGATCTGCTCATTAAGGCTTAATTAGTCCATAACTTCATGAATAATTGTAATGAAGCAAATCTGGATAGAAGTTATATGCACCCTATGTAGGTACCACTACTTTCATGCCAGAATTAAAATCAGTGAAGAATTGAAGGAGAAGAAGCGATTTGTGTGGAAACTGCTTGTTAGGGATTGATTAATTACTCCATATCTTCATTATTAATTGCAATTATGCAAATTAGGGTAGAAGCTATATGCACCCCAGGCAGATCTACCTTCCTGCCAAAAAGGATAAAAATCAGTGAAGAATTGAGAGAGAAGAAGCAATTTTCATGAAATGTGGACAACGCCAGATGGACAACGGAGAACACATGATGGCATAAGTCAAGTCAAGTTTATTTGTATAGCGCTTTTAACAATAAACATTGTCGCAAAGCAGTTTTACAGAATTTGAATGACTTAAAACATGAGCTAATTTTGTCCCTAATCTATCCCCAATGAGCAAGCCTGTGGCGACGGTGGCAAGGAAAAACTCCCTCAGACGACATGAGGAAGAAACCTCCAGAGGAACCAGACTCAAAAGGGAACCCATCCTCATTTGGGCAACAACAGACAGCATGACTATAACATTAACAGTTTTAACATGAAGACAGTTTCATTGATGTTGTAACTCTTCATTGATGGAAACTTGAGTGAAAAACTGTTCATGACAACTGCAGTCCTAAAGTTAGCAAGTCAACTGTGGTCCTCAGCCATGAAAGCATTACTGTAAGAGTCCAGAGCATCCTCCAGGTGTAACCCTCAACTGTCCTCATGGGGCCATCCTTCACAGGAGCAATGCGATAAAACTCTGACCAGACACAGGGCACAAGGATGGATCAAGCAGGTCCGAGGGGCAGAAGAGGCCAGCATCTCAATCCCAGGATCAACATGTAACTCAGAGGGACAGATTGGGGAGGGAGGGAGAGAGAGAAAACACAGGTTGTTACGTATGCCCTAAAAATGACACAAGTATTAAATCTGTGTAGTAGGCTTGGAGAGACGAGAGTCTTGACATCAGGCATAATACACAACAATGGCATGTTAATATGGTTAAAAAATATCATGACCCTGCTCTGGCTGGATGCTTGATTGGGTGATGGGAGCACACTCAGCAATGATGAGATGCAGATGGGACCCTTAGGGCTGGCCAAGACAATTCAGTTACATTTCACCGGGTCTGGGACATGCGACAGAATGTCTGACAGCCGATTCCCTGTAGGCTACGATAGTCAGTCGAGGTCTCCACCCTCTCCACCAAAAGATTTCCTGTTGACTCCATGTAACTCAGAGGGACAGATTTGGGGAGAGGGGGGAGAGGCAAAGAAAACACAGGTTGTTAGGTTGTTATGCCCTGTGTCTGGCATAAACTCATCACCTGTTGGCCAGATGAGCTAATAACCAATGTTGTGGTGGTAACAGCGGTGTTATTGTCAAGAGCAAGTCCTGAGCAAGACCAGAGTGTATCAAGACCACAGTTCAGACCAGAATGAGTCCCACACTTAGGATGACACACATTGGATAAAATCACAGTAATTATGTTAATCAATAAATCAGACAATGCACAGGTAATTTAGGGAGAGCTCCACAGCTGTGGTCTTGACCAATCTTGAAATAAAATCCCGAGTCCAGTATATCTGAGTGAAAATGTGGTCAATTCCAAGATGAGACTTGGACCTTCAAAAATTGGTCTCGAGACCAAAACCAATCTCAAATCCAACAACACGAGATAACAGAATCTCCACTTCATCACAACACAATGAAATATTGAAATTAAGATTAATACTAGGTGAAGCTCATGAGTCCACTGTGCCATGTAATGTTGTAGTATTCAAGTCTGGTCTCAAGACCACTTTTTGAAGGTCTTGATCTTGTCTTGGAATTGACCGCATTTTTACTCAGTCTCGGAGATAGTGGATGCAGGATTTTATTTCGAGACCAGTCAAGACCATGGCTATGGGGATTTCATGAAATTGTCTGATTTATTTGTTAACATCATTACTGTGTTTGGATGTTGAGTGGCACAGTGGTGTAATGGTTAGCATTGTGGCCTCACAATAAAATGGTTCCAGGTTCTAACCTCTTGGTGGATGGGGGTCTTTCTGTGTGGAGTTTGCATGTTATCCCTCTGTCTATGTGGGCTTCCTCTTGGTGCTCTGGTTTCCCCCACATGTAGATTCGGTGAAATACCCAGCCACTGGGCTTGCACAAGCCAGTGCATGCTTAGTGCCAGTCCCAAGCCTGGATAGAATAGGGAGGGTTGCGTCAGGAAGGGCATCTGGTATAAAACTTATGCCAAACCAAATATGTAGAACAGAGCTGCTGTGGCGAACCCAAACAAATCCAAAGACATGTAGTTAGGTTGACATGGGGTGGCCTTGGCTGAGGTGCCCTTGAGCAAGGTACCTAACCCCTGACTGCTCCCCAGGCGCTCTGGTGTGGCTGCCCACTGCTCTGGGTGTGTGTGCACGCGTGTTCGCTGCTTCAGATGGGTTAAATGCAGAGGATGAATTTCACTGTGCTTGAAGTGTGCATGTAGACAAATAAAGGTTTCTTCTTCTTCTAACAAATGGGAGCAGCTGAAAGAAAAATAAGACATTACTGTGATTGGATGTAAAATTTCCTGCTTCAAATGCAACCAATTTGAATTTTTTCTTCCTGTTAATGGCCGTCACCCCTCCCCCATTCACAAACACTGGTCTGGTCCTGGTCTTGACTCAGTCTCACCCTGCCTTGGTCTTGACTTGATCTCAACCCCTCAAAGTCTTGGTCTTGTCTTGGTCTTGATACACTCTGGTCTCGGTTTAGGTCATCTTGACAACAACTCTAAAAATATACATTTACGTATGAATTGTTTGTGTTTATATATATATATATATATATATATATATATATATATATATATACACAACACAACACTAACAGTTTTGTGTAGTTAGTAACATTTTTACACCTTGTTTTGGACAGAACTGTTTCTCTAATCCAGGATCATACAGTCATGTCTCTCAGTGCCAGGGTTTGTTTTGTTCTTTGAGTGCAGAGCTTTTGGTTTCCAAACACTCAATCTGGTCAATGTCCAAACACTGAAAAGCCCTCGGTTCAGCTCATTAGCTCCATTATCAAGCTTCTCCTAAGGGCCACCAGGTGTGATGAGTGAAAGTTCAATATACACAGGCAGCTCATACCCCACCTGAATGTCTCCATGCCTCCACACCTCAGTATACGGTTTTATTTCTGATGTCCAAATAATTTTTAAAAACACACAGATGAAGATAGAAAGAAGTGAGCCTGGGGCTGATTTCTTTCTCTCCCAGACTGTAGATTCATTCAGCCAATCAGTAAAGGGTGTGTCATGTGATTACACAGAGTGTCTGTGAAGGTTCTCAGTCATCCAGGTCATCATAAACCATAGGTGTAAAGAAGGCAACTGGACTTCCTTGAAATCCTTGAAGATGTTTCAGCTCTCATCTGAAAGCCTTCTTCAGTTCTGTCTGACTAGTGCGGAGTTCCAGGTGTTTATCCTCTAGTGGACCAAAAGCAACCCTAAGGAAAATTGTTGAGGTCAGATAGGTCATTGACCCTCTTAGCCATCCTGTAGGTTGTTACGGTCACTGAAGGCCAGGTGTACATGGTCCTGGAAGTCCTCTCATACTCCCACACCAGTTGAAGGGTTCTCATCCCAAAGTGCATGGAAATATGTCTGTGAAGGTTTTCAGTCATCCAGGTCATTGTAAACTGTAGTTTCTAATCGTTCACACCTGGCCTCCAATGACCCTAACAGCGTACAGGATGACTGAGAGGGTCAGTGATCCATGTAACCTCAACGACTCTCCTTAGGGTTGCTTTTGGTCCACTGGAGGATAAATACCTAAAACTCCCCACTGGTCAGACAGAACTGAAGCAGCCGTTTGGATGACAGGTGAAACGTCTTCAAGGATTTCAAGCAAGTCCAGTTGCCTTCTTTGGCATCTACAATTATGTAGAGTGACACTCCCCCTAGATCTGTGACACATCTGAGAAGGTGCATATGAAATACAGTCACAGGAGTAATGAACATGATGCAGGTGAATCATTTATTCTTTTTTGTTTTCCAGAATGCCTTTGGATTAGAAGAAAAACTAAAAGTAGATACACTTTCCAATCAGAGTATAAAGTACACAAAAGGACAGATGACAGGATCATAAATTGTGTTTTAGATTTTTACCTCCCATCTAATATCTCGTCCCTGATAATAAGTGTACTGGCTTCATCACCATATTTATTCATAGGTCTTTTATTCATGGAGGATTTTTTCAATCATGTTTTGCTCCTCTGCGTGCGCTCCTTTATCCCATTCCATGCGGGTGTTTAACATCGAGTAGGGACCCATTTTCTAGCTCAGCTGGCCCTCTTTTCCACCTCCATCCACTTTGCTTTGCATGATAAAGTTCTCATGTTGCAGAAGGCCAGTGCCGTAAGTGGGGATTTGTCTCTCTCGGCAGAGGTGAAGTTGTCCTTTTGTGCAGCCGGCGCTGTTGTTCTGGCCTGCATTGTTCAGGTGTGCTATTACCTGCCCTGTGGGAACTCGCATTCATTCCAAAATGCCACTCTCCTCCTTGCCAAGTGTAGATCCCCCCGTCCTCCTCCTCCCACCCCCAAGAATCTGTCTCCATGGAAACGCTGAACAATGATCGCTCCCTGTCTTTTTTATGACCTTTCATTCTGCCTCACAATCCTCTCTCTCTCTCTCTCTCTCTCTCTCTCTCTCTCTCTCTCTCTTTCTGTCTGTCTGTCTGCCTTCCAGATGCTGTAGTTGTGTCTCTTTTTATCACTCTTCCTCCTCCATCTCTAGTTTTCTCTCTCCATCTTAATTTCCACATTTCACTGTTCAGAGAAAATTGTACTCCATAAATGAGGACATTTTGGACATTCTGATATTCGTTAGATTTTTTTCTGAGCTGCTTTACAAAAAATATTAGACTGGATATGAGCAGTCACACACTCTGATTGGCTACTCTACCACTAGGATATCAGTTCATATACCATGAGTAGAGAAAAACAAAATGGTGCCTTTGTTATCAAGTATTTAAAAGAAACAGAAATAGCTAAATAAAATAATTTAGTTCCCCCTCCCTCCCATATCTCCTAGCCCACACTCCAGCCCAGTTGGTGGCAGTAATGCACCTTTAAGTTGGTTTACCAACCACCAAAAAACCCTAAAGAAGAAAAACAAAATGGTGAAGCTTGTTACTGAACCAATCAAGGATGAAATAAAAACTCTACTCGAAAACAAAACCCCAAAAATAAAAAAGCAACAAAATATGGAATAAAAGTATTTGATGGTAAGAAGGTATCTTTTTTATTCAAGAATTATCTCATTTTTCACAAATTGCTCCTGTCATTCCACTGGTTTGTTTACATTCTAAGCGGAAATGATTTTGTCGGATGTTTTGTATAAAGTTTTTATTTATCAAATCTGCAAAAAAAAAAAAAAATGCTTTGTTTCTCAAAATCCAGTGAATGTGGATAGAATAGAACAGTTATTCCACTCAATCTCATTGTACATAGATATGACTAACCCTAACCTCGTCATCTATCAGCTCATGTATGACTCAATTTCATGGAATTTTATATATATATATATATATATATATATATATATATATATATATATATATATATATACACACACACACACACACACACACACACACACCATCCGTAGCCGCTTATCCTGTTCTACAGGGTCGCAGGCAAGCTGGAGCCTATGCCAGCATGATATACACCCAAAATAATTTAAATAAGTTATAATTTAGTCTTATTTTGTTTTTGAATTGTGAAAACAACTTGATAGGTGTAATAAATGAATCGATATGTATTGACTCTGCCTACTTTTTGGCACTTTAAGGCAGAAAGACCCTAAATTTCAACATTAAAAATAACATTAAGCCAAATACAGTAAAAGCACAGGGGATATTTTGTTGAAAGACGCAAACCTGTAGACTCTGCTTGGGCAAAGTTAAATAAATTAAAGTAAAAAAGAATAAGAAATGTAATTTAGCGAACATTTAACAATTGATTAAGATGAGGTCAATGTGATTATTCACCAATATTCACTGAGCCTGAGGTGAATAAATATTTTAGTATCAATAAACAGAAAAAAATTGTATTTAAAAAATTATTTAAAACTTCAAAATCTTCATGTAAATGTAATAACTTTGCGGCACAGATTTTTGTCACTGTTCTATGCCGAGTCACATAAAATCCTTTGTTTTGAAATCGATAAAATAAGTCCCAGTTCCACCTTACCTTTGAATAGTTTTAGACCAAACTTCGGAGCATCTTTAGTGCTTTTAGGAACAGCATTTTCTTTCATCATTTGTAATTCTTCCTCACTTACAGTGACGAAGTGATAAGCCGCCATTTTGCCGAGTCGCTCAAAGTGATTATCAAGAAATAGTCCGAATTTCTCGAGCAATCAGTGTGTGTGATTTCCTATCATCACCTGCGTATTTATACTAAATTACAATAAAATAGTTGTATAATTGACATCTTTTCATGACAGTAGCTCTTTACAGTATAACAGTGTCACCATGTTCATCCAGTCTCAGTCACAACTAACATGCTTCGCCACTGAGTTCACATCTGTTCGTTGGCCGGTGTCCAGCAGAGGCAGTGTGATTTCCTCCAGTGTGTATTTACACCTTGTCATTCTTGTTCTGCTTCACAGGTAATTGCAGCCAGGAGCTCCAGCTGGAAGGTCAGACGAGGCTAACACCTTTCCCTGCTCATTCTTGTGCTTGGTGGTTAACCTGGCACTCTGACATCACCTGAGTGACATGAAGGAAGTGTGTTGGAGGTCCTGAGTCAATTCAATTCAGTTCAATTTAATTTTATTTCATTTTATTTCATTTATATAGCACTTTTAACAAAGTCGTCACAAGCAGAATCTCTTTGTCGATTTCAAGTCCAGCTGATATCATGTCGAAATCAAATATTGCAGATGTGAGTGCAGTCCTTTCTTTTATGAAATAAAATACCAATAAAACCAACAAAGTTGCAGCAGGATTCATAAACTGAGCAAATCAGGAACTAGGTACTAAAACAAGAACATGACACGAGTAACAAGTACAACAAAATCCCAATATCCAAATGATATTGAGGGATTAAACAAGTGAGAAAGTGAAAACAGGTGTGCACAAACAGACGGAATGAGTACGAAAAACATAGAAGGGAAAGAAACACAGGGGCGGACACCTCGCTGCAGCTTGGCGGTCAACAGTCTGTGATGGACCTGACACATTTTGTACCACTTTACAAACTGATTATGTTAAAATGTCATAACAAATGACTTTGTAGCTCATTAAACTGGTATGAACTGGGATGTTGTGACAATTCCAATATGGTTCTGTCTGGATGTTTGGAAAAATGGGACAAAGTTTTGACATTCAAGCTTGCAAAACTTTTAAGTTGTAAAAATTAATTTGCGCTAGCAATGGTGGGGCAAATTGTTACTCTCACTCAGGATCTTTCTACTTTTATTCTTATTATTATTATCCTAACATTTTTTAGGATGCTATTTCTCCCTCAGTTTTCAACCAATCATCATCAAATTTCATATGAAGAATAACTCTAAGCTGAATTACATTGCTATGACTTTTGGTACTGATCTGGGTCACCGAACTGAAATGATCCATGAAAACGGGACTTTTTCCTCCCTAAGTGTCAATCTGTATCTCTTACCATTCCAGATCGATAGGGTTTGGTGACCAGACGTCCCAGTTTGTAAGAGTTAGCGCAAATCACTGTGACTTTAGTTACAGTCTCTATCTAGTTGTTCTTCTTCTCCTTGTTGTTGTTATTATTATTATGGCGGCATGGTGGTGTAGTGGTTAGCGCTGTCGCCTCACAGCAAGAAGGTCTAGGTTCGAGCCCCATGGCCGGCGAGGGCCTTTCTGTGCAGAGTTTGCATGTTGTCCGCGTGGGTTTCCTCCGGGTGCTTCGGTTTCCCCCACAGTCCAAAGACATGCAAGTTAGGTTAACTGGTGACTCTAAATTGACCGTAGGTGTGAATGTGAGTGTGAATGGTTGTCTGTGTCAGCCCTGTGATGATCTGGCGACTTGTCCAGGGTGTACCCCGCCTTTCACCCGTAGTCAGCTGGGATAGGCTCCAGCTTGCCTGCGACCCTGTAGAACAGGATAAAGCGGCTAGAGATAATGAGATGAGATTATTATTATTATCCTAACATTTTCTCGGGTGCTATTTCTCCCTCAGTTTTCAACCAATCGTCACCAAATTTCACATAAAGAATACCTCTGGGCTGAATTACGTTGCTATGACTTTTGGTGCTGATCTGGATCACTGATCTGGAATGATCCATGAAAAAATGGGATTTTTTTTCAATCACTTATAACTCTTTCAATTTTCATGATTTTTTTTCAATCAGTTTTTTTTTTGTTTGTTGTTGTTGTCATTCAGGGCAGCAGGGCACAACTTTTCCTCACTAAGCATCATTTATCTCTTACCATTCCAGATCTATAGGGTACGGTGATCAGATGTCCTGGTGTGTAACAGCAAGCACAAATCACTGTGAATTTAGTCACAGTCTCTAGCTAGTTATTATTTACAACTTAATGTGTTAATATACATCTTAACATTGCTTCAAATTACTTCCTGAAATTTAGTTCAGAAATCCAGTTAGAAGTGACATTTTCTGAACATTAGCGATCAAACATGCAGATAGAACCTGAGCATACTGAAGACAGAAAATTAAATGTAATTAAATTTAGTTAAATAAGGTGTATATACAGCATTATCCCTGAAAGAGACTGTCCTTAAAATTCAGTTTCATGTCAGGAGAAGTTTAATCACTGTTTCGTCAGTTTTCCCAATTTAACCACTAATACACGAAATTTATTACTTTATCATCTGCAAATCCATTCAATACGGTTCACGCTTGTTTTACACCACTCGAAAGATGTTTTGGACGTGATGTGTGATCATTAACAGAAGGTGAAATTACATTCCTCTATTTATATTCCAGTGTTTCCTCATTTCCTCTCTCTTTCACTGTCTCTAACATTAAAAACCACACACACACCTGATTATTTTCCAGGCATGTTCCCGAACCTAAACCGAGGGAATAAAACCTCCCGTAATGAGAGGATGAATGCAGATGGCTTTATTAATGACTGCTAATGATAGTTAAGATCTTTACGAATCCTGGTGCATTAAAATCACAGAGATAAAAAAATAATAATAATAATCCCTGCCACCTGCAGAAGGACATTAGGAGAGACTCGGCTGATTCCTGACAAGCCAAGAAGAGTTTGACTAAACAGGCTTTAAATATCACCGCTGGCACAACGCTATGGTTTTGACTTTAAATCATATCTGCGTTCATTATTTCAGCACTGAACCCTTCAGCACATTCACCACTGGTCATCTACAAAGGAAGAGCACATGTTCATGAGTCACTCGATGTGCTGATCATTTTCCCCCAGTTATCCTGCAGAACCTTTTCTTCTCTTAATAGACAGAAGAACTGGATTATTATTACTGTGTACACTTTCCCAGAACAGCTCCAGAAAATATTTTACCCATAAAATCCTCAGAATCACACATGATGATTCTGGAAAACTCAGCAGTCCATTTCAGGATTTCTTTTAAACCACAATTAGTTAATTATGTGTTCTCTAATTTCTTTAGAAACTTGATAGCTTCATAGCTTTGTTGTTATATGACTTCATATGACATAAGCAATGGGTGGCACGGTGGTGTAGTAGTTAACACTGTCGCCTCACAGCAAGAAGGTTCTGGGTTCGAGCCCAGCGGCCAACAGGGGCCTTTCTGTGCGGAGTTTGCATGTTCTCCTCGTGTCCACGTGGGTTTCCTCCGGGTGCTCCGGTTTCCCCCACAGTCCAAAGACATGCAGGTTAGGTTAACTGGTGACTCTAAATTGACTGTAGGTGTGAATGTGAGTGTGAATGGTTGTGTTTTTCTGTGTGTCAGCCCTGTGATGATCTGGCGACTTGTCCAGGGTGAACCCCGCTTCTCACCCATAGTCAGCTGGGATAGGCTCCAGCTCGCCTATGACCCTGTACAGGATAAGCGGCTACAGATAATGGATGGATGACATAATTGTTCACTTGGCTTCTTTTTTTTAGCAATAGAACTCTCGCCCAAAGAATCACAACTCTGTAATTTACAGAATTTATTAACAGGCTACTGATAAAAATATGCTTTATTTAGTTAACTGTAAATAACTAACACTATTACAGACAAACTTACAAAGCGGCTAGAGATAATAAGATGAGAGATAATCAAACATTTCCTTTTCTTTTCTTAATTTTTTTGCTGTTGGTCATACCGTATGTTTTTTTTTAACATATGAAAAACTGATGCATGAACAAATATAAAAAGTATTGGAAGAAATTTCCATATGCTTTTTATAGAAATTGAAAAAGTGTCATTTTATTGATTTTAATGTACAGCCATGGCATTACTAATGTTGTAAATAAGTGAAACTGCTGGAAAGGACTGATTATACTTGATGTGTAACTGTTAGGCACATGTTGGTATTTTTTATTTTTTTTTTTTACAAAAAAAAGCCTGCAGCAAAAATAGCAAAATTATATCTTAATATTATCATTGTATATTTTTATTGAAAAATATTTTGTCTCTAATTTACATTTTTAGCAAAATTAAGTGAGTAAATAAGTAAGCAAGTCAGTTAGCAGGCAAGAAAGTAAGTAAGTAAACAAGTAAGAAAGTAAATAAGTAAGCAAGTAACTAAATAAGCAGGTAAACAAGTAAGTTAAAAGTAATCTAGTAAACAAGTAAGAAAGTAAATAAGTAAGCAAGTAAGTAAGTAACTAAATAAGCAGGTAAACAAGTAAGTTAAAAGTAAACTAGTAAACAAGTAAGAAAGTAAATAAGTAAGCAAGTAAGTAACTAAATAAGCAGGTAAACAAGTAAGTTAAAAGTAAACTAGTAAACAAGTAAGAAAGTAAATAAGTAAGCAAGTAAGTAAGTAACTAAATAAGCAGGTAAACAAGTAAGTTAAAAGTAAACTAGTAAACAAGTAAATAAGTAAGTAAGTAACTAAATAAGCAGGTAAACAAGTAAGTTAATAGTAAACAAGTAAGAAAGTAAATAAGTAAGCAAGTAAGTAAGTAACTAAATAAGCAGGTAAACAAGTAAGTTAAAAGTAAACTAGTAAACAAGTAAGAAAGTAAATAAGTAAGTAAGTAACCAAATAAGCAGGTAAACAAGTAAGTTAAAAGTAAACTAGTAAATAAATAAGAAAGAAAGTAAATAAGTAAGTACATCATGAAATAACGAATGAGGTTTGAGTGGAGGATCCTCAAAGGTGTGTGTGTGTGTGTGTGTGTGTGTGTGTGTGTGTGTAATCTGGCAGTATCTTCTTGCTCTTCTTTGCCTTTCATGTTTGGTTCAGTTGGAATGAATCAGTATCAAAGAGTATGACTGTGTTTTGCTCACAAAGCTGATCACGATGTACTTGTACTGTGTGTGTGTGTGTGCGCTTTAGTTAGTTACGGTCATGGTCACACATTATGAGAATGACCTATCAGTTTGTTAAAACCTTTCTCTCTCCTTTAAAAGCAGAAGTCAGGAAGTCAATTTGGTCATTTATTTATTTTTTTATTTACTTACTTCTGGTAAACTCTCTCTCCTGACTCAGTCACATACAGTACTGTACGACTCCATCCTTGATTGTGCTACAGGTGGGAATTGAAAGTGAATGCAGGAAGGCGGTGTAAAACAGCTGGACCGCCATGTTAACGGCGCTGTATGGCGGTGATTAGATGAGGTTAAGCAGGTGATGAGCTCTGTTTAATGCTGCAGCTTTCTGGATTCGTTTGATTTAATGGAGTAGCAGGATGTAATTCTGTCATCCTATTAGTGTTTGGCGCAGTGTCTGGAGATTTATCATTTCATAATTGATCATATTTCGTGTGTGTGTGTCAGAGAGAGAGAGAGAGAGAGAGAGAGAGTGGATAATCCCCTCTTTGTGGTCTCTTAGGAACCTGCAGCTTCACCATGAGTCTATAGTATCAGAGCCCTGACGGAGGACACAAATCCATCCTCACTGCGTGTTTTATTGAGGGCAGCCGTGCCATAGTTTAATACAGGAGTCAGAACACGTAGAAAAATTCATCCTCATAAAAATGGCAGCGCAGTCAGTAGCGCAAATATCAGAAACACAACATAAACACATCACTCTGAAATGAAACATTAGGATGAGCAAGACTTCGCAAAGGGAAAATGGAAACAAAGGGGTGTACATGAGCAAACTGATGAAGGCCTGAACACAAAACAGGAACACACATTCGGGAAAAAAACAGTGATTAAACTGGGACAGGGACAGAACTGAAACCACAACTATGGCACAAGGTCATTGCAAATAAAATTGGATGGAAAATAAATAAATAATTTAAAAAAACATAAAATAAACAATTAAAATTTAGATAGATAAATAAACTAGAATAATATAAAAATTAAAAAAAACATACAATAAAAATATAAAAATAAACAAATAAATAAATACAATAAAATGAATTTTATATATATATATATATATATATATATATATATATATATATATATATGTATGTGTGTGTGTGTGTGTGTGTTATTTCCCAGCTGGGAGGTCCGTATCGTGAAATACCGTGACCGAGGTCTTGAAAGTACTGAACGAGGCCCTCTGGGCCGAGGTCAGTATTCAAGGCCGAGGTCACAGTATTTCACCATACGGACCGACCTTAAGCTGGTAAATGATATATTTATTTTTTTCTTTACCAAATTCTAACAGAAAACGAGAGCGCCCGAAAGGGAAAACCGAGCCGAGCCGCCATTTTGAATCCTCATTCACGGCTGTAATGCAAATGGCTTCCTCCTCAGTATACAAGTGCACTTCCATGGCAGGAAAAAAAACTACATTTTGCCGCCTATGTAGTCCCTTATTTATACAAATAGGAGTCATTCAGGATTCAGCCGTGTTTTTGCTCTGTGTTTTTGCTCAACCAAAGTTATCCAGTATTATGACCTTTATATTGCATAAATAAAGCCATTTGGTGAAACTTTGAAGAAGAGATTGTACTGGTTTAAAGTTTTTACCTAACGTAATATTACGTATTAGGATAAGAGCAATTCCAGCGTTATGTACGTGACACTTGAACTCAAAATGGCAACAAATGACCCAGTGCATGTTTTATTGTCTCCCAGTATTTAAACAGGTGTTGCATATTTTAAGGCTGTACCATACTGGAGAAGTGATAGAACAAGAACAATTCCCATAGTGCATCTAGGGCATGCCAGAAAATGCCAATAAAAGATGTGTTATGGATGTGACAGAAAAAGTATCACTTTTCTTGGGTGACTGTACATTTTTATCAAACTCTGTGAAATTGTAAACCTAATGTCGAAATGGAGATATCCATTTGATAGAGGGGTCCAAGGTGAATATTAAAAAATCTTTGTTTAAAATATTTTGTATTTCATGCAGAGTTTCGGAAGGAAAAGTCAGCGTTATGGATGTGACGAAATTCCGTTATGGATGTGACGCGTCTGAAATAGACATGGCATATGTTTAGAAAATCAGCAATTTAACCACCATAACCCTTTGAAAAACTCTCTAAATATCAGCTAAAACTATCAAAGTTCTTAAATAATATTTAGGATGGCTATTGTTTTGCTGTTTTGTGGATTTTAGCATACATTTCTGTGGCTTGTGGCAATAATATAGAATTGTACATGATCAAAGTTGATTTTAGCTTGGGGTTTACATTATAAGAAAGAAAGACTGACAGTGACATATTAGGTTGGTTACAAATTGGTTCAACTTATTCACATCTGTAAAATACAGGCCTAGGTGATATCTCTGGGAGTGGTTTTGATGTATTACATGTTGCTTTATTTTTGCATGGTGAGGTTGACATTTACATGGAATTGCCCATAACATGGTCCAAAATGGGCCTCATTAACTAATGAGATCAAACTGTGAGCAAGTTAGAGGTTTTTAGCTTTCTCCTGAAATGTTTTCTTTTATTTCTTCTTCCTCAGGGTAGTAAAACTCGCTTTCACTGTTAACACTGTCATTATCGCTATCCATGATGTAAAATTAATGCTATTCTCCAGAGAAATAATATATTTAGTTTTTTCTTTACCAAATTCTAACAGAAAACGAGAGCGCCCGAAAGGGAAAACCGAGCTGAGCCGCCATTTTGAATCCTCATTCACGGCTGTAATGCAAATGGCTTCCTCCTCGGTATACAAGTGCACTTCCATGGCAGGAAAAAAAACCCTACATTTTGCTGCCTATGTAGTGCCCTATTTATACAAATAGGAGTCATTCAGGATTCAGCCATGTTTTTGCTCGGCGTTAGCAAATTACAGGTTTTTAGCTTTCTCCTGAAATGTTTTCTTTTATTTCTTCTTCCTCAGGGTAGTAAAACTCACTTTCGCTGTGAACACTGTCATTATCGCTATCCATGCTGTAAAATTAATGCTATTCTCCTGAGAAATGCTGGCAAAAATTTATAAGATTTTTGATAATCTTATAAATAAATCTTATAAAAAAAAGATAAATGTTGACAAAAAAATGCTACTATGTTTGTTGTTGTTGTGAACGAGCGAGTCACCAGAGGTCCATAACCGGGGTCCGTATCATAGGATACAGACCCGCTCGCCAGCCAATCAGAGCGCAGGATTTGGACCGCGAAAAAAATAAATTTAAATTATTGTAAAAATATTCCTCTTATTATTATTATTATTATTATTATGATTATTATTATTATTATTATTATTATTATTCGTAGTAGTAGTAGTAGTAGTAGTGGTGGTGCTAATGTAACTTGTTGTTGATTCTAAGATCCCTGTTCTTGGCTGCAGGAGTGGAACCCAAGGTGTTTTTCTCTCTCTGTTGCATGCTGAGATGCTTTTCTGCTCACCACGGTTGTAAAGAGTGAATATATGAGTTACTATATCCTTCCTGGCA
This sequence comes from Neoarius graeffei, assembly GCF_027579695.1. Lineage (NCBI taxonomy): Eukaryota > Metazoa > Chordata > Actinopteri > Siluriformes > Ariidae > Neoarius > Neoarius graeffei. The sequence goes on from NC_083590.1 coordinate 9,018,270, forward strand.
AAAAAACAAAAACCTTGAACCAGTCTGCATTTTCCTCTGATCTCTCTTATCAACAAGAAGTTTTACTTTCCACCCACAGAACTGTCGCTCACTCAGTGTTTTTTTTTTGTTTGTTTTCCGCACCATTCTGTGTAAACTCTAGAGACTGTTGTGTGTGAAAACCCCAGGAGATCAGCAGTTTCTGAAATACTCAAACCAGTCCATCTGGCTCAAACCAACACCCATACCACAGTGAAAGAAAGTCACACAAAAATTGAGATCACAATTTTTCCCATTCTGATGTTTGAACATTGTGAACATTAACTGAAGCTCTTGATTTGTATCTGTGTGATTTTATGCATGAAGGGATGGGCTGATTAGAGAACTGCAGAAAACAGAACAGCAGGTGGATGGGGGGGTGTAATTAAAGTAATATAAGCAAAGTGTAAAATATATATTTCTTTATCGATGATCTTATGTAGCTTGTAAATATTCCCCCAATACAATCTATCCAAAAACATAAAGGAAAGCTGAAAATAATTCCGGTTCTTTCTTTTGAGTCCTGATTTCCAGGTCCATGTCTGAACCCCATCGTACCCAGCTTGTCGAGAGTCAGGCGCAGCCTCCTGAGTAGTTGTTAATGATCTTCTCCAGCACATGTTACAGTGCAGATCACATACTGAGAAACAACAAGCAGTTCCACCTCCTGCAGTCTCTTCCATTTTAATCCATTTACAACACCGCGGTACTCAGCACTCACACGGCCTGAACATGAGCACGCTGCCCGGCTTGACACTGACGAGTGCCGAACACACATACTGCTGAGATTTGCTCCGATCTTCAGCTCTTCCAAGCACAGGCTCTTTTCTTCTATGACATGAAGATGCTTTGATGCTAACATGGCTAACAGTGAACGGAAACCAGGTGATGACTCAAAAGTTACATTCATTCATAGCAAACCAAACATAATTTGTTTAATTATTGAATTCAGTATTTTACTATGAAACCATAACACCCTTACTTATTTATCATGCATTATTTATCACCTTGTTTTAATTTATTTGTAGATGAGCAGCGATTAGCATGACTATGCACTTTTATTAGCCATTCTTTTATTAGCTTTTATCCAGACCTAAAGTCTTTTCTTTTCAAAAACACCATTTAACATGACTAACAGCCTATGAACACTACAAGTCCACAGACGTCAGACATTCGCATGTTATCTGAACACTTACCGTAATTACTCTACTACAGTTAATTGCAATTACTTTTACACAAGTCACCCTTCATGACTTTACAGGAGATTCAATTGTTTAGCTTATGTAACGTAATTATCGATTAGCTGTAACCTAAAGGGTTGTTCATGGCTCAAGACGAGCAAACAACTAAGGCTACATCTACATTAATTTAACCCTTTGGTGACTGACCCCTTGAAAATGGTTCCTCCAGGAACGATGACGTTTCAGTTGTCAAGACAACGGAAAAACTAAAATACAAAAACAGAAAGATACGTCACAATGCTCTTGTGCACAAAACAAAATGCTCTTGTATTTGTATTTGTATTTTAGTTTTTCCGTTGTCTTGACAACTGAAACGTCATGGTTCCTGGAGGAACCATTTTCAAGGGGTCAGTCACCAAAGGGTTTTAATATGTTTTAGTTTAAAACCCATCACTTTTGTGACATTTACACCTGAGGTCCTCACTATTCCAGAGTTTTTGAGCGCCTAAAATGAAGACTTTTGGAAACGATGATGCAGACACCCATATTCGCTTCCTGATTGGGTCTCATCAGTCATGACATAGCCTTCCTATTACGTGAACCTTTTCTACAAAAACAAATAGCATCAGCTGTTTATACTGGTACACACATGCCCAGTGTATGTGAATAGTTACATGATATGCGTTTTCAAGTGTGTTAATAAGGATGGAGATAATTTCTAAGACCAAATTACAGTGCTCATCTGGATGGAGACCATTTTCATTTTACAATTTCTTATTCTCTCAGCTGCTCACATTAGAGGTCACCACAGGAGATCATCCTGATCTGCATATTTGATTTGGCATAGGGTTTTACACCAGATGCCCTTCCTGACACAACCCTCCCCAGTTTATCCGGGCTTGGGACTGGCACTAAGTATGCAATGGCTGGGTATTTTTACCAAATCTGCATGTCTTTGGACTGTGGAGGAAACCGGAGCACCCAGAGGAAACCCACACAGGCACGGGCAGAACATACAAACACCATACAGAAAGGACCCCGTTGGCCATGAAGTTTGAACCTGGAACCTTCTTTCTGTGAGGCAACAGTGATGATTGCTGAGGGTCTATATCCCAATTTACTGTCTAATTTTACAGTGCTAACAACTACATCACCATCCCACCCTTTTGTTTTAAAGCTAAAATGTCGTAATTTGGACGTAGCGTGAGTCAGCAGTTAGCTTGATTCACTTCTGGGGATCACAGTTCAGAGCTCAGAGTAACATCATTTTCGAGCTACAAAAGGTAGGGAAGGATGAAAAATAAAAGATGAAAGCTTGTTGTGTGTTTTCTCTGTCCAACAACCAAAATTTCATGAACTAGCATCAAGCTAGCAGGCTATGATGTTATTAGTGATAACATCAATTCTCACCAAGTATTTTGCATTGCACATCTGCCTGGTCGGTGTTACAGATGTAACCGACTAATGTGTCCATTGATCAAAACAGAATGACTGTATTATCACATTTAAAAGCAGAGACTAACTAATGCTGTGTTCACACTTATACCGGTACGAAAGTGGTATAACTGTATCGATACAAAGTATACCGGTACAGTTTAGTGCATCTGTCCACACTAGCGAGAAATGTTTGCGGTTTTCTTTCACGGTAGTTGAAATGCGCGTGCGCGAAATGTTTCCGTGGTTACCAAGTAACTTCCTTCTGAGACTATATGGCAGATGAAACAATGTGTGTGTGCTTTTTGTTGTCAATGTACAGTCTGTATTTCTGGTGGTCATTTAGGCCCTGTCCACACGGCAACGGATTCAGGTGACTCCGATACAATTGCTTATCGTTTAGGCCTGGCGTCCACACGGCACCGGCATTTTGGGTGCCCAAAACACAATCTTTTTGAGAACGGGTTCCAGAGTGGAAAGATCTGGCAACGTTGCCGTTGTGAAGTCATCTGGATGAGTAGAACGGATTTGTTTATGATGACGTCACAACCACATGACTGTGAGTGCTTCACGCCGGGTAGAAGTGTAATGAACTCGATGCGAGTTGTCAACAAATCCTATAACTTGGTTCATGAAACGCGCTTACAAAATATTTTCACTGTGAATATTTATTGTGTAATGGTGCAAAGTGAGAGAGAGAGAGAGAGAGAGAGAGAGACTCTGCCCTTAGGGCAGAGTCAATCCCGCCAGCAAAAATAGGGAAAAAAAGGAGCGATCTCACCTCTTCAGATGTTGGTTTAAGTCCTACAATACATTCCTCAAAAAGGGCGTAGAAGAGCAAATTAATCCATCAACATGTAGCATTCAATTTATTCCGGACCATTAAAGACGCCGCCTTCCGCGTAGAATCATACGTCATCCTCGCCGCCATATTGGATAGGTCAAAGCAGAGAATAAAGATTCATGTGCTGCGTTTAACTACCGTCCAAACGAGATCACATGGGATTAGCTTTCACAGGTGAGAAACAACAAATTAATCCATCAACGTGTAGCATTCAATTTATTCCGGACCATTAAAGACACTGCCTTCCGCGTAGAATCATACGTCATCCTCGCCGCCATATTGGATAGGTCAAAGCGGAGAATAAAGATTAGCTGCATTTAACTGTACCAACAGGTTTACCGTCCAAACGAGATCACATGGGATTACCTTTCACAGGTGAGACTGGAAAAATACTTTTCATTGTATTTGGTCATTATAATGTAATTTTACGAACAGATTTTCCTGACTTTGTGGCTAATATGAAGTCTCGCGCATAATAGTTTATGCGCATGCGTCCTTACTTCTTCTATTGTTCTGGTGTCTCCGAAGGGACCGTCTTACAGCGCCTGTAGAGGTGTGGCATGTGTATTGCATCGTTTTCAGCAAGCGTTGCGTTGCCATATGGACCTGATATTATTCAGTTGAATCGTATAAAACGCGCGAGGCAGTTGAGAAAGAAACAAATGAATCTCCATTCTTCACTATTTTATTCAGCGAAGACATCGATTGAGGTGTGTGACTTTGCGCATGCACATTATATTTGTATCGATACAGAGCCACTTCATCTGTCCACACTACGCGAAGCGCTACAGTACCGATACTGTACCGGTACGAAACCCATACATTTGTGGGTTTTGTACTGATACAGTTATACCGCTACAGTACCGGTATAGTTGCTAGTGTGGACAGGTGTTGCAGTACGAAAGTAGTTTCGTATCGGTACACAATCCCTAGTGTGGACAGGGTATAACTAACTGCAACCCCCAACAAGTCTGACGATGGGGAGATGTCGTGTTCATAGCGGATGTAAAAGTCCATGAGCTGAGGTTGCTGGCCTTTGCTCATGAGCAAGCACTTCTGTGCTTGTGTCCTCCGCCAATACTGCCACAGAGTGGAACTCCGAGAGCCTCGTATCAGTGCAACATGAACTTGTGAAGCAGTCAGAAATAAAGTCAGTGGGCTGACACCTGGCAGTACTGACCCAAGCATACTGACCGATGAGATGAGAGTTAGCTATGTAACTCTAATGCGCCCGTAAGGTGGCATGCTTAACACACTTCCATGCAGTGAAGCGTCATCTGCCGAACATCAACGAAAAACTCAGCCAGGAGCAAAATTTCTATTTGATCCCTGAGATTTCAACCATCACCTGCATTCCATTATTTCGTCATCGTACCCTGACAGGTGAGGCTTTAAAAGGTACTAGTGCTTGCCCAAGGCACACCTTCAGACCAGCAGAGGGAAGGAGTTATCTTACTTCTCCATTCTAGGTTGGTCCTACACCAAAACCTAGCCACTACCCTAAGTGGTGTTTTATTTAATGTTGAGGGTGTGAGCAGCCAAGCTGTTAGGACATCATGTGACGAACCCATGGTTTAGCTCCCCTACCTGATATTCCGAGCAGGAATTCCAAAGTGACAGGTGTTTTATTTGTTTGTTTTTTCGAGGAAGAGATTGGAAATTCCTGAGCTAGCTTGCTAGGTTTTGCTTTAAGTTTTATTCTGGTTATGCAGCTAGTTTGCAATTCTGTTCATTAATTATGCTAACTGCTGAGGTTGCTGTCATTTGGCTACATCAGTGTCTTCGTGGTCATATCCCGGGATTGATATGAAGTACCGTGTGCTTTGGACTGAAGGTTAGCATATTAAACCAGGGGATTCGTCATGCGTTTGATGGTCATGAGATACATGTCCAAAGGATTTTTTTTTGGGTGATTGTTGTTTCATCATCAGAAAGGTGGAAATTCAGACCAAGTATGGCAACACACACACACACACAAAAACAAACACACACACACACACACACACACACACATGGCTTCCTAAATTCTTTGTAGCATAAAGGTCAGGGGAAGGATGGCCATGCCAGTACCTCTTTGAAACATTCCAGGCGATCTAAACAACCACAATGCTTTGGAGAGACAGAGCCAAGGCAAGAAGAAGAAAAAACCCCAGCAAGCCAGAGGTTTTTATTTATTTATTTTTCTCTTTAGAAGATTAAAAGCCTGTCTAAAGTATGACCTGAATGAGTCACGGCCATTAGGGAGCTGTTTGTGCGATGAAAGAGAACTGTAACATGCATGTGATCTTTATGTGGGTCGTGATGAAGAGCGTTTTAAAAAAAGTCATCTTATAAACAGTGGAGGATGCTGGGTTTTGTTGAGTGTGAATATGTCAATTTTTAGGAAGAAAAATACTGATTGTGAATCAATTGGTGTATATTTTATAGAGGCAATAAGAGATCATCACTGAGGGTCTGTATCCCAAGGCTTCTGATCAGAACTCCTGTTGAGAGAGGCATGGTGAAGGGACAGGGATTAAAAACAGCAGTGTCCTAATTTAGTAAAGGTCTGAATAAACACATGAGGTTGATCAAGTCTGAAGAGAAACATACAAATCTGATTTACTGACATGATCTACAAATGATTGTGTCCTGTCATTTTTCATGTCACTCTTACCAACTGTGGTGTGCTTCAGAGAACCAGTTCATGAACACAGGTTGTGTATCTTTTTGTTTCAGATACGTGAATATCAATCTTACGACATGAAAGCCTTTACTGAAAAGCAAAACAACAACAACAAAAAAGGAGTTGAGGTGCAGGGTAATGTTCCGTGAAAAAAACCCTCAAAATTTCCAAGATTAAAGTCATATATCTGCAAGAAGATTCAAGATAAATTATGAGATTAAAAACTCAGAAAATCTGAGATTGAGAAGTAAAAAAATTATGAGTTTAAGAAGTCAGAAATTCCAAGATTAAGAAGTCAGAAATTTATGAGATTATCTCATCTCATTATCTCTAGCCGCTTTATCCTGTTCTACAGGGTCGCAGGCAAGCTGGAACCTATCCCAGCTGACTACGGGCGAAAGGCGGGGTACACCCTGGACAAGTCGCCAGGTCATCACAGGGCTGACACATAGACACAGACAACCATTCACATTCACACCTACGGTCAATTTAGAGTCACCAGTTAACCTAACCTGCATGTCTTTGGACTGTGGGGAAAACCGGAGCACCCGGAGGAAACCCACGCGGACACGGGGAGAACATGCAAACTCCGCACAGAAAGGTCCTCGTTGGCCACGGGGCTCGAACCCGGACCTTCTTGCTGTGAGGTGACAGCGCTAACCACTACACCACCATGCCACCATTTATGAGATTAAAAAGTCAGAAATTCGAGATTAAGAAGTCATTCTGTGAATGACAGAAATTCTGTGATGAGGAAGTCAGAAATTTACAAGATCAAGAAGTCAGAAATTTACTATATATAGATTTAGATTACTACATTGCTGAATCCCTGAGACAGTGTGAGGTAGAATCCGTAAGAGGAACCAGAATCTATAAGATGTCACTCGATAGTGTGATTATAAATTATTACAGTAAACATCTTAACGGGAAAAAGGATTGATCAGATGTATGACTGGGATTCGTTTCTACTTGGGATTTGATGTGTTTGTATGATGAGTTTCCTTTCGACAAAATTCGATGTTGAATCTGCGTGTAAGATTATGAAAGGTTTAATTAAAGTTGTTTGTACAGAACTGAAGCCAAAATATTAGCATAGATCTTGTGAGAAAGACGTCTGTTACTTATTCGTGCAGTTCACCTTACAGCTCGAGTACAACACTAAAGAAGGACACAACATACACTCAACATGTCCTCACTAATTGTGATTGTTTAAATCAGATGAAAGAGTTTTTAGACATCACCCGTCCTCCTGTCTTCATGACCAGTGAAGTCTTATAAACGAGTGTGTTAGGATACAACAATTTTTTTAAAGAAGTTCATGAGCACAAATGAAGACTTTGTGAGTGCGTGTGTGTGTGTTGCCTGACATTGAGGCTTACCGAGGTGCAGGTTGGTGCTGTTTAACATGCAGCATTTTTCTCCGGGGGTTTAGTTTCTCCTTCCCTCTCTGTGACACTCTGCTTGATCACTGCTATTAATTGCTGCTAATTACTCATTGTTGCCCTGGAGACACCTTTTCTCCAGCCGACCACACACACACACACAGATGCTCACATTTGGACTCTCAAGGGCTTTCTCTCTCACATCAGGTTGCTCGTCACGGCTTTATTACTGCTATTATGCGCTAATAAAACTTGCACTCAGGGTTCATGTTAGCATTTTGTACCCGTGGAGTTGCCCTGTCACATCTTATTACTACACAGGTATCTTGTAAAGGCACTTCGAGTCTTTCTTTCACAAAAGGAAATAGGAATTAGACACTTACATTTTGTTTCCTGCTACATGAGTCATTGTGACAAACATGACATAACGAGTGGTTTACTGTTACCACTCCAAAGTCGAATATTTTCTTATATCATCACATCCACAAGTATTTTATTCTTATACCACAGCAGTTTGCCTAAAAACTAGATCCAAAAATGAGACCCGATTTATTAAATATGCATATTTGTTTTGATAAACTTACATGACCTTCTCAGAAATAAAATAAATGTGATACTGTATGAAGAGGATTTAGTTTCTCTCAGTGACAGACAAGGCAGTAAAATGGATGTGGTTGAGAATCAGCACTGGATCTCATAATGTTGCTGTGTTCCTGGTGCCCTATAAGTAGTAATTTGCAAGTTGCAATAACATCGTTTCCCACCTCTGGCTGTTCAAGATGCAAAGAGGGGAAAATAAGAGTGTGCAAAGCTCATAAAAATTTACTTTGTGTGTTTAGAAAGTAGCTTAGGAACAAGCTTGCTAGCCAGAGGACAATAACGAGTTACTTAGCAACAAGCTAGCCAGATAATGTTCATGATAACAATAATGTTGATGATGATTTTCTCAAAACAGTGATTATTATCGTCAGTGTTGTTTGATGAAGAGTTCACCAGGTTTGGTACAATCATCTCAGCATCCAAAATGAATATGTTGTGTTTTAATGGCTTCCATGAAACAAAAACAATTACATTACATTACCACGAGTTGGCCTTGAGTTTAGTGTGTTCACTTCTCGATTGGGCGATTGCAAGTTCTACTCGTGGTTGGGTCATACTAAAGACTATCATAAAAATGGTACCTACTGCCATCTGGCAAGGCACACTGCACTATAGATGTGAGTGGGGAGCCAAACTCTCGCGGTTACCAGAGGACCTACCCCGCCACTGCAACACTAGCTATACTGTATAGGCGAGAGGCAGAGGGCTATGGAAACAGAGATTGGTGCAGCCCAATGTGCCTTAAGGGCCTGGTTAGTACTGGGATGGGAGACTGCCTGGAAGACCAGGGCATGTCGCGGGAAGGACTTTAGACTTTTCAGACATTATATTACATTACAGGCATTTGGCAGATGCTCTTATCCAGAGTAACATACAACAAGTGCAAAAGTCAGGTACAAGAAGTGCTAGATAAGAAAGTTCTAGTGCCAACTGAACAACAGTGTAATATCCTGTTGAAGTACCAACACTCAGCAAAGGGCCAAGGAAAACAAGCCAATCATGCAAATGAGCTGACAAAGTACAACTAAATAAAGAAAAATAAAACCCCAATGGCTAACACTGAGTCATCATGACCAGGCTAACAGTAAACTCATCTCATCTCATTATCTCTAGCCACTTTATCCTGTTCTACAAGGTCGCAGGCAAGCTGGAGCCTATCCCAGCTGACTACGGGCGAAAGGCAGGGTACACCCTGGACAAATCACCAGGTCAACAGTGAACTCTCTGATTAAATTGAGGGAGACATGGATGGAAAATGTCACAAGTGTCATATACCTTGGACACACCATCTCTAATGAAGAATGCCATCAGTCAGGCTTTACCACTCATCACATCTCTGCAGCTCATGAGCTAAAAAAACATACATACTGATCACCATATAAAGCTCTCCACTCGGGTGAAATTCCTAACTGATTATATTTGCAGCCATCTTACCTCCGGTATCCAAGCCTGCGATATCAATACCTCGCAGATGTCAAAGTGGATTAACTTCCTCAGAAAACCTTCCTTTATGGATCTAAAACATGGCCAACCTTAGCTAACCATGTCCACCATCTGGAAGTGTTCCACCAGAGATCACTTCAACAGATACTGAATGTGAAATGGTGGCAGTGTGTGACCAACATCAAGATTATGCAATGCACCAATTCAACTACTGTTGAATCCATGCTTCGAAGTAACAGACTCTGCTGGCTTGGCCATGCATCATGGATGGATGATGCCAGAATTCCTAAACAACTATTATTTGGCAAGCATAAGCAAGGAAACTGCTCTCGGGGATGTCTGCGCAAAAGATGGAAGAACTGCATAAAATAAGACCTCCAACTCTTTGAGATTGACAGCAAGACTTGGATGGATGATGCCAGACTGCATTGGATTGTCCAACTTGGCAGTCTGAACTATACACCAGAGAACAGCTGAGTGAGACCAAACTAATGTCCCGAGCAGCAGATCAATGATGAAAGAGGCACAAAAGGGCTACAAGGGTCCCCCATTGTTGTAATTGACCAGGACTATAAGAAGAAGACCTGTATTTGTAACCGTCTGATATACAGTATCCAAGCCTGCAATATTAATACCTCACAGATGTTGAAGTGGATGAACTTTCTCAGAAAACTTTTTCTAAACAGATTCCAGTGAATAAACATCCCACCATCAAACTGCCGAGTGAACCGCTGCCCAAGAACTCCCAAAAAAGCCAATCTGTGACTGATGACTGTGATGTGGACTAGTGTTTCAAGTTAACTAATGTGGATATATTTCGATTCACTCTTTCCAGACAAATCTGAACTTTCAGCCAGATCCCACAATTAAAATTCATAGCACACATTAACAGACTTCCAAAAACAAGTCCTCTTTCATATGAACAAGAAATCATATGCCCAAGAGCCTTGGAAGTCCATTGCCAAGATTACTGGACTTTCTCAAATACAACTTCAAATGGAAATGCAGCAGGATTCTTGCTCCTGTTGGAATCAATCTTGGGCACCTAACCTGCTGCAAAAACAAATGGGGAACAAAGATGATGAGTCTGCAGATGAACTTCTTCTCATATGTCAGCCATATTTGATTGTTTACTGTGGATTTGTTAGCTAGCTCAAGAGAGCTACCCAGGGTGGACATCAAGCAGTTCCCACCCAACCATTCACACCTATGGACAACTTAGAGTAGCCAGTTAATCTAACTGCATGTCTTTGGGGGAAACCGGAGCACACCCATGCAGACACGAGAAAAACATGCAAACTCCACACAGAAAGGCCCCTGTCAGCCATGAGGTTTGAACCTGGAACCTTCTTGTTTATGCTTTACATCCAGCAGTTGGCCAGAGCATTAAAATATTACATTCTTAACCAGGTCCAAACATGAAAACTGAGTTCAATAATACAACTTAGGGTGGCACAGTGGTGTAGTGGTTAGCACGGTCACCTCACAGCAAGAAGGTTCTGGGTTTGAACCCAGCGGCCGGCAAGGGCCTTTCTGTGTGGAGTTTGCATGTTCTCCCCGTGTCTGCGTGGGTTTCCTCTGGGTACTCCAGTTTCCCCCACAGTCCAAAGACATGCAGTTACCGTAGGTTAACATGGGGCGGCCTTGGGCTGAAGTGCCCTTGAGCAAGGTACCGAACCCCTGACTGCTGTAGTGTGGCTGCCCACTGTTCTGTGTGTGTGTGTGCATGTGTTCACTGCTTCAGATGGGTTAAATGCAGAGGATGAATTTCACTGTGCTTGAAGTGTGCATGTGACGAATAAAGGTTTCTTCTTCTTCTCACTGTGAGGTGACAGTGATAACCACCCACCTGCATACAAACTACATATGCAGTTGACCAAGACTACCCCAAGTTGGTGAGTTGAAATTTCAAGTTGAGGGACATTTTCTCTGGTTTTTACTGGTTTTAGGTGTGAATTACTCATTACAACTTCACCTCAAATGCAACATAATATTCTAAAATTCTGGCCATTTTTTTAATCAGGAATGTTATAAATCCAAATGTCCTTTAAAACTGGATAAAAAGTAGAAATAATGACAAATCTCTGCTGTTTAGATGAACAGTAAAGGAAGTTGTCACAGAGAAGTTTCTCTACTGTAGAACTAGAGGAATACACATTAATAAGCTCCCTCAGAAACAGAAGTGAAAAAGAAATTGTCGGGTTTCAGCAGACAGAAAGCAGCTTCATGGTGTACAGGAGACTGCAAGGACGCAATATAAATAGAGCATTCATAAAAAAAACTGAAAAGTAATGAATTATGGATTTTTATTATGTAATTAATTATTAAAACAAAAGCGGAAGACAATAGACATGAGGGTCATAAAAGCTGCAAAACCAAACAACTAAAAGCAATTTTCGACAAGAACTGTCTGGAACCACAGATTTACAGCATTCCAGCTTAACAGCTTTAGATTTGCAGAACATTTCGTGTTCATTTATAACATTTATAAAATATATGTTCTAAGAAAACTATCTTTACTGTATATTTTATGGTTGAAACATCGCTGGATCTAATGAGGCGATATTTAGGTTATTTATGCTTTACATCCAGCAGTTGGCCAGAGCATTAAAATATTACATTCCTAACCAGGTCCAAACATGAAAACTGAGTTCAATAATACAACCAGAAGATCGAGAGATAAGACCCGGATGGGATAACGATGTGGTGATTCGATTATCCAGCACAAACCAAACCGAGTCAGTGCTTAGGGAGCACACATCCATCCTGTGTGATCTAATTCCCAACCAATATTCAAAGTGCTCAGGTCAGCTGGGTCTGTTTGGCTCTTGACACGCCCAATGGAAACACCACTCCAAAAAATCTGTAGCTGTAGCAATCAATGACCTATTTAGGAAGTACATGTAGCTAATATGTATGTGTGAGATGGACAGATGATAGGTCACTGAAGACATATCGCACCCACTGTGTTTGTGCAAGTATTTGATAGTTGAAATGGTTGTCTCCAGAAGTGATGTTTCACATAGCAAAATTCTAATTCGTCGTAAAATCATCGTAAAACAAATAATATGTGTAAATATTCTGCATAAATGTATGTTCAGACCAGCAAGTCAGAAGTCACTTGTAATCTGTCTCTTGTGAGCATATAGCTACCACTGCTGTTGTGATTGTAGGCATGGTCTTTCCATTTTTATTTAGTTCTGATGAGAAACGAAAGCAGCTTTGCACAACTTCTAAAGCTAAGTAACTAATCAGCATGAAAATTGGTTGTTTGATTTATGTTACATGCTTGGCGTCATATCAGCTTCCTTGGCAGATTATATTAGCAAAGCAAGCTTTTGAACGCTTTCCAAATTTTATTTCTTCTTCACAATACCCCAAAACACTGATACAGTAAGTGAAGTTGAGAAGTTGCACTGTTTAGCACAAGACAATATTAAATCATATAGGTTGATGTTCTTCCAGTAAATCAGAACTAATTGAAGGTAGGAACAAAAGAAATATCAGACCACGCAGAATTGGTCCAAGGACTCATTCAAATCAAATGTTTGGATTTGTTGCTTTACAGTGTCATTGTTAATTTGCATAGAATTGAGAAAATCTCATGTCGCTTCCACTAAAATCACAGCAACATTTTCATCTCAAAGGGCCCCAGTAATGAGAGCTCGCACACTTCCCCTCCATACCAGTAGAGGTCAAGGTCACTAGAGTCTACCAGCTACTTTCTGTTCACGTCCTGGTTTTTAGGTATTGAAGAAGCACAGGTTCTTCAGTTTCTTTAGGAATTCTTACTTAATGTTTGTGGAAATCTTTATCCATCTCCTTTTCTGTGTTTGTTTGTTTATTCTTTGGATTAAATGCTGGCCATGTTTATTAGCACTGATAAGTGCAGAAAGTGTACTGGTCACTAACCAGCCCTAATGTATATGGACCATTAAGATTCCTCTTTTGTTATATAGAATAAATAATAATAATAATAATAATAATAATTAAAGCCGCAAGCGGCCTCGACGGGCCCTCGCGCCAGCGGCCAAGGGGGGCGGGGGCATGCGTCCCCGCGAAAAACCTTCCACAGCGTCTTCGGCAAGAGACATTACACCCACAATGGCGACAAAGAACAGAATTGGACACATGGCAACAATAGGGTCTCGCACTGTACGGTGCTCGGGGCCTAATAATAATAATAATAATAATAATAATAATAATCCTTCAAAAACAATAGGGTCCCGCACTGTACAGTGCTCGGGCCCTAATAATAATAACTAGAAACTATATGCCAAGCAGGCACCTTAATGCGAGAGGCAAAAATCACAACACGTTAGGGGGCGCTATAGAGGCCCTGAGGCCCACCTGGATCTGGGCTTCTGGTTCTCAGTAGCGGTGGCAGTCTAAGAAAAAGGAGCCAAATTTCGTGCGTTGTCGACCATGGCAAGCGCCCCAATAAGGGTCTTGTAAAGAGTTTGCTTGCCAAGGTTGACAAATCAGAAGCTGCAATATCATTTCTGCCATAACCAGCACCCCCAGGGGCGAAAATGCACAAAATTTGGCGTATATGTCAGGTGAGCTATGAAGAGTTTGCGTATGAAGTTTGATGACAATTGAGTAAATAGAAGATGAGATAGATTTTTGAAGAATAAATTTTTTGGTTTCTCCCATGTCAGTAGGTGGCGCTATGCTGTACATGAGCGATTATGAGTTGGAAAAATAAGTGTCTACAACAGCAACGTACTATCACAAGGTAGTGGTGTGAAGGAAAAGCAGTATGGAATTATTAACCAAAAACCCGTTTTGGAGCAACTGCGTCGGCCAAAAACAGCGCCCCCCATGGACGAAAATTCCCAAAATGTGGTATACATGACATGGGAGGTAGTAAGAGGGTGGCCGTGAAGTTTGACCAAATTTGAGGAAAGAATGGATTTTTTGCCCAAAAATAGCGCCCCCAGTGGCGAAATATCACAGAAATTGGGTAACATGTCAGAACCCCAATGAGTGATCTGCGTGTGAAGTATGAGCAGCTTTGAGCAATTAGAAGATTTGTTATGAATTTTTAAGCATGTAAAATTTTGAAGTGAAAATTGATTGACGTATAACTTCTGAACGGTTGATCCTACGTGAAACGTATTTAGTAACTTTTGTCAGCCATGTCTGTAGATGATGTGTATCAATTTTGGTGACATTCCTATGAACGGTCTAGGAGGAGTTGCGCCGTCTTCGTGGCCATGCATTTCGCACAAAAGTGAAATTACCTCACTTCCTGTTGGGCGTGGCTAATGCATTGGCATTACATTTTTGTCCGGCTTAGTGAGATACATATGCGTACCAAATGGCATGCCACTACTTTGTAGTAGTGGCATGCCATTTGGTACTATATGGCAACCAGGCACCGTAATGCGGGAGGCCAAAATCACAACGACTTAGGGGGCGCTATAGAGGCCCTGAGCCCCGGCCAAGTTTGGGCTTTTGGTTCTGAGTAGCGGTGGCAATTCTCGGAACTGGTGCCAAATTTCGTGCGTTTTCGCCCATGGCAAGCGCCCCGAAAATGGCCCAACAGCGGAGAAAAATAAAGAAGAAGAAGAAGAAAGAAGAAGAAGAATAGTGAACTCTTACAAGAACAATATAGGGCCTTCGCCCATTCGGGCTCGGGCCCTAATAATAATAATAATAAAAAAGGCGTGGTGCTTCCTGAAGTTTGTTACCGAAGGTTCACGGAAGCATCTTCGATAATGCATAACCAGGCATAATGTAGAGGTCTGCGCGGGTCGGATTTTTCAGTCCCGCTCCCGCCCGCATTGTGCAGTCCCACTCCCTCCCGCGCCCGCAAAGAATTATGATTTTCAGTCCCGCTCCCGCCCGCCATATTTTGTCCCGCCCGCAAATCCTGCATGATGCAGACGTTCGCGTTATTTCTCAGGAAAGTTCTTGTCTTGACTCAGCGTGATGGTGCCTCGCCCCCTACTTTGAGTGGATTTCAGCATAAATATCTACAGCTCATGTTATTTACCTTGTTTCAGAATTCAGCATGTACTGTCTCTAATAACAATAATAAGTGCTGTCAAACGCGAATCACACATTTTTATCATATGAGAAACCATTGTAATTCTCTGATCAGCATAAAAAAGTGAATGGGCTTGCTTTGTAGCAATGGGTTGTGTTTTTTTTTTTATTATTACAAAGTAGAGCTAGTAAGAGAAGTGAATTGATTTATTGCTTGAGTTAGGCCATGTACACACGTAGCCGGGTATTTTTAAAACCGAACATTCCCCCCCCCCCCCTCCGTTTATAAAAATGTTTTATCCACACCACCTCGTCTTCGAAAAAAATCCCTTCCACACATAACCGAACATCTGCGTTTTCAATCACATTCATAAGCATTCCAAATCTGTAGATGGTATCTCATCTCATCTCATTATCTCTAGCCGCTTTATTCTTCTACAGGGTCGCAGGCAAGCTGGAGCCTATCCCAGCTGACTACGGGCGAAAGGCGGGGTACACCCTGGACAAGTCGCCAGGTCATCACAGGGCTGACACATAGACACAGACAACCATTCACACTCACATTCACACCTACGGTAAATTTAGAGTCACCAGTTAACCTAACCTGCATGTCTTTGGACTGTGGGGGAAACCGGAGCACCCGGAGGAAACCCACGCGGACACGGGGAGAACATGCAAACTCCACACAGAAAGGCCCTCGCCGGCCCCGGGGCTCGAACCCAGGACCTTCTTGCTGTGAGGCGACAGCGCTAACCACTACACCACCGTGCCGCCCGTAGATGGTATTATTTCCCCAAATCCTACCCCCTAATCACATCAGAATAGCCCTCTGTTGGCGTCACTTCCGCCTAAACATAAAACATGACGCCAAGCTCGTTCGTCTGGACAGACTCGGAGACAGAATTGCTTCTAAACACAATTTGAGTATAAACTTCAAAAGACGCAAGAAAACGTTGATTGGGAATCTTATCAGTAGTTGGGCTTCTAAAATTAAACATGTAAATAGCACCTGCACAATAATTCACGCTTTCAAGGCACTACTCCGATCCATTACTCTTTGTCCATGCTTAATCTGGCTTCTGCAGTAAACAAAGGTTGCACGTTTGACGTCAGGGCAGATTTGTTGTCATTTTTTTAGCACAGATTGTGACGTTCTAAAACGCAAACCTCCGGTTATCTCTGTCTACACGAAAAGGCATACATGAAGTTTTCAAAAAACTTCACTTTGCCCGGAGTTTTTTTTAAGTATTCGTTTTTGATGTGTTTTTATGTGGATGACAGGCCAAAACGTAGAAAAAATATATTCGATTTAGCAGATACCCGGCTACGTGTGGACGGGGTCTACAACTTTAATCAGAGAGACATGTTACACAGTGACGGTAGGCTTCACTCAATGCTATCCCAGAAATCCTTCCTGTAATATGCAAATTTAGCCACCTCTGATTGGACAGCCAAATTTGCATATTACAGGAAGGATTTCTGGGATAGCATTGAGTCAAGCCTACCGTCACTGTGTAACATGTCTCTCTGACTAAAGTTGTAGACTAACGCAATAAGTAAATCACTTCACTCATGGTTCTTTTGCTAGCTGGGTGTGAACTGTGAATCATTAGAGTGAATAATGGCAAGTTTAAGCATTGCTGCTGGTGTACAAACCTCTAAATGGTACAGGGCCCAATTATCTCTCTGATATGTTGCAGCGGCCTAACCCAATCAGATCTACCAGATCGCAACAGAAAAATTTACTATTAAAGCCAGTTGTTAAAACAAAGTGTGATGAAGCAGCTTTTAGTTACTACGCAGTACAGCTATGGAACCAACTGCCAGAGGACATTAAAAATGCTCCTGCTGTTGGCAGCTTCAAATCTAGGTTAAAGACCAAGCTGTTTTCAGATGCTTTCTGTTAAATAATTAGTATTTTACATTTTTTATAATCTTTTTCTCTGCATGTTTTAAATTTACTTTAACTTTATTCTATTTTATTCTGCTAGTTTTTTTTCTCTTTCTCTTTCTCCTTTTTCTTTTTGGCATTTTAATATTTTATTTCTACTATTGTTTAATTCTTATTATTTTCTTTTAATTCTTTTAATTAATTATTTTAGAATAAAGATAAAATTATTTTATGTAATTTTATTTCTCTATTGTTTACTGTTTTTGTTTTTACTTCTGTAAAGCACATTGAACTGCCATTGTGTATGAAATGTGCTATATAAATAAACTTGCCTTGCCTTGCCTTGCCTTAAGATGCTATTCCTCACTCAATCTGACTCTCTCTGCAAATTCAGGCATCTTAAAATGTTATTAATGCCGAATAAAATATCCAGCACAAATTATATATGATAGACATAAATTAATAATTTATGCATTTTATTTTAAATGCATTTTTTAGTTAGCGTGATTGCAGCTTATCACCGCTCCTGCCCGCGCCACATATGTGCACTTCCGGTCCCGCCCGCAATGAGCTTTCAAAATTTGTCCCGCGCCGCACTGCGGGAGTGCAGGGCTCTAGCATAATGCTAATGCTAATGGAGTGTGCAGGAACCCAGCTCTGCCTTTATTACAGATCAGAGGAAAGGCATGATTAGGAGCTGACCCCCCTGTGGGTACTTAATTATTTTAAGACTTTATCCACTTAAGCACAGTCTGTGGTTAAACAAGCTCCTGGTGCACTATGCCATATTTGACTGACTCTTTAAGTTCACACTTTGCATGTGTTCATCATTTTACATATTATGTTTGGCTAATTTTCACATGTGGATGGCATGGTGGTGTAGTGGTTAGCACTATCTGCTCACAGCAAGAAGGTTCTGGGTTTGAACCTCATGGCCAAAAAGGGGCCTTTCTGTGTGGAGTTTGTATGTTCTCCTTGTGTCTGTGTGGGTTTCCTCTGGGTGTTCCAGTTTCCCCCCAAAGACATACAGTTAGCTACTCTAAATTGTCCATGAAGTTGTCCATGAAAACTTTAAGCAGAGGAGTGGCTAGCCAGCTATCCTTACTTAGCCAAGAAACCCTAGGAAAGGGACCCAACCCAGAACAAACTGGACAGGTGAAGAAGAATTTTCACAAAGGGTGACAGTAATGCTCACTCTTTCACGTTATGTGATGTGCTTTTGTTTCTGTCCTAGTCCTGTCTGTGTCCCTGTTCTGCCAACAAGGTCAATAAGCCTAATCTACCCTAATGTGTTAAGTCAAGTCAAGTCAAATCAACTTTATTGTCAAATATGCTATACATGCTCGACATACAGCACAGATGAAATTTCAGTCCTCTCTGACCCATGGTGCAGTGCAAACAGGCAATGCAATAAATAAAAATAGAATAACTGAAATAAACAATATAAACAAACACTCTAGATAAGAAATAGACATAGACTAAACACTCACAGGTGTGTGTATATATATATATATATAAACCCGATTACAAAAAAGTTGGGACAAAGTACAAATTGTAAATAAAAACGGAATGCAATGATGTGGAAGTTTCAAAATTCCATATTTTATTCAGAATAGAACATAGATGACATATCAAATGTTTAAACTGAGAAAATGTATCATTTAAAGAGAAAAATTAGGTGATTTTTAAATTTCATGACAACAACACATCTCAAAAAAGTTGGGACAAGGCCATGTTTACCACTGTGAGACATCCCCTTTTCTCTTTACAACAGTC
This sequence comes from Neoarius graeffei, assembly GCF_027579695.1. Lineage (NCBI taxonomy): Eukaryota > Metazoa > Chordata > Actinopteri > Siluriformes > Ariidae > Neoarius > Neoarius graeffei. The sequence continues at coordinate 9,037,498 of NC_083590.1, forward strand.
TGTAAACGTCTGGGGACTGAGGAGACAAGTTGCTCAAGTTTAGGGATAGGAATGTTAACCCATTCTTGTCTAATGTAGGATTCTACTTGCTCAACTGTCTTAGGTCTTTTTTGTCGTATCTTCCGTTTTATGATGTGCCAAATGTTTTCTATGGGTGAAAGATCTGGACTGTAGGCTGGCCAGTTCAGTACCCGGACCCTTCTTCTACGCAGCCATGATGCTGTAATTGATGCAGTATGTGGTTTGGCATTGTCATGTTGGAAAATGCAAGGTCTTCCCTGAAAGAGACATCATCTGGATGGGAGCATATTTTGCTCTAGAACCTGGATATACCTTTCAGCATTAATGGTGTCTTTCCAGATGTGTAAACTGCCCATGCCACATGCACTAATGCAACCCCATACCATCAGAGATGCAGGCTTCTGAACTGAGCGCTGATAACAACTTGGGTCGTCCTTCTCCTCTTTAGTCCGAATGACACGGCGTCCCTGATTTCCAAAAAGAACTTCAAATTTTGATTCGTCTGACCACAGAACAGTTTTCCACTTTGCCACAGTCCATTTTAAATGAGCCTTGGCCCAGAGAAGACGTCTGCACTTCTGGATCACGTTTAGATACGGCTTCTTCTTTGAACTATAGAGTTTTAGCTGGCAACGGTGGATGGCACGGTGAATTGTGTTCACAGATAATGTTCTCTGGAAATATTCCTGAGCCCATTTTGTGATGTCCAATACAGAAGCATGCCTGTATGTGATGCAGTGACGTCTAAGGGCCCGAAGATCACGGGCACCCAGTATGGTTTTCCGGCCTTGACCCTTACGCACAGAGATTCTTCCAGATTCTCTGAATCTTTTGATGATATTATGCACTGTAGATGATGACATGTTCAAACTCTTTGCAATTTTACACTGTCAAACTCCTTTCTGATATTGCTCCACTATTTGTCGGCACAGAATTAGGGGGATTGGTGATCCTCTTCCCATCTTTACTTCTGAGAGCCGCTGCCACTCCAAGATGCTCTTTTTATACCCAGTCATGTTAATGACCTATTGCCAATTGACCTAATGAGTTGCAATTTGGTCCTCCAGCTGTTCCTTTTTTGTACCTTTAACTTTTCCAGCCTCTTATTGCCCCTGTCCCAACTTTTTTGAGATGTGTTGCTGTCATGAAATTTCAAATGAGCCAATATTTGGCATGAAATTTCAAAATGTCTCACTTTCGACATTTGATATGTTGCCTATGTTCTATTGTGAATACAATATCAGTTTTTGAGATTTGTAAATTATTGCATTCTGTTTTTATTTACAATTTGTAATTTGTCCCAACTTTTTTGGAATCAGGGTTGTATATATATATATATATATATATATATATATATATATATATATATATATATATATATATACACACACACACATAAATTGGAGCAAAAGGACATAAAATAGTCAAGGGCACTTGAGGTATAGCAGATAAACATGAAATAAGCAGTATAAACAATAAACTAATAGCTGTTAAGGTGAGGTAGTGCGAAATAGTGCAAATGAGCGAGGTAAACTGAAATGTGCAGTCCCTGAGTTCAGTGTGTGAATGAATGTTGAGAGTGTGTGTGTGTGTGTGTGTGTGTGTTTGGGGGGGGACTGTGAGGGTGACATGATGTCAGATGCTGAAGGGGGGGCAGGGTGGTGTAAGGGCAGAATCTGTGGCACGGGGCAGAGGAGGGAGGAGGGGCAGAACAGGGAGGGAGTTGAGCCTCCTGACTGCCTGGTGAAAGATATGGCCCTTTTCCACTACCCTTTTTCAGCTCACTTCAGCTCACTTCAGCCCGACATGGCTCGCGTTTCGACTACCAAAGAACAGCACGACTCAGCTCGCTTCAGCCCTGCTTAGCCCCTAAAACTCGCACCGTTTTGGAGTGGGGCTGAAGCGAGCCAAACCGAGCCGAGTGAGGCTGGGGGCATGAGCAGACACTCCCCTGTGCACTGATTGGTGAGGAGGAGTGTCCTCACATGCCCACACACGCCCCGCGAGCATGCTGGGATCTGTAAACACCATAAACCCGGAAGAAGAAGAATTACAAATTACGAGAATTTCTGAAGCCTTATGCGCCTCGCCTCATCTATACGCTCTTGCCAGTATCTGTTGGCGTTGTCGGTGACTACAAGCCACAGAACCAAGACCAGCAACACTAACGACTCCATGTCCTCCATGTTTATTGTTTACTATCCGGGTCGTGAGACTACCGCTTAAAAGCTCACTGATGTCACTGTTTGCGCTGCTTAACGACATCACGTGACGTCCACCCACTTTCGCTAACTCCACCCAATGTGTCCACCCACTTCCAGCCAGCATGGTTCAGCGTGGTTGTAGTCAAAATGCAACTCCAACAGCCCCACTCAGCTCGACTCAGCACGGCACGGCTCAGCCCGACTCAGCCGAGTTTGTAGTGGAAAAGCGGCAAAACTGTCCTTGAGCCTGCTGGTTTTGGCCCGGAGACTCCGCAGTCTCCTCCCTGACAGCAGCAGGCTGAAGAGGCTGTGAGATGGGTGGGTGGGGTCACCTGCAATCCTGAAGGCTTTGCGGGTGAGGCGGGGGTTATAGATATCCATAAGAGAAGGGAGAGAGACACCAATGATCCTCTCAGCTGCTCTCACGATGCGCTGCAGAGTCTTGCAGCAGGACACGGTGCTTGCGCCATACCACACAGTGATGCAGCTGGTCAGGATGTTCTCGATTGTGCCTCTGTAGAATGTGTGCATGATGGGGGCCGGGACTCTTGCTCTCCTCAGTTTGTGGAGGAAGTACAGACGCTGTTGGGCTTTTTTGGCCAGTGATGCAGTGTTGTTGCTCCAGGACAGGTCTTCAGAGATGTGCACACCCAGAAACTTGGTGCTGCTCACCCTCTCCACTGCAGCACCATCGATAGTTAGTGGAGCATGCTGGGTGTGCGCTCTCCTGAAGTCTACAACAATCTCCTTCGTCTTCTCCACATTCAGGCTGAGATTGTTGTCCTTGCACCACATGGCCAAGCGGCTCACCTCACTCCTGTAGACTGTCTCATCACCATTGTTGATGAGACCCATCAAAGTCGTGTCATCCTCAAACTTAATGAAGAGGTTGGAGCTGGATGTTGGTGTGCAGTCGTGGGTCAGCAGAGTGAAGAGGAGGGGGCTCAGCACACATCCTTGGGGGGGCCCCAATGTTCAATGTGATGGTGCTGGAGGAGTTGCTGCCGACCCGTACAGCCTGTGGTCTCCCCATCAGGAAGTCCAGCAGCCAATTGCACAGGGAGGTGTTGAGTCCCAGCTGGTCCAGTTTATGAATGAGCTGCTGAGGAATGATTGTGTTGAATGCTAAGCTAAAGTCTATGAACAGCATTCTGACATACGAGTCTTTTGTCTCCAGGTGGGTGAGGGCTAAGTGGAGGGCAGTGGAGATGGCATCATCGGTTGAACGGTTGGACTGATATGCAAACTGGAAAGGGTCCAGGGCGGGGGGAGGACAGACTTGATATGCCGCATGACTAGCCGCTCGAAGCACTTCATGAGGATGGGAGTGAGTGCGACTGGGCGGTAGTCATTGAAGCAGGAGGGCGATGGCTTCTTTGGGACCGGGATGATGGTGGTGGCTTTGAGGCATGTGGGGGCAACAGCCTGGCTCAACAAGATGTTGAAGATGTCTGTAAAGACATCTGTGAGTTCCTCAGCACAGTCTCTCAGGACACGACCAGGAATGTTATCAGGACCCGGGGCTTTCCATGCATTTGTCATCCTGAGAGCTCTCCTCACGCTGTCTGGGGACAGCATCAACACCTGGTCGCCAGGAGATGGTGGGGTCTTCTGTGCCATGGTGCTGTTGTCTGCCTCAAAGTGAGCGAATAAGTCGTTCAACTGATTCAGCAGAGAGGTGGAGTTATCACAGGTCTGAGGTGAGGGCTTATAGTCTGTGATGGTCTGAATCCCCTGCCACAGGTTCCTGGTGTCTCTGCTGTCACTGAAGTAGTCAGCAATGTTCCTGGAATACTGTCTCTTGGCCACCCAGATGCCTCGTGACAGGTTGGCCCTAGTTGTCCTCTGGCCCACCTCGTCCCCAGCTCTGAAGGTGGCGTTCCAAGCCCTCAGCAGCCTGTGGACATCCCCTGTCATCCATGGCTTCTGATTTGCCCGAATGGAGATGGTTCTGGTGACTGTAACATCGTCCATGCACTTCCTCATGTAGGCAGTGACGGTCTCCGTGTACTCCTGGAGATCTGTAGTGTTGTTGTAGGTGGCCACCTGTCTGAACATGCTCCAGTCAGTGGTAGAAAAACAGTCCTGGAGTGCCTCTGAGGACCCCTCTGGCCACACACGTACCTGCTTTGTAGCTGGTTTGGTGACTTTAACCAGCGGCCTGTATGCTGGCATTAGCATACGAGTGGAGTGATCTGAGGCCCCAATGTGGGGGAGGGGGAGGGCTTTGTAGGTGCCTCTATGCATGGTGTAAACATTGTCCAGAGTATGGTTTCCATGTGTGGGAATGTTGATATGTCCATAGAGTTTTGGAAACACGCTCTTGGGGTTTGCATGGTTGAAATCCTCAGCCAGGATGAGGAAAGGCATCTGGGTGGGCTGTCTGCTGCTCACTGCTGTGCTGATAGAGTTCATTCAGTGCTTCACTCCTCTTGCTATTGGGGCCAGGTTAACCTGTACTATGTTGGCCGGGTTAACCTGTACCACCTTCATTAGTTGGTGTGAGTATCATTAGTTTACCCTGCTGTGTTCACTACTTATTGTGAAGTCTTGCTGTGGATTTACCTCATTAACTCCAAGTCTTTATTTCCTGTCTTCCCTGTTGTTTGTTTCTCATAATGCCACCTAGTTTTGACCCTGGCTTGTTTTCCTGTTTTATGATGAAGAATTACTCTAGTTAATGTGGCTGGTGTTCTGAGCCTCACTTCTGATGATCGATGATTCTTGGATTGCCCAAAATAAAATTGACATGACATTGAATGCTAACAGTTGTGTCCAATCTTCACATACTAGTGTTGTAGTAACTGAGACCACACTTTTTGAAGGTCTCGGTTTCATCAATTCCAATATGAGACTGAGACCTTCAAAAATTGGTCTTGAGACCAAAATCGATGTCAAGATAATAGTATCTCCACTTTATCACAACACAATTAAATATTGAAAATAATACTACATAAAGCTCATAAATACACTATGCCATCTAGTATTGTAGCACTCAAGTCCGGTCTCAAGACCACTTTACGAAGGTCTCGGTCTCGTCTTGGAATTGACTTCATTTTTACTTGGTCTTGTCTCAGTCTTGGACATAGAAGACTCTGGATTTTATTTCCAGACCGGTCAAGACCACAACTGTGGGGATTTCACTAAATTGTCCGATTTGTTTGTTAACATCGCTGCTGTGATCAGATGTAAAATTTTCTGCTTCAAATGCATCCAATTACATGACTCATTGCTAATTTGAAAATTTTCTTCCTCTTTACAGCCATCACCCCTAACAGCCATCACACACTTCCTCTTAACCTGCTTCACACACTGGTCTGGTCCTGGTCTTGACTCAGTCTTCCCCTGCTTTGGTCTTGACTTGATCTCAACCCCTCAAAGTCTTGGTCTTGTGTTGGCCTTGATACACTCTGGTCTTGGTCATGACTTAGTCTTAGGTGGTCTTGACTACAACATTATCAAATACCATACATTACATCATCAGTCTGGAAGAAGAGCTCTAACCTCTAACAACACCTGTAACCCTGACCTTATTACCCTTTGTAACTTTTCATGTGAATTATGTGTGTTGGGATAAATTTGCAAGTATGAGGTCATGTCTGCTGTCTCTACACAACCCCCCCCCCCACACACACACACATTTACAGTTCCTATTTGCACCACTGATCCAAATAAGCCTCTGAAAAAGTCAGAATATGTTGGAAAAACATCCATTCCTGCAGGACACCCACCGCTTCTCGGTTATACAAAATCCTTCTATGACAGCGTACAAACATATCACTACATGCCCAAATCCTCCACAACACTCCCTCACACATCCATGCTGGAACCTTCCAACACGATCAGGCAGGACGGAACGAGGCGTTTGCCTGACAATCGTTCTTTCCAAATGAGCACTGAATATCCTTCTGAAATTGAAAAGTTGGCAGCCACTATTCCGCTGCCTTTGTCTCTGTTCTGCATTTTGATGGGCCTTTTATGAAAGCTGTGTGCGGTGGAGGGATTTTTTTTATTTAATTTTTTTTACCCTATAACCACCATGAACGCCGACGCTCCATAGAGGAGGTCAAATATTATGTGAGCGCCCATTAAATTTTAACACTGCGTGCAGCCCGGCAGGAATAAAAAAAAAGTATGATATTCCTTTAGAGAGCAGCAGAAATGGAATTACACTGGGGAATATAAAAGCTTGACCTTCGCACACCTGAAAAGCTCGTCTGAAAGGATTCACGTTGGAGCTCGACTGAATGCCAAACACCCTATTAAAGGCCTGAGACAAAAGTGGGGGCTACAGTAGACAATTTGCTGTTTCCTTTCACTGAGACACACCTTTTATTCCCATCACACCCTGGGACAAAATGAGAAATGTAATGTTTTGACCAGGTCTGACACTCTGTCCTTAGCTAAAACACAGCTGCACTGGCTGGCAGGTAAAAAGACATGAAATAGTTCAAAATCTGCACCCACATTCATAAGAATGCTTGATTTTTTTTTTTCTGAATGAAATAACTTGCACTATTCTAATGACCATTATAATAATTAAGAGCATAGGATACACCTTTTAAACCATGTTATGTAAGTCTCAAGTCCTTCCCGTACCATGCCCTGGTCTTCCTAGGCAGTCTCTTGTCCCAGTGCTAACCCTTAAGGCCCATCAGCCAGCAAGGCAAGGCAAGGCAAGGCAAGTTTATTTATATAGCACATTTCATACACAGTGGCAGTTCAATGTGCTTTACAGAAATAAAAGCAAAACAGTAAACAATAGAAAATAAAATTACATAAAATAAATGGGGAAGAAAATTAATAAGAATTAAACAATAGTAGAAATAAAATAATAAAATGAGATAAAAGTTCAATTAAAAAAAACAGCAGAATAAAATAGAATAAAAGTTAAGTAAAATTTAAAACATGGAGAGACTGTAAAAGTAAAGAGTTTAAAACATGTAGAGATGGCAATATTAATAATTTAGCAGAAAGCATCTGAAAACAGCTTGGTCTTTAGTCTAGATTTGAAGCTGCCAACAGCAGGAGCATTTTTGATGTCCTCTGGCAGTTGGTTCCATAGCTGTACTGCATAGTAGCTAAAAGCTGCTTCACCACACTTTGTTTTAACAACAGGTTTTAACAGTAAATTTTTCTGCTGCGATCTGGTAGATCTGATTGGGTTAGGCTGCTGCAACATATCAGAGAGGTAATTGGGCCCTGTACCATTTAAGCAGCAATGCTTTAAAGCACTGATCTCTGTTTCCATAGCTCTTGTCTAGACAGCAAGGGTTACAGTGGGGGGCGGGTCCACTGGTAAGCATGAGAGTTTGACTCACCACTCACATCTGTGCTGCAGCTTGCCTTGCCAGACAGCAGTAGGTACCATTTTTTGATGGTCTTTGGTATGACCCGACTGCGAGTAGAACTCATAATCTCCCGATCAAGAGGTGGACACGCTAACCACTAGGCCAGCTTGCGGTGTGTTATCAAAGGTATATAGAAAAATAATCAGGCAATGTGGTGTGATGAAGCAGAGTTGCTGTTACCACTGCATCATACATCCCCAAATCCTCTTACCGCCAACAATTACATTGTCGTGTTAGTTAAAGAATGATACATCATAAATTTGAGAATCACATAGAACATACCCAGAGCAGTTGGGGGTTAGGTGCCTTGCTTAAGGGCACTTAAGTCATTCCTGCTGGTCCAGGGAATCAAACCGGCAACTTTTTGGTCCCACAGCTGCTTCTCTAACCTTCATGCCATGACTTCCCATGGGATAATGTAATGTAACTCAACATTACACATGTTGCAGAATATCTGCAAAACAAATTAATTCCTGATATCACTTACCTTATAGCAGCTGTAAAGAGTTGCTCCTTTACCAGCTTCTCTTTTGGAGGAGAGATTTTGAAATACATGGATCACTGGTCAATCAGTGAGGAGATGGGTGAACGTGTAATGGAAATTTATAATAAACACTTCAGAACGCTTAGCAGTCGTCTTTTCAGTTATTTATTATCGTAGATCATATAAAGATATATAAAATAGGAAAGGAAAGAGAAGAATAGAAGAAGAGTAGAAGACACCACTTCAGTGATGCTGAGAGTACATGCACTCTGAGTTGTGTTTTAGTGGATGTTATCTATTATACTCTAAAGGCATTTGCTTACTGCTTGCATCTTCACGTGATTGGCTCAAGATTTTCTATGAAGCTTTGTTAAAGCATGCACCTGGCATGCTCTGGTATGTGCAGGTGGATGCGTAGTTATGGAGAACTCAGGCACCCTGCTTATCACCAGCCAAGGCCACAGAAAGGCGATTACAACATGGGAAAAACATCTTTCTCAGTTCACTAAGTCACTTGAGCTCAACATCCAGAAACACAGAGAATAATAATGTTTATCCATTAGTCACTTAAACTCAACATACAGAAACACAGAGAATAATAATGTTCATTCATTAAGTCACTTGAGCTCAACATACAGAAACACAGAGAATAATAATGTTCATCCATTAAGTCACTTGAGCTCAACATACAGAAACACAGAGAATAATAATGTTCATCCATTAAGTCACTTGAGCTCAACATACAGAAACACAGAGAATAATAATGTTCGTCCATTAAATTTCCCTCACATTTCCCCCCTTTTTATCCTACAGGATAATAATTGCTAAAAGAAAAGAAATGTACACAATTTAAGTGATAAGAGTTCCCAGAGAGATTCGACTTAACACGTCATTGAGTGTGCAGGGATAATGCTAAGGCTGTTTTTATAAGACATAGACATCTTAAGTTAATGCTAGCAAGCTATATACATAGATCAGGAAACAATAGAACAGGAAACAACCACAAATGAAAATGTTTTAAGTTAGGGCTAATTTCATGTCAACTGTGCTGATGTCATCGAACGGTGGGTTGTGGTCTTCGTGTGGGTTTTGGAGGCCAGTCAGGCAAGTCATCTGAGTTTATTTTCACCATCTGGTAACCAATATTTGTCAGCTGCCTCTGAAACAGACATACAACATTGACAGAAAACAGGGAGCAAACATAGCATCACAATCACTAAGCCCAGGACCAGTATGGTGGATAGAATCAGAGTCTTCCATCCACTGAACCAATGCCACCAGCTGTCTTTGTCTCCTCCATGTTCGTCTGCTCGTAATTGTTCAGCAACCTTGCGCATCTTGTTCAGTGCCTCAGTAATGTTACCAAGATAACCCTTGCCCTTCTTGACATCTACTGGTGCTCAGAGGGCGGGCACACCCTATCAGCCCTCGTCCCACCTCACCGGGACTTGGAGGAAACTCGAAACCCTAAGACTTGTCTATCGGCTAGACACTAAAATACTCTCCCTATTGAGGGTGCATGAGTGATTGATGTGATACTCGCACTGTTCCATGTAGTGATGCCTTTCTTCCTCACAAGCTTTACCAGCATCCGGGTCACTTAGGCCTTCCTTTTCCTCCTGCTCAGCCGGTTCAGGAACCCTCCTGCAGTGGCTAGCATGGATCCACGTCACTCTGCCTGTGACCTTCACTGCAGTTGGGGTTGCGAGCAGGACCTTGAATGGACCATTCCACTGTGACCTGTTCCACTTGGTTCATCGGAAGTCCTTCACCACTATCCAATCCCCTGGTTGTAGATCTCTCAGCGGGTTTGGGAAGTGCTTCTTTTACCTGTTTGTGGATAGATTTCAAAGCAGAGGACAACGTTGCACAGTAATTCAACATTGCATCATCACACAGTGTGGTGTCCGGCAGTGTTCCTTGAGCTGGCCCTATCCCCGTGTTGGGTACTCGTCCAAACAGAATTTCAAAATGGGCTTAACCCATGTTTAGGTCTCGTTTGCATCCTCATTTGTGTGAGTACTACAGGGAGGACCTTTGTCCATCCTAGCCCTGTTTCTGCACAAGCTTTGCTTAGTTTATTTTTAAGGGACCCAGTTTCCCTCTCTACTGCTCCCCCACTGGCAGGATGGTAGGCACAATGTTGTTTCAGGTCTATCCCTAGGAATGCTCCTATTTTCTTTAGGGCTGCATTAACAAAGGGTGTTCCATTGTCACTTGAGATTTTGCTAGGTATACCCCACCTAGGAATTATATCTCTCAGGAGTGCTTTGACTACCGCCTCTGAGTCTTGTTTAGCTGTGGGGAAATACTTCAACCCATTTTGAAAACATGTCAACTATTACCAGGCAATATCTTTTCCCTTCACTAGGTGTCAGTTCAATGAAGTCCATTTGGAGATGATCAAATGGTTTGTCTGGTATAGGGTGTGCTGCTTGAGTTAGTTTGATACCTTGACCTGCATTATGTTGTGCACATATCAAGCATTGCTTGCAAAATTTCGCAGCATAATTTGAAAACCTCTCTGTGAACCATCTCTTTGTTACTTCTGTTACCATCCCCCCTTTTGACACACAGGTGAGCCCATGTGCCAATTTTGCATAGAAAGAGAACATGTGTTTTGGGAGACAGGGATGGCCCAAGGGACAAACCTAGACCAAGTTTGCAAAGATACAGCCTGCCTGTTTCCAGACTTGTCTCTCGTCCTGAGTGGCAATGCTCTGAAGGTCTGCTAGCTGTAAACAGGGGGTAGAAGCCTGAGGAAAAGCAAGGTTAGAGGGTGAACTGGAAGTTAAAGCTGCACACTTTGCTGCCGCGTTCGCCCTGGCATTCCCTTGAGACACAAGATCAGTATTGTTAGTATGGGCAACACACTTACACACAGCAATGGCTCTAGGGAGTAGGATAGCATCCAACAACTCAGAGACCAGTTTATGATGTGCAATGGGAAATCCTGTGCTAGTGAGAAAATTTCTGTTTCCAAATGGTGCCAAAATCATGCACAATGCCAAATGTGTACCTGCTGTCCGTAAAAGTATTGACAGCTTGCCCTGCTGCCAATTTGCATGCCTCAATGAGGGCACAGAGCTCTGCAGCCTGCGCTGACAGGTTCGAGGACAGACACGACGCCTTGAGGACCTCGTGATCTGAGACTATGGCAAAACCTACTTTCTTCTTTCCCGTCTCTGAGTCTCTGGAGGCTGAACCATCCACATAGAGGACCATGTCTGGATTTCCTAAAGGGTCGCTCTTTAAGTCTGCCCTGGGGGAACAAAAATTGTTAGTGAGAGCAACACAGTCATGTCGCTCTCCATTGTCCTCTGTAGGGAGAAGAGAGGCAGAATTCAGAACAGAACAACGTTTCACAATGATGTTAGGCATATCAAGTATGACAGTGTTATACTTCAACCATCTCTGTGCTGACAAATGTGACATCTTTTTCTCCAACAGAAGCAGGGAGACAGCATTTGGGACCAAAAGGGTGAGGTTAGAGTACCCCACAATATTTCTGGAAGCAGTTACCGCCTTTTCAGCTGCAGCAACTGCATGCAGGCAAACAGGAAGTCCAGCTGCCACTGGATCCAGCCTGCTGGAGAAGTAAGCTACAGGTCTCAATCTATCCCCGTGTTTCTGCAAAAGAACAGAGGTCATAAAAACCCTTCTTTTCATCTACACTTTAAACAAAATGGTTTATTGGGGTCAGGCAGTCCCAGAGTGGGTGTGGTCTGCAGAGCGCTCTTTAGGGACGTCAGGCGCACGCGGGACAGCCCAGCATTGACTGCTTGGACAAACCTCCACTCATCGGGCTGGGACAGTTTTCTTGCCTTCTTAACTGGAAAAATAAGAGTGTGCACTGGAGAGTCCTGGCAAGGGACAATTACATCTGCCTTCAGCAGCAAATCAAAGACCGGTCTTATACCTGCAATTGCAATTACATCATGTTTACCCTTCGCCCAAACAGAATTTGGAACTCCCGCCAATTTGGGGTGCACCTCTGCTGGAGTTATGCCTGTGGAAATGGAGACAAACAGGCCACTATGGCCGGGGTCCCCAGGATCCCAGTCATCAGTGGCTAATATTACACTGCGCTTAACATACACACACATAGCATGACTTTGTTTGTAGACCCCAAGCTTTTGACAAAACAACACACTAGGGTCCTCTGTTCGGGACCATTCATTGTCATTGGCTGCGCACTTCCTGACCCACTTCCCCACGTCTTTCCAATGGGTGGCTCGTGGCTTTGCTAATGAGACATGGGGTATAGAATTAATGATATCAAAGAAATCATGCTGGCAGCAGTCGACCTCAGAGTCCTCTGACACAAGGCCGCATATAACATGTTTGAGAACACTGCAATGAACATTGATGCAGCTGTTCAGACAACGAGTAAAATGGACCTGCACAGTGCAATAATGTTTAAACCAATATGTAGATTTGAGGGTCAATCTTTTACGTACATGGGGGTCTGCAAACCAAGTCTTTTCAAACTCTACATCTTGCCCTTGGTGAACATGTGCTGTGCAATGTAAATCTTCCTCTTTCATATAATCTGTGTCAACTGATGAGGTGTTCAAGTGTGTGAGCTGTACAAGGTGTTTGGGAGTTTGTGCGAGTTGATCTGAGCAGAGCCGCCAGACATACACATACAGAGGGCTTCCAAACCCATACTGCACACCGCACATTTCACTTACTTCAATAGTTAGTCCATCTGGAGTGGACGTGAGATTTACTTCTAATTTGCACATTAAATCACGTGCTAACAAATTTACTGGACATGTATATGAGATGAGAAATGAGTGGGACGTAACTATTCCTCCCTCGCTTTCACATGGGAGGTTGACTGAGAAAGTTTTGGTTACAGGTTGTCCTGAGATGCCCGCTGTCTGAATAGAATTTGAGCTGAGCGGTGGGTCTACTGGAAGTACCCCATGTTGTATCACTGAGTGTCCTGCTCCAGAATCTACTAAAAAGGTTAACACATGCCCACATACAGTGAGGGGCATACAAGGGAGTTTAGAGAAGGGAGTAGTTGTGTATTTTAACAAACTTAATGCAACTTCAGGTGTATCTATATGGACTGGTGTATCGGGCGTTTCTGTGTAGTCTTGCTGTTGCATGCAGGTGCTGCTACTAATGTGTTTAACGTTATGGGAATGCTCCTGTCTATGTGTATGTGTATCATCAGATGTGTGTGTTACCTCCCCTGTTCTCTGTGTGGGGCCCGTTCCTGGAGTCTGCCCATCAGTCTGCTTTGCTGTACTCCTCACAGGGCCTCTGGCTGCTACTGTGGAGACAATCTCGAGCAATGTGTCCCTTCTGATTGCAGTTGTAGCAGGTTGCGCCTTTTATCCAGGACGAGTCACCCCAGGTCGTCCTGTCTCGGCCCTTACCTCGACCTCTTCCTCTAGGTCCAGGCTGAGCAGTCTGGAGAAGAGTGAGAGTGGCGGCGTGTAGGTCTTGGTCTGTTTGTGTTGACTTTGTCTTCTCCTTTCCTTTCAGCAGCTTTTCTGCATGCACAGCGTACTGCTCGATCTTGGTGAGGATCAGGAGTGCCCTCCACTGCAGCCAGGTTCACGGGCCTGGTCAGGCCACTGTGTTTTTTTCTCATGTGCAGCAGTGAGATGGACGAGAAACGCTGACATGCCTTCTCCATCTTCTTGCTTACACATACTGATCTTAGTAATGTCTATGTTCAAGGGAAAAGCACTGTCCAGACGAGCACAGAGAGCAGTGATGGTATCTCTATACTCACCATTGCCAGCCGTGCTCCAGTCTGGTGTAGTCATTCGCTGGTCAGCTTCTGGCCACCCTTTGGAAACTTTGTTCCACTCTATACCCATCTTGGTCATGAGCAGGGGGCGAAGTTCATGGGTGGTCAGTCAGAATTCTCTGCAAAACATCAACAGTTCGTTACCAAATCTCTTTCCTCCTACCTCTCTCACGTTGGGAAGAGAAGCCATGCTTTCCTTCATGTCAGCTGTCGTCCAGGGTCTGTGGACTAGAAGCACGCCATCAGCTCCAGCCACTTCCATCATTGGAAGATGAAGGACTTCAGACTTTAGGTTACGGTCTTGTGGACCCACTGGTGAGCACGTGGTCAGGTCCAGGAGGGTGTCTTTTCCATCGCCATATGCAAGACCGGATCTCTGTGTGATGGAGAAGTGCTGAGAGGTGCTGATGCTGGAGGCGGCTGGTAGGCTGGGAGAGATTCCAGAGGCTCAGTTTTTTTTTCTTTGTCTCGACTTCTCCCCCTTTCTGTGCGTGAAGCGCTTGTGGGAGTGATGCTCCGCCTTGCTGAGGAGGCAGTGTGTGTCGGGGTGGTGGGGCAGACTCCAGGTCAGGGTCCATCTGAAATTTCAAACACTGAGAAGAGGGTGAGAGCCCTGCCTGTCATTTCCCTCTTTTGTACTCTGTCTTAAGTGTTTCTTTTTTCCATGCAGAAAACGCCCTCCAGTCCCCTAAAAACTTAACATTATCTGCAGACTGTTGTTTTCCCTTCTGTTTCAACTTTTCTTCTAACTGTCCTATCTGCCTGGGACTAAAACTGCCCTTCTCAGGGAATTCTAAGTCCTTTACCCATATGTCAAACTGTGCCAAATAATCCTCACCATACGAGGTTTTCATAAACTGGATGTTTGGGCTGTCATAGAAACATCCAATTCTTATTATAGCACATGTAGCCTCACACTTACTTGCTTTTTCTTTTCTTTCCCTAACTTACTGTTTCTGTTCCTCATCGTACACTGTTATATCAATAGGTTATGACAACTATGGCTGAGTTTTTTTCAGGATCACAAGAAGAGCAAGTTGGACTATGTCCAAAAATGCGACACAATAATCCTTTAGGTGTGTTCTTATTAGTAAACAATTTATCTGACATTTGCCTTAAACTAAAGTAGGTATCATTTAGCACAACAACCTCAAAGACAACTCACGCATGTGTACAAAATCTATTTCTCTGTTTCAGAATTTGGAGGAGGACAGTACTCTGTTAATTCATCAATATTTTGCGTGCGCACCGGTGTGTCTTTGTGTTTTCGTGATCGAACCTCTCTATCCCGTTCCTCTGACGGGCCAGTTGCTCACACAGAACAAAGGGAGCAAGATTCAATTCCTACGAATCGCTGAACGTGAATCCGTCGAAACACGCACCCGTACTTCCCCTCCTCATGTAGGCGAGCAATTACCCAGTCGTCACTTAGGCGGATAATTCTCTTACACAACCCAATAAACTACTCGCAGTTTATTGTCTCAAAATTGTGTTTTATCCATTGTCTGCAAACATATTGATGGTACCACAGCTTAGCAGTCCTCCTGGGCTCGGACAAACTTCTGTCCATCTCTTATATCAGTCTTCCTCGACTGGGACAATCTCTGTCCATCTCTTATATCAGTCTTCATTGACTAGGACAAATCTCTGTCCGTCTCTTATATCATTCTTTAAATACTAGGACAAATCTCTGTCCATTTCTTGTATCATTCTTTAAATACTGTTTCCACTAATTTCTTTACAGAAGAATGCAAAGTTATCACTTACTGGTTCGGTGAGCCCTGATGGCCTGGTCTCTCGTCCGAGTTCTCAGCTCTGCACCATAGCCTTGGGAGTGTTCCGTCGTCCGAGGATCAGACGCATAGGGCCCACCCAGGGGACTCCAAATTCTCATCTCTCATCTCATTATCTCTAGCCGCTTTATCCTTCTACAGGGTTGCAGGCAAGCTGGAGCCTATCCCAGCTGACTATGGGCGAAAGGCGGGGTACACCCTGGACAAGTCGCCAGGTCATCACAGGCCGGACTCCAAATTGTAATGGAAATTTCTAATTAACACTTCAGAACACTTAGCAGTCGTCTTTTCAGTTATTTATTATAGTAGATCATATAAAGATATATAAAATAGGAAAGGAAAGAGAAGAATAGAAGAAGAGTAGAAGACACCACTTCAGTGATGCTGAGAGTACACGCACTCTGAGTTGTGTTTTAGTGGCTGTTATCTATTATACTCTAAAGGCATTTGTTTACTGCTTGCATCTTCACGTGATTGGCTCAAGATTTTCTATGAAGCTTTGTTAAAGCGTGCACCTGGTGTGCTCTGGTATGTGCAGGCAGATGCGTAGTTATGGAGAACTTAGGCACCCTGCTTATCACCAGCCAAGGCCACAGAAAGGCGATTACAACATGGGAAAAAACATCTTTCTCAGTTCACTAAGTCACTTGAGCTCAACATACAGAAACACAGAGAATAATAATGTTCATCCATTAGTCACTTAAGCTCAACATACAGAAACACAGAGAATAATAATGTTCGTCCATTAAATTTCCCTCACAAACAGTTCAGATATTATATTTCAGAGAATGACTTCTTCCAGTATTTCATGCTCTGCCATCTCCAATGTGTCAGTCAGACATATTGGAGACAGAAGTTCTCTTCCGGGTTCCTGGTGTGAGCTGATGCATGGATTTGGACCTTTGGTTCTACCATTTCTGGTCATGATGTTTTGGCAGTATTACTTCCATATATGAAAAGGGAGAAAAGGGATGGTTGCGTGTATATCATAGCTAAGTTTGAGCTCACTGGCCATATGTCAACATAAGCATAAGCTTGGCATTTAGACATTCTGTCATCACCTCGTTTCACCTGAACCTTGCTGTAATTACTGGAAGCAGCAGCAGTAGAGGCTGGACCACTGCAGAGCTCCCAGCACTTATAATCAACTATTCTGAGCCAGAATTAAAATTCAGCTCAAACACAGACACCCCACCTTATTAATTTCTATCACTGACTTATAAGCGTAAATAATGGCAAAGGCACAATTAAAAGGCAAGCAAATAAATCATTTAATGTAAGCATTAAGTAAATTAAAAGTGGTAATGAGGCAGAAATATTAGGCATGTTAGACTAGGGGATTTTTATATTTTTTTGTATTCAAAGTAATGCATCCTAAGGGCTTAAAAAGAGAAATAATTAGAGAAATAATCATGCATAAATCAGTTGCGATATTATAGGTAAGACAGAAGTGTCAGCTGGGGTATAAATGATGGTCTTCCATTCAAATTACACCAAGTCAGAACAGTAATTCACCATGAGTCAATTTAAAGTAGACCTAGCAGGGATGGGTGGTCAGACTAATGCAATATTAGAGACAAGTTGTTTTTTAAAAAGGAAATTATAAATAAGTGCTGGATAAAAACCCATCTATCTTATGGAAATAAAAATACAGATTTTGTTGTCCAGTGGTCATGTGTTTATGAGATATATTGCCTTGTTCTTACAATCGGGCTCCCTGTGGTGGTACATGTTCGCCATTCATATGTACGGACGTCATACAGTCGCGAAAAGCCATCAAAAATCAGGTCAATGCATTACCATATTCTTTTAAGTCTGGAGTTTCGCTATAAATGATTTACAGATAAATTGGTTTGTATCCTGCTTGATGAAAGAGGCTCAGTATTAGCAAAATTTGTCCTTTAATATGTATGTTTAGATTGCCTTCATATATGCATCTCTGTCAGAGATGGTAGGCAGGACTCTGGAGGTGGATGTAAACATGGATAATTAAATAATCTTGGCTGGTGTTGAGTGGTATATCAGAAACATTCCATTCTGAATGGAATATATCTGATATACCATGAAAAAAGCCATACAATATTATTATTATACATACATATTTCTTTCAGGTGTTCAACGTATCTTTCTCTTTCAAAATTCTCTCAAAATCTTCCACATTTCATGAAGCAAACCTGGTGGCCATGTTTGTTTACAAATTGTCACAGTTGCTCGCTAGCGTGGAAGTTTTACATCTCCGACGTGTGACATCAAGTTGTCTTGACAACCATGCAATATTGTAAACCATATTAAATGCTCATGCTCCATTGGGTAGAGTGACATAATACATGTAGGATAAGCAATATGCTAACAATATTGTATGCTATCAAACCAAATGAATGAAACATGTTAGAAGGGAATAGAACACATGTTTTTATTCCATTGAAAAAGTGTCCTGTATGTATCATAATAGTGTTTATTACACAGCACAGGTAAATAAATCCAAAACATGAATCAAAAGACATAGTCAAAAACAGGATAGGGTCAGGCAATCTGCAAGCAACATGAACTAAGGCAAAATCTATTAATGCAAAAAAACAGGAAACAAGAGCTATGGTCAAAACACTATAGAGACTAAACTTGAAACAAAAGCTTCATAAAGTCAGGCATGCAACATTGAAGAAATACCTCGCAGATCTGAGTGAGAACTGAAAGTCCTTTTGCTGTGATTGTGAACAGTTGTGCATAATCAAGAGTGCTGTAGTCTGTGGTGGTTACATCTGCAGATCGTGGTGTATTTTCAGTAGTCTAGTTTGGAGGTATAGTCCGGAAGTGCAGTCTGACGCCGATTCTGGTGCTGACCTGACAATGACATTATGGAGAGAATGAAACCGGGCCAAATGGAGAGCCTTGTGGTATGCCTTTGCTTTGTGTTAACATGATGCACAGCCAAAAGGATGACTTGGGCATTGAGATAGCAGGCTGTCAGATGAGTAACACTTGAGGGAGCTCAGATCCAGAAAACACAAAGAAGAGATTAAGGAGATCAAGGCAGAGAGAGAGGAGAAGGAATAGATGTGGCATAATCAGACAGCTGAAGATGAGCAGTTTCCTTTGAGTGACTGATGCAAAAAGCACAATGGAGAGTTGATTTTCAGTCGGCTGCAGTAAAATCCTTGTGACGCTCAAGAGGCTTTAGGAAATGGGGAAGCATGGAGAGAGAGAGAGAGAGAGAAAGAGAGAGAGAGAGATCTTTAAAGGTCAAGATTAAGCATTCAGGTAAACGCTGTGATATGAACTGCTTTTAGAGAGAGATGGAGGCTGTGCAAAGGAAAAAGATGACAGTGGTGTCAGAAAAACAAGCACACCACTGTTCAAAATCTGAGACACGACCTTCGAAACGAACAATTTTAGACTGGGAAAGTAATTCAGTCAGAAAATGTTCTCATCATAGACCTATGAATAATGTATTATTACCATTTACTGTGGCTAACTGTAAACAGTGTGTGTGTGTGGGGGGGGGAGTCTTGTGGGGTGAGTAATGTTGTGCATATCAGCAAACAGTATTTCCATTTCTAATTTCACCCCAGCGCTCACGGCATACTTGGTACATGATGACAGGAAGAGTATCTATGGTATCTTGCAGGATGGCAGAGGAATTGGTGCTTTTGGCTTATTTTTGGCACATTATTTTAAGAAATGATCCAGTTCAGCATGATTGCATTGTTTGTTTGATAGATCATGATTTATGAATAACTTCATCAACAGCGGTCACCTGTAATACACTACCGGCACTGAAGGAAGGAGGTCAAAAAGCACTGGTGGACAAATAAGTATCTCGAGTGCCTTGAGTTCTTCTCAAGTTTCCCAATGAAGAAGTAGGTTCAACACCCAGCAAAGGAAAACCCTACTCCTTATTGACTTTGACAAAATTGGTATGTATTTTTAAACTTGATGCACTTCATGGTGGTGAGACACACTCCAATGCTGTAACCTGCTGTACTACACACATCGGCTGAGGTGCAATCTGGTTGATGGTCTTTGGAAAGATGATCTTTTCAAAATGTAGAAACATAATAAAGTGCAGCACAAAACTATTATATAATTTTCTAGTATACTACACACAGTTAAAATTGTCAAGAGAAAAGAAAGACAAATTCCAGATTTGAGTATTACCTTTTATGTGTAATTACATTACAGGTGTTTAGCAGACAGTCTTATCCAGAGCAACATACAGCATACCCAGAGCAGCCTGGGGAGCAGTTGGGGGTTAGGTGCCTGGCTCAAGGGCACTACAGCTATTCCTACTGGTTCAGGGAATTGAACCGGCAACCTTTCGATTCTCAAAGCTGCTTCTCTAATCATTAGGCCCCAGTCATCATATAAGTAAGAAAAAAACATGACTCCATAGGAGTCCTAATGTGAGTTCAGAGAAAGTTGGTCAGTTGTTTACCATACTGTATGTCAAGGTCGCAAAAACAATATGGGCAACACAATAGGGGAAGCCATGTCCTAATGTTTAGACAAGCAGCTTTGGGACCAAAAGATTGCTGGTTTGATTCCCTGGACCAGCAGGAATGGCTGAAGTGCCCTTGAGCAAGGCACCTAACCCCAATTATTTCCCAGGCTGTTCTGGGTTTGTTGTATGTTGCTCTGGATAAGAGTGTCTGCTAAATGCCTGTAATGTAATATACTATATTAGTAATGTTGTTAGAAGATTATAATATCATGCACATTTTTGTTTTTTGTACTTTGTATTAATTCACATAACTAGCTAACTAGCTTTCTATACATAAGTAATTGCATTAGCTACCAATTTTTAGCCCATTTGCTGGACCTTCCACTTGCCAAATGGACTTGCACATAAGTTTATGATTTGTCGACATTTGTGAAGGAAATTCATGTGTCGTAATGGTTTAACAATATTTACTTGAATCAAATCACACAATTTGTTTATTCAAACAATTGGAGTTGCCAGATGAAGCCATAAAAACTCTGATACCAACCCTATTCCTAGTGTTAACCTTAAAGGTACTGGCTGCAAAGTCATCTTAAATTTTTATTATTGTGCACAGTATTTTCCTTTGTCTCGCAAGAACAATATCATGCAGACAAGATATGAACATTTTGATGTCCTGAGGGTCGCATTTCTCTGTTTTGGGACCGTTTTCCTCCCTCTTGAGGTAAACAGTATGGCCCGACAGAAATAGCCAAATGCAAGGAGCTTTAACTAATTTGCATAACTATGGAACTGCGTCACACTAAGATGGTGATGTGAGGAAAACATCGTAGCTCTGCATCGACCTCGGAGAGTTTTGAGTCACAGGGATGTAATTTGTGGTTGACATTTGTGAATAGATCCGTAAAACAAAAGACGAATATATCTTTTCTTTTTTCCCGCTTTTGTGTTCTCGTTTCTTTCTCTGTAAGATCAAAACATTCGATGTGTAACTCCATACTTGCTAGTGTGGAATTGAGCCCATGCGTTCTAAGGCTAAGCTAGCTACAGTAAGTGCTAGCTAGAATAATTTAGTTATCTGTCCAGAAAAATGACATGTCATCTAACCTTGCTCTATCCTGCAGTTGCACTCACTAGGCAGGCTTTCCTTTTCTTTTCCACTGGCTTTTAGCTGGAGGGAGAGCTGAGTCCACCATGTCTGAACATGCTGACTTGTTTTCTTTAAAAGTACGGTAAGTCAAACATGCCCCACTGTGGTCATGTGATATTGCTGCTCACTTGCTTCGGCAATCCCCGGAATTGTAAAATACGTGACGCTTTTTATCTCAGCAAAACATTTACACATAGAATACACAGTGTGTGTGTCCAGCAGCACAAGATCTCAAAACTCCAACAGCAATAGAAATGGAACATTTTGCCCAGAATTCAACTTTACGCTCAGAACACTTAACCTTTGTAATTTTTCATACAATGTCAGTCATGTATATTTGCAGGCCTGAGTCGTACTTGTCGTATTTGTTGATACAGTTTCTATAAATTTACGAGTGTAGGTACACAGTTGACTATCTACCTGGCTCAAATTTGAAATGTTTTGTGATAAATGTTATGTGCAAGGCCACATATTGCTATTATACATCAGTGGTAAGATAACTTTCAGTTTTCTCTGAGTGAAGATGACTCAGTGGAGGATGGGATTTAGCAATCACCACCTCGTCCAAGACTGGTGGCAGGAGGAGCTTTGGCTTCTTAGGAGCCACCCTGGAAGAGAAAGAACATTAAGGGTGACTACAAGTGAGTGCATGCTTGAGAGAGGCCATGAGACAGGGAAATGCCAACCCTGAGTTCTGGAAAAAGATGCTAGTTTTGCAAATGAACGCAGAGTTCTGGGAATGCTTTGGAAATTAATATTGTTTCTGAGAACTTTCTTTTGTTGTTGTTTGTTTGTTTTGCCCCACGGGGTGTGGGCTATCTGCTGGTTACCAGGGCTCGGACAGGTAAGCACAAGCACACTCATACACTGCACACCATGTAGTGAATGAATTGTCTAGACACCCTAGGGAAGAGGCAAGTGTTTCCTCCTGTACTTAGGTTAGTGTGGGAAGACTAGGGTAGTTAGCCATTTTAGTTTCACTTTTGTTTCCAGGTCAGTGTGTGTGTAAATGGAGAATAGGGAAGACTGTTCTATTTCTTTCTTTCCTTTAGAGCCACCAGAGTCCATCCCCTGTTTGATGCCTAAGCTCTGCCATGTACATCAGATGTATTTTTTTTTTTTTGCCCTACTAGAAAAGACACATAAGTAAATCGGGCAGCATGGTGGTGTAGGGGTTTGAGCCCAGTGGCCGACAGGGGCCTTTCTGTGTGGAGTTGGCATGTACTCCCTGTGTCTGCATGGGTTTTGTTTAGGTGCTCCGGTTTCCCCCACAGTCCAAAGACATGCAGTTAGGTTAAAGTGCATATCACGGGTAAATTCAGGAGCAAGATCAATGTAATTCTCCTATTTTATATTAAACTTTGGTCAAATATCTGTCACATTTTGTATTTTGTGCAATTATTTTACCTTGCGCAATACCAGAAAAATTCAGTTGAAATCAAGCCATTTGAGGCGAATTCGTCCGCCTTTGAAAAAACTTGCCATTTGGATTTCCTGGCAAACATTGATTTTCGTGATGTCACATGCGGGATGCCTCCCTCTGAATCCTACGTCAGCGCTGGTTTGTTTATGAGAAAACGACTGTATTATTTACATCCCCGGTGTTGTCTCCATCGTTTTCACAACTTGAATCATCATCAAATCCAAACAGATGAAGCCCCAATTCTAACATCTCATTATAGTCTTCATCCAAAGGTGAAGTAACATTGCGCTCAGGTGACAATTCCATATTTCAAGGCAAAATCGCTAGCTGCTAAACTTGGTCAACACAGGCTGTGCACTGAAACCGTGCAAGCTCTTGCAGCCTGCTGGTGCTTCTGTAGGTGACGTCACGAATCTGGCTCCAGACTCCCTTGGGATTTTTCCAGACATGTTTTGTTATTTTATTTTTTTCTGCTGTAGACAGATGGCCTTGTGCAAAATTACCCTTCTGGATGAGTGTTTAAAGGGACATTCTTTCATATAAAAAAATTTAATTGGTCCAGGATATGCACTTTAAGATGGGGCAGCCATGGCCTGAAGGTTGGGTTGAAGTGCCCTTGAGCAAGACATTTAACCCTCAACTGCTCCTGGAGCACTGTGGCATAGCTGCCCACTACTCTGAGTATGTGTGTATAGATAGTTTTCACTGATGTCATGGCATTCCGGGGAACGCCCCCCAGCTGCCATCTTGGAGGGCAAACAAAACGGACCATCGCCACTACCGGCTACGTTATCTCGGATGAATTTATGAAGTTATATAGTCAGTTTTCTAAAATAAAGATCAATGTCGGCAAAATCAAGCAAACAGAAGTATATAGATACATTAGACGACATCTCACGACAACGGTATGCAGCCAAACTGGCCTTGATTGGGGGAATTGACCCCTACGAAGTGGACAAAGATGCATTTTCAAGTGACTATGCAAGGCTGCCAAAGCCTGAAACTGCCAAAGCCTGCTCCAAAGCCTGAAACTGACTTCATCAAACTTTAAAGGCTGTTTTACAACTTTATATATTCACAGCGTGCCTTTTGGCGGATGCCGCCTGAATCGCGCAGATCCGGTTTTTTTTAGGGGGGGGGGCATTGGGAGTGTCTGATTGTAATTTCAAAGTGAATTCTGTATTAAAATTACTAAATAAGCAAATCCGTTACAGTCCATGAAACAGGAAGTATAAGGATGAGAAAAAAGTTTAAATCGGGAAGCTGCGCACATTTGCGCAGTCCTGCACACCGCTCGGGCTGCGCAAATGTGCGCAGCTTCCCGATTTAAACTGTTTTTTTCTTATCCTTATACTTCCTGTTTCATGGACTGTAACGGATTTGCTTATTTAGTAATTTTAATACAGAATTTACTTTGAAATTACAATCAGACACTCCAACGCCCCCCCTAAAAAAAAACAAACATATCTGCGCGATTCAGGTGGCATCCACCAAAAGGCGCACTGTTTGCATCCCAAACACACATTAAATCATACAGAATAGACCTAAAATGTTTTTCAAAAATGACCCTTGCGTGAGTGAAGTGAGAAGTTTCAAATAGAAACGTGACAAACGAGCGATATTAAGTGTACATTACAATGTAAACGTACACTCAGCGGTTCCAGTTAGGCATTCTCCAGAGATTGTTTACATGATGTTTTGGTTTCCAAAAACAAACTTAAACACAATTGATTGTTTATTTAAACAACTTACCACTTATAAAATGATCGGAGCAGACTTTACTGTGTTTGGAAGGCTGATAATCCTTGCGGTTGATTCTCGCAAGCCATAGATTTCTCCTTTGTATGCTGAGTTTGTTTGCTCACCTTCGTGCTCCCGTACAGTGGGAATTCCATAAAAGCTCCGCTTGACTTCATCATCTGACCTATTACGACAGCCGTGAATACAACAGGTGTGCACCATTGCTAGCTTTAAATAGTAGTAATGTAACTATAAATGTAAATAATATATAAATGAATGTAACTCGCGTGCTACAATGTGTGCTCAGTGACCCGTACGGTAAGCTAGCCCTCCAAGATGGCCGCCACCAGGGAATCCCCAACTCTGTGACGTCATGTGAAAAC
Source organism: Neoarius graeffei (assembly GCF_027579695.1). NCBI lineage: Eukaryota > Metazoa > Chordata > Actinopteri > Siluriformes > Ariidae > Neoarius > Neoarius graeffei. The sequence goes on from NC_083590.1 coordinate 9,062,258, forward strand.
TATCTATACTCATTGCTCACTTGTGTGTGTTCACTGCTTCAGATGGGTTAAATGTAGAGGAGGAATTTCACCATGCTTGAGTGTACATGTAACAAATAAAGGCATCTTGTTCTTGTCAAGTAAATCTTTGCACCAATCCCTTGTTGTGGAGTCTTAGTTTTTTTGGGGGGGTCTGACTCAAAGTCTAGCGTCCCCCTGCCACACTGGTAAACAACCTCCTGTTACTGACCCTGAGTCGCCCCGGGCCTATCTTTGGGTCGTAACAATAAACATGTTTCTTTCCATTATTCCAGATCCACTATTTGTTGTCACTCAGTTTCTTGTCGTGACTTGTTCAAGGGAAAACTCAACCTGGGTCCACATGTCTTTTAAAGTCCTTCCTGCGCCATGTGGCGCATCGGGCAGCGCCAATCTCCTTTTCTGCAGCCCTCGGCCTCTCGCCTATTATATAGCTAGGGTTACAGTGGGGGGCTAGTCCTCTGGTAACCACGAGAGTTTAACTCCCCACTCGCATCTGTATTGCAGTGTGCCTTGCCAGATGGTAGTAGGTACCATTTTTATGATGGTCTTTGGTGTGACCCAACCGTGAATAGAACTCACAATCTCCCGATTGAGAGGCGGACACGCTACCACTAGGCCACTAGTCGGTGATTCACTAGGCCACTAGTTGGTGAACCACATGTCTTTTACTGGTCTATTATTTATTGCTTGACATTTAGCAATAACAGCACATTGCTTTAATTAAAGAGCCCACCTTTTCTACTTATGACAAATGGACTTGTCTTGGTCTGGGTAGGAAGCAGCGCAGGAGCTTAGGTCCATTAACCTCCCTTAGTGATGAATAATAAGCTAAAAGCAGTGGGTAATGTGGAAGAGGATCATGGCCTCATGCTTTAGTTTAACTCTGGCTGGTCAGTGTAAATAACTGCTGTTATCTTGCTGTGAGTCTCAGTATCTCAGATGTGGGTTGATTTGGAATGTCTGCCTTAGATTTTGGGTTTATTCTTTGCTTATAAAGGCACACAAAGTCTTCTTCAAGATGTAGAAACGTCTCACAATTGGAAATAGTTGACATACAGTATAAACCATGTTCAGAATGGATTAAATGGCAAACCCTTTACAATGTCATTTTTACAAATACCAAAAAAAAAAAATCTTGCTTCAATTCCCACAGTGTCATCAGGGACTCATGGAGTCATTTGTAAATTAGCAAAAGTTCTCCCAAGCCAACTCTGACAGTAGTGCAGCTGCAAGTCACAGGTTTATATTAATGTGCTTGCTCTAATATGTTATTGTTTCCATAGTAACAGCTCGATATAAATGGATCAAAAATGTGTGTTGTGTAATCAATGATATGGTGAGGTTTTGTCTAAGGAGACAGCTATAGAAAAAGAAAGAAACCACTACCAACCAGACAATGAACAGGTCAGCCAAAGATATCAACAGCAGTTTGATGACAGAAACATTGTGAGAGCAGTGAAGAAAAACCCCAGAACAACAGTCAGTGATATCACCAACAACCTCCATAGGGCAGGGGTGAAGGGAACACAATATAGAGGCCATACCACAAGATACAACAGTAAGAGTCAGAAGATCAGATTGGAATTTGTAACAAAGTGCAGAGGGAATCTTGATTGATGATGGAACTTGTGATGGTAGCAGCAGAATAAGTTCAGAAGTCTACAGAAACATTCTGTCTGCCAATTTACGGAGAAATGCATCTAATCTAATTGAGAGGAACTTCATCATGCAGTAAGCCAATGAACCAAAACACACTGCCAACACAATACAGGACTTCATCAGGGGAAAGAAGTACAAGGTTTTACTCTGGACATGACAATCAACAGATCTTAACCTCCTGAAGACCCAACTGAGCAGCATTTCACATCCTGAAGAGAAGACTGAAGAGAGAAACCCACCAAAAACAAACAATGACAAAAAGAAGCTGTGGTGCAAGCTTGGAAAAGCATCACAAAAGAAGAATACAACAGTTTGGTGATGTCAGTGGGTCACCAGCTTGATGCAAGCAACATACATGCAATTATGTTATTTATTTAAATTTACTTTGACAATCTGCTCCAATACTTTTGCACCAACACTTGGGTACTCTGCCACCAAAGGTACCATGTTCCTGAAATTCTGACCTGTTGTCTCATATTCATCTACTGATCTCATAAGAATTGACCTTCTTGCTATTCCAATACTTCTAGAGTAGACTGTATATTCAGAGCAAGACCTTTAACCTGTACAAGAAGTGCAGAGAAAAATACAAACTAAGACATTAATCACATTAACATACAATTGTGGATTTTCTAATACTTGCCTTTAAACTAATTGGCTCAGGCTAGATGTGTGCCATCAATTAAATATTTTATGTATATTTATTATCCCACTGCATGTTAATACACTGATTTAGTGTATTTAATACAGAGTCAGGTTTTATCGCAACTCACATTTACACAGCTGAGGAATTTGCCCAATGGTCAATGGAATTCAATCCATTTTTAATGAAACAATATTAAAACTGTGCAACTGTTCTATGATTGTCTCTTATTATTACATATATCATCATCATCATAAATAAAACATAACTTTGAGAAAGAATAAAACCTGTGGCAAGAAGTCCAAAGTAGCCTGCTAGTGCTTTCTGTGTGGTATTATATCCTGACATACACACATACACATGATCACAGAGCCGGGCTGCATAACACTGACATGGGAATCATATGTGCGTATGATGATATATGTGATAATCAACTTGTTTATCCTTATTTGGCTAAACTGTCTAAAACAAGGAACTAAACTGGGTAATGGCTGAGCTGTGAGAGCAGAGCAGGTCAGGAAAAGTGGGTAGTCTTCTACGAGTAACATCTACGAGTAGCAATGCACGATAATTTATGTATGTCTGAGGTGAACAAGTTATTTTTAACAAGCTCCAACCTTCAAAAGATGACCAGAGATGCTCAGGACCTTGACACGTTTTCATAGACAATCTCACATCAATTGTTTATGCTGCAACAAATGATATGGTTTGGAAAGTGACAGTTATAGCAGCACTTTTCTGAACCTGACTGGGTTTTGGTCAAAACTGACAATTAACATAGACTTTTCGTGAGTTGATCTAGTGGTTAGCATGTCCACCTCTCGAGTGGGAGATCGTGAGTTCTACTTGCGGTCGGGTCATACCAAAGATCATCATAAAAAATGGTACCTAATGCTATCTGTGAGTAGGGAGTCAAACTCTTGTGATTACCAGAGGACCAGTCCCCTACTGTAGCCCTAGCTATGTAAAAGACAAGAGGTGGAGAGCTATAGAAATGGAGATTGGTGCTGCCTAGTGCGCCTTCAGGGCCTGGTTGGTGCTGGCATAGGAGGGACTTTGACTTCTGCCTGTAACATACATTGAAATTTTATACATATACACCAATTAGCCATACTATTATGACCACAGACAGGTGAAGATGTGAATAACATTGATTATCTCATCACAATGGCACCTGACAGGGGGTGGGACACTGTGGCAGCGGGGGCGTGGTCAAGCGCCGGTCTGTGACAGGAGGGCGGAGTCAGGGAAGGTAAGTGGCAGAATCACTTCACCTGAGAGCAATTAACCTGTGTTTGTGTGTCTTCCCAGTGACCACGCCCTATATGAGGAGGGAGAGTGAGAGCGGAGGTAGCTCATCCCTGAACCAGATGCCGGTTGTGTGTGTTTGAATGAATGAATTATTGTTTAAACTGAAAAGTCTAGAAATAAACGCTATTTTGGAACCTGATCCCTGTCCTGCCGTCCTCTGTGCTCCACCCACACATAGGGAGTCCTACAGACACCTTTCTGTTTTAGCCAACATTAACTTTTTCAGCAGTTTGTGCTATAGTAGCTCTTCTGTGGGATTGGACCATACTCTATGTTCTAGCCTTTGTGCCCCATGTGGATCAATGAGCTTTTGACACCTATGACCCTGTTGCCAATTCACTGGCTGTCCTTTGGATCCTTGGACCACTTTTGGTAGGTACTAAACCCCTGCATACTGGGAACACCCCACAAGATGTGCTGTTTCGGAGATGCTCAGTCAGACCCAGTCATCTAATCATCACAATTTGTCAAAGTTGCTCAGATCCTTACACTTGCCCATTTTTCCTGCCTCCAACACATCAACTTCAAGAATTGACTCTTCTCTTTCTGCCTCATAAATACCACCCCTTGACAGGTGCCACTGTAATGAGATAATCAATGTAATTAATTTCACCTCTCAGTGGTTATAAAGGAATGGCTGATCAGTCTATACAACACCTGGGGGTATTTGTATTCCTTCCATTACTTTACTTGGGATTGAGGTATATTGTACGAAAATGAGAAACATATTTTAGTTCCTAGGCAGCCATACATACAGTACGTCGGAGTTTTAAAACATTAAACATTTGGAAATAGAAGTTGATGGAATTCTGGATGCATCATGACTCTGAGCGCCGTCCTCATCCCTGCAGAACCCCGGAGTTCAATTATCTCAAGCTGAAATCCAGCAGGAACAGTTGCAGCATCCAGATAGAATGGATGTGCAGATCTTCTGAACACAGCCTGTTCCTTCCTAAACTGCTCAAGTCTGATGCCGAAGGGCTGGTTCGTGAATTCAAGTCAAAAGCCGTGGAAACTATAGCCATAATCCTTCTGTCAAAACAAACAAAGAAACAAACAAACAAAAATGGCTTTTTGGTGTGTTGGAAAAAAGTGTCACATTCCTTTTTCACAAACTGGCTTCATTTTCAATGTAGAGCCTTAAACACATCACAAATCAATTTCTTTTTCCTGTGTACCTTCAGCTTAAGTGTCCAAAAAGCAGAAAGGACAGATCACAGATCAGTGATCCGCCATGACTCATGACTGAAGTGTCCTTTTCACACTGCAATAAACAGACTGATTTCATTTCACAGAGAAAAAATGTTGTTTTAAAACCCAGCATTATGGTGTTTATTTTTCAGTGTCTTGATCTTTTAACTTGATGTTCACCTCAATAAGTTTAGAGGATCAAATTATTTTAAAACAACTTTCTTTCCACACAGGGCAAGTGAATGTTCCTCGAATTTGGCTTGAAAAACAAAGAATGTCAATTCATTCTAGATTTTCCATCCTAAAGACATTATTTATTTTCTCTTGGTTCCTAGTCTTGATAAAGGTACTGAAATAAGGTGAAATCTATGATGTCAGGCTCATTGGAAGTTTTAGTGATACCTAATGACAAAATGACTTCATTACATTTGGTGAGAATATCTGATAGTGTTTCCTGCTTGCTGTACAACATTTTGATTGCTAAATTTTGATTGCTAAATGTATTTAGTGTATTTAGTGTGAGCATCTTTGAGGCTAAGGGTAAGTCTCAGCATGATGCTCACACCACCATGCTTTACTGTCAAGAAATTAATCTCAGAGAAGCCACCAAGAGGTTAAGGGTAAGTCTAAAGGAGCTGAAGAGATCTACATGTCAGATGCAAGAAGCTGTTCACAGGATAGTGATAGCTGGACTTTATAGAAGACTGGTGAGCCGTATGATATCCTATATGTGGGTTGCATCTGACATCACATCAGCTCCATTAGATATGCAATACATGAAGTGAAGTGGTGGTCAGCTAAACTCACTGTTCATAAAACATTACTATCGCTGGGGCGCCTTGCTAGTCATTAAAATTTCCAATGCTTGTGTTGTTTGGCGCTGTTCAAATCAAACAAACCGTGAAACTTAAAAGTTTCTTCCAGGTTCCCCATGAAGTGATAAAGGGTGAAAGAGCAATGGATTTTATCAAAAGACGACAAGAAAGGTGGCTCTTGAACCTTTTGCTGTGATCAAAGGGAGGCGAGTTGAAGATTGCAGTAATCACTTGGTGAAAGGTTTGTAAATTCCTCTGATTTATTTCATTTGGATTTGCAAATCATTTTTTTTCCTCACCATTTTCCATTATTTTGTAATGTTTTGAAGTTCAGGAGATGCTTCAGTCCTCAGATGTGTTTTTGTTTACTGTTTGATTGTAAATTAATGCACGTTTTCACTTTATTTATCAGGATGTCCTAGCAATCTTTACAAGGATGATGATGTAGATTGGGCTCCTTCACTGAACTAGAGAGATAAGATAATCAAGATGATCCACATAAACACAAAAGCAGAGCTCATGAGTTAACCGCATGAAACTGCTTCCCCAGCTGTGCAGTTACAGTGAGCCGTGATAACTTCTCTGTGCTGTTTTTACCAATACCCAGATCATTTAAAGGGGTTTCTGTGGACCTTTGTGAATGATTTACCCAGAGGAGAAGAGCAGGGAGGATTGAGAATTGAGTGGTTGTGGTTTGTTTACACCCGATACTAAAACTTGTAGCATTCTAGCAATCATTGCAAAGACGTGTACAAAAAGCCCCAAATTTCCTCCTTACCCAGGAACAAATGATACAGGATTTATCTTGTAGTGTCCTGATCCCCAGACCTCTAACTCAGCCACATATAAAAAGTTGTTCTCTTCCATGCTCTTCCAGGTTTTCATCTGTGTGTCCATGTAGAACAATGTCTGCAGCACCAGGTAGCTTGAGATGTTGGGGAACTCAACAGATGGATAATTTCCCAACTTGTAGGAAAAATCCTTCTTTACTAGCATGTAAGGATCTAATCCCATTGCAAAAAGCAACTTTCTGAAGGGATCTTGACTGTGCATCGGCCTCTAAACAGTGAAAATAGTTGGAGACTGTAGAAATAGTTTAAGGTGGGTGGAGCACAGAAGCACGGCAGGCCAGAACTGAGTTCTCACTAACTCTTTTATTTCGCTTTTCAGCATCTTATATTTCACTCGCCCACACACACACGCACACACAAGTGTCCAGGTTGGAGAGAGCTCCCTTCCTCTGCCCTCCGTCTCCTCTTATAGGGCACGGTCACTGGGGAAGACACACAAACACAGGTTAATTCCCATCAGGTGCAGTGATACTGCCACTTACCTTCCCTGACTCCACCCTCCATTCACAGACTGACGCTTGACCACGCTCTTGCTGCCACATACCCCCACCACCCGACCCAGGCCCCCCCCCCCGATGGGAGAGGAAATCCGCCATGACCATCTGCGCCCCCGGCCTGTGGACCACCTCAAACTTAAACAGCTGGAGTGCCGGATACCAATGGGTGATCTGCGCGTTGGCATCCTTCATGCGGTGGAGCCACTGCAGGGGCATGTGGTCCGAACAGAGGGTGAAAGGGCGCCCCAGCAGGTAGTAGCGGAGGGTGAGGACCGCACACTTGATGGCGAGGCATTCCTTTTCTATTGTGCTGTACCTGCACTCGCACACCGACAGCTTCCGGCTGATGTACAGCACTGGACGGTCCTCCCCCTCCACCTCCTGGGACAGAACAGCCCCCAACCCTCTGTCCAACGCGTCCGTATGCAAAACAAAGGGGAGAGAAAAGTCAGGGGAGTGTAACAGTGCCCCCCCCACACACAGTGCAGCCTTTACTTCAGAGAAAGCACGCTTGCATTGCTCCATCCACTGGACCAGATCTGATGCCCCCTTTTTAGTGAGATCAGTCAGCGGGCTGGTGACGTCCAAATAATTAGATATAAACCTACGATAGTAGCCAGCCAGCCCCACCCCCTTTTTGGTCTTGGGCCTCGGGCAGGCCGCAATCACTGCTGTCTTATTGATTTGGGGATGCACCTACCCATTGCCCAAGTGGAAGCCCAGATACTGTACTTCCACCCGCCCAATCGCACACTTCTTCGGGTTGGCTGTGAGACCTGCTCGCCTCAGCGATCTAAGGACAGCCCTTAGGTGTTCTAAGTGCTGCGGCCAGTCATTAATATAAACTAGACAGGGACACTCTAACGAGTGCAAACCCCACCTTTTCCCTATTAAAATACATTGGGCGAAAATTTCGAAGTTCTGCCATGACCTTGACCTTTGACCTCCAAAATTTAATGGTTTCCTTCCTGGGTGATTGGCAACACATGTACAAAATTTGGTCCAAATCGATCCATTGGTTCTTGAGATATCTTGCAGACACACAGACAGACAGACAGACAGACAGATACACACACACACAGACTGACGCAGGTGAAAATAATAACCCCTCCGACTACTGTCGGCGGGGTTAATGATGTCATCCAAGTATGCGGCCGCGTAGGTGGCGTGGAGGTGGAGGACCCTATCCATAAGCCGCTGGAACATAGCGGGCACCCCAAACAGCCCAAAACGAAGTGTGACAAACTGGTGTAAGCCAAACAGTGTGGAAAAGGCCGTTTTCTCTCAGGATAGCGGAGTCAAGGGGATCTGCCAATATCCCTTTGTCAAATCCACTGTCGAATAAAAACGAGCCGTGCCTAGTCGATCAAGCAACTCATCAATACGAGGCATTGGGTATGCATAGAATTTAAACACTGCGTTGACTTTTCTATAGTCCACACAGAACCGGACCGACCCGTCGGCCTTGGGAACCAAGACCACCGGGCTGCTCCAGTCACTGTGGGACTCCTCGACAATGCCCATTTTGAGCATGGCCTCGAGTTCTTCCCGAACCACCTTTTTTTGTGTGTTTGGGCAGTCTGTAAGGGCGGCTGTGCACTACTACCCCCGAGGGTGTCTCAATATGGTATTCTATGAGGTGGGTGCGGCTGGGCAGGGGCGAGAACACGTCAGAAAATTCTGTCTGCAACTGGGTGACCTCCGTGAGTTGGGTTGGGGAAAGGTGGTCTCCACAGGGGGCGATGTCAATTTTCCTTTTTGAACCTCTGGTCCCAGCTCCACCTTCTCTGGAACCACCAACACCAATGCCACGGGGACCTCCTTCTTCAAAAGTTTTAACAGATTGAGGTGGTAAATCTGTAATGCCCCACCCCTGTCCGTTTGCCTCACCTCATAGTTGATGTCCCCGACTCACCGTGTCCTCAAAGGGTCCTTGCCACCTGGCAATCAATTTGGAGCTTGACGTGGGCAACAACACGAGTACTTTATCTCCCGGTGTGAATTCCCTAAGGTGCGTGCCCCTGTCGTACAGACGGACTTAACGTTCTTGGGCCTACTGCAAATTCTCCTGGGTTAGGTGCGTGAGTGTGTGGAGTTTGGCGCGCAGGTCGATAATGTATTGAATTTCATTTTTACTTGTTGAAGGTCCCTCCTTCCAATTTTCACGCAGCACATCTAGAATGCCACGCGGCTTACACCCGTATAATAATTTGAACGGGGAGAACCCCGTGGAGGCTTGCGGGACCTCTCGCACTGTGAATAACAGGGGCTCGAGCCATTTATCCCAGTTGCCTGCGTCCTCGCTTACAAATTTATGAATTATGTTCTTGAGGGTGCGGTTGAACCGTTTGACTAAGCCATCCGTTTGTGGGTGATAAACGCTGGTGCAGATAGGCTTAATTCCCAGTAACCCATACAGTTTGCCAGTGTGCATGACATAAATGTAGTGCCTTGATCAGTCAGAATCTCTTTGGGGATTCTGACTCGGGAGATGACACAGAAGAGTGCTTCTGCAATACTACATGCTGAGATGTTGCGAAGAGGCACTGCTTTTGGATATCGCGTTGTATAGTCCACCAGAACTAAAATAAAGCGATATCCTCGTGTTGACCAATCTAATGGCCCGATGAGTTCCATCCCAATTCTTTCAAATGGGGTCTCAATTAATGGCAGAGGGCGCAAAGGCGCTTTTGGAATGGCCATGTGATTTACTCACTGGCATTCGCGGCACGCCGTACACCACCTACTGACATCGCCATGAATCCCTGGCCAATAGAACCGGGCCATTATTCGGGCTAGTGTCTTATCCTGCCCCAAGTGTCGAGCCATGGGATTAAAGTGAGCCGCCTGGAATATAAATTTCCGGCGGCTCTTTGGGATTAAATGCTGTGTTATCAGTTCCTTAGTCTGAGTGTCCTGCATCACTTGGTATAACCTATCCTTAATAATGGAGAAATAGGGGAAGGACGGGGTGGCGTTTGGCTGGAGCGTTTGACCATTGACTACTCTCACTTGGTCAAACGCATGCCGCAGAGTCTCGTCTCGTGACTGCTCCAATGGGAAATGCGCAAGGGATTCCCTGAGAGAGGGAGGAGGAGCCTGCTGCTCCTCACTCTGACGTGGTGATGACGTAGACGGCTCTGTGACAGCTGCTCCCGCCAATGCCACACCGGGACCTCCCCCTGCTAAATTATGGCAGGCCCCACTCTTCACTAAATGTGCCATTAATTCCCTAAATCCCAGCCAATCAGTCCCCAAAATTATCGAGTGGGTAAGGCGAGGATTAACTGCAGCCTTTAGTCTAAATTTCTCCCCTCAAAATAGAATGTGGACCGACACTAAAGGGTAGTTGTGAACATCCCCGTGCACACACAACACCTTCACCAATTGTGCTGTCCCCAATGCCTTGTCTTGCACCAGGCTTTGGTGGATTGAGGTCTGATTACAGCCGGAGTCCACCAAAGCCTGATACATATCCCCTTGGATACTTGCCGGTACGCGATATGCTCCGGCCCAATCGAGGGTGGTCCCTGGTGCGTAGGGGATCCGGAACACTGCACCCACCTCCATCACTGAGCAATGATGCTGGAGGTGCCCCGGCTCCCCGCAGCGCCAGCATACCGGCCCAAGCTCTCTCTCTGCACCTGTGTTCCGGAGCTCACTCACTTGAGGGGGGGAAGACACAGACATGGAAGTAGGAAATGGTAGGGCACCGCGGGTGCAGCGGGCCAGCTGGGGTGGAGCCGGCCCCTGCCTCCGTGGTGGGGGAGTGGGGTGAGGACGAGGAACAGAAGGGGAGTGAGAGAGAAAAGAGAGGGGAGAAGAGGAGACATGCTGTCCTGCCATCAGAACAGCCGCCATATGATCCTCCGCCAACTCGATGGCCTGATCCAGCGATGCCGGGTGCTCCTCCAGGCACAGCACGCAGAAGCGCTGCTGTTGCTGCTCCGCGGTGCACCCCATGCATTGGAGGATGGCCCTGCAGAGGTTGGCGTAGACCAGCCGGCTGTCGGCAGGGATCTCTAGTGTGGCCAGTTGCGCCTCGCCCATTAGCAGGGGGAGGAGGTGTGCCACACGCTGTTCCACCAGCCAACCCCATGCCTCTGCTGCCTGATCAAAAAGAACAAGGAAGGCTTCAGGGTCGTCATGCGGACCCATCTTTGTTAGGGTGAGGTGGGAGGGTCTGCGGCGGTGATGATGGACCCCGCCGACTCAAGCAGGTGCCGGAACGCCTGGCGATCTTCCTGCTGCACCAGCACCAGGGCTTCAAACTGTTGTTCCTGCTCCTTCTGGAGGGTGACCAGTGCCTGGTGCTGGCTCTGTTGGGCCGTGGTGAGGGCATGGACCAGGTCCTTGAAGGGGGAGGACTCCATGAGGCTGTTCTCTTCTGTACTCCGTCCTGGGCTTCGTTACCACTGTAGAAATAGTTTAAGGTAGGTGGAGCACAGAAGCACAGCAGGCCAGAACTGAGTTCTCACTAACTATTTTATTTTGCTTTTCAGCGTCTTGTATTTCACTCGCCCACACACACACACACACACACACACACACACACGCACACAAGTGCCCATGTTGGAGACTCAGTGAACATGTGGAAAAGGGTCTGGATGAGATTTTTTGGCCAATGTTTGGCAGAAACCCAACACCCTGAGACCACCATGTCCACTGTGAAGCATGGTGGTGGAGGCATCGTATTGAGAGTTACTGTTAGCCTCTTTACTGTGAACTAACTTTTGGTGGAGGGCCTCCTTGAGGCAGAATCTTTTTTTTTAAATAACAGATTTACTGTCGCACTGTGAGACATTCAGAGAGGAAGTTCTGTGTTTATAGTTGTGTTAAAAAACACCAGGATTTCCAGCAGCTTGTCTAAGTCAAAGTACCAGACAATCTCTCTCTCTCTCTCTCTCTCTCTCTCTCGTCTAGTGATGTCCCAGTGCAGAACTGAGAGGTCTGTGTGTTCACTAATGACTTACTGGGATAATTAAGAGGGCTTCCCAGTGCCCAGTGGGGCCCATGAGGGAGGCGCACACACACACACACACACACACACACACACACACACACAGAGGCAGGTTTTAATGAGGACTCTTCAGTCTTCAGACATTTGCGGTGCACTGACTTTAATGACCCTCACAGCAAAGCTGGGATCACCCACCCCACCCCCACCCTCTCCCTCTCTCTGAGTTAACATGTCCAGAGGAAATAACACATTAAATGACTGTTTTAGGAAATAACTTGTTTCACAGATGTTCCACAACATTAAATATAACTATAAAGGGATAAAAACATTATGACAGGGTGTTTATTACCAAATCGTACTTGCTGTGATCTAAGAGGAATAAAACACTCGACCTGCTGTTGTAGGACAGTTCAGGGACTGAGGATGAGGAGAGGAACTCGCAGCACACTGTCAGGAGCGGCGCTGAAAGAGCTCCTATGCTAAAGGAGGAAACTGTGTTCCTGGCACTGAGGCACGTTTTGGTGTCATGTCTTTATTATCAGTGCAAAAACGATGAAAATGTATCCAGTGTTTAATTTCTGCAGCAGAATTAATTTGGCTCTCAAGCCAAGCTGTGAGCTTTAAACAAGCTGCTGCTGAAAATGACACAACGACTCGGCCAATCAGTTCAGATAGCAAACAGCTTCCCGCTGTCACGGGAGCCAAGATTCATCAGCATGAACAGTACAGCACGCGGTGTGTGTGTGTGTGTGTGTGTGTGTGTGATCACAGTGTATTTCCCTGCTCTGACACTGACGGTTGTTATTTTGCTCATGGCGGCTGTCAAAGTGAACACAGCTTAATTGAGCGCAAGTGGATGAACAGCGAGAGAGAGGGAGAGAGAGAGAATACAAGGGGGAGAGACAGAGAGACAGCAGATAACAGGAGAGAGAGACAGGTGGCAGAAAGAGAAAAACAGAGTGAGACAAAGAGAGAAAGATGGCTAGAGAGAGCGAGAAAGAGAGTAAAAAGGGGAGAGACAGTGGATAACAGGAGAGAGACAGGTGGCAGAAAGAGAAAGACAGAGACAGAGTAAGGCAAAGAGATAGAGAGAGAGAGTGTATAACAGGAGAGAGAGACAGGTGGCATACAGAGAGAGAGGGAGAGAGAATACAAGGGGGAGAGACAGACAAAGGGAGAGAGAAAAAATGGCAACTAACAGGAGAGAGAGACAGGTGGCAGAAAGAGAAAAACAGAGATAGATAGATAGATAGATAGATAGATAGATAGATAGATAGATAGATAGATAGATAGATAGATAAGAGGACAATGGGGAGAGACAGACAAAGAGAGAGACAGAGAGACAGTAGATAACAGGAGAGAGAGACAGGTCGCAGAAAAAGAAAGACAGAGAGAGTAAGGCAAAGAGAGAGAGAAAGAGAGAGAGAGAATACAAGGGGGAGAGACAGACAAAGGAAGAGACAGAAAATGGCAGATAACAGGAGAGAGAGAGAGAGAGAGAGACAGGTGGCAGAAAGAGAAGAACATAGATAGATAGATAGATAGATAGATAGATAGATAGATAGATAGATAGATAGATAGATAGATAGATAGATAGATAGATAGATAGGACAATGGGGAGAGAGACAAAGAGAGAGATGGAGACAGTGGATAACAGGAGAGAGAAACAGGTGGCAGAAAGAGAAAGACAGAGTAAGGCAAAGAGAGAGAGAGGGGGGGCAGACAGAGAGGCAATGAGTGAGACAGAAAGGAATAAGGAGAGAAACAGAGAAAGAGAAAGAAATATAGACTTAAAATAACTTTTCAAAAACTTTAATCAGTGCATCTGTTTTGCTTTTTTTTTCATTTTGCAGATTTACGTTAAACCCCTCAGACCTTCATCCTCCTGCATCACGACATTCACTGATTCAGTTTTGTGGTTGTTGAAACAATCCCACACCCTTCTCCATCCTCTCTCCCCCTGCTCCCAGCTCTGCTGTGTTCTCTGTCACCTCAGCAGTGTTTCTGCATCTCGGTGCGTTCCTCCTGAGCGCTCTGCTTTCTCCTCCTCCTGCTGTTTACAGAGTCCGAGGGCGGAGTCACTGACAGCGCTAACACCTGCACTGGCCTTGGGTATAGCATTAGCGCTAGCTCCAGTTTCTGTGACCTGTTGGTTCTGAGTAGAATCTGCATTCAAGGGACTGCGGTGTCCATGACTGACCTTCTCCACCTCTGGCTTCAGTGCATCACTGTTTTGTGTTTTTTTGTAGCATCCAGGGTTTCATCAAGGTTTCGGATCAACATTCTGATAAGGGATAAAATTATAAGTTCCTATATGTTGTAAAATTTCTATCTGGGATTGATGTGTCTGTAAAGCTGCTTTGTGACAAATGAGATGTCACGGTGGTGCAATGGTTATCACTGTCGCCTCACTGTCTCCTCGTGTGTATTGCATAACATTCTATTTGCTGATGATACAAACATGTTTCTTTCTCATAAATATCTTGTTGAACTTGAACAAACCATAAATAGTGAGCTCATACAAGTGGATACCTGGTTTAAATGTAACAAACTGTCTCTTAATATCTGCAAAACAAATTATATTATGTTTCGTCCCAACAAAAAACTAACTGATACTGATTACATTTGTCCTAAAATAAACGGACAGAACATTGCTAAAGTTAGCTCTGCAAAATTTCTGGGGATCCTGATCGATGAATTTCTCAACTTCAAACAACACATTGATGGCCTCATCTCATCTCATCTCATTATCTCTAGCCGCTTTATCCTTCTACAGGGTCGCAGGCAAGCTGGAGCCTATCCCAGCTGACTACGGGCGAAAGGTGGGGTACACCCTGGACAAGTCGCCAGGTCATCACAGGGCTGACACATAGACACAGACAACCATTCACACTCACATTCACACCTACGGTCAATTTAGAGTCACCAGTCAACCTTACCTGCATGTCTTTGGACTGTGGGGGAAACCGGAGCACCCGGAGGAAACCCACGCGGACACGGGGAGAACATGCAAACTCCACACAGAAAGGCCCTCGCCGGCCCCGGGGCTCGAACCCAGGACCTTCTTGCTGTGAGGCGACAGCGCTAACCACTACACCACCGTGCCGCCACATTGATGGCCTATTAAAAAAAAAAAATTGTACAAATATGTCGGTTTGTTTTTCAAGTTGAGGCATTTTATCCCACTTTCTGCGCTTCTTACCCTGTACAAAACCTTATTTGAACCTCACTTAAATTATTGTAATGTCATATGGTGCAACACATTTCCTACTTACTTTAAAAAACTAGAGATTCTCCAGAAGAAAACCATACGTGCCTTATCATGGTCCCACTAGAATTCTCCCACCGGACCACTTTTCTATCATTTTAATCTTTTGAAGCTTACTGATTACAATTACCTCCAAAACGCTGAGTTAATGTATCAGGTTGTGCATGAACTCAGTCATAAATTATGTGGCCTCATTCCAATCTGTCTACTTCTGCACACCTACAACACTAGAAGCAAACATCTCATCATAGGAAAAAGGTGAAAGCTAAAATGCACCAGTTTCAGTGTTGTGTGTAGAGGACCACAGATTTGGAATGAGCTTGATGACACTCTAAAAATGTCACGCTGTATTTCAATCTTTAAGAGAAACTTAAAGAAACAACTATTGTCAATGTATGTTTGATTGACCAGTCATGTATATAGGTGGGTAATTTGGTGTACCAGTGGTGTGTTTCCTCTCATCGATGTTGCCCTGAAAATTGTTGGCAATGCTGCCCTTAACAGTTGTATCCTGCCCCTAAACTGCTGTGTCCTGAATTGTTTTTTTTTTCCTCACACACAAAGTTGCGTTTGAATGCTGGGAATGTCTGTTGTGTGTCTGTCTTATAGTGCAGTGGTTCTCAAACTTTTTTCACCAAGTACCACCTCAGAAAATACTTGGCTCTCCAAGTACCACCATAATGACCAACATTAAAATACAGTAGCGTAGTAGGCCTAAGTATTCATTAAAAACAAGGCGGAGATTTTATTTAACAAGTATATTTAATATTGTTGGCCACTAACATTACACACAGTACTTTGAACAGTAACACTGTGTTTAAATATAGGAAAATAAAACACTGTACTTAAATAATGAATCAAATAAAATTAATTGCACAAAAGTGAAAAAATCTCATCTCATCTCATTATCTCTAGCCGCTTTATCCTTCTACAGGGTCGCAGGCAAGCTGGAGCCTATCCCAACTGACTATGGGCGAAAGGCGGGGTACACCCTGGACAAGTCGCCAGGTCATCACAGGGCTGACACATAGACACAGACAACCATTCACACTCACATTCACACCTACGGTCAATTTAGAGTCACCAGTTAACCTAACCTGCATGTCTTTGGACTGTGGGGGAAACCGGAGCACCCGGAGGAAACCCACGCGGACACGGGGAGAACATGCAAACTCCACACAGAAAGGCCCTCGCCGGCCCCGGGGCTCGAACCCAGGACCTTCTTGCTGTGAGGCGACAGCGCTAACCACTACACCACCGTGCCGCCCAAGTGAAAAAATATTGTACTAAAATAAATATTAAAAGACAGTTCTTAAAGATTAAATGAAAATGTACTTAAGTTAAATAACTGTACTGTACTTAAATGTTAAGTAAAAAAAAGTACTGTACTTGATGTACTTGAAAAAAATCAAAACAGGCTACGCATAGCTGCAGTTCTTGCTGTTTCTTAACTCCAGTGACTGCTTTCTGAAACAGAAACACACACCCACAAACAGAGGAAGAACAATAAGATTAAGAATAAAACAAAAGTGAGGAAAAGCATTAAGAATAACAGCTTATAATGTTAAATATACACAGAGTATTGACTGATTGACTATTGATTGACAACTTACTGAGCTTAATGTGATGGGTGTGCATGCCTCTTTGAACACAGTCCTGCAACATCCAATCCAAGCCATGCTCCTGGATGAACTTGTTCAGTAACTGGAATATTTGCTCTGATGTAGTTCTGGTCTCCAGTGATTTACAGAACATAAAATCCTCCTGCGCCACACATTCATATCTCACATAAACCAATAAATTGGCCAAATCTGCAACATCTGTAGTCTCATCAAGCTGTATGGCAAAATATCTACTGTTCTTAATGAGCTCAATCAGTGTCTTTTTAACATCGTCAGCCATGTCGTTTATTCTCCTTGACACGGTGTCATTTGAAAGCAACACCAAGTTTAACTCTCTGGCAGCTTTCTCTCCACACATGATACGTGTTATCTCTTTGGCTAATGGTAAACACAGCAGTTCCCCGATTGTGTGCGGCTTACCGGCTCTGGCGATCAGGAGGCTGGCACGATATGAAGCTTCCTGTGCTTTGGCTACGGGTGTACCATAGGACAGAATGGTGGACTTGGACTGCTTCAGTTCATCACGTTTTTGTAAAAAACAATCCATTGGTTTGTCATTTAGTGCTGTGTGTTTGGTTGTAAGATGCCGTTTGAGATGCGATGGTTTCATGGACTCATACTTCCTCCTCACTGGTTTCTGCCGTTTGCTAGCAGTTCTGGGGCTGGTTTTGCCACTGTCGTTAGCATCCACGCTCGGCTCACACACGTCCTCTTCAGTTCTCCCTCTCTCCTGATCCACGCTCCCATTCGCGGATTTAAGCCACGACAGTAATTTTGTCGTACTCGTCATAATTAGCAAAGCCACCTCTACCTTTTCCCATCACAGCCTAGTCTACCAATGGTGGATAACTGTCTGTCAGCGGAACCGGCGGGAATGCGTACGTACGCTATGTATGGCTACCCCGAAGCACTTGCAAACTTTTTAAAATTATTAACTTAATTTGTATCTCCTTTCATTTTCTTGTCATCGGTTGATAAGATATTTTCATCCATTCGGATATTATGGATAGTATTTCACGTTTTATTTTTTAAATTTTATTTATATTTAATTAAGTGATTCTTTGGCATACCACTAGAATGGAGCCCGCGTACCACTAGTGGTACACGTACCACAGTTTGAGAACCACTGTTATAGTGTGTTGTTGTATTTAATGTCTGTTGTGTTAGTGTGATTGTGAGAAAGTGGGCCCCCTACTATGAGCTTCCTTGGGGTGCCCCCTTTTTCACACACCCAGTCATTGTAGTAATGTTAATATGTTTGTAAGATTTCTTTTGATGATGTGTGCATGTGTGAAAATCAATCAATCAATCAAAAAAAAAACAGGAAGAAGGTTCTGGGTTCGAACCTCACAGCCGACGGGGGTCTTTCTGTGTAGATCTCCTGTGTGGGTTTCCTCAGGGTGCTCTGGTTTCCTCCCACAGTCCAAAGACATATGGATTAGGACAACTGGCCACTCTAAATCCCCCGTAATAGAGGTGACCTGCTCAGGATGGACCCCGCCTCTTGTCTGAAGTCAATTGGGATTTGGCTCCAGCTCCCCTGAGACCCTGACAGATAAGTGCTGGAGATAATTGATGGATGAACTGAAGTTTGTCCTCTCAGGAACACCAACAAGGGAGACAGAGACACTCAGATACTGGATGTAAGTGACAGCTCCAATCTGCTTACTGGAGAACAGCCAAGTGCATTAAAACTGTCAGAATTTCAGCACACACCTCCAGCAAAATGTGCATCTGTCCACATCGCCTGTCTCTCTCTCTCTCTCTCTCTCTCTCTCTCACACACACACACACACACTATAATCTATTTATTTGTTTCTAATGTCTTCCCATCAACATTCATCATTAGTTCAATATGAGTGAGACTCCTTCTGAACACACACATTCACTAACCTCAGGTTCTTCTCTTTGATTATGGATTGATGTGGAACAAAGTGTGTGTGTGTATGTGTGTGTGCGTGTGTTCACTACAGGTGCAAAATGACAGTTTAGAGAAGAAAAAGCAGAGAAAAGCAAATAAAAGTTTTGAAAATGATGCCCAGCCGTAATAACCCACTTGTTGCCATGACAACTGCGGTTAATTTGCGCATTGTTTCAGATGATGCTTCGGCGACACGATGTGTTAGCTTTAACAAATTTGGACACATCGCCGGAAAACTGCAGGTCACAGGAGTACAGAGCGGCATAATGACGGGGGAGCTGACAGAAATAATCGCTCGAGTTTTAATTAGCCTCAACACACACACACACACACACACAGTATTTAGTGTTAACCATAGTGAAGTGCTTCATTGTAAGATTTTCAAGGAAAATAAACTTTGAGTTTGAACTTTAGTGCATGAACATGTCACATTTGTTTCTTTGTTCATTTTAATTCTGAACTTGCTGTTTTGTTTTTTTCTGGTTCGGAACACAACCAGCCTGCTGTTCAATAAATAATATCGAGCTAAATCTCACGAGCCTTAAAAGCTAGCAAAGACATGAGATTGTGTTAGCAATGCAGCTTTACTAACAAAAAGGTGAATTTTTAGCGACAAGACAAGAGACCTGTTAACTCCTAAGCTTAAGCCTCAGTTTAAGATCCTCTGAAACTCTGAGCTGTGAATTATGGGATTGCACACTGAGCCTTTTGCCAAAAATAATAACACTAACTAGTGGAAAATGGCTGCACCTTATTGAGCTTAAAAAAGTAAGTAAATAAAAAAATAATGCAAAATAGATTAAAAAAACATTAAATACTCAGCCTATTAAATTAGGATTTTATTTATTTATCTTTGTAAGAAACAATGATGTATTTTGAAAAGTTATAACAGGTCAAAGAAAAAAGAGGGAGAAGGAATGACAGAAAAAGCCAGAAAAAACGAATGAAAAATGAAAAGGAAGAGAAGAGGACTAAGAGTTTACAGGACGTCTGAGAAACTGAGGAAATCCACAGGGCCAGGAAGCTGGAGGAAGAACGAGGAAGAGGAAAAGAGTGAAAGACGGTCAAGGAAGAAAAATGAAATGAGAAGAAATGAGAGAGAATGAATAAGGAAAAGAATGAGAGGATCAACGTGCAAGAGAGGAGAAAGAAGAAAGAAAATAAGGATAAGGAAATAAAGAAAAGATGAGAAAGAAGAAGGAGAGACACTGACAAAGGCAGATAATGACTTCTCTGTCCAAATGTGGGCGTGTTTATGAGTTCTTTATGTGAGTGTGGGCGTGTGTATGAGCTCTTTATGTGAGTGTGGGCGTGTCTATGAGATCTTTATGTGGATGTGGGCATGTCTATGAGATGTTTAGGTGAGTGTGGGCATGTAAGATATCTTGATGCAAATGTGGGTGTGTGTATGAGAGCTATATGTGAATGTGAGCGTGTCCATGAGATCTTTCTGTGAATGTGGGCGTGTCTATGAGATGTTTAGGTGAGTGTGGTTGTGTCTATGAGATATTTCTGTGAATGTTGGCATGTCCATGATATTTTTGTGTATGTGGGTGTACCTATTAGTGCTTTATGTAAATTTAGATGTGATTATGAGGTTTATATGGATATGTAGGCATGTCTTTTAGGTTTGTATGTAAATGTGGGCATGTCTGTGAGGTTTTTCTGTGAATGTGGGCGTGTGAGAGTTTTCTGTGTGAATGTGTGTCCATGATGTTTGTATGTAAATGTGGGCGTGTCTGTGAGGTTTGTCTGTGAATGTGGGCTCCTTTGTGAGATTTGTATGTGAATGCGGGCGCATCTGTGAGGTTTTTTATGTGAATGCGGGCGCGTCTGTGAGGTTTGCATGTGAATGCGGGCGCGTCTGTGAGGTTTGCATGTGAATGCGGGCGCGTCTGTGAGGTTTGCATGTGAATGTGGGCGCGTCTGTGAGGTTTGCATGTGAATGTGGGCGCGTCTGTGAGGTTTGCATGTGAATGTGGGCGCGTCTGTGAGGTTTGCATGTGAATGTGGGCGCGTCTGTGAGGTTTGCATGTGAATGTGGGCGCGTCTGTGAGGTTTGCATGTGAATGTGGGCGCGTCTGTGAGGTTTGCATGTGAATGTGGGCGCGTCTGTGAGGTTTGCATGGGAATGGGGGCGGGTCTGTGAGGTTTCTCTGTGAATGTGGGCGCGTCTGTGAGGTTTGTCTGTGAATGTGGGCGCGTCTGTGAGGTTTGTCTGTGAATGTGGGCGCGTCTGTGAGGTTTGTATGTGAATGTGGGCGCGTCTGAGAGGTTTGCATGTGAATGTGGGCGCGTCTGAGAGGTTTGCATGTGAATGTGGGCGCGTCTGAGAGGTTTGCATGTGAATGTGGGCGCGTCTTTGAGGTTTGCATGTGAATGTGGGCGCGACTGTGAGGTTTGCATGTGAATGTGGACTCGTCAGTGAGGTATGCATGTGAATGTGAGCGCGTCTGTGACGTTTCTGAATGTGGGCGCGTCTGTGAGGTTTGTATGGGAATGGGGGCGGGTCTGTGAGGTTTCTCTGTGAATGTGGGCGCGTCTGTGAGGTTTGTCTGTGAATGTGGGCGCGTCTGTGAGGTTTGTCTGTGAATGTGGGCGCGTCTGTGAGGTTTGTCTGTGAATGTGGGCGCGTCTGAGAGGTTTGCATGTGAATGTGGGCGCGTCTGAGAGGTTTGCATGTGAATGTGGGCGCGTCTGAGAGGTTTGCATGTGAATGTGGGCGCGTCTGAGAGGTTTGCATGTGAATGTGGGCGCGTCTGAGAGGTTTGCATGTGAATGTGGGCGCGTCTGAGAGGTTTGCATGTGAATGTGGGCGCGTCTGAGAGGTTTGCATGTGAATGTGGGCGCGTCTGAGAGGTTTGCATGTGAATGTGGGCGCGTCTGAGAGGTTTGCATGTGAATGTGGGCGCGTCTGAGAGGTTTGCATGTGAATGTGGGCGCGTCTGAGAGGTTTGCATGTGAATGTGGGCGCGTCTGAGAGGTTTGCATGTGAATGTGGGCGCGTCTTTGAGGTTTGCATGTGAATGTGGGCGCGTCTGTGAGGTTTGCATGTGAATGTGGACTCGTCAGTGAGGTATGCATGTGAATGTGAGCGCGTCTGTGACGTTTCTGAATGTGGGCGCGTCTGTGAGGTTTGTCTGTGAATGTGGGCGCGTCTGTGAGGTTTGTCTGTGAATGTGGGCGCATCTGTGAGGTTTGTCTGTGAATGTGGGCGCGTCTGTGAGGTTTGTCTGTGAACGTGGGCGCGTCTGTGAGGTTTGTCTGTGAACGTGGGCGCGTCTGTGAGGTTTGTCTGTGAACGTGGGCGCGTCTGTGAGGTTTGTCTGTGAACGTGGGCGCGTCTGTGAGGTTTGAATGTGAATGTGGGCGCGTCTGTGAG
Organism: Neoarius graeffei; assembly: GCF_027579695.1. NCBI lineage: Eukaryota > Metazoa > Chordata > Actinopteri > Siluriformes > Ariidae > Neoarius > Neoarius graeffei. Next base: position 9,084,399 of record NC_083590.1, read on the forward strand.
GTTTGCATGTGAATGTGGGCGCGTCTGTGAGGTTTGTATGTGAATGTGGGTGCGTCTGTGACGTGTGTGAATGTGGGAGCGTCTGTGAGGTTTGTCTGTGAATCTGGACGCGTCTGTGACGTTTGTGAATGTGGGAGCGTCTGTGAGGTTTGAATGTGAATGTGGGCGCGTCTGTGAGGTTTGCCTGTGAATGTGGGCGCGTCTGTGACGTTTGTCTGTGAATGTGGGCGCGTCTGTGAGGTTTGTATGTGAATGTGGGCGCGTCTGTGAGGTTTGTGAATGTGGGAGCGTCTGTGAGGTTTGAATGTGAATGTGGGCGCATCTGTGAGGTTTGAATGTGAATGTGGGCGCGTCTGTGACGTTTGTCTGTGAATGTGGGCGCGTCTGTGAGGTTTGTATGTGAATGTGGGCGCTTCTGTGACGTTTGTGAATGTGGGAGCGTCTGTGAGGTTTGTCTGTGAATGTGGGCGTGTCTGTGAGGTTTGAATGTGAATGTGGGCGCGTCTGTGAGGTTTGAATGTGAATGTGGGCGTGTCTGTGAGGTTTGTCTGAGAAAGTGGGCGCGTCTGTGAGGTTTGTCTGTGAAAGTGGGCGCGTCTGTGAGGTTTGTCTGTGAAAGTGGGCGCGTCTGTGAGGTTTGTATGTGAATGTGGGCGCGTCTGTGAGGTTTGTCTGTGAGGTTTGTCTGTGAATGTGGGCGCGTCTGTGAGGTTTGAATGTGAAAGTGGGCGCGTCTGTGAGGTTTGTCTGTGAATGTGGGTGCGTCTGTGACGTTTGTGAATGTGGGCGCGTCTGTGAGGTTTGTCTGTGAATGTGGGCGCGTCTGTGAGGTTTGTCTGTGAATGTGGGCGTGTCTCTGAGATTTGTCTGTGAATGTGGGCGTGTCTCTGAGGTTTGTATGTGAATGTGGGCGCGTCTGTGAGGTTTGTATGTGAATGTGGGCGCGTCTGTGAGGTTTGTATGTGAATGTGGGCGCGTCTGTGAGGTTTGTATGTGAATGTGGGCGCGTCTGTGAGGTTTGTATGGGAATGTGGGCACGTCTGTGAGGTTTGTATGGGAATGGGGGCGCGTCTGTGAGGTTTGTATGGGAATGGGGGCGCGTCTGTGAGGTTTGTGAATGTGGGCGCGTCTGTGAGGTTTTCATGGGAATGTGGGTGCGTCTGTGAGGTTTGCCTGTGAATGTGGGCGCGTCTGTGAGGTTTGCATGTGAATGTGGACTCGTCAGTGAGGTATGCATGTCAATGTGGGCGCGTCTGTGACGTTTGTGAAAATGGGAGCATCTGTGAGGTTTGTCTGTGAATGTGGGCGCGTCTGTCAGGTTTGTCTGTGAATGTGGGCGCGTCTGTGAGGTTTGTCTGTGAATGTGGGCGCGTCTGTGAGGTTTGTCTGTGAATGTGGGCGCGTCTGTGAGGTTTGTCTGTGAATGTGGGTGCGTCTGTGAGGTTTGTCTGTGAATGTGGGCGCGTCTGTCAGGTTTGTATGTGAATGTGGGCGCGTCTGAGAGGTTTGTCTGTGAATGTGGGCGCGTCTGTGAGGTTTGTCTGTGAATGTGGGCGCGTCTGTGAGGTTTGCATGTGAATGTGGGCGCGTCCGTGAGGTTTGCATGTGAATGTGGGCGCGTCCGTGAGGTTTGCATGTGAATGTGGGCGCGTGCGTGAGGTTTGCATGTGAATGTGGGCGCGTCTGTGAGGTTTGCATGTGAATGTGGACTCGTCAGTGAGGTATGCATGTCAATGTGGGCGCGTCTGTGATGTTTGTGAATGTGGGCGCGTCTGTGAGGTTTGCATGGGAATGTGGGCGCGTCTGTGAGGTTTGCCTGTGAATGTGGGCGCGTCTGTGAGGTTTGCCTGTGAATGTGGGCGCATCTGTGAGGTTTGCATGTGAATGTGGGTGCGTCTGTGAGGTTTGCATGTGAATGTGGACTCGTCAGTGAGGTATGCATGTGAATGTGGGCGCGTCTGTGACGTTTGTGAAAATGGGAGCATCTGTGAGGTTTGTCTGTGAATGTGGGCGCGTCTGTGAGGTTTGTCTGTGAATGTGGGCGCGTCTGTTTGGTTTGTCTGTGAATGTGGGCGCGTCTGTCAGGTTTGTATGTGAATGTGCGCGCGTCTGTGAGGTTTGTATGGGAATGGGGGCGCGTCTCTGAGGTTTGTATGGGAATGTGGGCGCGTCTGTGAGGTTTGTCTGTGAATGTGGGCGCGTCTGAGAGGTTTGTCTGTGAATGTGGGCGCGTCTGAGAGGTTTGTCTGTGAATGTGGGCGCGTCTGTGAGGTTTGTCTGTGAATGTGTGCGCGTCTGTGAGGTTTGTCTGTGAATGTGGGCGCGTCTGTGAGGTTTGTCTGTGAATGTGGGCGCGTCTGTGAGGTTTGTCTGTGAATGTGGGCGCGTCTGTGAGGTTTATATGTGAATGTGGACTCATCAGTGAGGTATGCATGTGAATGTGGGCATGTCTGTGACGTTTGTGAATGTGGGAGCATCTGTAAGGTTTGTATGGGAATGTGGGTGCGTGTGTGAGGTTTGTATGGGAATGTGGGCACGTCTGTGAAGTTTGTCTGTGAATGTGGACGCGTCTGTGAGGTTTGTCTGGGAATGTGGGCACGTCTGTGAAGTTTGTCTGTGAATGTGGACGCGTCTGTGAGGTTTGTCTGTGAATGGGGGCGTGTCTGTGAGGTTTGTCTGTGAATGGGGGCGCGTCTGTGAGGTTTGTCTGTGAATGGGGGCGCGTCTGTGAGGTTTGTATGGGAATGTGGGCGCGTCTGTGAGGTTTGTATGGGAATGTGGGCGCGTCTGTGAGGTTTGTATGGGAATGTGGGCGCGTCTGTGAGGTTTGTATGGGAATGTGGGCGCGTCAGTGAGGTTTGTCTGTGAATGTGTGCGGGTCCGTGAGGTTTGTATGTGAATGTGGGTGTGTCACTGAGGTTTCTCTGCGAATGTGGGTGCGTCTGTGAGGTTTTTTATGTGAATGTGGGCGCGTCTGTGAGGTTTGTATGTGAATGTGGGCATGTCTGTAAGGTTTGTATGTGGGTGTGTCCGTGAGGTTTGTATGTGAATGTGGACGCGTCAGTGAGGTTTGTCTGTGAATCTGGGCATGTCTGTGAGGTTTGTATGTGAATGTGTGCGTGTCCGTGAGGTTGGCGTGTGAATGTGGGCGCGTCTGTGAAGTTTGTATGTGAATATGGGCATGGCTGTAAGGTTTGTATCTGAATGTGGGCATGGCTGTAAGGTTTGTATGGGAATGTGGGCGCGTCTGTGAGGTTTGTCTGTGAATGTGGGCACGTCTGTGATGTTTGTCTGTGAATGTGGGCATGTCTGTGAGGTTTGTTTGTGAATGTGGGCGCATCTGTGAGGTTTGTATGGGAATGTGGGCGTGTCTGTGAGGTTTGTTTATGAATGTGGGCGTGTGTGAGTTATTTGTGTGAAAGTGGGTGTGTCCATGAGGTTTGTATGTGAAAGTGGGCAAGTCTGTGAGGTTTGTATGGGAATGTGGGTGTGTCAGTGAGGTTTGTCTGTGAATGTGGGTGCGTCTGTGAGGTTTGTCTGTGAATGTGGGCGCGTCTGTGAGGTTTGTCTGTGAATGTGGGCGCGTCTGTGAGGTTTGTCTGTGAATGTGGGCGTGTCCGTGAGGTTTGTATGTGAATGTGGGTGTGCCAGTGAGGTTTGTCTGTGAATGTGGGTGCGTTTGTGAGGTTTGTATGTGAATGTGGGCGTGTCTGTGATGTTTGTATGTGAATGTGGGCGTGATTATGAGTCCAATGAGTGTCTGGGTGTTTATAAATAGAAATGTGACTGTGTCTTTCTTCCATTCATTCTGCTCTACAGTCTCATTACAGACGTTATTTTTCTCTTTACTTCTTATTAGTTTGTGCTTAATTTTAACCTGAGCAGTCCTCTGAGACTCTCTCCCACTTTTATTGTCCTCTCAGGTTTAATTAGCTTCTTTCCACAAATCCATGCTCTGCACTTGTATGTTTCCTTTCATTGTACAATATTTACACAATAAAGTGCCGAGAGTATTTATAGGTCTCACGCTACGTGACTGATCTCCATGCCTGTTATTTCCGCAGTTCCATCATTACCGGCCTCCAGCAGCACCTTTCCTTTTAATATGCTAATGCTGATGTGCATTAGCTCGTTGGGTAACCGTGAGCCACTCAAATCCAACACTCACACAAATCTGTGAATCAAAAAATCAGGCCGGACGCACTGAATAGTGCAGGATTGGAATGGTTTCGAATTCATCAGGTCTCTTTCGCAATTTATCTCTTCTTATACACACACACACACACACACACACACACACACACACACACACACACCTGACGAACAAAGTGATGTGATGGTGCTCTGTAATCATGGCACGTGTGTGTGTGTTCATGTTTCACAAAGTCTGATGCAAAAGTGAAGCTCAGCACTAAATGAAAAAGTTCATTATGGTCCTGCCAAGGTGAGTGCAAATGATCTCATCCCAAACCCCTTCAAAAGAGAGAGAATGTGTGTGTATTTGTTAGATAAAAAGACCCAGTGTGTGTGTGTGAGGGGTTTCAGAAAAGACAAGGGCAGTCGAGTTAATTGTGCCGTTCTGTAAAATGACCCTTATCTGTTTCTTCATATGAAGCCATGCAGCTTCAGAACTCCTCATATTTTCCCCCTGTCAGCAGTGTGTGTGTGTGTGTGTGTGTGTGACCTCTATCTATTGGATGTGAGCTGGTGGATTAGACTTTTATCTGGGTGTTTCTCTCAGTACGTGTGTGTGTGTGTGTGTACTAAAGTCAGGTTCAAGTAGAATCACAAACTTCTCCTGGAAAGCAATTTCATATTAATGATGTGTTTATTTGGTTTTGTGCTTATGTTTAGTATCTGAAACTCTCATCTTTATCGAAACATCTAAATCTAAAAATCCTGACATGTGGTTCATGTTTGTGCACTTGACCTGATTAATGTCTTAAACAAGTCATGAAGTTTCAGAGTCCTGTGACTTTGAAGCGTAAACTCCTCTGTCCTGAAGACGTCGCCAAAGATTTAAGGAAGACTCCTTCCATCAATATAATGATTGCATGTTTAATCCATTGATCTGAAGTATCTACCACACAAGTCACTGCGAATAAGCTTTTACTATAGAAACGATAATGTATTAGAGCGAGTGCATTAACAGAGTGTAAACCTGTGATTCAGAACTCAACAGTGCTGTGGTGCGAGATTATAAAAGAATATCCCAGCTGCTGTTAAGAGAGAGTTGAGAAAAATAGCGGACTTTCAAGACTTTGCCTCCAAATCTTTCCTCCAACTATCCATCCTTCTATCATGTGCAGCTTATCCTGTGCAAGGTTGGGGGAAACTGGAGCCTATCCCAACTGACTATGGGCGAGAGGCAGGGTACACCCTGGACAAGTCGCCAGATCATCACAGGTCCTCCAACTATGTCATTTTCAATTATTGAGAAAAGAGGCAGTGGTGGTTCAATGGTTAATACTCTGGGTTACTGACCAGAAGGTTGGAGATTCAAGTCCCATCAATGCCAGGCTGCCACTGTTGGGCCCTTGAGCATGGTCCTTAACCCTCTCTGTTCTAGGGGGTGCTGAACCTGTACTCTGGCCCCAACTTCCTAACAAGCTGGGATACACAAAGAAGAGAATTCCACTCTCAATTAACATAGGGTCATTTTGTTAATGATAGCTTGATTTCAGTGTCTGGAATCCTGCTACAAGATTTCTGACACCAGGACATACTTTTACAAGTATGAAAGAACAAACAATGGAGACATTATTTAGCACTGAGGAGAGATTGGTATTTGCAGTAAAGAACTGGCAATATCTGATGCTGAGTGTCGAAAACAATAAGAGAGAGAAAGAGTTGAAAAAGTGGAACTTTGCAATCATGAGGCTGAAACAGAAACTCTGGAGAGACAGGATGAGAGAAGGAGAGAAGTGTAGCCATAAAATTAGCTGAAGCTATTTAGCACCAGGTGGGCCAGCGCCCACCCATAGATGAACCTGCCAAAGCTCCTAAAATCCTTTCACTTTATAGATACAGTGCAAACAAAATGGACAACTTCTTGCAGTGCCATGAGGGATCTGCTGAGACTGCAGGATGACCCAGAATTGGATGGGCAGCCATACTCAGTGCAGTCTTGATGGTGAAAGTTTTATTCAAAGATGCAGCAGTGTGTTATCCCAAGACAAAGGAAGCCATAATGAGGTGATATGACTTCACCACAACAGGAACAGACTCCAAAGGGCATGGCTGGTGTTGTGCCCCAGTATATGGTTGAAAGCTATGCTATACCAGGAGATAGTGAAGGTCCTGTGCAATATGTTAAGGGGTCATGAAATATTTCCTTGGGTTTGTAAAGACCCAGGACATTTCAAAGGTATTCCAGTGGACCTGTTCATCAGTGATCAGTCTGTTATGTTGATTCCAACTGATTTGGAAGCACAGCTATGTGAGATGGGATGAGCATGTGTTTGCACAGGTGGTAGATCATTTTTTTTTTGATAGCTCATGGAAGAAATTCTGTCTGGAAAAACAGAAAACCAAAATTATAGGACAGAAGCTCTTGGAGCTCTCTGTGGAAGAAAACAGTGAAAAACCTACAGCTTTTCATCTGTAATACACAAGGCCACAAGAAGAAGGTGAAATGCAGGGTGTAATAAGGCAGGGCACATTGTACACAAATATTATGCAAGCAGTGCCCATCCAAAGAAAACCACAAGGATGCTATCAACCTGGGAGTGGAGGCAGGATCCATCCGTCCATTATCCGTAACCACTTATCCTGTGCAGGGTTGTGGGCAATCTGGAGCCTACTCCAGCTGACTATGGGCAAGAGGCAGGGTACACCCTGGACAAGTCACCAGGTCATCACGGGGCTGACACATAGAGACAAACAACCATTCACACCTACAGTCAATTTAGAGCCACCAATTAGCCTAACCTGCATGTTTTTCGACTGTGGGGGAAACCGGAGCACCCAGAGGAAACCCATGCAGACACGGGGAGAACATGCAAACTCCACACAGAAAAGCCACTAGGCTTGAACCCAGAACTTTCTTGCTGTGAAGCCACAGGGCTAACCACTACACCACCATGCCACCTGTGGTGGCAGGATTCAAACTCTAAAATAGAGCAAATGAGCCAAGTTTTAAGGTTTCTGTACATTACATTCACATAGCAGGAAGGTTCACCTTGCAGGGGGTAGGCTAGTTTTATAGTTCTGATAGCAGACAAGGTTGTAGAGACATGATGCAATGGAAAAGAACTCTCAGCAAGGATCTGTCCATAAGTGCATTGCTATAAGTTGCTCATCTCAGGGTGCTTAATGTCCTGAAGGTCAAGATCTATGACAACCCTTTCCTTAAGGCACAGGTTTCCAACACTGATCCTGGAAAACTCCATATCCTGCACTTTTTAGTCCACATTTTCTCTCTAATTTCCTGTAGTATGCTCTGGCCCCATCCCAATGCGGCATGGTGATGTAGCTTACAGAAGGTTATGGTCGCTGAACTGCTGGCTGTCCAGGTGGTGCTCTGAAATCAGTGTGGGCTTTATAGATAATTGGGCTAATTTTGAGGGCACTGATGGCCTGTTTGGGCGGGACGGTATCCATCCCACTCGGGAAGGTGCTGCTCTCATTTCCTGCAGCATAGGTCATAGTCTCAGAACAGGCCTAGTTAATTCCTGACAATCTTGATCTAATACTAACATTCGGGTTAAACATAGAAAATATAGTCACACTTCCACAGTCTGAAGTTCTCAGATCATTATCTCATCTCATTCAAACTGTGTCTGAATAATAATATATGCACCTCACCATGCTACTGTATTAAACGTACATTCACATCAACTACTGCACAGAGCTTTATAAATGATCTCCCAGACTTATCAACTTTGATTGGGTCACTGTCAGCCCCTGCAGAACTTGATCAAGCAACTGAATGCTTAGAGTCAACATTCTGCCATACCTTAGATAATGTAGCTCCTCTTGAAATGAAAGTGGTCAGAGACAAAAAATTAGCACCCTGGTATAATGATGACACTCACACATTAAAACAGACCACTCAAAAATTGGAACATAAATGGCGTCAAACAAAATTGGTAGTGTTTAAATTAGCGAGGAAGGAGAGCTTCCTGAACTATAGAACAGCTCTTAGTGCTGCGAGATCAACATATCTCTCCTCCCTAATACAACCCCAATTCCAAAAAAATTGGGACAAAGTATAAATTGTAAATAAAAACGGAATGTAATAATTTACCAATCTCAAAAACTGATTGTGGCAGCGGGGGCATGGTCAAGCATCGGTCTGTGACAGGAGGGCGGAGTCAGGGAAGGTAAGTGGCAGAATCACTACACCTGTTGTTAATTAATGTGTTTGTGTGTCTTTCCAGTGACTGCGCCCTATTTAAGGAGAGAGAGTGAGAGCAGAGGGAGCTCTCTCCTCAACCAGCTGACTGGTGTGTGTGTGTGTGTGTGTGTGTGTGTGTGCGCGCGCGCGCATATTGGCTGAAAAGCTGAATAAAAGCCAGTTTTGTGAACTCAGTTCTGTCCTGCCGCCCTTCTGTGCTCCACCCACCTACACAGACCGATGCTTGACCACGCCCCCACTGCCACACTGATATTGTATTCACAATAGAACATAGACAACATATTAAATGTCGAAAGTGAGACATTTTGAAATTTCATGCCAAATATTGGCTCATTTGAAATTTCATGACAGCAACACATCTCAAAAAAGTTGGGACAGGGGCAATAAGAGGCTGGAAAAGTTAAAGGTACAAAAAAGGAACAGCTGGAGGACGAAATTGCAACTCATTAGGTCAATTGGCAATAGGTCATTAACATGACTGGGTATAAAAAGAGCATCTTGGAGTGGCAGCGGCTCTCAGAAGTAAAGATGGGAAGAGGATCACCAATCCCCCTAATTCTGTGCCGACAAATAGTGGAGCAATATCAGAAAGGAGTTCGACAGTGTAAAATTGCAAAGAGTTTGAACATATCATCATCTACAGTGCATAATATCATCAAAAGATTCAGAGAATCTGGAAGAATCTCTGTGCGTAAGGGTCAAGGCCGGAAAACCATACTGGGTGCCAGTGATCTTCAGGCCCTTAGATGGCACTGCATCACATACTGTACAGGCATGCTTCTGTATTGGAAATCACAAAATGGGCTCAGGAATATTTCCAGAGAACATTATCTGTGAACACAGTTCACCATGCCATCCGCCGTTGCCAGCTAAAACTCTATAGTTCAAAGAAGAAGCCGTATCTAAACGTGATCCAGAAGCGCAGATGTCTTCTCTGGGCCAAGGCTCATTTAAAATGGACTGTGGCAAAGTGGAAAACTGTTCTGTGGTCAGACGAATCAAAATTTGAAGTTCTTTATGGAAATCAGGGACGCCATGTCATTCGGACTAAAGAGGAGAAGGACAACCCAAGTTGTTATCAGCGCTCAGTTCAGAAGCCTGCATCTCTGATGGTATGGGGTTGCATTAGTGCGTGTGGCATGGGCAGCTTACACATCTGGAAAGACACCATCAATGCTGAAAGGTATATCCAGGTTCTAGAGCAACATATGCTCCCATCCAGACGACGTCTCTTTCAGGGAAGACCTTGCATTTTCCAACATGACGATGCCAAACCACATACTGCATCAATTACAGCATCATGGCTGCGTAGAAGAAGGGTCCGGGTACTGAACTGGCCAGCCTGCAGTCCAGATCTTTCACCCATAGAAAACATTTGGCGCATCATAAAACGGAAGATACGACAAAAAAGACCTAAGACAGTTGAGCAACTAGAATCCTACATTAGACAAGAATGGGTTAACATTCCTATCCCTAAACTTGAGCAACTTGTCTCCTCAGTCCCCAGACGTTTACAGACTGTTGTAAAGAGAAAAGGGGATGTCTCACAGTGGTAAACATGGCCTTGTCCCAACTTTTTTGAGATGTGTTGTCATGAAATTTAAAAATCACCTAATTTTTCTCTTTAAATGATACATTTTCTCAGTTTAAACATTTGATATGTCATCTATGTTCTATTCTGAATAAAATATGGAATTTTGAAACTTCCACATCATTGCATTCTGTTTTTATTTACAATTTGTACTTTGTCCCAACATTTTTGGAATCAGGGTTGTAGAAGATAACAAAAATAATCCTAGATTCCTATTTAATACTGAAGCAAAATTAACCAGGAATAAGTCCACTATAGACACATGCACACCTGCAGTATGTAGTAGCATCGACTTCATGAATTTTGTTAATGACAAATTTGAGAATATCCAACAATAAATTCAAACGACTAATTTAAGGTCAGACAATGTAAGTGACTCTGTAGTTAACAATATAACTGTATCAGATCATCAATTAGAATGTTTTACTCCCCTAAAAGAAACTGAATTACTTTCATTAATCTTGGCATCAAAAGCCTCAACTTGTGTACTAGATCCCTTACCTACACATCTATTCAAACAGATAATACCTGAAGTAATTGAACCGCTTCTAAAAATGATAAATTCTTCTCTTACGATTGGCTATGTACCCAAATCCTTTAAACTAGCAGTTATCAATCCCCTGATTAAAAAACCTGACCTTGATCCCTGTCAGCTGTCCAATTATCGGCCAATATCAAACCTCCCCTTTATCTCTAAGATCCTTGAAAAAGCTGTGGCACAGCAGTTATGCTCATATTTACATAGGAATAACATCCATGAAATGTATCAGTCAGGATTTAGACCTCATCATAGCACAGAGACAGCTCTGGTTAAAGTAGTAAACGACCTCCTGTTGGCGTCTGATCAGGGCTGTGTCTTGCTGCTTGTGTTGCTTGACCTTAGTGCAGCATTTGATACCATTGATCATTCCATTCTTCTGGATAGACTAGAAAATGTTGTGGGAGTTAAGGGAACGGCCTTCTCCTGGCTCAGCTCTTGTTTAACTGATCGCTGTCAGTATGCTGATATAAATGGTGATATTTCTAGACGTACTGAGGTAAAGTTTAGTGTTCCACAAGGTTCTGTCTTGGGTCCACTGCTTTTTTCCTTATATAATAATAATAATAATGATAATAAGTTCAACTTATATAGCGCCTTTCAAGAAACCCAAGGACGCTTTACAATTATAGACAAAGAAAAAAATAATAATTAAAAATAATAAATAAATAAATAATAAAAAATAAAAAGTCCACCAAGTAGGAGTCAGGATGTAATTCCAGTGGTGTAGCAGCCACAGTCCCACCAAAAGGCGCATGAAAATGAGTCCCACATCTCCAGCACAGCCGCCATAACGCCGTCAGCCACATTGCTCAAACACCACGCCATGGATCCACAAAGCGAGCAGAGAAGCTCCGCCACACAGAGCGCTGGTGTGTCCCAAACCGCCTGCACAGCCGCCGCGACGCCACCGAGCAACATCGCTCGGAACATCACGCCAAGCATTAAAGGGCAGAGCACTGGACAACCACGAATGTTAAATGAGCAGCGAGCTCACTGCAGTCCACAGCTGGGAGCACAGGCATCACCCACAGCGAACCAAGGCCTAGAGGGAACCAACACCCAAAACTGGGTCCAGAGCTACACCACAACCGGCGGACAAAACACTCAAACAAACATCAAACTACACAAACACACAGAAAAAAAAAATAAAATGAAAATTGAAAAAGAAATAAAATAAAAAAAAGCCACATATATGTTGCCTCTGGGTGATTATTATTCGAAAAGATTGTATTAGTTTTCACTGTTATGCTGATGACACACAGTTGTATGTTTCTGCAAAACCTGATGAGAGACACAAGCTTAATAGAATTGAGGAATGTGTAAAGGACATTAGACACTGGATGCTTATTAACTTCCTTCTGCTTAACTCTGACAAGACTGAAGTACTTGTACTAGGACCACATGCAGCTAGAAGTAAGTTTTCTGATTACACAATAACTCTGGATGGCCTTTCTTCTTCACGTGCAGCAGTAAAAGACCTCGGAGTGATTATTGACCCCAGTCTTTCATTCAAAACTCACATTGATAACATTACCCGGATAGCTTTCTTTCATCTCAGAAATATTGCTAAGATAAGAAATTTAATGTCACTACGTGACGCAGAAAAACTAGTTCATGCTTTCGTTACCTCCAGGTTGGATTATTGTAATGCCTTACTGTCTGGATGTTCCAATAAGTGCATAAACAAGCTCCAGTTAGTTCAAAATGCAGCAGCAAGAGTCCTTACTAGAACTAGAAAACATGACCACATCACCCCTGTCTTATCCACACTGCATTGGCTCCCAATCAAATTTTGTATTGATTATAAAGTACTACTATTGACCTTTAAAGCACTGAATGGTCTTGCATCACAGTACCTGAGTGAACTTCTGCTCGTCTATGACCCACCACACCTACTTAGATCAAAAGGTGCAGGCTATCTGCTGGTACCTTGTATAGTGAAGGCTACATCAGGGGGCAGAGCCTTTTCTTACAAAGCCCCACAGTTTTGAAACAGCCTTCCAAGTAGTGTTCGGGAATCAGACACAGTCTCAGCGTTTAAGTCTCAGCTGAAAACATATGTGTTTAGTCAAGCCTTTTGTTAATAGTGTTTATGAGGTAAAGGTGTAGATCTGGAGGGTCCTCAGACATAGAGTGTTTTGGTAAACTGGGATGTATGGATGCTGTCAGTCCCCACTCGCTTGCTCACTTGAGTTTGTTGACGGTGTAGTGGCTGCTGCTTTGTGTCCTGGGGCTCCCTCATGCCTGTGTTACCTTCTGGCTCTCCCCTTTTAGTTATGCTGTCATAGTTAGTTGCCGGAGTCCCTGCTTGTACTCAGTGCAATATGTATATTGTTCCTACTTATTCAGGTGACATTGGGTAATACCTAACAACCTGTGTTTTCTCTCTCCCACTCCTCCCCCCCAAATCTGTCCCTCTGAGTTACATATTGGTCCTGGTATCGAGATGCTGACCTCTTCTGCTCCTCGGACCTGCTTGATCCATCCTGGTGCCCTGTGTCTGGTTGGAGTCTCATTGCATCGCTGCTGTGGAGGACGGCCCCATGAGGACAGTTGAAAGTCACACCTGGAGGACGCTCTGAACTCTTACAGTCATAGTTTTATGGCTGAGGACTACAGTTGACTTGCTAACTTTAGGACTGCAGTTGTCATGAACAGTTTTTCACTCAAGTTTCCATCAATGAAGAGTTTATAACATCAATGAAACTGATTTCATGTTAAAACTGTTATTATAGTCGTGCTGTCTGTTGTTGCCCAAATGAGAATGGGTTCTCTTTTGAGTCTGGTTCCTCTCGAGGTTTCTTCCTCATGTCGTCTGAGGGAGTTTTTCCTTGCCACCATCGCCACAGGCTTGCTCGTTGGGGATAGATTAGGGATAAAATTAGATCATGTTTTAAGTCATTCAAATTCTGTAAAGGTGCTTTGCGACAATGTTTATTGTTAAAAGTGCTATACAAATAAACTTGACTTGACTAATTTGGTCTTGGCCTTGGCCATTTCCCACCCATCAGCCAGCTTTCCTCATCATACAACAGCTATGAACCAGGGAGAGTGAAGGCAAACACATGTTTCCACTAATAGACATAAAGCCAACCAAGGGTATCTTCTCAATCCTTGACTCATGCTGTGTCACAGAGCAAATATAACACTCTCAGAGGAAAATTCTGTCCATCTTCTTGTACTCAACGATGCACATGATTGGCTATTCTTGCTGTGATTGACAGGGAGAGAGATTACATCCCTTGTAACCAGATGGCACAGCCATGGCTGGATGTTGCATCATCAGGATTCAAGCTCACGATCTCTGGAAAATAGGGTGAACAATGCTTTTCTGTTGCACCACTTGTTGTGTTAAAGTGGGTCTGTTAGAGCAAGGAAAGCACTAAAATATACTGGTATGTGAACTCACAATTGTCCAATTAGCTGCCCATAGCTCTAACCACTACGCCACCATCACCTGACAACTTGACAACTTGCACAACAGTAAGTAATATTTTTGAAAAAAAATTTCATTCAGTAGCAGGAAGCACTTATCATAGTCAAAGTCATGAAGAATCTGTAGTCTACCCCAGGAACAATGGGTGTTAGGTGGGATTAGACCCTGGATGAGATGCCAGTCCAGCACAGGGCACCATGCACACACTCATTCACACTCGATTACAGTGGCAATTTAGTACAGCCATCCCACCTACTGACACTGAGAGAAATTTGGTCAGTTGTGGAATCATGAACACTGACTTTAACTGAGGCAAGTGAGACCTGTAGTTCTTTAGATGTTCATTGGGGTTCATTTGTGACCTCCTGGATCAGTTGTCAAAGCGCTCTTAGTTGAATTTTGGAAGGCCAGCCACTCCTAGGAAGGTTCGCCACAGTTCCAAGTTTTTTTTTTTCATTTTTGATAATGGCTCTCACTGTGGTTCACTGGAGTCCTAGAGCCTTGGTAATAGCTTTGTAACCCTTTACAGACTGATAGATTTCAATTACTTTGTTGCGCATCTGTTCTTGTAACTCTTTACTTCGTGGCATCTTTTAGAAATCTATTAGCCTACTTCACATTGCCAGCCTGCTTCTATTTATGTGATTATTTAGATTGAACAGGTCTGGCAGTAATCATGCCTGGGTGTGGCTCATGAAATTGAACCCAATTATCAATTAAATTTGATTCATTGTTTGATTGGTTAAGGTTGATTGGTTGAGGGGGTAATGACTTTTTCACATAGGGCCAGGTAGTGTTGGGCAATTGTTTTTCAATCAGTAAATGAAATCATCATTTGAAAACTGCATTTTGTGTTTACTTGGGCTATCTTTGCTGAAGGGGTGGTGTACTGGTTAGCGCTGTCGCCTCACAGCAAGAAGGTCCGGGTTCGAGCCCTGTGACCAGCGAGGGCCTTTCCGTGCGGAGTTTGCATGTTCTCCCCGTGTCTGCGTGGGTTTCCTCTGGGTGCTCTGGTTTCCCCCACAATCCAAAGACATGCAGGTTAGGTTAACTAGTGGCTCTAAATTGACCGTAGGTGTGAATGGTTGTCTGTGTCTATGTGTCAGCCCTGTGATGACCTAGCGACTTGTCCAGGGTGTACCCCGCCTTTCGCCCGTAGTCAGCTGGGATAGACTCCAGCTTGCCTGCGACCCTGTAGAACAGGATAAAGCGGATAGAGATGATGAGATGATATCTTTGCTGAATATTAAAATTATGAAGCATTTAAGTGTGACAAATATACAAAAATAGAATAAATCAGGGGGCGGCATAGTGGTATAGTGGTTCGCACTGTCGCCTCACAGCAAGACGGTCCTGGGTTCGAGCCCAGTGGCTGACGGAGGCCTTTCTGTGTGGAGTTTGCATGTTCTCCCTGTGTCTGTGTGGGTTTCCTCCACAATTCAAAGACATGCTGTTAGGACTAGGACTGTTTTGGCCTCTAGAGGCCGCTGTTATTTCCTTTTCATGTCATGTTTATTTTGGCCTCTAGAGGCCGCCACTGTTCCTGTGTCTTGTGTTTGTGTTAATTGCCTAATTATCTTCACCTGTGTCCTTAATTAGTTTGTCTATTTATACCCCTGAGTTCAGTCCTCTTGTCACGGAGTCTTTGTGCTGTTATGTTTATCTCCAGTTTCCTTTGTACTGTGTTTTTTGATCTTCTTAGCTTTTGAATTTTTGCACTTTGCTTTTCTTTTGGATTATACTCTTTGGTTTTTTTTTGTCTTTTGTTTTGCCCTGTATATAGTGTATATAGTTTAAATAAACCTTTTGATTCTTTTTCTACTTCCGCCTCACGCCTCTGCATTTGAGTCATCCCCCTGGTGGCCTAGTGGGGGTTTGCTGGATTATCACACCAACGAACCAGGTTCAAATCCCAGCAAAACCCTAACAGAAAGACTCCGTCATGACCGACTCAGCAGAGGCTGCTTCAACTCTCTACCCGGCCAACCTTCAGGGAATTATGGCAGCTTTGACACGCTTCGGAGCGACCATGGACGCTCATGGACGTACGCTCACCAGCCAACGTGAGGCCCTCGCTCGCCACGAGGAACTGCTTCAGCAAATTGGGAAAACCCTGGCACAGCTGACATCTCTGCCTGCATCTCCTGCTCCTGATCCAGTTCCTGCTCCTGATCCAGCTCCCACTCCTGCTCCAGTGCCTCCTGCAATGCTGCCTTCTTCACCTCGCGAACCCAGCCTTCCTGCACCACAGAGGTATGACGGCAAGCACAGTGAGTGCCGAGAGTTCCTTACCCAGTGTCAACTCACCTTTGAGCTTCAGCCTACCACCTACACTACGGATCGCCGCAAGATTGCCTTTGTGATCACCTTATTAGCTGGTAAGGCGCGAGCCTGGGCTACTGCTATCTGGCAAAGACAGGGACCTGAGTGCTTTGATTTCCAGCTGTTTTCTGAAGAGATGCTTCGGGTCTTCGATCAGGCAGACATCAGTACCGACGCAGCCCGAAAGCTCATGTCCATCCGGCAAGGAGGAAGCGTCGCAGATTACGCCATCTCATTCCGAACACTCGCAGCAGTAAGTGGATGGAACGAGACTGCCCTGGTGTCAGCCTTCCACCATGGTCTGTCTGACCCCATCAAGGACGGTCTGGCCTCTATTGGATGCCCAAGTGACCTCGAAACCCTCATCTCACATGCTATTCGTCTGGACAACAGGATGAGAGAACGCCACCAAGCCTTGAGCCCCCCCAGCCTCCCTACCTCTACCTGGAGACCGTCTACCTCCTTCAGTGACTGTCCAGAACCCATGCAAGTGGGTCGTACTCGCCTCTCCGCATCTGAGAGGGAGCGCAGAAGGAGGGACAAGTGCTGCATCTACTGTGGCAAGCCTGGTCACTTCCGAGCATCATGTCCCGAACTCTTGGGAAAAGGACAGCCCCGTCCAGCCGAGGGAGGGTTGTGACGGGGCCTACCCTCTCTCCCGGACTCCCTGGCCAAGGAATCTACATCCCGGTCTCCATCTCCTGGGGTGAGTCTGTCCACTCTTGTCAAGCTTTGATAGACTCAGGGGCGGCTGGGAACTTTATGGACATTCACTTCGCCCAAAGCATCAATATTCCGACTGCACCTCTTGAAGTCCCACTGTCTGTGTCTGCCCTCGATGGCCAAGCGTTAGGTGATGGAAGAGTCACCCAAGTTACTTCTCCAGTTTTCCTCCAGTCTCAAGGTCACAAGGAAGAAATCTCCCTGCACCTGATTCCTTCACCTGAGTTCCCAGTTATTCTAGGCCTTCCTTGGCTTACTCGCCACAACCCTCGCATAGACTGGGTAACAAGCCAGGTTGTGGAATGGGGCCCTGCATGCCATGCCTCTTGTCTTCTCTCTAGCTCTCCTGTGTCTCCTGCCGAGCCCCCTGATCTCACCGAGTTATCTCAAGTTCCCACAGAGTACTGGGATCTCAAGGAGGTATTCAGCAAGAGCAGGGCCGCCGTTCTTCCTCCGCACCGGGCCTACGACTGTGCCATCGACTTGCTCCCTGGGACTACCCCTCCTCGTGGCAGACTGTTTTCACTCTCTCAGCCAGAACGCAAGGCCATGGAGGAATACCTCAAAGATGCCCTGGTCTCTGGGTTTATTCGACCCTCCACTTCACCTGCTGGAGCCGGCTTCTTCTTTGTCGGCAAGAAGGATGGGGGGCTCCGACCATGTATTGATTACAGGGGCCTGAATAAGATCACTGTGCGCAACCGATATCCCCTTCCGCTGATGTCCACAGCTTTCGACCTGCTCCAAGGCGCCACCGTCTTCACCAAGTTGGACCTACGGAACGCATACCACCTCATCCGTATCCGACAGGGAGACGAGTGGAAGACTGCCTTTAACACCCCGTCTGGGCACTACGAATACCAGGTGATGCCCTTCGGACTCACCAACGCACCAGCTGTTTTTCAGGCCCTAATCAACGACGTCTTAAGGGACATGATTAACCTATACGTTTTTGTCTACCTCGATGACATCCTTATCTTTTCCAAGACCGTGCAGGAGCACCGCCACCATGTCCGCCAGGTTCTCCAGAGGCTGCTACAGAACAATCTGTTCGCCAAGGCCCAGAAATGCGAATTTCATGTTCCCGAGGTCTCCTTTCTGGGATTTATTGTACGGACAGGCCAACTCCAAATGGACCCTGCCAAGACCCTGGCCGTCCGGGATTGGCCTACTCCCAAGTCCGTTAAGGAGGTTCAGCGGTTCTTAGGATTCGCTAACTTCTACCGCAAGTTCATCAGGAACTTCAGTTCTGTGGCAGCACCCATGTCAGACCTCACCAAAGGGACAGGTGGATCTTATGGCTGGTCTCCTCAGGCAGAAAAGGCGTTCAAAGACCTCAAGGACCGCTTCTGCACGGCACCCATTCTGGTTCTCCCGGACACCTCCCAACCATTCATCGTGGAGGTGGACGCCTCGGACAGTGGTGTCGGCGCGGTGCTCTCTCAACGTTCGGAAGGTAAGCTGCACCCCTGCGCTTACTTCTCCCACCGCCTGAGTCCTGCTGAGTCCCGGTACGATGTGGGGGATCGAGAACTGCTAGCGGTCAAACTGGCCCTTGAGGAGTGGAGGCACTGGCTGGAGGGAGCACAACATCCATTCCTGGTTTGGACTGACCACAAGAACCTGGAGTACCTCCAGCAAGCCAAGAGACTGAACCCTCGACAGGCTAGGTGGGCCCTGTTTTTCAGTCGGTTTGACTTCACCCTCTCATACCGCCCCGGCTCCAAGAACACCAAACCTGACGCACTGTCCAGACTGTTCTCTGCCACTAACAGGGAGAATGAAGTCGGGCCTATTATCCCTGTGTCCCGGATTGTGGCCCCTGTCCGCTGGGGTATTGAGGAGGCTGTCCGACGAGCCCAACGCCAGGACCCCGGTCCTGGGACGGGGCCACCAGGCCTCTTGTACGTCCCACATCAAGCCCGGGCCAAGGTTCTCCAGTGGGGTCACTCTTCCCCTCTCACCGCCCACCCGGGAGCTCGGAGGACCCTGGACTTCCTGAAAAGACGCTTCTGGTGGCCTAACATGGAGAAGGAAGTAAGGTCATTTGTCCTGTCCTGTGAGGTTTGCACCAGAACCAAGAACCCACGACAGCGTCCCCAGGGTCTCCTGCATCCTCTGACCATTCCCCGGCGTCCCTGGTCCCACTTGGCAGTCGACTTTATCACGGGTCTTCCTGAGTCACAAGGTAACACGGTCATTTTGGTCTTAGTTGACAGATTCTCCAAGGCCTGCCGCTTCATACCACTGTGCAAACTCCCCTCTGCTCTTGAAACTGCGAAACTTTTGTTTAATCATGTCTTCCGAGTCTTTGGTCTTCCACAGGACATCGTCTCAGACCGAGGGCCCCAGTTCTCCTCCCGAGTGTGGCACGGGTTCTGCAAGGTCATCGGAGCCACTGCCAGCCTCTCCTCTGGGTTTCACCCACAGTCCAATGGTCAGACGGAGAGGCTCAACCAGGACCTGGAAACCACCCTGCGAGGCCTGGCTATGGATAACCCGACATCGTGGAGCACCTGGCTGCCATGGGCGGAGTACGCCCACAACACCCTGCAGTCATCGGCCACCAAGCTGTCGCCATTCCAGTGCCAATTCGGGTTCCAGCCACCTCTGTTCCCGGACCAGGAGGAGGACGCGGGGGTGCCCTCGGTCAACCAATATGTGAGACGGTGTCGCAAGACCTGGAGCAAGGTCAGGAAGACCCTCATACAGACCTCCAGAACCAACCAGACTCAGGCCAACCGCCATAGAAGACCTGCACACGCTTTCCGCCCTGGGCAGCGTGTTTGGCTGTCCACTAAGGACCTTCCACTGCGGGTGGAGAACCGCAAGCTTGCTCCTCGCTACATTGGCCCCTTCAAGGTGGTGCACAGGGTGAACCCTGTCTCTTACCGGCTCCAGTTGCCCCGGACTCTGAGGATCAACCCCACTTTCCATGTTTCCCTGTTACGGCCCGTACTGACGTCTACGTATGCCCCTGCCCCTAGGAACCCCCCACCCCCCCGCATCTTCCAGGGGCAGACTGTGTTCACTGTGAATCACCTGCTTGACTCCCGCCGGGTCCGCGGCGGGTTGCAATATCTGGTGGACTGGGAGGGCTATGGTCCTGAGGAGCGCTGCTGGGTTCCTGCTCGGGATGTCCTTGATAAAGAACTATGTCGGGACTTCCATTCGGCCCATCCGGATCGCCCTGGGAACGTCAGGAGACGCTCCTAGAGGGGGGGGTCCTGTTAGGACTAGGACTGTTTTGGCCTCTAGAGGCCGCTGTTATTTCCTTTTCATGTCATGTTTATTTTGGCCTCTAGAGGCCGCCACTGTTCCTGTGTCTTGTGTTTGTGTTAATTGCCTAATTATCTTCACCTGTGTCCTTAATTAGTTTGTCTATTTATACCCCTGAGTTCAGTCCTCTTGTCACGGAGTCTTTGTGCTGTTATGTTTATCTCCAGTTTCCTTTGTACTGTGTTTTTTGATCTTCTTAGCTTTTGAATTTTTGCACTTTGCTTTTCTTTTGGATTATACTCTTTGGTTTTTTTTTGTCTTTTGTTTTGCCCTGTATATAGTGTATATAGTTTAAATAAACCTTTTGATTCTTTTTCTACTTCCGCCTCACGCCTCTGCATTTGAGTCATCCCCCTGGTGGCCTAGTGGGGGTTTGCTGGATTATCACACCAACGAACCAGGTTCAAATCCCAGCAAAACCCTAACACATGCAGGTTAGGCTAATTGGTGGCTCTAAATTGACCGTGAGTGTGAATGGTTGTTTGTCTCTATATGTCAGCCCTGCGATGACCTGGTGACTTGTCCAGGGTGTACCCTGCCTCTTGCCCATAGTCAGCTGGGATAGGCTCCAGCTTGCCTGTGACCCTGGATAAGTGGTTACGGATAATGGATGGAATAAATCAGGAAGGGGGCATATACTTTTTTCACAGCACTGTATCAATCCAAACACAGGTTTGGATCCCAGACTGCTGTACCACCATGAAGAGGAAAATATCTTATTTAGGGCTGTTTTTCTTCAGAAGAATGGGAGTACTACTGTTTGGGGCTTCAGTTCTGTCTCTAGTCGATGACTCCATGCACACCAATCGAGCTTAGCACAGAATCACATCACATTTTAAATTATTTTACATTCTTATTGTCTCAGCTTCGATGTTCCCTGCTGCCTGTAGATCTCTAATTATGTTGTGCTGATTTAAATAGTGAGAAGGAAAAGCATTGTTTGGAAGTGGGAGCCTGCTGTGTTAAGAGGGCTTTGTTTTGACGAGCTGAACAAAATGCATGGTGGGATGTTTCCAAGATGACGAAGAGCAAGAAATTGAGGGTGTGAAAGGGAAAGAGAAT
Organism: Neoarius graeffei; assembly: GCF_027579695.1. NCBI lineage: Eukaryota > Metazoa > Chordata > Actinopteri > Siluriformes > Ariidae > Neoarius > Neoarius graeffei. The sequence goes on from NC_083590.1 coordinate 9,105,712, forward strand.
GTATAAAATTGCATGTGTGTAAAGAGGCCTGTCAGAACAAATTTCATTGTTTGATAATATTTACATATTCGAGGCAGAAAAAAATTCCCCAATCATATCTTTATGATGTTTAATCTTAGTCATTAAACATGAGTTTAAATACTGTTCATCCATATCCATTATAATCTGCTTTAAAAAAAAATCTATATTTAAATTATGGTGTGATGAATGTAATTACACCACAGGGCTGCAGATTGCTTGATTCTGATTGGGCGAAAAGTACTGACAAAAGTGCAGCTAAAAAACCCCAACAACAGCAACAGGTTTATATTAATGCACTTCTGCATGCGCTAATACGTTATCGTTTCTATAGTAACGGCTCATTCACAGGAACTTGTCCAGCAGATGCTCCACATAAACATATTAAAAATATGTGCCATTAGTGAATAGTACAATATTTCCGCTTCACCACACCACACTGTGGCAAGGTTTTCATTCTTCAGTCCTCTAGGCTCATTAATATTCAAATTAATGTGTTTTAATACTAAATTGTTTACAATTCAAATGCAATTTTAATGGAAATTGCCATCGTTTGACTGGTAACATATACGTTAGATACAATATGTCCGTGTGTATGTGTGTTTGGGTCATGTGACTTTTTGTGCTCCAGATTCTCACATCACTTTAAATCGCACTCCACAGGAGCTTTATTGATTGCTTTACATATAAAAATGTAAATTACTCATGCTGTAAAACCTATTTAGGCTCCTTACGCCCCGAAAACTAGCTGCTTCTGCACTGAAAGAAATGGGCAATTTAACACACACCTCCACTCAGCCTGTGTTCGGAGGAGGAGGTGCACAAAATCACACAGTTCTTTCAATCTAACAACACAGATAGAAAAAAAAAAACTCAGCACCTGCGCTTCTGCATCATCAAGCTGCAATCTAAATAAAAGGGGGAAAAAAAACCACGTTCTTATTGTCAGACCACCAAAAAAAAGTTATTTCCTGCGTTATGAAGTGCTAATATCACATTACAATTTTTCAAGTACAATTACAATTAAAATCTGAACAATTACAAACTGAAAGTTATTTGTCAGTAAACCTGCTGAGAATGCTTTGACTTACAAACATGGACACCCTGAACTACAATCCCCAAGACTCAGTCTCCCGATTACTAATCACAGCTGTCATGTACCTTTCTAATCACCTTTCTCCCTATTTAAGCTACTCACTCACACTACTCCAGTGCCAAGTATTGTTCTACTCCCTCAGTTTATACTAAGTCTTATATCTTTCTGATTGCCTTCACTGTAAAAAATGGCTGTGAAATCTACAGTTATTTACTGTATTAAACACAGTAACATTACTGTGTATGATTTTTACAGTAGAATGCTGTAAATTTTACAATAAAACCTTGTCCATGTGACAAAATCACAGTAGTCTAAATATTACAGTGAAAATCACAGTAGTCACAATGGTTTAGATTAAAAAAAGTATCTGGGCACATACTTTTTATATCATATTTATGACTTCTTATTGCATTATTAACTCATAATGCATTTTTATTTTTTATCAACAGTAAGTTTTATCTTTTTTTTCTTTCACTGGCTGACATGGGGTGACATAAATTTATCCAATGAGGATCAAGGGAGTTCAACAGTCGTGCTTCGAATGGGCCAGTCACGTCAACGTAAATGGGACATCCCGCGAACACAGCACTTGCAGTTCTGACTCTGTCAGAGTAAGGAAAGCTTCATGACCGCTCCGAATCACTCTAATATTGGTTCGTTAGACAAGGCGTTGTTTTCAAGTCAAGTCAACTTTATTGTCAAATATGCTATACATGCTCAACATACAGCACAGATGAAATTTCAGTCCTCTCTGACCCACGGTGCAAACAGGCAATGCAATAAATAAAAATAAAAAATAGAATAATTGAAAAAAACAAACAAACAATATAAACAGTATAAACACTCTAGATAGGAACTAGACATAGACTAAACACTCAGACAAACAATATAAACAGTATAAACACTAGATAAGAATGAGACATAGACTAAACACTCAGACAATATAAACAGTGTAAACACTAGATAAGAATTAGGCAAAGACTAAACACTCAAACAGACAATATAAACAGTATAAACACTCTAGATATGAACTAGACATAGACTAAACACTCATATATATATATATATACACACACACACACACACACACACACACAAATTGGTTCAAATAAACAAACAGTCAAGGGCACTTGAGGTACAGCAGGTAAACATGAAATAAGCAGTATAAACAAACTAGCAGCTGTTAAGATGAGGTAGTGCGGAATAGTGCAAATGAGCGAGGTAAAGTGAGATGTGCGGTCCCTGAGTTCAGTGTATTAATGAATGATGATGTGTGTGTGTGTGTGTGTGTGTGTGTGTGTGTGTGTTGGGGGGGAAACTGTCAGGATGACATGTCAGATGCTGAAGGGGGGGCAGGGGGGGTGCAAGCAGAATCTGTGGCAGGGGGCAGAGGGGGGAGGAGGGGCAGAACAGGGAGGGAGTTGAGCCTCCTGACTGCCTGGTGAAAGAAACTGTGCTTGAGCCTGCTGGTTTTGGCCCAGAGACTCTGCAGTCTCCTCCCCGACGGCAGCAGACTGAAGAGGCTGTGAGATGGGTGGGTGGGGTCACCTGCAATCCTGATGGCTTTGTGGGTGAGGCAAGAGTTATAAATATCCATTAGAGAAGAGAGAGAGACACCAATGATCCTCTCAGCTGCTCTCACGATGCACTGCAGAGACTTGCAGCAGGACACGGTGCAGGCGCCATACCACACGGTGATGCAGCTGGTCAGAATGTTCTTGATGGTGCCTCTGTAGAAAGTGTGCATGATGGGGGCCGGGGCTCTTGCTCTCCTCAGTTTGCGGAGGAAGTACAGATGCTGTTGGGCTTTTTTGGCCAGTGATGCAGTGTTGTTGCTCCAGGACAGGTCTTCAGAGATGTGCACACCCAGAAACTTGGTGCTGCTCACCCTCTCCACTGCAGCACCGTCGATAGATAGTGGAGCATGCTGGGTGTGCTCTCTCCTGAAGTCCACAACAATCTCCTTTGTCTTCTCCATGTTCAGACGGAGATTGTTGTCCTTGCACCACATGGCCAAGCGGCTCACCTCACTCCTGTAGATTGTCTCATCGCCATTGTTGATGAGACCCACCATAGTCATGTCATCCGCAAACTTAATGAAGAGATTTGAGCTGGATGTGCAGTCGTGGGTCAGCAGAGTGAAGAGGAGGGGGCTTAGCACACATCCTTGGGGGGCCCCCGTGTTCAGTGTGATGGTGCTGGAGGAGTTGCTGTACAGTTTGTGGTCTCCCCGTCAGGAAGTCCAGCAGCCAGTTGCACAGGGAGGTGTTGAGTCCCAGCTGGTCCAGTTTATGAATGAGCTGCTGAGGAATGATTGTGTTGAATGCTGAGCTAAAGTCTATGAACAGCATTCTAACATACAAGTCTTTTTTTCTCCAGGTGGGTGAGGGCTGAGTGGAGGGCAGTGGAGATGGCATCATCGGTCGAATGGTTGGACTGATATGCAAATTGGAAAGGGTCCAGGGTGGGGGGGGAGGGCAGACTTGATATGCCTCATGACTAGCCGCTCGAAGCACTTCATGAGGATGGGAGTGAGTGCAACAGGGCAGTAGTCATTGAAGCAGGAAGGAAACGGCTTCTTCAGGACCGGGATGATGGTGGTGGTTTTGAGGCACGTGGGGACAACAGCCTGGCTCAACGAGATGTTGAAGATGTCTGTAAAGACATCTGTGAGCTCCTCGGCACAGTCTCTCAGGACACGACCAGGAATGTTATCAGGACCCGGGGCTTTTCGTGCATTTGTCGTCCTAAGAGCTCTCCTCACGCTGTGTGGGGACAGCGTCAACACCTGGTCGCCAGGAGGTGGTGGGGTCTTCTGTGCCGTGGTGCTGTTATCTGCCTCAAAGCGAGCGAAGAAGTCATTCAACTGATTCAGCAGAGACGTGGAGCTGTCACAGGTCTGCGGTGAGGGCTTGTAGTCTGTGATGGTCTGAATCCCCCGCCACAGGTTCCTGGTGTCTCTGCTGTCACTGAAATGGTCAGCAATATGCCTGGAATACTGTCTCTTGGCCATCCTGATGCCTCGTGACAGATTGGCCCTAGCTGTCCTCAGGCCCACCTCATCCCCAGCTCTGAAGGTGGTGTTCCGAGTCCACAGGAGCCTATGGACTTCCCCTGTCAGCCATGGCTTCTGATTGGCCCAAATGGAGATGGTTCTGGTGACCGTAACGTCGTCCATGCACTTCCTCATGTAGGCAGTGACGGTCTCCATGTACTCCTGGAGATCTGTGGTGTTGTTGTAGGTGGCCGCCTGTCTGAACATGCTCCAGTCAGTGGTGGAAAAACAGTCCTGGAGTGCCTCTGAGGACCTCTCTGACCACACATGTATCTGTTTTGTAGCTGGTTTGGTGACTTTAACCAGCGGCCTGTATGCTGGCATTAGCATAACAGTGGAGTGATCTGGCTACGTTTACATTAGACCATATCTGTCTCGTTTTCTTCGCGGATGCACTGTCCGTTTACATTAAACCCCCTGGAAACGCCAGGAAACGGGAATCCGCCAGCGTCCACGTATTCAATCCAGATCATGTCAGCTCCGGTGCTGTGTAAACATTCAGAATACGCAAATACGCTGTGTTGAGCTCTAGCTGGCGTCTCATTGGACAACGTCACTGTGACATCCACCTTCCTGATTCGCTGGCGTTGGTCATGTGACGCGACTGCTGAAAAACGGCGCGGACTTCCGCCTTGTATCACCTTTCATTAAAGAGTATAAAAGTATGAAAATACTGCAAATACTGATGCAAATACTGCCCATTGTGTAGTTATGATTGTCTTTAGGCTTGCCATCCTTCCACTTGCAAGTAGTAAGTGATATGCGCTGGGATCACACACACAGCGGCTCAGTCCCGAATCGTGGCTTGTTCACTTCACTCGCGCGCTGTGTGAGCTGCGCAGGGCCAGAGTGCGCACCCTCCAGAGGGCACTCGCTGTTCAGGGTGGAGTGATTTGGAGCGCAGGATGCCTGCGGAGCCGAGCATATCGGTGTATTAGGCTTGCCATCCTTCTACTTGCAAGTGGTGAGCCTTGCGCGGCTTGCCATCCTTCTACTTGCAAGTGGTGAGCCTTGCGCGGCTTGCCATCCTTCTACTTGCAAGTGGTGAGCCTTGCGCATGCCCTAAATGCACTGGGATCATGTTACGCGCCGTCTGAAATGCACTGGGATCATGTTACGCGCCGTCTAAAGTCATGTGATTAGCGTATCCACGTATTGGCGTTGCTGTGTGCACGGCTAACGGTTTTAGTGTAAACGCGAATCGTTTTAAGAACGTTAATCTGATGATCCGCTGATTCGACGTAATGTAAACATAGCCTCTGGCCCCAAGGTGGGGGAGGGGGAGAGCTTTGTAGGTGCCTCTATGCATGGTGTAAACATTGTCCAGAGTATTGTTTCCACGTGTAGGAAAGTTGATATGTCCATAGAGTTTTGGAAACACATTTTTGGGGTTTGCATGATTGAAATCCCCAGCCAGGATGAGGAAAGCGTCTGGGTGGGCTGTCTGCTGCTCTCTGATGTGCTGATAGAGTTCATTCAGTGCTTCACCCCTGTTGTTATTGGAGCCAGGAGGGATGTATAATGCTACCAGCAATATGGCTGTAAATTCCCTTGGCAGGTAGTAGAGGTCTGCGCGGGTTGGATTTTTCAGTCCCGCTCCCGCCTGCGCCCGCATTGTGCAGTCACGCTCCCGCCCGCGCCCGCAAAGAATTATGATTTTCAGTCCCGCTCCTGCCCGCGTCCACAAAAAAATTATGATTTTCAGCCCGCGCCTGCCATATTTTGTCCCGCTCCTGCCCGCAAATCCCGCATGATGCAGACATTCGCGTTATTTCTCAGGAAAGTTCTTGTCTTGACACAGCGTGATGGTGCCCCGCCCCCTACTTTGAGTGGATTTGAGCATAAATATCTACAGCTCACATTCACATTTGTTATTATTTACCTTGTTTCTGAATTCAGCATGTAGTGTCTCTAATAATAATAATTAGTGCTGTCAAGTGATTAAAATATTTAATCATGAATCGCACATTTTTATCACATGAGAAACCATTGTAATTCTCTGATCAGCATAAAAAAGTGAATGGGCTTGCTTTGTACCAAGGGTGTTGTGTTTTTTTTTTTATTGCAAAACAGAGCTAACAAGAGGAGTGAACTTCACTCTTCTTCCACTTCACTCAGTGAAGTGATTTACTGCTTAAGTTAGTCTACAGCTCTATCAGAGAGACAGGTTACACAGTGACGGTAGGCTTGACATGCTTGATTATAATATAAAGTACACTATTATATTAACTTTAAGTTGTTCATTGATAAATATTGCATTGAATCTGATCTTTACTGTTTCATCTCACTTAACACATTTCGTACTTTTACACTTTTTCTGCCTGTTGATGCGTCGCACTGTCCAATCAGAGGCGGCCAAATTTGCATATTACAGGAAGGATTTCTGGGATAGCATTGAGTTTACAGACGCTGTCTTCTTAAAACTGAATAAATATTTAAAAAGAGCCAAATGAGCCAGTCTTCTGAACAGCTCTTTTCAAAGAACGGATCACAAAGATGTGGATCCCATCAAAGAGCCATAAATCCCATCTCTACTAGTTTCAAAAGCTTATGAAAAACCTACATCATGTCACAGAGCGTTAATCTCCCGATAAAAAAAATTATCGCCGTTAAAATTGAGTCAAGTTAATGCGATAATAACGCGACATTTTTTACAGCACTAATAATAATAATAATAATAATAATAATAAAAGACAGGAGAGCACATAATTCCAAGTGGAAATTTGGTATATTTATTGTTCAGCCATACAAAACATTAGGCTAACCCAGTTTACATTTGTTAAGCATTTCTAACTAGAATATCCTATAGAATACCCTATAAGCATAGCATATATAAATGTTATAACAAAACACAGTCCTAGCCTACAACAACAAAAAATCGACAGTATAGGCTACTGTAGACATTATAGGGCTATGGTTGCACATTTCTAAAACTATTTGGGCTTGAGCCTCCGTGCAAGTGTTAAACTCAATATAACATAGCTGACCTTGTTTGAATATGAATAAGAAAAACGAGAAAATCAAACGCAGGTAAACGAAACAACTAAGCCTATGGAGCACTTGCATGTGACGTCACAGCCGATCCAGATTGTGACAGACGCCATCGTGTCGGTCAAACGCCATATTCCGCCTTCTACTTCTACTTCTGGTTCTACTTCTGCTTTTACTTCTACCTTTTCTTCTGGAAAACCCTACTATATACAATTCTACTACAATGGCTGTGGCTACAAGCTTTCCCTACCTGTGCACGTTTTTTATGTTTTTTGTGTGTATTTTTGCATGTTGTTCGTCTGTACCGGATTTCAATATCCACTACAACCGTATGGACTTACTGGACATTGGTTTCCAGCAGAAAATGACGGTTTGTAGCGATTTCCATCGCATGCACAACATTCCGGACGAGAAAAAAATAAATAACATTCCGGGGTCTCCGTGGATTGTTATTGGAAGCAAAGCGAAGGAGGCGGCGCCGGGAGCAGAAGCAAAAGTGAGGCTACAGGCAGAGCCGGCCTGTTGACTAAGCTCAGAAAACAGCTACTCAAACCTCCACTGCCAAGCCTCTACCTCTCCAACGCCAGATCCATGTAAACAAGACGGACGATTTGGAATTACCTTATTCTATTCTATAATCGGCTGGTCAGTGCTATACTCAATACTTAAGTGACTTACCCATCCAATGAGGATTATTTTCTTGTTTACAAGATGCCACATCTGAGTTGCTGACAAATCCTGAATTTCTGTAAAGAAAACTGGCCAGAGATTTATAAGCACGCAGTGCTTCACCACTGAACAGAGAGGGAAAGTTGATGAGGTAATCATACACGTCCAGGTATTCTGCTGGCAGTTCAAAATCCGGTCGTGAAAACTCTGTCCGGAAAGCCATAAGGGTCACAAATCTGTAGATCGTTTATTTTAGACATATATCTAGTTATCTGTTCATTAGAAAAATGAGCCGTGTAGTCCATCGGTTGAAATTGATCCATTCTGTACACGAGTGCAGCAGTATTCAGCTGTGTTTTTGACTGACAAGATGGGGGTTGTGTACTTTCCAGTCACGTGACTGCAAGATCTCTATTGCTTAGGATATCGGGTTCTTTGAACAGCTATGGAGAAACAGCAAATTGTTCACTGTTGAGGGCTTCAACATACTGCACCTTTCCTCCAGTATGCGACCACATATGCTGAACGCGCGCTCGGATGGTGCGCTGGAACCTGGAATGGCCAGTACATGCCGTGCCAGTTTGGCAAGTGTGGGAAAGTCATAGCAGTGATTTTTCCACCACAGCAGGATATCTTTAGATTGCTGTGATTCGGATCCAATGAGTTTCACTTTCAGATCTCGCACATTGAATTTGCCTATTGTGGCTGCCGTGTCAACTAAGTGTTGGGCAAACTGAGCTAATCCCTGACCAGCGATGCTGTCATACGGGCGGAGGTCCGCAGCAACAAAATCAACACATTTCTCCACGGTCTTTGCCTTCAACGCATCTGTCACTTTTGCGTTGTTCCCTCTGAACTCCAACAATTGTTGTCCTTTTAACACAGTACATACATGGCGATTCAGGCCTGATGTACCTGATTTATGGCCGTTGTATGTCAGAACCTTTTGGCACTTATCACAGCAAGCAAAGGGCAGCTGATTTCCATCCGCGTCATACACGAGTGAGAACGACTTCCAAATGTCCGATTTCAGGACTCTTGACTTTTTAACGGTAAATGTACCTCTTTTTAAACCAGCACTTACTTTTGAAGCACTGTGAGATTCAGTAAAGGAGCTCTGCTCTTCTGCCATGATCGGAGATCTCAAACACGGAAGAGGAAAAGAATCGAGAAACGAACGAGAGATATTTATCCTCTCCTGAATCAGAATCAGAATCATAATTCTGATGACCAGCTCATCTAAGGTGTCATTGAGGCATCATGTTAGTGTGGGTCACTGGAGGCTGGGTGTGAACTGCGAGTCATTAGAGTGATCAAAGGATTTCCCGTTAGGGTGATCAATGGCAAATTTAAGATGCCATTCCTCACTCAATCTGGCAATCTGACTCTCTCTGCAAATTTAGGCATCTTAAAATGTTTTTATTAATGCCAAATAAAATATCCAGCACAAATTATATATGATAGACATAAATTAATAATTTATAAATTTTATTTCAAACACGTTTTTAGTTAGTGGGACTGCAGCTTATCACGGCTCCCACCCGCACCGCATATGTGCACTCCCGCTCCCGCCCGCACGCGCATATGTGCACTTCCGGTCCCGCCCGCGCCCGCAATGAGCTTTCAAAATTTGTCCCGCGCCGCACTGCTTTGCGGCAGGTGCTGCGAGTCCCATGGGACTCCCGCGGGAGTGCAGGGCTCTAGCAGGTAGAATGGCCGGCACTTAATAATAATAAACTCCACCAAAGGTGAGCAGTGTTTGCAGACCACAACAGCATCATGGCACCAGGCATCACTGATGTAAACACAGAGTCCTCCACCGTGAGTCGTCCCCCCCACGACTAGTGCTCTGTCTGACCGGTAGCATGTTAGCCGGGTGTGGCAGTGGGGGCGTGGTCAAGTGCTGGTCTGTGACAAGAGGGCAGAGTCAGGGAAGGTAAGTGGCAGAATCACTACACCTGAGGTCAATTAACCTGTGTTTGTGTGTCTTCCCAGTGACCATGCCCTACTTAAGGAGGGAGAGCGAGAGCAAAGGGAGCTCATTCCCGAACCAGACGCCGGTCGTGTGTGTGTGTGTCTGTTTTGTCTCAAGTTGTTCACTGAAAAGTGTGGCAATAAAAGCCCTATTTTCGAATCTGATCTCTATCCTGCCGTCCTCTGTGCTCCACCCACCCTTACGAACCATTACAGTGGTGCCGAAACCTGGGATCTGGAGCGCAGCAGCCGATCAGCCCCATGGAGTCCTCCCCATTTGCCGAACTGGTCCACGCCCTTGCCATGGCCCAGCAAATCCAGCACCAGGCACTAGTCACCCTCCAAAAGGAACAGCGGTTCGAGGCCCTGGTGCTGGCCCAGCAAAAAGATCATGAGGCGTTCCGGCACCTCCTCGCGTCGGCGGGGTCCACCAGTGCTCCCACCACAGGCCTGTCCCCCCTCACCCTAACCAAGATGGGCCCGCAGGACAACCCCGAGGCATTTATCACGCTCTTCGAGCAAGTCGCAGAGACCTCGGGGTGGCTGATGGAACAGCGCACAGCGCGCCTCCTCCCCCTGCAAACAGGAGAGGCGCAGCTGGCCATGCTACAGCTCCCCGCTGACTGCCGGCTGGCCTATGCAGACCTCCACTGGGCCGTCCTCCAGCGTGTGGGGCACACCCCTGAGCAGCAGTGTCAGCGCTTCCATGCTTTGCACTTTGCTTGGAGGAAGTCGGCCGGCCGTTCGCGTTTGGCCAGCAACTCCGGGACACCTGCTGGCGGTGGCTGAGGGCCGACAACCACGACACAGAGGAGATTGTCGACCAGGTGGTACTGGAACAGTTAATCGCACGCTTGCCAGCAGGAACCGTGGAGTGGGTCCAGTGCCACCGCCCGGCGTCGCTGGATCAGGCCATCAAGCTGGCGGAGGACCATTTGGCAGCTGTCCCGGTGGCAGGACAGCAGACAGCCTCTTCTCTCCTCTTCTCTCTCTCTCTCTCTCTCCTTCTGTGTCCCGTCCTCGCCCCTTTCCCCCACCGCGGAGGTGGGGGCCAGCACCACCCCATCCGGCCCGCCGCACCTGCGGTGCCCTCCCATTTCTCCCTTCTGTGTCTGTCTCCCCCCCCCCCCCCCCCCCCCTCAGGTGAGTGAGCCCCAGAACACCGGTGCAGAGAGGAAGCCTGGGAATGGAGGTGGGCACGGTGGTTCAGATCCCCGACGCGCCAGGAGCCGCCCTTGATCGGGCCGGAGCGTATCGCATACCGGTGAGTATTCAAGGGGATACATATCAGGTGTTGGTGGATTCCAGTTGTAATCAAACCTCAATTCACCAAAGCCTGGTGCAAAACGAGGCATTGGGGGGAGCACAGGGGTGAAGGTGTTGTGTGTGCACGGGGATGTTCACAGCTACCTTTTGGTGTCGGTCCACATTTTGTTCAGAGGGGAAAAATTTATAGTAAAGGCAGCGTTTAATCCTCGCCTCACCCACTCGATAATTTTGGGGACTGATTGGCCGAGATTCGGGGAGTTGATGAGCTGTTTAGTGAAGAGTGGGTCCTGCCATACTTCAGCAGGGGGAGGTCCCAGTGTCGCCTTGGTGGGAGCAGCTGTCACAGAGCCGTCTACGTCATCTCTGCATCAGAGTGAGGAGCTGCAGGCTCCTCCTCTCTCTCTCGGGGAATCCCTTGCATATTTCCCGTTAGAACAGTCGCAAGACGAGACTCTGTGGCATGTGTTTGACCAAGTGAGAGTAATCGATGGTCAAACACTCCCGCCGAACGTCACCCTGTCCTTCCCCTATTTTTCTATTATGAAGGATAGATTATACCGAGTGACGCAGGACACTCAGACGAAAGAGCAAATCACGCAGCTTTTAATTCCAAAGAGCTGCCGGGAATTGGTATTCCAGGCAGCTCACTTTAATCCCATGGCTGGACACTTAGGGCAGGATAAGACACTAGCCCGAATAATGGCCCGATTCTATTGGCCGGGGATTCGCGGCGATGTTCATAGATGGTGTACGGCGTGCCGCGAATGCCAGTTAGTAAATCCAGCGGCCATTCCAAAAGTGCCTTTGTGCCATCTACCATTAATTGAGACCCCGTTCGAAGGAATTGGGATGGATCTCGTCGGGCCATTAGATCGGTCAGCAAGAGGGTACCGCTTTATATTAGTTCTGGTATACTATGCAACGCGATACCCGGAAGCAGTGCCTCTGCGCAATATCTCAGCACGCAGTATTGCGGAGGCGTTCTTCCGCGTTATCTCCCGAGTTGGAATCCTGAAAGAGATTCTGACTGATCAAGGCACCACGTTTATGTCACGGACACTGCGCGAACTGTATGGGTTATTGGGGATTAAGCCGATCCGCACCAGTGTGCATCACCCACAACCGGACGGTTTAGTTGAACGGTTCAGTCGCACCCTCAAAAATATAATTTAAAAATTCATAAGTGAGGGCGCACGTAATTGGGATAAGTGGCTCGAGCCCTTGTTGTTTTCAGAGCGAGAGGTCCCCCAAGCCTCCACGGGGTTCTCCGCTTTCGAATTATTATATGGGCGTAAGCCGTGCGGCATTCTAGATGTGCTGCGGGAAAATTGGGAGGAGGGACCTTCACAAAGTAAAAACGAAATTCAATACATTATTGACCTGCACGCAAAACTCCACACACTCACCCACCTAACCCAGGAGAATTTGCGGCAGGCCCAAGAACGGCAAGCCTGCCTGTACAACAAGGGTACGCGCCTTAGGGAGTTCGCAAAGGGAGATAAAGTACTCGTACTATTGCCCACATCGAGCTCCAAATTGATCGCCAAGTGGCAAGGACCCTTTCAGGTCACACGGCGAGTCGGGGACGTCGACTACGAGGTGAGGCGAACGGACAGGGGTGGGGCGCTACAGATTTACCACCTCAATCTGCTTAAACTCTGGAATGAGGAGGTCCCCGTGGTGTTGGTGTCGGTGGTTCCGGAGAAGGCGGAGCTGGGGCTGGAGGTTCAAAAAGGGGCATTGGCGTCACGTACCTCTCCAGTCCCCTGTGGAGACGACCTCTCCCTGACCCAATTCACGGAGGTCACCCAGGTGCAGACCAAGTTTTCGGACATGTTCTCACCCCTGCCCGGTGGCACCGACCTCATAGAGCACCACATTGAGACGCCCCCAGGGGTGGTAGTGCATAGCCTCCCTTACAGGCTACCCAAACACAAAAAAAGGTGGTTCGGGAAGAACTCGAGGCCATGCTCGAAATGGGCATCATCAAGGAGTCCCACAGTGACTGGAGCAGCCCGGTGGTCTTGGTACCCAAGGCCGACGGGTCAGTCCGGTTCTGTGTGGACTATAGAAAAGTCAACGCGGTGTCTAAATTTGACGCGTACCCAATGCCTCGTATTGATGAGTTGCTCGATCGACTAGGCATGGCTCACTTTTATTCGACACTGGATTTAACAAAGGATTGTCAGATCCCCTTGACTCCACTATCCGGAGAAAAAAACGGCCTTTTCCACACCGTTCGGATTACACCAATTCGTCACACTTCCTTTTGGGCTGTTTGGGGCACCCGCTATGTTTCAGCGGCTGATGGACAGGGTTCTCCGTCCCCATGCCACTTATGCGGCCGCCTACCTCGATGACATTATCGTCTATAGCAATGACTGGCCAAGGCACTTCGAACATCTGAGGGCCGTCCTTAGGTCGCTGAGGCGAGCGGGTCTCACAGCCAACCCAAAGAAGTGTGCGATTGGGCGGGTGGAAGTACGGTATCTGGGCTTCCACTTGGGCAACGGGCAGGTGCGTCCCCAAATTAACAAGACAGCAGCAATTGTGGCCTGCCCGAGGCCCAAGACCAAAAAGGGGGTGAGACAGTTCCTGGGGCTGGCTGGCTATTATCATAGGCTTATACCTAATTATTCAGACGTCACCAGCCCGCTGACTGATCTGACTAAAAAGGGGGCACCAGATCCGGTCCAGTGGACAGAGCAATGCCAGCAGGCTTTCTCTGAGGTAAAGGCTGCACTGTGTGGGGGGCCACTTTTACACTCCCCTGACTTCTGTCTCCCCTTTATGTTGCAGACAGATGCGTCAGACAGAGGGCTGGGGGCTGTTTTGTCCCAGGAGGTCGAGGGGGAGGACCGCCCAGTCTTGTACATCAGCAGGAAGCTGTAGGTGCATGAGGGGCACTACAGCACCATCGAAAAAGAGTGCTTGGTGATCAAGTGGGTGGTCCTCGCCCTCCGTTACTACCTGCTGGGACGCTCTTTCACCCTCTGTTCGGACTACGTGCCCCTCCAGTGGCTCCACCGCATGAAGGATGCCAATGCGCGGATCACCCGTTGGTATCTGGCACTCCAACCCTTTAATTTCAAGGTGGTCCACAGGCCGGGGGCGCAGATGGTCGTGGCGGACTTCCTCTCCCGTCGGGGGGGAGGAGTCAGCTGCAGGCCGGACGGCCGCCCGGCCTGAGTCGGGCGGTGGGGGTATGTGGCAGCAGGGGCATGGTCAAGCGCCGGTCTGTGACAGGAGGGTGGAGTCAGGGAAGGTAAGTGGCAGAATCACTACACCTGAGGGCAATTAACCTGTGTTTGTGTGTCTTCCCAGTGACCGCGCCCTACTTAAGGAGGGAGAGCGAGAGCAGAGGGAGCTCATTCCCGAACCAGACGCCGGTTGTGTGTGTGTGTCTGTTTTGTCTAAAGTTGTTCACTGAAAAGTGTGGCAATAAAAGCCCTATTTTCGAACCTGATCTCTGTCCTGCTGTCCTCTGTGCTCCACCCACCCTTACAAACCATTACACCAGGCTAGCTGAATGGCACAGTCAGGGACGCTATCGTTAAGCCATGTTTCCACAAACACAAGGACACAGCACTCACTCACAGACTTAAAAGATGAGCGGAGGAGGCAGACATAATCCAGCTTGTTTCCAGCGAGCGTACGTTGGCCAGAGTGATGGTAGGGATAGCCGGCCAGTGAGGGCTAGCCGCTAGCCTAGCTCGAACACCTCCGCGTTTGCCTCTTTTCTGCTTCCGCATGTTCTGCCTGTGGCGCTTCCACTGTGGGCTGGATGCAGGAGTGGGGGTTGGTGGTCGAGCAGGCCTCCGGAGCAAACCGTAGCCGCATAGCACTTCCGCGTCCGCTGGATTTATATCCGTGAATATAGTTCTGCGGATGTCGAGCAGAAACTCACGTTTTGTGCTTGTGTTCATTTTTGTTGCTTTTGTGTGTGTTTGCATTATCTATGTTCATTTTTTTCACTGTTTTAACATTTTTGGCTGCGCGGGAGAGAGTTTTTTTTCCGCCTTTTTTTTTCCCTCCAACTTTTGCTTCTGTGGGAGTATTCATCCTGAATCCACCACCAAGTAGCGTCGGGACTTCCAGAAAATCGGTAAGCAGATAATATTTTCCTGTTCATATATTTTGTTCTATAAAATTAAAAAAACAAGTTATGTTGAGTACGAAAACTCGAGTCATGCATTTTACTTCATACCTCTTAATCCTGCATGTGTTCATTGATTCACTGAAGTTTATTCATGTTCTGTTCATAAAACCTTTATCTGTAAATAGTTCTCTGACTCTTGTGATCAAAAACATTTATCTGAAGCTAAATTCGGAGGCTTTTATGTAAATAGTTTTCTAATAAACAATACACATAGAAACTTCTGATCAACTCGTATAAATTTCCGGCGAAAAAGGCAACTTCTGGGGTAAGACCAGCCTATTTCTGGGTTAAACCACACCCACTTCCGGGTTAAGCCCCATTCAGTGTATGGATATAGATAATTTAGTTGATTTGAACAGATACAGATAATGGTGTACTCACTCATTCCTAGTAGCCACCTCTGCTGTCATTATTGCTATTTCAGATTGCTTGCTATGCATGTGTCACTTTTTGTTTATCTTTCACCAACCCAGTTACTTTATCTGCTCCTTTTATCTGTTTTATGCACTGCTTGGAAGACATGTATGCTCCTTGACCTGTTTTTACAGTCATTCATGTGGAGCAAATCATTTATGGAATGTATTGCTATGAAATATAATTTTTGTAATGTCTGACTCTGACTAAGGAGAGACAATCCTGACTGCGAAAAAATGGATGCTGTCGATCGAGGGGAGGGTCATAATTCCACCTGCTGCTCACCTGACTGACTTCACCACTTTTTTGCCTGTTACTATGTTTTCAACCTAGAGTATCAGGTGGAAGCCAACACAACATTGGAGTTTGTTCAGCGGTATTAACTATCTCAAATAGTTGATTGTAAAGCTTGAAATCTCATCTCATCTCATTATCTCTAGCCGCTTTATCCTTCTACAGGGTCGCAGGCAAGCTGGAGCCTATCCCAGCTGACTATGGGCGAAAGGCGGGGTACACCCTGGACAAGTCGCCAGGTCATCACAGGGCTGACACATAGACACAGACAACCATTCACACTCACATTCACACCTACGGTCAATTTAGAGTCACCAGTTAACCTAACCTGCATGTCTTTGGACTGTGGGGGAAACCGGAGCACCCGGAGGAAACCCACGCGGACACAGGGAGAACATGCAAACTCCGCACAGAAAGGCCCTCGCCGGCCCCGGGGCTCGAACCCAGGACCTTCTTGTTGTGAGGCGACAGCGCTAACCACTACACCACCGTGCCGCCGTAAAGCTTGAAATGTAAAAGCAAATTGACAATTGAAAAGCTGTTCAAAATCACCCTCTTCCTTTAAAATGTTATTGGTCTTGAGTATGTAAATAGTGTAGGTTGAAGTCTCCTTACAAGTTGAATGCTTTATTAGAGAACAGAAGACTCATTGACATGTAAATATTGTTCCACCCTCTAACTCCTATACTCATTTTCATAGGTTTTTGGTCAGGATTAATCCTGACTCCACTAAGTGCAGTGCCAAGGAGCAGATGAGCAGGAAGACTGGGAGAGTGGTGAAGCGGAAGACTTCCTACATGAACCCCCATGTGAGCTCCTTCATCAGGGACTTCACTGAGTTTGATTGGCTAAGCGACTAGATAGAGGTGAGGTTCTGATAATAGCTTTTGCATTGAAAGTTCAAGATGGTTTATTTAAAGATGTTATCTCAAATAGTTTTATTAAATAATGTGTTAAGCTACGGTTGTGTCACAGTGATTGAGTGGTGATTGAGACTATGCTCCACTGATGAAGGTTCTTGAGTCGATCTCAGCAGAAAAAATCAAACATGCTGTAATTCATGTTCAATCAAAAACATGTTAAAAACACAGTTTATTCAACATCTCTTTAAGCATTTTAACACATTGCTAAACTCAATTCTGTCTTGAATCAAAATGTAGGCTACCTTAAACTGAATGCAGCAGTCATCTTAGGATATTTAAAATACCCTCTGCAATGATCAATATATAATGTTCTGCATTTATTCTGCTCACACAGAAGCCATGAGGATAAGCTACATTATTCACAGATACAGTGGGTTACAAGAACAAATATTGTTGACAATGCTGCATTAAGTTTATGTTAGCCCACATTTTGACTGAAGAATATGTAATTGAGTGCTCCTGCAGCCAGTGACACACCTATCAGGAACAAGTACCGTATCTTGACATGATACCGACATCACCATCTTAGACCCTCATCTCATACATGGTGCATTACAAAGTAATTGTCTCGTCTCGTCTCGTCTCGTCTTCTTCCGCTTTATCCGGGACCGGGTCGCGGAGGCAGCAGTCTAAGCAGGGAAGCCCAAACTTCCCTTTCCCCAGACACCTTGGCCAGCTCCTCGGGAAGAACACCGAGGCGTTCCCAGGCCAGCCGAGAGACATAGTCCCTCCAGCGTGTCCTGGGTCTTCCCCGGGGCCTCCTCCCGGGGGGACATGCCTGGAACACCTCCCCAGGGAGGCGTCCAGGAGGCATCCGAAAAAGATGCCCGAGCCACCTCAGCTGATTCCTCTCGATGTGGAGCAGCAGCGGCTCTACTCCGAGCTCCTCCCGAGTGACTGTGCTTCTCACCCTATCTCTAAGGGAGCGCCCAGCCACCCTGCGAAGGAAACTCATTTCGGCCGCTTGTATCCGCGATCTTGTCCTTTCGGTCATTACCCAAAGCTCATGACCATAGGTGAGAGTCGGAACGTAGATCGACCGGTAAATTGAGAGCTTCGCCTTTTGGCTCAGCTCCTTCTTCACCACAACGGACCGGTAAAGCGACCGCATCACTGCGGAGGCTGCACCGATCCGCCTGTCGATCTCACGCTCCATCCTTCCCTCACTCGTGAACAAGATCCCGAGATACTTAAACTCCTCCACTTGAGGCAGAACTTCTCCACCAACCTGGAGAGGGCAAGCCACCCTTTTCCGGTCGAGAACCATGGCCTCGGACTTGGAGGTGCTGATTCTCATCCCAGCCGCTTCACACTCGACTGCAAACCGCCCCAGTGCATGCTGAAGGTCCTGGTTTGAAGAAGCCAACAGGACAACATCATCCGCAAAAAGCAGAGATGAAATCCTGTGGTTCCCAAACAGGATTCCTTCTGGCCCCTGGCTGCGCCTAGAAATTCTGTCCATAAAAATTATGAACAGAACCGGTGACAAAGGGCAGCCCTGCCGGAGTCCAACATGCACTGGGAACAGGTCTGACTTACTGCCGGCAATGCGAACCAGACTCCTGCTCCGTTCGTACAGGGACCGGACAGCCCTTAGCAAAGAGCCCCGAACCCCATACTCCCGAAGCACCCCCCACAGAATACTACGGGGGACACGGTCGAATGCCTTCTCCAGATCCACAAAGCACATGTGGACTGGTTGGGCAAACTCCCATGAACCCTCGAGCACCCTATGAAGGGTATAGAGCTGGTCCAGTGTTCCGCGACCAGGACGAAAACCGCATTGTTCCTCCTGGATCCGAGGTTCGACTATTGGTCGAATTCTCCTCTCCAGTACCCTGGAGTAAACCTTCCCTGGGAGGCTGAGAAGTGTGATTCCCCTATAATTGGGGCACACTCTCCGGTCCCCTTTCTTAAAAAGAGGGACCACCACCCCAGTTTGCCACTCCAGAGGCACTGTCCCTGACCGCCACGCGATGTTGCAGAGGCGTGTCAACCAAGACAGCCCCACAACATCCAGAGACTTGAGATACTCAGGGCGGATCTCATCCACCCCCGGTGCCCTGCCACCGAGGAGCTTGCAAACCACCTCAGTGACTTCGGCTTGGGTAATGGACGAGTCCACCTCTGAGTCATCAGCCTCAGTCTCCTCAGTGGAAGACATGACGGTGGGATTGAGGAGATCCTCAAAGTATTACTTTACAGTGTTTCATATTTCTGACTTTTGCTTATCCTCTCATGGTTTTGCTCTTTGTCTTTCCTCTATTATGTTTTTCGCTGATTGCCAGACCCACGCTAGTTTACCAACCTCGATTTCAGTCTCTCGTCTTGGCTTTGTTTGCATCCCACTCTCTTCTACACATACCGTACATCCGTAAGTGCCTGCATTCTGACAGGATACTTCGCCACCATGGATGTAGCAGAAGAGGCGAAGCAGATGGCTCTTAATGCCCAGGAACGACTACTGGAAGAACATCGTCAGACCTCAGCACTAATATGGTACAACTAGCTACTGTGATGTTGCAAGGCCTCCTAACACATTCTGAGTCTTCCACAAGCCCTGCGCTACAACTTCCTGTTCCAAAGAGGTTTGCTGGAGACACGCTCACTTGCAAAGGTTTCTTACTTCAATGTTCCATGTATTTTGCTGCTATGCCTAACCTGTCTGAAGAGCACAAGATTGCTAAGTTCCTTTCTTTCCTCACTGGTAAAGCATTCCAATGGGCCAGCGCAGTTTGGAACCAGGGTGGACTAAGTCCTATGAGCATTTCCTCTCTCAGTTCAAGAGAGTGTTTGATCATGAACCAGAAGGAATTGAAGTAGGTGAAAGTTTACTCACCATTTCACAAGGCTCCAGAAGCATGGCTGAGTACACCCTAGATTTCAGAATGCTAGTGGCAGCCAGTGGGTGGAATGATCCTGCTCTTAAGGCAGTTTTTTGCCAAGGTCTGCATCCTGAGATTCTAAGCAAGCTCGCCTGCAGAGATGAACAGTGTACTCTGGACTCTCTCATCAACCTAGTCATTCGTCTAGATGGTTCACCGTCCCTCCATTCAGGAAAGTGTTAAACCGGTCCTAACTTCTGAGGACAGTGCATCCATGGAGGTTCACGCACCTGGTTAAAGGTCCCATGGCATGGTGGTTTGTTGATGCTTTAAATGGGCTCGTGGAGGCTGCCGGATGTTATATCTGCAGCCTTTCTCGAAATGAAACCTCGGCATGTAAATATAGCCTCCTGGGAGAAAGCCCCATTTCAGCGCTTTTCCCAGTGCGTCGTTTTGCTAATGAGAAGCAGGAGGCGGGGAAGGGTAGAGGGTGGGGGCGGGCCATGGGGGGAGGGGGAGGGGCTTGACCAAGCTACACACACACACATACTCGCTGCTATCAGTGCCTGTAGACACGCTGCTAAGACAAAACCTCGTTCTCCCTCGGACTCCTTTTGTAAACTCAACATGACACAGAGAACAGAGAGTGAGAGTGTTCGGAGTGGTAGTTTACGAACGTATAATACCCTAGGCTTGAACACGCACTCCATAACCAAAGAGGATAGAAGCAGCAACTACAGTAACATATTGCTTATCCAACAGAAGACATGCATTGCGAGCAATAGTCAAACATAAGCTCATAAGTTACAGTCAATTTCCAGACTAAACTCAGTTTAACAGAGCATGCTGCATGCTCTTTAGTTTTGTAGCGCAGATTACCTGGCTAACTGCAGGAAGCGGTTAGCTGCACAGCTAATGTAGCCATTGCTAGGCTAACGCACCGATTTTAAAACATGGCAAAACGACCAGTTATACACTTACTTGTTCGGTGTTTGTTGCTGATGCGGCAGGGATGCTTGGTACGGACCCAGGCTTCAGTGACAGTTGATGTGCAAAACCTGCCCTGTACTGTCCCAAGTTGTGGAAACATTCCTCAGGAAAATGCTTCCAACAAACATACACCGTCTAAGGTAGACTCGATGGCATATTATTGAAGTAAATAAAATGAAGCCACTGCGTCTTCAGGGGCTCTCCCGTCGGCAGTAAAAACAGACTCTTTTCTGTGTTGTCACATCCATGTACAGCGCAATTTCCATGTTTCGCTCGCTTAGGTGATGCCATGTTGTTGTGTCCTCTATGGTCTCCTCACTACAACTGGGCGAGGCAATCCATACAGTGGGTGGGAATCCAGAGGGGGGGCATGGGGATCATCTCCCTTGCTGACATAGTAAAGGGAAGAGCTTATCAACGCGCCGTTTTGACGCACCATTCTCAAATGTTGGGCATAGTTTGGTTTACACATTATGAAATTTCTAGCCACTGGGGTGACTTAAGAAGGTCAGAGGAACTCATTTTAATGTTAAAAAACCTCAGAAAGTGAAAATTTCATGCCATGGGACCTTTAACATGCACTGAGCATCTCAGGAGGAAGAAGGAGGATTTGTGCTTTTACTGCAGGAGTTCTGAACATCAGCTCAACCATGGTCCCATCCATCTGTCCCGTGCAGCTCCCGCAGAAGGGCCAGCATGCAATGTGAGTCCAGTAAGAAAATTCAGTTCCAAATTGTTCAAGGTTCCAGTGTTGTTAAAGTTGGCAAATTCCACACACATCCTTTCTGCTTTTATCGATTCAGGGGCAGAAGGCAACTTTATCAATAGCTCAGTTGCTCAGAGGTTCGACCTTCCAACAACCCCTCTTCGAAGTGCACTCAGCATTCGAACCATTGATGGAGAACCCATAGGAGAGGGTTTTGTCACCATGTGTACAACCCCCATTCACATTCAAGTGGGCGCACTGCACTCAGAGTTCATCTCACTTTACATTACCACTACTGCAAGTCATGACATCATTCTTGGCTATCCTTGGCTCCAACTTCATAACCCCTTGATTTCATGGCAGAACAAGGAAATTCTCCACTGGTCATCTGCCTGCTTTCAAAGTTGCATCTCTTGTCCACAAGTCAACATCTCATCCACCTCTGTGGAGAACCCACAGCCAGACTCTCTAGACAATGTTCCTGAGTGTTATTTGGACCTCAAGGAGGTATTCAATAAGGGAAAGGCTTGTGGGCTACCACCTCATCGGCTCTATGACTGTGCAATAGATTTACTGCTGGGCACATCACCACCATGGGGGAATATATACCCACTCTTCCAAAAGGAGCATGCAGCTATGGAAGAATACATTCAAGAAGCCCTCAAGCAGGGTTACATCCATCCTTCCAAATCTCCAGCCTCTGCGGGCTTCTTCTTTGTGGAAAAATGAGGTGGTGGTCTCAGACCATATATTAATTATAGGGGACTTAATCAGGTGTCAGTCAAGTACCCATATCCACTTCCTCTTGTTCCTGCAGCCCTGGAGCAACTCAAATCGGCTAATATCTTCTCGAAACTCGACTTATGCAGTGCCTACAACTTAATCAGGATTAAAAAGGGCAATGAGTGGAAAACCACCTTCAGCACTACTGCCAGCCATTTTGAGTACTGGGTAATGCTGTATGGCCTTTCTTCAGCACCTTATGTGTCCCAATGCCTGATTAATGACGTGCTACGGGACATGCTAGGCAAGTATGCCATTGCCTACATAAATGACATTCTCATCTACTCCCCAGATGAAGGAAGTCACAAGGATCAAATAAAAGCAGTTCTCCAATGCCTGCTTCAGAACCACCTCTATGTCAAAGCAGAGAAGTGTGGGTTCCATCAGAAATGCATCTCCTTCTTAGGATACATTATCAGTGCTGAAGGGGTTAGCATGGACTCATCCAAGGTCTCTGCAGTCACTTCTTGGCCCACACCCATGTCCATAAAGGACCTTCAACATTTTTTGGGCTTTGCAAACTTCTATCACCATTTTATTAGGGGTTTCAGCCTGACCACCACTCCCTTGATAGCTCTATTAAAGAAGGAACCCAAGCACCTCAAGTGGAACCCTGTGGCAGAAGAATCCTTTAACCATCTGAAACAAGCCTTCACCTCAGCTCCAGTATTACAGCATCCTGACCCATCTAAAACTTTCACCCTAGAGGTAGATGCTTCTGATACAGGAGTAGGGGCAGTACTGGCACAATATTTTGGGAAGAAACAGAAACTCCATCCAGTAACTTTCTTTTCAAGGAAACTCTCTTGTGCTGAAAGAAACTATGACATGGGTAACAGAGAACTGCTCGCCATAAAGCTAGCCCTTGAGGAGTGGCAACATTGGTTAGAGGGAGCCATGCACCCTTTCGTCATCCTCATGAACCACAAGAACCTGGAATATCTCTGAAAAGCTAAGAGGTTAAACCCTCGTCAGGCCAGGTGGGCTCTCTTCTTCACACACTTTGACTTCACCATTTCATTCCATCCAGGATCCAAGAACACCAAAGCTGATGCCCTATCTCAAGTCTTTGCTCTGTCACACCAAGATTCTGTCACCCATCCCATTCTCCCACCCCAATGCTTCCTAAAGTCTATCACCTGGGACCTAGACAAAGAAATAAGGAACTCCCAACCTCAGATTCTCCCCAACAATCTCCCACCTGGTCTACTATATGTGCCAAAACATTTTAGAGGCAGACTCATCACTTGGGCTCATGCTTCCCCTGCCATGGGACACTCTGGCAGTCAGTGAACTCATCTCATGTTGAGAAACAAGTACTGGTGGGAAAATATGCTTGCTGAAATTAATCAGTACATCACCTCATGCTCTGTCTGCACCCAAGCTAAGGTTCCTAGAATGCTTCCAGCTGGTAAGCTTTGCCCTCTCCCTGTGCCTCCAAAGCTCTTAAGCTTATTCTGTTACCTGGTATCCCCACAGCATCCCAAACAAGTGAACTACTATTCCAGCAGATATTCAGATATTATGGTCTCTCTGAGGACATAGTCAGCAATCAGGGCTCTTAGTTTATCTCATGCTTCTGGACATGCTTCATGGAAAGATGAGGGGTATCTGTGAGCCTCACGTCCGGATACCATCCCCAGTTGAACGGCCAAGTAGAGAGGGCTAATCAAGAAATCAGCTCTTTCTTAAGAGTCTTCTGCAAGTGTAACCAGGGGGACTGAGCATGCTTCCTTCCATGGGCCGAGTATGCCCAGAACTCTCTCAGTCACTCTGCAACTCAACTAACACAATTTCAGTGCATACTCAGCTACCAACCACTCCTGTTCCCTTGGGATGACACGCCAAGCTAAGTACCAGCCATACATGAGTGGTTTTCACACAGCCAGACAATATGGGAGGAGGTCCATCAATGGCTTGAAACCATCAATGCCAAAAATAAAGAACATGCTGACAAACATAGAGCAAACAATCCAGACTTTTCCCTGGGCGCCAAAGTATGGATAGCCACGAGAAACCTAAGAGAACCCAACACCTGTAAAAAACTTCAGCCACGATATATCTGACCATTCAAGGTACTTCGTCACATCAATGAAGTCTTGTACCATCTAGAACTCACACACACACACACACACACACACACACACACAGCAGGTTATTCTGTACATTCCATGTCTCTAACCTGAAACCTGCCATTACAGTCCCCTTGCTGAGAACGCACCTGTTCAGGAGCACCCAGCTCTTGACATAGAAGGTGAACCAATCAACCAGGTAAATAAGATCCTCAACTCTAGAAGAAGAAGAGGGCAAGTTGAGTACCTGGCAGATTGGGAAGGTTATGGACCTGAGGAACAAAGCTGGGTTTTTGCTAAGGACATTCTAGACCCACTCCTCAAGCAGGAGTTCCATGCCCTACATCCCGACAAACCAGCATCCAGAGGTAAGGGGGATCCCAGAAAGAGAGTGTGTGTGTGTGTGTGGGGGGGGGGGTGTTCTGTCAGTAAACCTGCTGAGAATGCTTTGACTACAAATATGGACACCCTGAACTACAATCCCCAAGACTCACAGTGCTCTGTCTCCTGATTACTAATCACAGCTGTCATGTATCTTCCTAATCATGTATCCTCTCTCCCTATTTAAGCCACTCACTCACACTACTCCAGTGCGAAGTATCATTCTGCACCCTCATTTCATACGAAGCCTTATATCTTTCTGATTGCCTTTCGTATTTCTGACTTTTGCTTATCCTCTCATGTTTTCGCTCTTTGTCTTTCCTCTATTATGTTGTTCGCCAATCGCCCGACCCATGCTAATTTACTGACCTTGATTTCAGTCTCTTGTCTTGGCTTTGTTTACTGTTTGCATCCTGCAATCTTCTGCACATACATCTGTAAGTGACTGCATTCTGACTATTATTATTATTATTATAGCTACAATCTTTCAATTACAATTTTAACAATTATGATTACAATATTTCAATTATAATATTTTAATCACAATTACATTTGTTGCAATTACATTTAATTTGGGTATGGGAAAGGTGCTATATAAATTTAACTGAATATTATGATTATTATTAACTATAATTATAATCTGAACTATTACAGTTACAATATGAACAATTACAAACTGAGATATTATTATTATTATTATTATTATTATTATTATCTTACAATTACATTTGCAATCTTAACTATTAGTTACAATATAAACTGAACAATTTATGATTACAATATGAATAATTACAATTACGATCTTCCAATTACAGTTACAATCTTTGTATTACAATTAAAATTATAATCTGAACAAATCTTTCCTTTATTCAATGAACTTCCTGTTGACCGTACACTTAATTTTTCCCCATTGTTGTGCCACCTTATATTTAATTTGTATCTTTCAAGCCTTATCCTAGTTTAGTTAACTACTTGAACAACTCTGTATATTTGTCAGTATCTTTTAATTTTTGATTGCCAATAACAGAAAACAATGTTTCATAATGAAAGTTATGTTATCTTTTGTTTTGCTTATTGTGGATCTCCTATAAAGTACATTTTCAATAAGCCATTGTATATGTGTACAATGTACATGACTGAACTATTTAATGTATACAGAATGGTGTGCCTCATGGTTACTGGTCTCACTCTTCTCCATTCTGCTTACCACCAAATGGAACTGACTCCAAAAATACCCTAGACCTGCCCTGGGTCATAACAATGATAAGTCTTGCTGTTTTGAAGGAAATTGGTAAATGACCAGAGCCATTTCAAGATCATCTGGAGCACCGTGGATGGGATGGGATGGGATGGGATCCTGGTAGAATTGGTGGATGACTGAAGCTGCAGAACCTCTTCCATAGAAAGAAGACAAGTTCCTCTACCCCCCTACCAAATTTCTTCCCAATTTTGGTGGTCTGCCAATTCTTGGGGATGGTGAAGGCTAACATGTGCTTCCTCTGAGCTACGTATGTGAAGCCACTTCATCTTTTCAAACTGCATCTCATGCTGAGATCACATGGAGGAATGCATTACGTGCCTTCTTTCACATACAGTACATGAGTCCATAGATGCCTGTGATTGCTTAGTATCAGTCTGATTGACAAGGGAGAGAGATTACACCATCAACCCCCCCCAGAGAGCATGACCAATTATGTTCACTTAGATGCTGGGCCCTGGATTGTTGTGGAATCTCTTGATGATGGAGGAGTCCTTTTCTTTTGTGTCACTTGGGGAGGAGGGCAAGAGGGATTGACAAAACCATTTAGATGACATGCTTACTGTAGGTGAAGTCCTGATCTATTACACTATTCATGCCTCAAACAGTTTCATTTTGATAGCTTTCATTAGGAATTCAAATTCTCCATCAGCTCATAGTTAGCATGTTGCATCCTGGTCACTGCAGAGCATGGGACTCTGTGCTGGCGGTGGGTGATACAAGCCTGGCACAGGACAAATGGGAAAATCTTGGTTCATTTACTCCAGGCTGGGTGTGCATGTGTGGGTATGTGTGTACCCGAAAGCACATCTGCATAAACACACAGCGACAGAGAGAAGTGAGACGATTTGTTATCTTTAACAATACTGTAAATTACCGCATAAACAGGTTCATTGTGCTGCAGCAATAAAGAAGGCTGAAAATAGAGCATGGAAACCTGCGGAACTGTAATTTTGTGCTGCTCTGAAATATTGCGCCTCGTTCTGGAGATAATTGCAGCAAAGTTTATGTCTTCGAGGATGATGAGAAACTCATGCGTTAGCCATGATGCCAAAACACTGGCTGTGTTCATTTAGACAAGTGAGTGTGGGCTGTGTGAAGAGAAATGATGAAAAGACGAGGCAACACTATTTCATGATTGCAAATCCGTAAGGTACTAGCGTGACTCACCTTGTTTGAAAGATGAGATGATGAGGGCAGCAGACTCTGTGGACATTTTTACACGTGAAACACCTCATGGACCGAACTCACTCTTACTCAATTTTAATCCATGTTTGGACAGGATGAGATTTCCAGATCTTAATCCGTAGGTGCTAAAGAAGGCCTGCTTAAAATCCTTGAAGAAGTTTCACCTCTCAGATGAAAGGCTTCTTCAGTTCTGTTTGACTATCCAGCCATTATCCATAGTCGCTTATCCTGTGCAGGGTCACAGGCAAGCTGGAGCCTATCCCGGCTGACTATGGGTGAGAGGTGGGGTATACCCTGAACAAGTCGCCAGATCATCGCAGAGCTGACACATACTGTAGAGACACACAACCATTCACACTCACATTCACACCTACGGCCAATTTAGAGTCACCAATTAACCTAACCTGCATGTCTTTGGACTGTGGGGGAAACCGGAGCACCCAGAGGAAAGCCACGCAGACATGGGGAGAACATGCAAAATCCATACAGAAAGGTCCCTGTTGGCCACTGGGCTCAAACCCAGAAGCTTCTTGCTGTGAGGTGACAGTGCTAAACACTACACCACCTTGCCGCCGCTGTCTGACTAGTTTCAGGTATTTATCCTGTAGTGGACCAAAAGGAACCCTAAGGAGAGTTGTTGAGGTCACATGGGTTGTTGACCCTCTGTCATCCTGTAAGTGTTAGGGTCACTGGAGGCCAGGTGTGAACAGTGTTAGCAGCCTAGAGGGACGTTAGGGTGATCTGTAGGTTGCTGACTCTTTCTGCCATCATGTGAGTCATTGAAGTCAGCTGAGTTTTGATGTGGATGTGTATTCAGTTTTCTGGGAAGTGTGCGAAGGACTACATTGTAGGTGGCTGATAAGTGGTGTCTCAGCCCACCTCCTCTGTTCAGTGATGGTCATTCCAGGTTGATGAAGATAGCTTCTTTAACTCCTCTTTCAAACCACCAGTCTTCTCTGGCTAGAATGCATTCATTGCAATCCTGAAATGAGTGTTTTTTGTTATTGAAATGAAGGTAGACTGCAGAGTCCTGGCCTGAGGAACTGGCTCTCTTGTGAAGTGGTTGTTTCATTTCCTCAATGTACAGGTCTGTGCATTCCTCGCTGCATTGAATTGCATACACTACGTTGTCCTGTTTGTCACGTTGTCACAGACTTTTTCAGATCGTCCAGTATTTATGATTGACTTGCATGGGATAATTGATCATTGTGTAAATCAGACATGCACACTTGCTTGTTATACTAAAACTTCCATGCCTACTACACCTCAATTCTAATACAGTACAGGATAACTGCTCTTGCTGTAGGCGCATGGCTCCGGAGGTTTTACTGTATCATTAGTAGGTCACATGATCATAACATGAATGTACACTGTGCCTGTGCTACTGGTAAGAACTCAACAGCTCAAATAAAAGCACCAAAGCTTCACTTCTCTAACACATGCTTACAAGCATCACCTGTATTTTATTATTCTGCTTTTAAACTTGGACTTGGGTTTGTTTTAGCTTTGATAGAGGTGATATAAGGGAGTGAGTGCTTCCTTGGGTGTCTTTATACTGAAAAAAATAGCACAAAAATTATTTTCTTTTCCTGATTTGTCACTTTGGATGCGATAACTCTTCCTTGGGGTTATTTCTACTGCTCCTTTTATAGAATGTAAAATATGGTGTAATCTTTCCTGATGCATGCATGTGCAGGCCGTAAAAAAAAAAAAAAGACTACTATGAAAACCCCACTGATGATCTGGTAATAATTACATCACTCACCACTCCAACTCCACTGTAAAACTAATCTAATCCAAATAGATATTTAGCTAATCTGATCCTGTGAGTGGTTAGAATTTATACACTTTCATATGAAGATGAATCTGAACATATGATTTGTCATCACGGATTCTCAAGGCAGTAGCCATGATAAATGTACATGTTGTCTCTCATTAAAAAAAAAACAAAAACATGAAGACCAGAAATAATTAATAGAATTGCGGCAAATTTGATTGATTCAAATTTCAGAAGGAATTCCGAGGCGTTATTGACTCCTCGGCCCAAAAATTGATCCTGAGTCTGTTTCAGGTACAAGTGTGAAAACACCCTTAGGGTTGAATATCTGACACCGTCTTTGCAAAGCAGAATCTTCAATTTCTTTTTAACCTCTTCCTGTATATATCTGTACATCATGCTGCATTGAAGAGTTTGCAGAAACCACTGAAAATAAGATAGTTGAAGTGTTTAAATGATGGATAAGCTTGGCTTTAATTTCTTCATTCATATGAAATCCAAAAAAAATCACTTTCACTTGTTAGATTCACAATGGATCTTGGGTGAAATTTGGTTGAAAATGGAGGCTACAGGGGGAAAAGGAGTGAATGAGATATGAAAACAGGCAGATTTGGGCCTATAATGACAAAAATATGCTTATTAAAAGAGTGGAGAAAGAAATGGATGAAAAGAACCACTAATGAGAGGAAAGAAGTGAAAGAAAATGGGTGAAGAAAATATAAAAAAAAATGGAGGAAGTGATGAAAAATGAAAGGAAGGATAGAAAGAGAATGAAATGAGAGGTGTGGGCTGATAAAAGGAATGATGAAAGGAAGGAGGGAGAATGAAAACGGAGGAAAAACAAGTGGAGCGAGGGCTGAAATGTAGACTCACAGATGGGGGGGAGGAAAGAGATAAAGTGACACCCACTGTTTCATTATCTGAAAGCAGCAAGTGGATTCATCATCCGCTGGAACAGAGAGAGAGAGAGAGATAGTCACTTTTTAAAAAATCCTACTAAAGGCACTCGTCAGAACAGTGACAGCGATGGATGAAAATATGGAAACATTTTCCTCACTAATGCTTCCATCTGTTCATCTCAGACACAAAATGTGTCTGTGTTTTGGGTGTTTGAAGATATATATGTAGATATGTGGCTCTGTTATGCTGTACATGTGGCAGGATGGGGATGTTTGCTGGGAGGGGTGTATTTTTTTTAGCATGGTTTCACTTGTCTTTACAGGAAAGATTCACTGCACATCAATACAAAGTTCATCTGACTGATGTGTCCTTTCTATTTGGCCTACAAGTTTCATATCTGACTGCCTCTTTTTGTTCCTGCCACTTCTTTATTGTGTCCTGTGGGATCCCAGTCCTGATGCACACATCTCCATCAAAGGCCTACTTCAAGTCTGGAACTGGACATCCAGACTCGCTTACTGGTTCAGGACTTCATGGCTGAGTAGAAATATCTGAAACAGGGTTCTCCAGAAAATCTGACATAGCTGGCTAAAAAAAAGTAGTAGGTGGCTCTGGAATTTGCTGCAGTGTGCCAAAGGCATGCTAATGCTTTGGGGGTCTGGGGGCATGCTCCCCAAGAAAATTTTGAAATTTACATGCCATCTGGTGCATTCTTAGCCAATAAATTACTAACCATTTCCCTGTAAAATACTTGCAAAATATGTCTGAAATTTCCCTCCAGATGTTTGTGTGCTTGGCTTTCTCAGTGACCCTCTGTAGTACGCTGCCTGGCTCTGTAACATAACTACATGGTGAGCTCATTTGGTGCATGTGTAACACACTTGATGTGCTTCTGGTGTGGCATTGTGTATTGTATAGTTTTAATTTCAGCATAAATATTTGCACACAATTAGTTATTTGCACTTGCACTTTATAAGTATGAAGCCTTAGCAAAGGCACCAGACATCTCTATGGGAACTGAGGCAGTCTGGGTAGCTTCTGGACATGAAAATAACAATTCTTAGATATGAAAATATTAATTACAATTTAGATGTACAAACCTGTAGAAAACATAGATTTTATGTTTATTTGGCCCACGGAAGGTTTTAGTTTCTTCTTTGGTGGCATTTTGTGAAAACTGAGTGAAATCATCTGCAACAACCACCAACTGCACCTTTATCATTGTCTGCTATGGCATGGTCACGTGGTCCAGCTCAGCCAATCAGAGCACAATTTATCAACAAACGTGGCATCACTTCCAGTCATGAGAGACCCAAGTTGAAGACAACTTCGTGATGGAATAATTGGATTTGCAGAAAATTATGGGCAGTGTAGATTATCTAAATCACTTGATTGAAAGGCAATTTTTATTTTTTCTAGGATTGAGTAGCCAGCGCAGACCATCTGTGTAAATGGAGAAAACCGCTGGTCACTGGCACTTGTGGACATCTCTGCTGAAACCAAAAATCGCAAATGTTTCCCAATGGGGTAGATGTATGCCATTGATATGCCATTGGTAGTCATCATATCTCTTAGCTTCTTATTTGCAACCTCATACTATGTGTTGCACCCACTTTCCATTGCCAAGGGTTGTTTTGCTTCATATCACTGTAAATTGCCAGGTTTAGTTGAACATTAATGACTTCTGTTTCAGTCAGTACAAACAGACAAGTTTTATATAGATGCTCAGGTGTTTAAGCTTCAGCTTTGACAAGAAAAATGGCCCATTTTGCAAGATAATCTAAGTAGGAAATAAAAATAGTCTGCCATATTTGATACATCTTTTGAACGATCACTAACAAGTGCTAATGTGAGAAATTTGCCAGAAGTATAGCCCCTAAAATATTAATCATTCCAAGAAAGCCATTAATCATAGCAAGAAAGCATGACACGGGATCAGCAGGACTGGTATTAGAGCACTGAAGGACATTTCTCATTTATATAAACTCCACTTATAAAGAACTGCCTACCTGTGATGGTCGAAACCTGCCCTTTAAAACTCACTTGAGGTCATCTGGAAGATACCCAATGACCAGGATGTCCAGCAGTACCAGGAAAGATAAGTCTGTCTTTCCAGAAAACAAAACAAATGGGACAGAAAGTTAACCAATCCATTGAAATTATATCACCACTGGCATTTTCATTTCAAAAACATCAAATCACAAAATTAATCAGGACAATCATGACCTCCTTTTTCATATATCGCGTTTTGTATACTTGTTGGTTGACAACTGGATGTGTAGTACACTGCAATCCCACTATAAAGAACTCTTTTTTTTTTTTTACTACGAACTTTTGCATATAACAAAGTTCATGTCCCTTGCCTTTAGTAACAATGACTTGGAGTCTTCAAAAAAAAAAAAATCACTGTCAGGTCCACACACCTTTAGGATGAATTACAGTACCATGCACCTGTTCCAGATTAGAGTGCAATCACAGTGTGTACTTATAAGGACTCTTGAAACAGACTTGGTGAAGTATACATGCTGTACCCAGTGTCTCACATTACCAAGCCTTATTATCTGTTTATTGCCTTTCTGGTTTTGACTTTGTTTTGTGTATTTGGACTTTCCCTTTCATCTTTGCCTCCACCATTCTATTTGTGCCTTGCATGACCATTGCCCATTTCATGACCCTGCCTTTGTCTTACATTTTTAATCTGTTTACCTGCCTGTTTATAAATAGTGTTCCTGCAACTACATCTGTCATTCGCCTGCTTACATATACACTGAGGCTACGTTTACATTAGACCGTATCTGTCTCGTTTTCTTCGCGGATGCACTGTCCGTTTACATTAAACCACCTGGAAACGCTGGGAAACGGGAATCCGCCAGCGTCCACGTATTCAATCCAGATCGTGTCTGGTCCGGTGCTGTGTAAACATTGAGATACGTGAATACGCAGTGCTGAGCTCTAGCTGGCGTCTCATTGGACAACGTCACTGTGACATCCACCTTCCTGATTCGCTGGCATTGGTCATGTGACGCGACTGCTGAAAAACGGCGCGGACTTCTGCCTTGTATCACCTTTCATTAAAGAGTATAAAAGTATGAAAATACTGCAAATACTGATGCAAATACTGCCCATTGTGTAGTTATGATTGTCTTTAGGCTTGCCATCCTTCCACTTGCAAGTGTTAAGTGATATGCACTGGGATCACACACACAGCGGCTCAGTCCCGAAAACACTGCTAGTGTGCTTCACTCGCGTGCTCTGTGAGCTGCGCAGGGCTGGAGTGCGCACCCTCCAGAGGGCACTCGCTGTTCAGGGTGGAGTGATTTGGAGCGCAGGATGCCTGCAGAGCCGAGCGTATCTGCGTATTGGTATTGTTGTGTGCACGCAAATCGTGTATTGGTGTTGCTGTGTGCACACTAATCGTTTTAAAAACGTTAATCTGATGATCCGCTGATACAGTCTAATGTAAACATGGGCTAAGCCATGTGCTCCTCTTCCCACCAGAGACAAACAATAAGTACCCATAATAAAGTCCACAGTCAAGTTAACAATACATGTTAATGCCATAAAACAAAGGCTTAACGAGCCTCACTTAGGTTCCGATCACCAACAATTATTGAGAATGGTGATCAAAGGATCGATAAAAGGATGAGATGACTGCTACGGTAATACCGCAAAACTTAACACCTACCGTAGTTAAAGCATACCAGTGGTGTTTTTATACCCTTTGTCCCACCCAGCTCATAAATAACATCATTGGTGATTTGTAACACATGAATGAACTGAATGGTGAAGATTTAGAAAATGTAGCAAGTCAGTGTTTGGACATTGACAGTGATACAGCGGTAACCTCCATCATTTCCATAACAGATGAAGAAATCATCACCTCCATTTGTGATCCTTTAACTCAGTAGGTAAACTGTGATCGTGACTTCAAAGGAGAAATTCATGACAAGGAATTTTAATGTGCCTAAAATTTTGCATATAACATGAGTGTTTGGTGTGACAAGTGGGTCCATCTCAGTATTATGCACTTTTTGGTATAATGAACTATTTGGACATCCCCCAAGGAGTTTGTTATAGCAGGGTTCCAGTGTACTTCCATTCTTAAAATGCATAGGGACCTCAGCCACTAGGTTGTCATTGGTGTCAAATCCATTCTAAAATCATGCTAAGAACCTTGGAGGAAGTTCCATGAATGCACAAGTGTACAGATTTATGATTTAGGCTTTTTATGAAAGTTGTCTGGGGGGGCTGAATTGGAAGAAATGACAAGAGTAAAGTCACTTCAAGGATCAGGACCAACTAATGGAACACCATCAGAATGTAACTAAAAAGCTTCTCTACTGACATTCTTCAATGTTAGCATGTTAGTTTAGCTAGAATTAGTTTGTTAATACGAGCCACTCTTTTGCCCACTCAGTTTCATTCCACTTTTTATCCAGGTGCCTTAAGCTAAGGTCTCACAAAGCTGGAATCGCTTCATGGTAGACACTGGTGGATGATTTTGAGCCTTCTGGGGGTCAACTAGCATGTGTTACAGGCCCTTCCATCAAGAATATGTGAGAACCAGGGAGCTAGCTTGACAACCTGGAGGGCATGGCTTTCATCCACGGAATGTTTCTTATGTTGAAAATTGCCATGGTTCAAGCACTGAATGAATTAATCTGTCACAACTGTGAAGGCATCTGTGAGTATCCTTGAGGCATATGTGAGGCTTATGTGGGCTACCAGGGGTTATCATAGCATTCCATCACAACCACTGAGCTCAAAATGTTCACGGAAAGTGAAAAGTTTGCCTTGGGGGTATGGCTTGTTTCATCTTGCCATGGGCATCTCCATGGCAAGATGAAACACCATACATTGCTATACATCACTGCCACCATTGGTTTATTGGTGTCTTCTGTCGCTACCATTGTGGCTACCATGGCTTCATTTGCATATTTACTCCACCCAAATTTATGCCTCCAAAATCTGCCGGAATTGCCATGGTAGCCCCAGCCACAGTTCTTACGGATCAACTGGCTATGTGTAACTTTAACGTTATTTTCACTACATGTGTATAGATTTTAGATTTCCAGATACTGTATAATATTGCCTTAATTCATTACATTTGAGGCATTTAGCAGATGCTTTTATCCAGAGCGACATGCAACATACCCAGAGCAGCCTGAGGAGCAATAGGAGGTTTGGTACCTTGCTCAAGGTCACTTCAGCCATTCCTGCTGGTCTAGGGAATTGAACCAGCAACCTTTTGGTCTCAAAGTTTCTTCTCTAACCTTTAGGCCATGGCTTATTAATGAACTTTATATGTATAACTAAAAGATGTTAATGTGGGTCATACTGACACACCTGAAATTTTGGCATGATGACCAAAACACACCAACTGAGGGAATATTTTTTTGGAAGAACACTGCTCCATCTCTCCATTACAGTTCCAGCACTCATTTCTGATAGGTTTCTGATAGCTGTTGCCATAGGGACAGATTACACCAGAGCTCATTTTAGTTTCTTCTTTACCAACACTGGCACATCCTGAGTCCTATCTGATGGTGTAAAGAGTGTAAATGTAGCACAGATTCATGTCAGCTTGCCTTTTCCAGACACTGAGAATACATCCA
The DNA here is from genome assembly GCF_027579695.1 of Neoarius graeffei. Taxonomy (NCBI): domain Eukaryota; kingdom Metazoa; phylum Chordata; class Actinopteri; order Siluriformes; family Ariidae; genus Neoarius; species Neoarius graeffei. The sequence goes on from NC_083590.1 coordinate 9,141,069, forward strand.
TCATCTGATATGCTGTTCATGTTCCTCTGCTGGTCCCATTTGTTAGAAAGTTGTTAAAGCAGAAGATGACAGAAGAACAGCTGTTCAGCCTTTGCAGACCAGACTGCATGATTAGTTCACCATTTGGTTTGGAGAGACAAGTATGACAATTTGTCTTTTTTTCACCTCTCGGTACATATGATCACAATGATTGTATTTTTTTTTTTTTATTTCTCAGCTCAGGTTTTCTCTCTTACTCATTTATTTTATAAAGAAATAGAAAGTAAGTAGGCTCCTCAAAGAGGGACTGTTGACCAGATGTGGACCCTGGAAAGTATTTTAGTGGATTAGTGGATCAGTGGTTGTTCAGCCACTCTACTTTTCAAATCATGAGCCAGCACAGTTTTAGTAGATATAAAAATATTGATTGGAAATTATAATATTGTTGCCCATGAGCTATTTTTTTATTTTTTCTTGCCAAAAAGAAAAAAAAATCAATTAAAATATCCAGAAGAGGCGGCATGGTGGTGTAGTGGTTAGCGCTGTTGCCTCACAGCAAGAAGGTTCAGGTTCGAGCCCCGTGGCCAGCAAGGGCCTTTCTGTGCAGAGTTTGCATGTTCTCCCCGTGTCCGCATGGGTTTCCTCCAGGTTCTCCGGTTTCCCCCACAGTCCAAAGACATGCAGGTTAGGTTAACTGGTGACTCTAAATTGACCATAGGTGTGAGTGTGAATGGTTGTCTGTGTCTATGTGTCAGCCCTGTGATGACCTGGCGACTTGTCCAGGGTGTACCCCGCCTTTTGCCCGTAGTCAGCTGGGATAGGCTCCAGCTTGCCTGTGACCCTGTAGAACAGGATAAAGCTGTTAGAGATAATGAGATGAGATGACTATCCAGAAGAGCTCATTAATTCAACCATCAGTCAGTTCTGCTCCAGGATGGTGCAGGAGTCAGGGTTATCATCTGCCACCAATCAAGCTTCTAATGACATGAAGACCATTCATTTTTCTTTGCCTTTTAAAGACCAAAAGGGGTCTGACATGGTGAGAAGACAGCTTGGATATTTGGGTGCTAGACTTAACATCACTTTACTTCCTGTTTACACGAGCCGTAAAATTCAGAAGGAAGTCAAGTTACACCAAACCAAACCACCGCTGATTAGCCAAAAGAATGTTGTTTGTTTGTTTGTTTGTTTGTTTAAATGTGGTCTGTGTGATGCAGACTATATTGGCTACACCTGCAGGCATCTGTACCAACAAACTGAAGAACATCGCCACTCAACTATTGGTAAACACCTTAAGACTGAGCATGGCCTTTTAGACATCACTGATTTGAGCAATCAATTTACTATTCTATGAAAATGCACTGGGAAGCTGGACTGTCTGATTCATGAGATGTTGCTCATCCAAGCAAAAAAGCCAAAACTAAACATCCAATCTGATTCCATACGTGCTAAGATTTTTACTTGATGCACTTCCTTGGTACTTTATAAAAACTTAAACTGACTCTTAATCACTTATTTAAGCATTGTTTGTTTCGTTCTGATGATGATAGCAATGACATCAAAACAACAGTTTATAATATCGCTAGTTTTTATTATTAAATGCATAACCAAAATTGTCTTAATGAAAATTAAAAAATGTCATGTTTTTAAGTACATGAAACTGATATGAGTAGCAGTGTGGGAAATAAGGCCGGACCAGCGGACATTGACTTGTAATTTTCACATTTGTCCGTCTGTATTTCAAAAGCATCAAACTGGATGGCCCATGAAAAGATCTAAAGATATGGGTCTAATCTACTTCTAATTTTCTTCCAAATGTTACACTGGGCGAATACATTATGTCATAACACGGCCTGGGATTGGCTGATCGCGGATGCTCTCAATGAATGACAAGTCGTCTCTCATCAGTGAGGAGTGCATTCTCACATAAACACCACACAATGCTGCTATCAGCTGGGTAGGTTTACCACTAACGTTAAAAGAAAATAGACTACTACAGGTTTTGGAGCCTGACAAAGTGGGTTTTTTTTCATCATGTTTTAACATCTGCTTTGTAGGATGTAGATTTATATTTTAATAGAGTTTTTATTTTCTTCTATTTTCTAAGTTCAAGTCCAGCAGATTTTAGTCTGAATGCTAAATGATATGACCGTGTCTAATGTTGAGTCATTTAAAGTCATTTTGTTACAAAGTTACTTGGAATTTCATACTCAAAATTTTAACTCTATTATGTAAGAAGAGTTGTATTGTTGTATTGCCCATGTTGGTCTTGAATCTAACCCACATATTGTCACCATATCAGGGAATCCCATTAGGCATGTAGAAGACTTCAAGTATCTTGGTTCCTATATCATGAACTCAGAAAAGGATTTTCAGATTTGTAGAACCCTAGCTTGGCATGCATGCAACAAACTTGATAAGATCTGGAAATCAAATGTGCCAAGAGAACTAAAAATCTACCTTTTAAGAGTGACAGTTGAGCCCATTCTTCTTTATGGATCTGAGACCTGGACATTGAACTCTCGACTGCACAAACGTTTGGATGGTTGCTATACTAACCTGCCGAGGAGGGTACAGAATCTCCCATGGCAGTCGCACCCAACTCTGGAACAAATTTACAGGAAAACCCCAAAGGTGAGCCTACAACTAATTGAACATCATACAAGATTTGCTGGACACTGCTACCATGTGAAGGATGAATTAGTATCTGATCTCCTTCTATGGAAAGCGTCTACCAGCAGGAAGCTGACGTACCCAAACATAATAGCACGTGACACTGGTATAAGCAAGGAAGATCTTCCAACCTTGATGGCAGATAGAGACGGTGGGTGCAAAGTTGTACTTGGAGTCTCACCCAAAGGGCGAGAGATAGGGGTATTATTAATGACTAAATTTCTTATAGACTTATTATAAACATGGGATAAAAAAGTCATTGTTGACATAATGTTTCATGAGTGTTATTATAGTGCCTACTGTGTATATATATATATATATATATATATATATATATATATATATATAGAGAGAGAGAGAGAGAGAGAGTTAGGTCCATATATATTTGGACACTGACACAAATTTTGTTTTTTTACCTGTTTACTGAAACATATTCAAGTTATAGTTACAGTGGTGCTTGAAAGTTTGTGAACCCTTTAGAATTTTCTATAGTTCTGCATAAATATGACCTAAAACATCATCAGATTTTCACACAAGTCCTAAAAGTAGATAAAGAGAACCCAGTTAAACAAATGAGACAAAAATATTATACTTTGTCATTTATTTACTGAGGAAAATGATCCAATATTACATATCTGTGAGTGGCAAAAGTATGTGAACCTCTAGGATTAGCAATTAATTTGAAGGTGAAATTAGAGTCAGGTGTTTTCAATCAATGGGATGACAATCAGGTGTGAGTGGGCACCCTGTTTATTTAAAGAACAGGGATCTATCAAAGTCTGATCTTCACAACACATGTTTGTGTTTCATGGCATGAACAAAGGAGATTTCTGAGGACCTCAGAAAAAGCGTTGTTGATGCTCATCAGGCTGGAAAAGATTACAAAACCATCTCTAAAGCGTTTGGACTCCACCAATCCACAGTCAGACAGATTGTGTACAAATGGAGGAAATTCAAGACCATTGTTACCCTCCCCAGGAGTGGTCGACCAACAAAGATCACTCCAAGAGCAAAGCATGCAATAGTCGACAAGGTCACAAAGGACCCCAGGGTAACTTCTAAGCAACTGAAGGCCTCTCTCACACTGGCTAATATTAATTTTCATGAGTCCCCCATCAGGAGAACACTGAACAACAATGGTGTGCATGGCAGGGTTGCAAGGAGAAAGCCACTGCTCTCCAAAAAGAACATTGCTGCTCGTCTGCAGGTTGCTAAAGATCACGTGGACAAGCCAGAAGACTATTGGAAAAATGGTTTGTGGATGGATGAAACCAAAATATAAATTTTTGGTTTAAATGAGAAGTGTTATGTTTGGAGAAAGGAAAACACTGCATTCCAGCATAAGAACCTTATCCCATCTGTGAAACATGGTGGTGGTAGTACCGTGGTTTGGGCCTGTTTTGCTGCATCTGTGCCAAGACAGCTTGCCATCATTGATGGAACAATGAATTCTGAATTATATCAACGAATTCTAAAGGAAAATGTCAGGACATCTGTCCATGAACTAAATCCCAAGAGAAGGTGGGTCATGCAGCAAGCCAACGACCCTAAGCACACAAGTCATTCTACCAAAGAATGATTAAAGAAGAATAAAGTTAATGTTTTGGAATGGCCAAGTCAAAGTCCTGACCTTAATCCAATTGAAATGTTGTGGAAGGACCTGAAGCAAGCAGTTCATGTGAGGAAACCCACCAACATCCCAGAGTTGAAGCTGTTCTGTACAGAGGAATGGGCTAAAATTCCTCCAGGGTGGTGTGCAAGACTGATCAACAGTTACCGGAAATGTTTAGTTGCAGTTATTGCTGCACAAGGGGATCACACCAGATACTGAAAGCAAAGGTTCACATACTTTTGCCACTCACAGATATGTAATATTGGATCATTTTCCTCAATAAATAAAGTAACAAGTATAATATTTTTGTCTCATTTGTTTAACTGGGTTCTCTTTATCTACTTTTAGGACTTGTGTGAAAATCTGATGATGTTTTAGGTCATATTTATGCAGAAATATAGAAAATTCTAAAGGGTTCACAAACTTTCAAGCACTACTGTATATAATGGACATGGACATAAAGTCCATACTTTCAGCTTTCATTTGAGGGTATCCACATTAAAATTGGATAAAGGATTTAGGAGTTTTAGCTCCTTAACATGTGCCACCCTGTTTTTAAAGGGACCAAAAGTAATTGGACAATTGACCCAAAGGCTATTTCATGGGCAGGTGTGGACAATTCCTTCATTATGTCATTCTCAATTAAGCAGATAAAAGGCCTGGAGTTGATTTGGGGTGTGGTGCTTGCATTTAGAAGATTTTGCTGTGAAGAAAACATGCGGTCAAAGGAGCTCTCCATGCAGGTGAAACAAGCCATCCTTACGCTGCGAAAATAGAAAAAACTAACATCCGAGAAATTGCTACAATATTAGGAGTGGCAAAATCTACAGTTTGGTACATCCTGAGAAAGAAAGAAAGCACTGGTGAACTCATCAATGCAAAAAGACCTGGACGCCCACAGAAGACAACAGTGGTGGATGATCGCAGAATAATTTCCATGGTGAAGAGAAACCCCTTCACAACAGCCAACCAAGTGAACAACACTCTCCAGGAGGTAGGCGTATCAATATCTAAATCTACCATAAAGAGAAGACTGCATGAAAGTAAATACAGAGGGTTCACTGCACGGTGCAAGCCACTCATAAGCCTCAAGAATAAAAAGGCTAGATTGGACTTTGTTAAAAAACATCTAAAAAAGCCAGCACAGTTCTGGAAGAACATTCTTTGGACAGATGAAACCAAGATCAACCTCTACCAGAATGATGGAAAGAAAAAAGTATGGCGAAGGCGTGGTACAGCTCACGATCCAAAGCATACCACATCATCTGTAAAACATGGCAGAGGCAGTGTGATGGCTTGGGCATGCATGGCTGCCAGTGGCACTGGGTCACTAGTGTTTATTGATGATGTGACACAGGACAGAAGCAGCCGGATGAATTCTGAGGTATTCAGAGACATACTGTGTGCTCAAATCCAGGCAAATGCAGCCAAACTGATTGGTCGGTGTTTCATAATACAGATGGACAATGACCCAAAACATAAAGCCAAAGTAACCCAGGAGTTTATTAAAGCAAAGAAGTGGAATATTCTTGAATGGCCAAGTCAGTCACCTGATCTCAACCCAATTGAACATGCATTTCACTTGTTAAAGACTAAACTTCAGACAGAAAGGCCCACAAACAAACAACAACTGAAAACTGCTGCAGTAAAGGCCTGGCAGAGCATTAAAAAGGAGGAAACACAGCGTCTGGTGATGTCCATGAGTTCAAGACTTCAGGCAGTCATTGCCAACAAAGGGTTTTCAACCTAGTATTAGAAATGAACATTTTATTTACAATTATTTAATTTGTCCAATTACTTTTGAGCCCCTGAAATGAAGGGATTGTGTTTAAAAATGCTTTAGTTCCTCACATTTGTATGCAGTCATTTTGTTCAACCCACTGAATTAAAGCTGAAAGTCTGAACTTCAACTGCATCTGAATTGTTTTGTTCAAAATTCCTTGTGGTAATGTACAGAACCAAAATTAGAAAAATGTTGTCTCTGTCCAAATATTTATGGACCTAACTGTATATGAGTCCCAGTAAGTTGTAACCAACTGGAAAATTATTGCCCCCAGACTGTTTTCTAGACATGGAACTGACCTGTGTGTGCTACTGTTTTCTTGGGTAGAACTTTAAGCATGTTTTTTCTTGAATCTTCTGACATTTTCTTGTAAATTATATTCAATTTGCAGTGTAATTAGCAACTAATGTCGAGTGTAATTTGACCTTTGAAGATCACAAAAATGTGCCTGAAAATAACTGAGAAGCCATCTCCAAGCATCGAAAGCCCTGCAGCTTCCGGGGCCCAAGGCAGGCCCCAGACCCCCCGCCGCATTGTTCCAGGCCTTTGGCCCATCGTTCAGACAGACTGAAATTTGGACAGACAGACAACATTTCAGACTTGTCTGTCCTGTGACAGTCTGCTTACAATTCCTTATTTCCCACACTGGAGAGTTCATGTGATTTGAGACATGAGACATGTTTTTACATTTAATAAAAATCTTTTGGTGGGCAATGTTTGGAAATAAATGGATTTTTTTATACAGATATCAGAGTTTGGATGCGGGCAGCACTTTTCCTTCAATACAATCTAATCATCATATGCATGACGGAATTCGCTGACCTGGGGTAAGTGTGGCACCCCTGGGAGGGAATGGCCACGTTATTTTATGCAAATTAATGGGATAATTTCATTAATGTATGTGTTTCAATTTCAGTTTAAAAGTGAAGAACCAGTTAAAGGGGGTAATTTTAGTTTAAAAGCAGTGGGGCGGAACATTTGTTGTTGCTTCAGGTGTTCGGGGGGTACGGTAAGGGAACCCCACCTCCCGCCTCTCCCTCAGACACATTCTGGAGGAAAATGGAGATGCATCCTGTCTTCCTTATTCTGCTTTCCACCTGCTTTTACAGGTCAGTAAACGGTGTGTTAACTTAAAAAAAAAATGTTGTTTTATTTTACTGCTTTTTATCACCGCTAACATAAACAAGAGAGGTTCAGATGGTTCGCTGAAGTTATTGCAGGAGAAACATAATAGTAAAGGGAGAAATTTCCCGCATGGCTGCCATTATGGGTCGAGCTCATTTTAGCTTAGCACTTACTAACATGAGCTTGTACACTTTACACACTTACAAACGGCGGATTATTTTTTGTATCTTTCCTTTAACGTATTTTTTTTGTTAAGATGTGAATAATTCATGTTATGTTTAAAAGTGACTGAGTTGATTAGCTGATGTAGCACAAGCATATGATTCGCAATTCTGTGTAGCTGAGAGACGTGCTTAAAGAGCCCATGCGTCCAACATGCTGGATTTTCATAATGCACTGTGAATAGCGATTTCTACCAGTAAATTACTGAAAAAAAGACAAACATGTAATGTATTTACTTATTTTGGTTATTGAATATAACTGTAAAGAGAAATGTGAAGATTAGAGAAACTGAAGGAGTTTTTAGAGAACAGATGTGGAATATTTAAATGCATATGATGTGAACAAAGAATTGGCTGAATTGTATGGCAAAGACTGATGTTTGTTTACAAAGATTTTATTTTATGGAAAATAAATCAGACTCAGACACATTCTGGAGGAAAACTGAGATGCATCCTGTCTTCCTTATTCTGCTTTCCACCTGCTTTTACAGGTAATTTATTTGTCACCATGGTCCCTGTTCACGGGACCTGTAACATAAGGAATAAAGAGTGAACAGGTAACAGTTTTTGTTTTTTTTCACACATTTTCTTTTAAAAATAATAACAGATTTAACGTGATAACTTAGTGCACACTAACAGCTTTTTTTTTTCTGCCTCATGGTTTTCTCATCAGCTGGCTGTAAAACAGCAGCATCAGTGAAATGGAAGCCGATGGGCTTCGTGGCTCTGTGACTTTGCCGTGACCTGAAAAAAATTGGGCAGCTTTAAGCTGCTGTCCGCATCCGGACCCTTCTGCATGAACGGCTGTATTTCTGACAGACGACAAGGGGTCCAGATGCACCACTCACGTCCTGATACACACGCATTAGCACAAGTCACCTTCATGCACTTGTCAAGGTAAACTGGGTGAAAACCGGCCAGGTCTGTGCTGAGCTTGCATTATTTCATGAGTAGGAAGAGCTCATTCAGAGGGACCTGAATGATGGATGGCCCACATGGATGACAAAAAAAAAGACGTGTAATTGTTGATGTGAAATTTTATGGACGGAGTCTCCAGTGTTAGTTCTTCATGACCTATAAATTAAACTCCAACAGTTTTCATGATTGCAAAATCCTGAAATTAAAAAAAGAGACATATATGTTACAGGTATATAAGGTGTGAATGGGAAAAAAAGGTTAAAGGGGTGAGGTTAGCATTTTTTTAAATAAAATGTAATAAAAATCACCCGACAAACACTATGCTGAATAGATGAGGTTTATTCTGCTATCTCTGTCTATTTAACTCCTCTTTCATTTCCTTTCTTTCCCTTTTTATATCTGTTCCTAAGTCCACTGCTCAAACAGTGAGCCTACTTAACTCCAGTATATTGCGTTTTTATTTTATTCCATCCTGCTGAATTCCCTAATGAGCCTCAGACAAGGCTTACCTCTTAATACTCACATACAGAGGGTGTTTTTTTGTTTTGTTTTTTTTTTAGAACGAGTGTGCAGGTAGTGGTGATATCCCACATCTCCGGGGTTTTCCGGCTTATTTGTGAGTCTGTGTGTGTGGCACAGGCAGGATCAGTATAATGAAGTCATTAAAAAGTCGTTAAGAAGTCATTAAGAGTCATTAAGTCAGCTGGATAGAAGTGCAGCGTGTGATAGGCTGCACTGTGTGTGTGGGTGTGTGTGTATGTGTGTGTGTGAGAGAGTGTAGTACTGTACCTTGTAGCAAAGATACATGTTAATTACACACATTATAAATACCTCCCAAAGGGCGAGTATATACTGTGCAGACGTGTGCAGACATTTTGGCTCAAAAGTGACAAAAAAATCTTACACCCCACACAAAACATGTGTGATATAAATATGTAAAGCCGTGTTTATCCTCTTTAAATACAAACCAGGAGGGGAAAACATTCAACAGTGGAGAATCTAAGCTTAAAATTCATGACAGTTCATATGATCTTTTCTAATGAAATCCAGTCAGCCACTAAAATGAATAAAAAACACTGACATAGAAAATTCTTTCTGTTGAATTTGATGTTACTTTCCACACCTTGGCTTTAGATTTTTATATATTTATATACACTCCTTATCTTATACCCATCTATTGTCAATCCTCAACCCTCAAACACTTAGCTATGTGCTTAGATTAGATTCCACTTTAACAGATTTAAGCTTTGATTGGACTCCAGTGTCTCTGTCTTTGGATCTGCTTGAAATTGGACTGGATCAAACATTCTTGGCCCTATACATGGACTAGACTATAATTTTATTAGCTCTATGTTTGGATTGGACACTAATATCTCTGTTTGTTTTGGACACTAATAGCTCTATGTTTGGATTGGACTGGACACTAATAGATCTATGTGTGCATTGGACTGGACACTAATAGCTCTATGTTTGGATTGGATTGGACACTAATAGATCCATGTGTGCATTGGATTGGACATTAATAGCTCTATGTTTGCATTGGATTGGACACTAATAGCTCTGTTTTCATTGGTTATTCATAGCTATATATTTAGATTGGACACTAATAGCTCTATGTTTGGGGTGGTTACTCATAGTTCTATGTTTAGAGTGGACACTAATAGCTCTATGTTTGGACTGGATTCTGCTTAAATTGTTTGATACTTGGCTTGACTAACAGCTCTTTACTTGGAGTGGACTCCACTACAGTGGCTCTGAACTTGGACTGTAATGGCTGTGTGTGTGTACTGGACTCTAAATAAAATTTTCTGGGTGTGAATTGGGTTCTGCTTAAATAATTTTATACTTGGCCTTTCTACAGAAGCAATATGCTTGAATTGGACTCCAGTTTAGCAGTTTGATTCTTGGATTAGGCTGGAATGGTTATGAGCTTAGATTGGACTTGATTCTGTGCTTTGACAAAATGCCAACTTGAGAGACTGTCTTGATATAAAATCTTGTTTTGTTTTTTGGTATTTTCATGAAATTATTCTGGATTTGGTTGAACTCATTCAGCAGAAAAGAAAATCATCTGTGAGGTGTTTTTTTTTCAGACACCATGAGCAATGAGCCCAACCTTTTGTAACCTTTTCATACAACCCCAATTCCAAAAAAGTTGGGACAAAGTACAAATTGTAAATAAAAACGGAATGCAATGATGTGGAAGTTTCAAAATTCCATATTTTATTAAGAATAGAACATAGATGACATATCAAATGTTTAAACTGAGAAAATGTATCATTTAAAGAGAAAAATTAGGTGATTTTTAAATTTCATGACAACAACACATCTCAAAAAAGTTGGGACAAGGCCATGTTTACCACTGTGAGACATCCCCTTTTCTCTTTACAACAGTCTGTAAACATCTGGGGACTGAGGAGACAAGTTGCTCAAGTTTAGGGATAGGAATGTGGCAGCGGGGGCGTGGTCAAGCGTGGTCTGTGACAGGAGGGCAGAGTCAGGGAAAGTAAGTGGCAGAATCACTACACCTGACTGCAATTAACCTGTGTTTGTGTGTGTCTTCCCAGTGATCGCGCCGTATTTAGGGAGGGAGAGTGAGAGCAGAGGAGCTCATCCCCGGACGAGACGCTAGTGTGTGTGTCTGTGTCTCTATTGTGCGAGAGAAACATTGTTAGACTGAGAAGTGTGGCAATAAAAAGCCTGCAGACAAGCCTGATCTCTGTCCTGCTGTCCTCTGTGCTCCACCCACTCCTATTGAACTGCTACAGTGGTGCTGAAACCCGGGATCAGAGTGGAGCACCAGCCGATCAGCCCCATGGAGTCCTCCCCGTTCACCGACCTGGTCCACGCCCTCGCTACGGCCCAGCAAAGCCAGCACCAGGCACTCGTCACCCTCCTAAAGGAACAAGAGCGATGCTTCGAGGCCCTGGTGCTGGCCCAGCAAGAAGACCGAGAGGCGTTCCGGCACCTCCTCTCATCGGCGGGGTCCACCAGCGCTCCTACCGCGGGCCCGTCGCCCCTCACCGTCACCAAGATGGGCCCGCAGGACGACCCCGAGGCGTTCATCATGCTCTTCGAGCAAGTCGCAGAAGCCTCGGGGTGGCCGATGGAGCAGCGCGCGGCGCGCCTCCTCCCCCTGCTAATGGGAGAGGCACAGCTGGCTGTGCTACAGCTCCCCACTGACCACCGGCTGGCCTACGCGGACCTCCACCGGGCCGTCCTCCAGCGTGTGGGGCGCACCCCAGAACAGCAGCGCCAGCACTTCCACGCGTTGTGCTTGGAGGAAGTCGGCCAGCCATTCGCGTTTGGCCAGCAGCTCCAGGATGCCTGCTGGCAGTGGTTGAGGGCTGACAACCACGACGCCTAGGGGATCATCGACCAGGTGGTGCTGGAACAATTCATCACTCGCCTGCCAGCAGGAACCGTGGAGTGGGTCCAGTGCCACCGCCCGGCGTCACTGGATCAGGCAGTCCAGCTGGCAGAGGACCATTTGGCGGCTGTTCCGGCAGCAGGACAGCAGATGGCATCTTCTCTTCTTTCCTCTTCTCTCTCTCTCTCTCTCCCCCTCCTCCTGTGTCCCGTCCTCGCCCCATTCCCCCACCGTGGAGGTGGGGGCCGGCACCACCCCAGCCGGCCCGCCGCACCCACGGTGCCCTCCTGTTTCTCCCTTCTGTGTCTGTCTCTCCCCCTCCTCAGGTGAGTGAGCCCCAGAACACCGGTGCAGAGGGAAAGCCTGGGCCGGTTTACTGGCACTGCAGGGAGCCGGGCCACCTGCAACAGCAGTGCACAGCGATGGAAGTGGGCGCGGTGGTTCGGATCCCCAATGCACCAGAGGCCACCCTCGATCGGGCCGGAGTGTATCGCATACCGGTGAGTATCCATGGGGGTACATATCAGGCGTTGGTGGATTCTGGCTGTAATCAGACCTCAATTCACCAAAGCCTGGTTCAAAACGAGGCATTGGGGGGAGCACAGGGGGTGAAGATGTTGTGTGTGCATGGGGACGTTCACAGCTACCCTTTAGTGTCAGTCCACATTTTTTTCAGAGGGGAAAAAGTTATAGTGAAGGCGCCGGTTAATCCTCACCTTACCCACTCTTTAATTTTGGGGACTGATTGGCCGGGATTTCAGTATTTAATGACACACTTAGCCAAGAGTGGGTCCTGCCATTTAACGGGGGGAGGTCCCGATGTTGCTTTGGTGGGAGCAGCAGTCACAGAGCCGTCTACGTCATCTTCGCGTCAGAGTGAGGAGCTGCCGGTCCCTCCTCTCTCTCTTGGGGAATCCCTCGCAGATTTCGCATTAGAGCAATCGCGAGACGAGACTCTGCGACATGCGTTTGACCAAGTGAGAGTAATTGATGGTCAAACGCTCCAGCCGAATGCCACCCCGTCCTTCCCCTACTTCGCGATTATGAAGGATAGGTTATACCGAGTGACGCAGGACACTCAAACTAAAGAGTGAGTCACACAGCTTTTAATTCCGAAGAGCCACCGGGAATTGGTATTCCAGGCGGCTCACTTTAATCCCATGGCTGGACACTTAGGGCAGGATAAGACACTAGCCCGAATAATGGCCCGATTCTATTGGCCGGGGATTCATGGCGATGTTCGTAGGTGGTGTACGGCATGCCGCGAATGCCAGTTAGTAAATCCAGCGGCCATTCCAAAGGCGCCTTTGAGCCCCCTTCCATTAGTCGAGACCCCATTTGAGAGAATTGGGATGGATCTCGTCGGGCCATTAGATAAGTCAGCAAGAGGGTACCGCTTTATATTAGTTCTGGTATACTATGCAACGCGATACCCGGAAGCAGTGTCTCTGCGCAATATCTCAGCACGCAGTATTGCGGAGGCGTTCTTCCGCGTTATCTCCCGAGTTGGAATCCCGAAATAGATTCTGACTGATCAGGGCACCACGTTTATGTCACAGACACTGCGCGACCTGTATGGGTTATTGGGGATTAAGCAGATCCGCACCAGCGTGTATCACCCACAAACGGACGGTTTAGTGGAACGGTTCAATCACACCCTCAAAAATATTATTAAAAAATTCGTAAGTGAGGATGCACGTAACTGGGATAAGTGGCTCGAGCCCTTGTTGTTTTCAGTGCGAGAGGTCCCCCAAGCCTCCACGGGATTTTCCCCGTGTGAATTATTATATGGGCGTAAGCCGTGCGGCATTCTAGATGTGCTGCGGGAAAATTGGGAGGAGGGACCTTCACAAAGTAAAAACGAAATTCAATACGTTATTGACCTGCGCGCAAAACTCCACACACTCACCCACCTAACCCAGGAGAATTTGCGGCAGGCCCAAGAACGGCAAGCCTGCCTGTACAACAAGGGTACGTGCCTTAGGTAGTTCGCACCGGGAGATAAAGTACTCGTACTGTTGCCCACATCGAGCTCCAAATTGATCGCCAAGTGGCAAGGACCCTCGCTTTTATTCGATGCTGGATTTGACAAAGGGATATTGGCAGATCCCCTTGACTCCACTATCCTGAGAAAAAACGGCCTTTTCCACACCATTTGGTTTACACCAATTCATCTCCCTCCCATTTGGGCTGTTTGGGGCGCCCGCTATGTTTCAGCGGCTGATGGACAGAGTCCTCCACCCGCATGCCACTTACGCGGCCGCGTATCTAGATGATATCATCATCTATAGTAATGACTGGCAGAGGCACCTCGAACATCTAAGGGCTGTCCTTAGGTCACTGAGACGAGCAGGGCTCACAGCCAACCCAAAGAAGTGTGCGATTGGGTGTGTGGAAGTACGGTATCTGGGCTTCCACTTGGGCAACGGGCAGGTGCGTCCCCAAATTAATAAGACGGCAGCGATTGTGGCCTGCCCGAGGCCCAAGACCAAAAAGGGGGTGAGACAGTTCCTGGGGCTGGCTGGCTATTACCATAGGTTTATACCTAATTATTCGGACGTCACCAGCCTGCTGACTGATCTCACTAAAAAGGGGGCACCAGATCCGGTCCAGTGGACGGAGCAATGCCAGCGGGCTTTTTCTGAGGTAAAGGCTGCACTGTGTGGGGGGCCACTTCTACACTCCCCTGGCTTTTCTCTCCCCTTTGTGTTGCAGACCGATGCGTCGGACAGAGGGCTGGGGGCGGTTTTGTCCCAGGTGGAGGGGGAGGACCGCCCCATCCTGTACATCAGCAGGAAGCTGTCAGTGCGTGAGGGGCGCTACAGCACTATCGAGAAAGAGTGTCTGGTGATCAAGTGGGTGGTCTTCGCCCTCCATTACTACCTGCTGGGGCGCCCTTTCACCCTCTGTTCGGACCACGCACCCCTCCAGTGGCTCCACCGCATGAAAGATGCCAATGCGCGGATCACCCGTTGGTATCTGGCACTCCAACCCTTCAATTTTAAGGTGGTCCACAGGCCGGGGGCGCAGATGGTCGTGGCGGACTTCCTCTCCCATCAGGGGGAGTCGGCTGCAGGCCGCCCAGCCGCCCTGCATGAGTCGGGCGGTGGGGGTATGTGGCAGCGGGGGCGTGGTCAAGCGCCGGTCTGTGACAGGAGGGCGGAGTCAGGGAAGGTAAGTGGCAGAATCACTACACCTGACTGCAATTAACCTGTGTTTGTGTGTGTCTTCCCAGTGACCGTGCCCTATTTAGGGAGGGAGAGCGAGAGCAGAGGAGCTCATCCCCGGACGAGATGCTAGTGTGTGTGTCTGTGTCTCTATTGTGCGAGAGAAACATTGTTAGACTGAAAAGTGTGGCAATAAAAAGCCTGCAGACAAGCCTGATCTCTGTCCTGCCGTCCTCTGTGTTCCACCCACTCCTACTGAACTGCTACAGAATATTAACCCATTCTTTTCTAATGTAGGATTCTAGTTGCTCAACTGCCTTAGATCTTTTTTGTCATATCTTCCGTTTTATGATGCGCCAAATGTTTTCTATGGGTGAAAGATCTGGACTGCAGGCTGGCCAGTTCAGTACCCGGACCCTTCTTCTACGCAGCCATGATGCTGTAATTGATGCAGTATATGGTTTGGAATTGTCATGTTGGAAAATGCAAGGTCTTCCCTGAAAGAGACGTCGTCTGGATGGGAGCATATGCTGCTCTAGAACCTGGATATACCTTTCAGCATTGATGGTGTCTTTCCAGATGTGTAAGCTGCCCATGCCACATGCACTAATGCAACCCCATACCATCAGAGATGCAGGCTTCTGAACTGAGCACCGATAACAACTTGAGTCGTCCTTCTCCTCTTTAGTCTGAATGACACGGCGTCCCTGATTTCCATAAAGAACTTCAAATTTTGATTCGTCTGACCACAGAACAGTTTTCCACTTTGCCACAGTTCATTTTAAATGAGCCTTGGCCCAGAGAAGACGTCTGCACTTCTGGATCATGTTTAGATACGGCTTGTTCTTTGAACTATAGAGTTTTAGCTGGCAATGGCAGATGGCACGGTGAATTGTGTTCACAGATAATGTTCTCTGGAAATATTCCTGAGTCCATTTTGTGATTTCCAATACAGAAGCATGCCTGTATGTGATGCAGTGCCGTCTAAGGGCCCGAAGATCACAAGCACCCAGTATGGTTTTCCAGCCTTGACCCTTACACACAGAGACTCTTCCAGATTCTCTGAATCTTTTGATGATATTATGCACTGTAGATGATGATATGTTCAAACTCTCTTTGCAATTTTACACTGTTGAACTCCTTTCTGATATTGCTCCACTATTTGTCGGCGCAGAATTAGGGGGATTGGTGATCTTCTTCCCATCTTTACTTCTGAGAGCCGCTGCCACTCCAAGATGCTCTTTTTATACCCAGTCATGTTAATGATCTATTGCCAATTGACCTAACGAGTTGAAATTTGGTCCTCCAGCTGTTCCTTTTTTGTACCTTTAACTTTTCCAGCCTCTTATTGCCCCTGTCCCAACTTTTTTGAGATGTGTTGCTGTTATGAAATTTCAAATGAGCCAATATTTGGCATGAAATTTCAAAATGTCTCACTTTTGACATTTGATATGTTGTCTATGTTCTATTGTGAATACAATATCAGTTTTTGAGATTTGTAAATTATTGCATTCCATTTTTATTTACAATTTGTACTTTGTCCCAATTTTTTTGGAATTGGGGTTGTAGTTTTATACCATTTTTTTTACATCTTCCCTAAGAGTAATATTCTGCAAATTATTTTTTTGTTTATTTGGAAATGTATATACATTTGGATGATATTTGACGACCTGTCATCTAGGGATGGGGTGCTAGCATTCAGCGACGACAAGCTAACATTCTCAAAGTTAACTAGACAAATTGTTGTAGCATATTCTCTCTTAAAACTCATGGAAAATTCCTGCTGTGATTACATTCTACGCACCAGCACTCGCATTCCAGCGAAAGCATGTGGGCGAGAATTCAGCTTGGCCTTGTCTTTAGCAGCCTTGCTTTTTTCATGAGCAGACAGATTGCTAGCATAATTTAAATGCTAAATATCATATATTTATGAAAACTCTGCACTGTTCTGCATACCAGACATAGCACAGTTCATTTATTTCAGTCCATTTCTTATTCAGTGTGGTTTCAGGGTCACTTCAGGGTTGCTTTTCTTAGTTGGTTCAGCTGAAGAACACTGTGTGTGTTACAGTATATGTTATCTGTTAGCACAGAGATGAATATTTATAGAGTGTCACACTGTTGAGAGATTTCCTATCACAGCATGACCGAAAGTGTGTTGTTCCTCTTATGCCACAGCAATCTACAATTACACATTTGTATTTATTAAAGAGTGACATGTCATAATTTTAATCTGGTTATAATTTATAGGAGAGGTTTTATGGGCGAGTCATCGGAACATGGTCAGATTTCTGTTGGACGTGTACTACATATCCAGTGTGAAAAACAGTATGCTTAAGATTACATTGGAATTTCATGAGTAGTGTGATGGTATAGTACAGTTTTTTTTTTTTTTTTGGGGGGGGGGGATTTTCATGTCAGTGCCATGTGAACTTCATGCAAGTTTCAAAGAAGATTTGATGTCATCACTACAAGTATCATACATTTTAATGAAATCTCATACATCCATATGTCCATACCCACACCCCTCAGAGTTTACAGGAAGTGACCCCCAATAACCCATGGATAGCCAATTCCAATGGGAATATAACATTATACAGACACGAGTGTTTTCCTGGGAAATTTTCATCTGAGCTCCATCCGGGACATGGAGAACCAAAACCATGACATAAATCTCTATATGTCACTTGTGAGGAAATCAAGGAATCATTTTGATAAATTTGGGGACTTTTTGTTTGTGAATGTGTCGATATAATAAAAAGAAAATCACGTTGTCTTGAAGATATGAAGTTTATCTTCTCATGTTGAAAAACTCACATTTTTCATACAAAATCCATCACAGATCTGAGTGACATATTTAAATAATATTGGCTGGCTTTTTTTCATGGTCTATCAAATATATTCCATACAGCTAGCATGATACTGAACGAGTCAAAGACGAGTAGCTGAATGGAATATACCTGATAGACCACGAAAAAAAGCCAGTCAATATTATTATTATTACTATTATTATTATTATTATTATTATTATTATACATACATACATACACATTCCTTTCAACATGTCTTTCGCTTTCAAATTTCTCTCAAAATCTTCCATATTTAACGAAGCAAACCTGGCAGCCATGTTTGTTTACAAATTGTCACAGTCGCTCGCTAGCACAGAAGTTTTATGTCTCCGCCGTGTGAGGTCATGTTGTCTTGACAACCATGCAATATCGTAAACCATATTCAATGCTCATTCTCCATTGAATAGAGTGACATAATACACCTCGGATAAGTGATATGCTAACAATATTGCATGCTATCAAACCAAATGAATGAAACCTGCTAGAAGGGAATAGAACACATTTTTATTTCATCAAAAAGTGTCCTGTGTGTATAATAAATCCCAATATTTCACTCCGATGAAGTCACTCGCAGTGTTTTCCCACTGATTAGATGTGCGTTGGCAAACCGGTTCAAAATTAAAAATCTTTTCATTGACTTTTTTGTGTGGATGTGTCGATATAATATAAAGAACATTATATGGTGGTGCAAAGATATGACGTTTATCTTCTTGTGTTGAAAAATATTTTCACTCGTTCACTTCACTCACTCGTGATATGTACGTTCATCACTCGAAGGTAAACTTCATATCTTCATGACACTGTGTAATATCCTCTACATATGTTTATATATTTCTTCTCATCTCTAATTTCCTTTTCTCATCTGATCCTTCTTCTTCTTCTCCTCTCCTTGTACTCCTCTTCCTCCTTTTATCTTATTTCTTCTCTTCTCTCTTCTCTCATTGTCTCCTAGTTTCCAGTTCCTGCTCCTGTGCTCCCACATCCAGTACTTTCACACAATACATCAGCGTTTTATCTCCAACACAGATTCTGGTGATCCACTGAAGTGTTTTATGTGTCTAGTTTTTTTCACCGCATCAGATGTACTTTGATCTTTTTAGTCTTTTTATAGTCATAGCATCCATTCTGAGTACGCGTGTCAGGAAGCACAGCTGAAAAACTGCTTGATGTGGCCACAGGAAGAACACACAAAATACACATTTACACACATGTTCACTGCTGTATGTATAATTTTATGTATAATTTTTGTCTCATCTCATCTCATTATCTCTAGCCGCTTTATCCTGTTCTACAGGGTCGCAGGCAAGCTGGAGCCTATCCCAGCTGACTACGGGCGAAAGGCGGGGTACACCCTGGACAAGTCGCCAGGTCATCACAGGGCTGACACATAGACACAGACAACCATTCACACTCACGGTTAATTTAGAGTCACCAGTTAAACTAACTTGCATGTCTTTGGACTTTGGGGAAACCGGAGCACCCGGAGGAAACCCACGCGGACACGGGGAGAACATGCAAACTCCACACAGAAAGGCCCTCGCCGGCCACGGGGCTCGAACCTGGACCTTCTTGCTGTGAGGCGACAGCACTAACCACTACACCACTGTGCCGCCTATAATTTTTGTATGTGTAATAAATTAAAACTTGTGCACCACATTCTTGCTTTAATCATTATTATTAAAGACATATGTTTGTTCAGTCATTCTGCTCCAGAAAAAGAACAGTTCAAAGAAATTTTTGAAAACCCGATATTGCCGTGACATTCATGTCATTCATATTCATATGTAAACTTCTGAGCACAACTGTGTGTGAGTTTGATCTCCAAACTACTGGAGAGTGGCAGAACAGAACACAGTGAGAGAGGTGAAAGGTTAATGAGGGTAGTCAATATGAGAAAGGTTAGCATGTGTGTAATTGCTCAAACACGGACAGGGAAGGTCATTACAACATGGTCTCTGTTTAATTAGTGTGTGTGTGTGTTTGTGTGTGCCTGTGTGTGTGTGTGTGTGTGGGGGGGGGGGGGGTGCGTGAGTGCGTCCATGACCAAATACCCTGTCAACATTCCAAAACATACCAGATTTCATGACTAAATTTCAAGATTCACAATAACAATCAGGTTAACGTTGTGTTTATGTGAGACTTTACCATCTTTAAGCATTGTGAGTAACATTAATGAGCTGAATTGTTCTGTAAATTTTAATGGGCATAAATCATGTTGTAATGTTGACTGAAATTAAATTTTATTTTTTTTTTAATTGTATTTAATATAAATTCTTAAAAATTACAAGATCTCATCGCACAGTGCTGTTGAGTTCTGGATTGCTATTTGCTTGTTGAAGAGGGTGAAACATGCACATGAACATTGTCATAAAAACATGTAACACAGGTCCTGATGTTGACAGTAAAATGCCACGTGGTGTACTAACTCACGAGAGTTACTGCTCTCACAATCCTGGAACTTTTTGTTCCATCTAGTCCAGAAGGAATGATCTAAAGTGGGCCACCTTGCACAATAAACGTTATAAGCTGTATAGATTATACACAAGCTACGTTGATGCTTGAAAGTTTGTGAACCCTTTAGAATTTTCTATATTTCTGCATAATATGACCTAAAACATCATCAGATTTTCACACAAGTCCTAAAAGTAGATAAAGAGAACCCAGTTAAACAAATGAGACAAAAATATTATACTTGGTAATTTATTTATTGAGGAAAATGATCCAATATTACATATCTGTGAGTGGCAAAAGTATGTGAACCTTTGCTTTCAGTATCTGGTGTGACCCCCTTGTGCAGCAATAACTGCAACTAAACGTTTCCGGTAACTGTTGATCAGTCCTGCACACCGGCTTGGAGTAATTTTAGCCCATTCCCTCCATACAGAACAGCTTCAACTCTGGGATGTTGGTGGGTTTCCTCACATGAACTGCTCACTTCAGGTCCTTCCACAACATTTTGATTGGATTAAGGTCAGGACTTTGACTTGGCCATTCCAAAACATTAACCTTATTCTTCTTTAACCATTCTTTGGTAGAACGACTGGTGTGCTTAGGGTCGTTGTCTTGCTGCGTGACCCACTGTAGCAATCCCTGATGTGGGTGGAGCACAGAAGCATGGCAGGCAAGAGTTGATATTACCCAAACGACTTTATTTAGCTTTTCAGCTTTCTTTTTTCTCACTCATTCACTCACTCACACATGCGTTGTGGTCGGGGAGAGAGCTCCTTTTCTCTGCTCTCTCTCTCTCCTTTTATGCTCCATCCCTGTAACAAACACACGCACACACACACACACATTATTGACAGCAGGTGGAATGACTTAGCCACTAACCTTCCCCGACCCCACCCTCCATTCACAGACTGCTGCTTGGTCACGCCCCTGCTGCCACATACCCCCACCGCCCGACTCAGGCCGGGGAGCCGTCCGGCCTGAAGCTGACTACCCCCCCAAGGAGACAGGAAGTCCGCCACCATCATCTCCGCCCCCGGCCTGTGGATCACCTCGAACTTAAATGGCTGGAGGGCAAGATACCAATGGGTGATCCGCGCATTGGCATCCTTCATGCAGTGGAGCCATTGGAGGGGTGCATGGTCCAAACAGAGAGTGAAAGGGCACCCCAGCAGGTAGTATCGAGGGTGAGGACTGCCCACTTGATGGCGAGACACTCCTTCTCGATTGTGCTGTACCTACTTTCATGCATCAAGAGTTTCCGGATGATGTACAGCACGGGGCGCTCCTCGCCCCCCACCTCCTGGGACAAAATGGCCCCCAGCCCTCTGTCGGATGCATCAGTCTGGAAAATAAAGGGGAGAGAGAAGTAGGGGAGTGTAAAAGTGGCCCCCCACACAGTGCAGCTTTTACCTCAGAGAAGGCCTGTTGGTACTGCTCCATCCACTGGACTGGATCTGGAGCCCCCTTTTTAGTGAGATCGGTTAGCGGGCTGGTGACGTCCGAATAATTAGGTATAAACCTATGATAATAGTCAGCCAACCCCAAGAACTGTCTCACCTCTTTTTTGGTCTTGGGCCTCGGGCAGCCCGCAATCGCTGCGGTGTTGTTAATTTGGGGACGCACCTGCCCATGGCCCAAGTGGAACCCCAGATACCGTACTTCCACCCGCCCAATTGCACACTTTTTTTAGTTAGCTGTGAGGCCCGCCCACCTCAGCGACTTTAGAATGTCCTTCAGGTGTTCCAGGTGCCGCGGCCAATCATTACTGTAAATTATAATGTCGTCTAGATAGGCGGACGCATAGGCAGCATGAGGGCAGAGGACCCTGTCCATAAGCCACTGGAACGTAGCAGAAGCCCCAAATAACCCAAAAGGGAGCATGACAAATTGGTGTAATCCAAACGGTATGGAAAAGGCCATTTTTTCTCAGGATAGAGGAGTCAAGGGGGTCTGCCAATATCCCTTTGTTAGATCCAGTGTCAAATAAAAGCGAGCAGCACCTAACCGATCAAGCAACTCATCAATGCGAGGCATTGGGTATGTGTCAAATTTAGACACTGTGTTGACCTTTCTATAGTCCACACAGAACCGGACCGACCCGTCGGTCTTGGGAACCAGGACCACTGGGCTGCTCCAGTCACTGTGGGACTCCTTGATTATGCCCATTTCAAGCATGGCCTTGAGTTCATACTGAACCACCTTTTTTTTGTGTTCGGGCAATTGGTAAGGGCAGCTACGCACTACCACCCCTGGGGGCATTTTGATGTGGTGTTCTATGAGGTGGGTACAATCAACAAGGGGTGAGAACACATCGGAAAATTCCTTCTGCAACTTGGCTGCCTCCGTGAGTTGGGCCAGTGAGAAGTGGTCTCCACAAGGGACCAGAGTGGTCTGAGATGTTATCTTTTTTACCTCTGGCCCCAGCTCCTCCTTCTCTGGGACTACCAATGCCAACGACATGGGGACCCCCTCATTCCAGCATTTTAAAAGGTTGAGGTGGTAGATTTGCAGTGCACCGCCCCTATCTGTTCGCTTCACCTCATAGTCAATGTCCCTGACTTGCTGTGTGACCTCAAATGGCCCTTGCCACTTGGCGACTAGTTTAGAACTTGACGTGGGCAATAATACGAGCACTTTTCTCCCGGCATGAACTCTTTTTAAGGCACGTGCCCCTGTCATACAGCTAGCTTTGACATTCTTGTGCCTGCCGCAAATTCTCCTGGGTTAGGTGCGTGAGGGTGTGGAGTTTTGCACTCAGGTCAAGAATGTACTGAATTTCATTTTTACTTGGTGAAGGTCCATCCTCCCAATTCTCCCATCGCATGTCCAGAATGCCACACGGCTTATGCCCATATAATAATTTGTAACCCACTACTGGGTATGTACACGTCGATGATAGGCCAGTTTCTTAATATACAAGATTTGAGACTCTAGGCTCTGGAGAGAGAGAAAAACACAGTGCAAGTAAAAGACACCACACAGGGATATACGTTTTTTCTTTATTTTAGTAGTAGAATTGAAAAGTATTTACAATAACCCAAAATAAAATTTAACCCTTTAGGAATAAAATAAAAAAAATAATAATTGTCCTTTGAAAAAGCTGGGTAGTAGTCCATTAACTAAATGTAGAAGACAGTTCAATGGAGTTCCTTTAAGTTGTGTCCTTTAAGTTGTTCTTCAAAAAAGAAAAAAAAGAGTTCTTTCCAGGTAGGTTCAGTTCAAGGCGTTAATCCTTAGTTCAGTTTGTTAAGCGTAACAGTCAATAAGTCAAGTCAGTCATAGTCAGATGATGTGACACGTGCCGGCCACAATCCTACCAGATTTTGCCATAGGGAATGACAAACAGGAATCACTCGAACGGGTGGCTCGCCATCAAATGAAGACATCAGATCTTCAGCGGAATTCGGATCCAACCCAAAAACTTGACCTGTGTAACCATACCCTTCATTAAGCTATGATATACACATCAGGCCAAATATCAAATATACCTTCAAATATAATCAGTTTAAACTTCAAGTAGTTGTACAACATTTAACTCAATCATCTCAAAGTAAAAGCTATGCAAACTGCATACACTTCTTTCATACTAAAAAGCATTGCATACTATTCAGTTAAATTACCATTATCAAGTAAACAGGATGAATACTATGAAATAAACAACACTGTACTGAAACCGCGGCAATTACACAAACATTACTGAGTACAGTGGCTTCTCATGAGGACACGTTCAGTCCTTTCACGCGCTTGGTGCGTGACCACAGCAAGTGAAAAACATTCAGCTCACTCCGAGCCATAAACTTACTCTTATCAACCAAAATGTACCCTCTCAGATTCCTCACAACAAATATTAACAAAACAAAATACAATTCTCAAGTTTTTACCAAAGTATTAAGCAAATTAACAGCTGTTTCAACAGTAAGGGAAAAATAGACAAATTTCCTTACCGAGACAATTCAACAAAAGAAAAACTCGACGAAACGAAACTTCTGGTCATCAAAACATACATCAGGTCACAGAGCTGGTCACTCGGTAAACAGAAAGGAACTTACACGTCCTAAACACTTAGAAATATTTTCTTTCCAAAGTTTCTAGCTCGCAGGTGGAGCAGAGAAAAACGGAGTCTCCAACTCTTTGGCTTCCCTCAGCTCGACGGACTGGAAACGGCTACGCAGTAAGCAGACTGCTTGCAAACAGCGTGTCAAAATAAAAGTACCCAATCATAATCGTCACAGTAAAAGTACTTGACATAACAGTACATGTAAACCATGTTTTTACAATAACAACCCATCATTCATGAATTGTATTATCAGAATTATCACTATTTATTATCCCATTTTACTATTTGTGCTATTTATGCTTTTTAGTCAACTATTTATCAACTATTTATTGTACCTTTACATTATGCATTTGTCACCTGGGTTACACCCTCCCTCTCTAAACTGGCATGAGTCCCTTCATGACATCTTCAGATGGAAAAGCGTTACCCTCTAATGTTTCAACTAACGCGTTGTTAAAAGCTTCAAGAATAGTCTGAGCAAAAGAAATGAAAGGTTTGCCTAATTGGGGATAAGTAAACCTTCCGGGATCTTTTCTCTGACGTTCAGATCTACGCAATGTGTCATGGTCTGGCTCACTAACACCGGCTAGGCCTTCTACAGAACTTGACTCAGGACAGGAGTTAGTAAGTGTAGGACAGGGTTTGTCAGTGTTGGGAACAACTGTCAAATCAGATAGATCCAGCAATGGGGTTTCATTGTCAACTCTTCCGGGTTGAACAACTGATACTACTGTATCACTTGGCTCTTGAAAAGAGGTAGTTGTCAACTTCGGCTCACTTAGAGTGATTGCTACTTCCTGATCATTTTCTGTTTGTTTGGTTTCTTTACGTTCAACTGATGACTCAGGTTCTGCATTCATGTTGTTCTGGTTCGAAGGCAATTCTCTCTCAGCAGGTTCAGTATCAACTGGATCATCAGGTGGGAACTGAATAAGGTCAAGTTCTTCTTCTGCTGTAGAGGAACTTGGGATGTCAGAGCATTGAACTTCAGGAGTGATTTCAGGTACGGTTTCAGGTATGGCTGACGAATGATTCAGAGGACTTATCTGTGTAACATCTGGAGCTTCAGGACCAATGACTCTTGTCTCTACCTCAAAACGTAGAGGATATGACAATGAATGGTCCTCTTCATCAGACTCGTCAGGGTTTTCAGCTGACTGAGGGGTACTTTGTCTGGTTCTGGGTCTGGAGACTCGTACTGGCTGTTCAGGCTCCGCATCTTCTTCAGCAAGAAACCCGCATGGCAGTAGGAGATCCCTGTGTAGAGTACGGGTGGGTCCATCCTGACCCGCAGGACACACCATGTAGACTGGTAGCTCTCCTGCTCTCTTCTGTACAACATACACAGTGGGCTCCCATCGATCAGCAAGTTTATGCTTGTTGCGAAGTCTGAGGTTACGTACAAGAACTCGATCCCCCATTTCCAGACATGACTCTCTCACTCTCATATCAAACCTTTTTTTGTTTTTGTCAGCTACTTTCTTTGCATTTTTGATGGCAATGCTGTAACTTTCCTTCAAGTAGGACTTCAAGTTTTTCACATACTGAGAGTGTGACGTGGATGAGGCTCCTTTGACTGGTAACCCGAAAGCTATGTCGATGGGCAATCTGGCCTGGCACCCAAACATGAGCTCATATGGGGAATACCCAGTCACCTCATTCTTTGTACAATTGTATGCGTGCGTTAATGGCTTTACATACTCACGCCATCTGGTCTTTTCTTTCTCCCTCAGGGTACCCAACATACTCAGCAGAGTACGATTGTAGCGCTCTACAGGATTACCTCTGGGGTGATAGGGACTTGTTCTGGCTTTCTTTGTACCCACTAAGGCACAGAGCTCTTTGACAATTTGTGACTCAAAGTCACGGCCTTGATCGCTGTGTAGGCGCTCTGGGAAACCATAATGGGTGAAAAACTGCTCCCACAGGCAACGCGCAACAGTGATGGCCTTTTGATCTTTTGTGGGTATCGCCACAGCATACTTTGTGAAATGGTCAGTTATTACCAATATGTCCTTTGTGTTGTGGCTATCCGGTTCGAGGGACAAGAAGTCCATACAGACCAGTTCCATGGGTCAGCTGGTTGGGATACTGACCATCGGCACGGCCTTCTCTGGCTGACGTTTGCGCTTGACACACCTCGGGCACCTTTTGACTTTGGACTCGACATCTGCTGACATCTTCGGCCAATAAAACCTGGACCTGGCCAGCTCAAGGGTGCGCTCGATACCGAGATGACCCATCTCGTCATGGAGACTGGTGAGTACAGATAGCCTCAAAACACGTGGAAGAACAAGTTGGTACTCTGTCCTATCTTCACACTGTCGCTTGCGGTATAACAGTGACTCTTTGACTTCAAAGCGGCTCATCTCTCTAAGCATAAGCATCAGTTCTGGTGACTGTACATCCTGTTGAGGTGCAGGCTCACCAGATTCAAGCGCCTTGATGATCACGCTGATAGAGGGATCGTCTCGCTGTAGTCTAGCTATATCACCCTCGCTGTGCTTTGGGACAGAACAGAAGCCTTGCAACTCTGACTCCACGTCCTCATACACAGGTGGAACTGCATCAGGGTGGATAGCGAGTGACTCTACGAGACAATGAGACGGTGACTCCTCATTCACAGCTGCATGGTACTGACAGGTGGCCTTGACAACGTCCACAGGAGTTTGATGATGAGAGGTGAACTGATGAATTCGCAGACTCTCCTCCTGTGAGCAGTTATCATTCACCAGTGGTCCATGTGGCCTCCTTGACAGACCATCAGCATCTTGGTTTTGCTTGCCCGCACGATACTGGATATCAAAGGAGAAGGTTGACAGGGCAGCTAACCAACGATAGCTGGTCGCGTCTAGCTTCGCCGTGGTGAGTATGTACTGAAGTGGATTGTTGTCAGTCACAACAGTAAACGAATGCCCATATAAGTAGTCTTGAAATTTTTCAACAACAGCCCATTTTAAGGCTAAAAATTCCAACTTATGAGCTGGGTATCTGGCTTCACTGTGCAACAGGCCTCGGCTGGCATAGGCTATTACGCGCTTCCGTCCATCCTGCTCTTGATATAGGGCAGTTCCGAGTCCCGTAGTGCTTGCGTCTGTATGCAAGACGTATGGTAACTCCGGATTAGCAAAACCCAAGACTGGTGATGAGGTAAGTCTTTCAATTATCCGTTCGAAGGCATTCTGACAAGTTGGTGTCCATCTTTCTCCGAATGGCTCCTTCGGATGGAAGTACTTCACGTCAGTTTTGGTTTTCTGGGCGGACTTTCGCGCTGGTGGATATCCCGCAGTTAGGTTGGTCAGTGGCTTGACTATCTTTGAATAGTCCTGCACGAACCTCCGGTAATAACCAGAAAAACCGAGAAAAGAACGAAGTTCCTTCAAGGTACGGGGTCTCGGCCAAGTCTTGAGAGCTTCGATCTTCTGAGGATCGGTCTCCACTCCTTTCTGTGAGACAATGTGCCCCAAGTAACGGACAGACGTCTGAAAGAAGCGGCACTTCTCAGGAGATAATTTGAGACCATTCTCCCTCAGACGATCCAGGACTTTGGTTAGACGAGCTTCGTGTTCTTCCAGAGTCTGGGAAAAGACGATGATGTCGTCAAGGAATACTAGCACTTCACGTAGATGGATATCTCCCATGCACTTCTCCATTAAGCGCTGGAACGTGCTTGGAGCATTCGTGATTCCTTGCGGCATACGATTCCATTCCCAAAATCCGAGGGGACATACAAAAGCAGTTTTTGGTTTGTCATCTTCGTGCATTTCAATTTGATAGTATCCCGATTTCAGATCCATCACAGAAAACCACTGTGATCCACTTAGCGCAGAGAACGACTCTTCAAGGTTCGGTAATGCATAGGCGTCTTTGATCGTTTGCATATTTAATCTCCTATAGTCGACACATAGGCGTACATCGCCATTCTTCTTTTTCACTACGACTATAGGTGAAGCATACGGGGATTCTGATTCACGGATGATACCCGCTTCAACAAGGTTTTGAAGATGTCGTCTCACAGCGTCGTAATCCTTTGGATGGATAGGCCGGGGTCGATGCTTAAACGGCGTCTCATCCTTCAGTTTGATGCGATGTTTGACCTTCGTTGCGTGACCAAAATCAAGGTCATGCTGGGAAAACACGTCCGAGTAGGTGTTCAGTGTCTGTGTTATTCGTTTCTTCCATTTCACAGGAAGCGGAGAATCTCAGAAATCAAAACTCAGGCTGTCACTTTCCTGCTCATCACAACGGGACTGTTGCTGACTGGAGCACACAGCGGATGATGACCACAATTGACTGAGGCTATAGGTGTTGTGGGTCTGGCTGATCTCATGAGGGATGCTAAGTTCTGCAATGACAGAATTAGTTGGAAGGACAATGTCATGGCTGGTTTCATTCCATAGCACAACAGGTACCTTGTACGGGGAACGTGTTGGGATAGAGATCAGACAGCTGTCAATGAAGATTCCCCCTGGCAAGGACGACATGGAGGGCTCTTCAACTACTGCCCATCTCTCATTATTCGCTTCACTTCCAGAGAGAAAGCCTTCCAAGACAACTTTCTGTCTGGCAGGGATGATACCCGGTTCATGACGACTCAATTTCACAACACCAATCTGACCCTCTGAGTTTTGTTTTCGCCTGATCTGCAGGGTTTTCAGAACTTGTTGGTAGCCACAGTATGTGTTGCTTACCAGAGGATTTCCATCACAGAACTGTTCATAGAGAGGGTCTAAAGTATTCGTACCAATCAGAACAGGCACACGACTATTGGAGCGAGTGTCTGGTACTATCAAGGCAAGAGTCTGAACTTCAGGCTGTGAAGCCATGAATTCTTTAGGGAACTGCATACTTAGCTGTATGTAGCCTAGGTATGGGACTGTCTGGCCGTTTGCACCTTCAACTTCCAGTATGTCACTCACTGGGTGTATCAGGTAATCAGAGAGGTGTGAATCATAGAAAGACTGAGACACAGTCGTTACTTGCGACCCAGTATCGAGCAATGAGTTACATTCAATTCCATTTACTTTGACATTTGCTGTGCTCTTATTTCCTACTAGACCTCTAGGCAGTTCAGCAGCTCTTACAGCTTTGTGTTCTTTAAGTGATACTTTTTTCTTGACTTTCTGTGTCGTGCTGGGACTGTTGGTCAACTCTGTTCCTATTTGTCCCTCAATAGAAACAGTTATTTGTTTAAAGAACTTTCAGTACCAGGGTTTGCTTTTTCCCATGCTCGCTGTCTTTCTTTCAGCTCTTTTCTCTTTGTGTTTACAAGTGCAGGGTTCGGGGGATCAGTGCAGCTGCTCGCTATATGCCCATCCTCACCACATTGAAAACAGTACCACGGTTTGGGTTTTTTCGGGATGGTGACAGGTTTTTGTGATTGTGTTTCAGCACTAGCTGGTTCTTTTGGTGTAGGTTTCAACTTTTTCTTTCCTGCTTGGGGTTTGTTTGGTGGTTTATCTTTGGGGTAAGAGAGTGCTGCAATCTGAGCTTGGAGATCAGCTATCTGCTTTTGGAGCTGATTCATCGCTGATGGGGGAGTTTCAGTTGGAGGTGGTAAGTCATACTCATCAGGTTCACATAGGTTATGTGCTTGAACTTGAGCTTTGGTCTTTGTGAAACTGAGATGCTGTTTCATTCTGTTCGCTTTGGCTGTTTGTTTATCTTCCTCAGTGCGCAGAAGCAACAACAGCTCTGAGAAGGTGGGTGGCTTCTCCTTTCGCTTTTCAAGCTGAAGTGTGCTGATCAAGGTATTGTTCCAGCAGCCTCTGCAGAATTGTTTCAGAAGCTGTTTGTCTGAATCAGTTGGTGATATTGCCTTCACCTTTACAATTTTGTTCAGAGCAGTCTGAAGACGATGGAGATAGCTGGATGGTTTCTCACCAGAGTTCTGATTAATGTTAAGAAACTCTGCGAACAGATCGTCTCCATCTTTCACTATGTCATAAGCAGAATCGAGCAGGTCAAGATAAGCTCTTGGGGAAACATAGGGACCTAATGACTTCACTACTGTAGCAGCAGGGGCTAAAAGACTGTCAACAATCTTCCTCACAAGTTGTCCTTTGGGGACAGCAGGATCAGCCAAGTAAAACTCCACACTACTTCGCCATGTGTCGTAGTCAACCTCAGTGCTAGGACACGGTACTCTGCCCGAAAAAGCCCTCAGCTTCACTGAGTGTAGGTCTGAGCGAAAGTCGGAGTTCTTCACTACATGCTCAACAATGAACCGTTGCATCTCAGGCGGATTCAGGTGATCAGGTACTGGCTTCAGTTGTGGAAGTGATTGGGGTTGGCTTATGTTAGTAGCAATAGTTTTAGTGGGCTCTGGGGTGTGTTTGTTTTGAGTTGGGTTTGATTCTGCAGTTTTGGGATTATTTTCATTTTCAGTATTAGAGGGAGTTTGTTCGGTTGATTCATCATTCAAACTAATTAGCACTGGCTCTTCAACATTTTCAGTTGCTGGCTTTATCTGGCCAACAAGGTCAGAGATTCTGGCTAACTCGTCTTGCAAGAGGGTTTCAAATGATTTCCCACTATGTTTGGCAATGTCTCTAAGCTGAGTTATGAATGACTCTGTTAAACCTGTACCTTTTTCAGATGAGTACACATTTGCAAGAGCATCAATATGGTGAACAACGTCAGTGTTGCCGTCACAAACTCTGTCAAAAGGCAAGGAATGTTTTAGTGTTTCAACAGCTAACCCAGATTCAAATTCGACAATAACCTTGCTGCTATCGTCAGGCACTTTGAGTATTCTTAAAAATTTGCCAAATTGCTTCAGATAGTCAAAAACTTCCTCATCAACCTCAGTTAAAGATAAACCCCTTACAATAAGAGAGTTAGGTACTTTCACACTTTCCATCGTAATAATTTCCATTGCAATCAAAACAGAAAGAAAATCGTATAAAATGCAATGTTCAAAATGAGGAAAAAATAAAAAAAATTGTGGTGATTGCACTCAAAACACACTCTCTCCTGGCTGGCTCGCCAAGCTTTACCGTGTAACCCACTACTGGGTATGTACACGTCGATGATAGGCCAGTTTCTTAATATACAAGATTTGAGACTCTAGGCTCTGGAGAGAGAGAAAAACACAGTGCAAGTAAAAGACACCACACAGGGATATACGTTTTTTCTTTATTTTAGTAGTAGAATTGAAAAGTATTTACAATAACCCAAAATAAAATTTAACCCTTTAGGAATAAAATAAAAAAATAATAATTGTCCTTTGAAAAAGCTGGGTAGTAGTCCTTTAACTAAATGTAGAAGACAGTTCAATGGAGTTCCTTTAAGTTGTGTCCTTTAAGTTGTTCTTCAAAAAAGAAAAAAAAGAGTTCTTTCCAGGTAGGTTCAGTTCAAGGCGTTAATCCTTAGTTCAGTTTGTTAAGCATAACAGTCAATAAGTCAAGTCAGTCATAGTCAGATGATGTGACACGTGCTGGCCACAATCCTACCAGATTTTGCCATAGGGAATGACAAACAGGAATCACTCGAACGGGTGGCTCGCCATCAAATGAAGACATCAGATCTTCAGCGGAATTCGGATCCAACCCAAAAACTTGACCTGTGTAACCATACCCTTCATTAAGCTATGATATACACATCAGGCCAAATGTCAAATATACCTTCAAATATAATCAGTTTAAACTTCAAGTAGTTGTACAACATTTAACTCAATCATCTCAAAGTAAAAGCTATGCAAACTGCATACACTTCTTTCATACTGAAAAGCATTGCATACTATTCAGTTAAATTACCATTATCAAGTAAACAGGATGAATACTATGAAATAAACAACACTGTACTGAAACCGCAGCAATTACACAAACATTACCGAGTACAGTGGCTTCTCATGAGGACACGTTCAGTCCTTTCACGTGCTTGGTGCGTGACCACAGCAAGTGAAAAACATTCAGCTCACTCCGAGCCATAAACTTACTCTTATCAACCAAAATGTACCCTCTCAGATTCCTCACAACAAATATTAACAAAACAAAATACAATTCTCAAGTTTTTACCGAAGTATTAAGCAAATTAACAGCTGTTTCAACAGTAAGGGAAAAATAGACAAATTTCCTTACCGAGACAATTCAACAAAAGAAAAACTCGACGAAACGAAACTTCTGGTCATCAAAACATACATCAGGTCACGGAGCTGGTCGCTCGGTAAACAGAAAGGAACTTACACGTCCTAAACACTTAGAAATATTTTCTTTCCAAAGTTTCTAGCTCGCAGGTGGAGCAGAGAAAAACGGAGTCTCCAACTCTTTGGCTTCCCTCAGCTCGACGGACTGGAAATGGCTACGCAGTAAGCAGACTGCTTGCAAACAGCGTGTCAAAATAAAAGTACCCAATCATAATCGTCACAGTAAAAGTACTTGACATAACAGTACATGTAAACCATGTTTTTACAATAACAACCCATCATTCATGAATTGTATTATCAGAATTATCACTATTTATTATCCCATTTTACTATTTGTGCTGTTTATGCTTTTTAGTCAACTATTTATCAACTATTTATTGTACCTTTACATTATGCATTTGTCACCTGGGTTACAAATTCAAAGGGAGAAAACCCAGTGGAGGCTTGTGGGACCTCTCATACTGTAAACAACGGGCTCAAGCCACTTATCCCAATTACGTGCATCTTCACTTACGAATTTGCGGATTATGTTTTTGAGTGTTTGGTTAAATCGCTCTACTAAGCCATCCATTTGTGGGTGATAGACACTGGTGCAGATAGACTTAATCCCCAGTAACCCATACAGCTCACGCAGTGTACATGACATAAACGAAGTGCCTTGGTCTGTCAGGATTTCTTTCTGAATCCCGACCTGGGAGATAAAGTGGAAGAGTGCTTCTGCAATACTGTGTGCTGAGATATTGTGGAGAGGCACTGGTTCCGTATATCGTGTTGCATAGTCCACAAGAACTAAAATAAAGCGGTATCCCCATACTGACCAATCTAATGGCCCAATGAGATCCATCCCAATTCGCTCAAATGGGGTCTCGATTAGAGGAAGAGGGTGCAACGGCGCTTTTGGAGTGGCTGTGGGATTTACTAATTGGCATTCACAGCATGCCGCACATGACCGACGGACATCCCAGTGAATCCCTGGCCAATAGCACTGGGCCATTATTCGGGATAGTGTTTTGTTTTGCCCCAAGTGTCCAGCCATGGGATTAAAGTGAGCTGCATAGAATACGAGTTCTCTACAGCTGTTTGGGATTAACAACTGGGTTACTTGTTCTTTACTTTGAGTGTCCTGTGTCACTCGGTACAATCTATCTTTAATAATGGCAAAATAGGGGAAGGTTGGTGCCATGCTTGGCTGAAGAGTTTGACCATCGATTACTCTCATTTGGTCAAATGCATGCCACAGAGTCTCGTCTCGTGACTGCTGTAACGGGAAATCCCCAAGGGAATCCCCGAGAGAGGGAGGAGGAGCGGGCTGCTCCTCACTCTGATGCAGTGTTGATGTAGACAGCTCTGTGACAGCTTCTCCCGCCAATGCCACACTGGGAACTTCCCGTGACCTGCTAGTGCAAGACCCATTAAGTTCCATTAGTTTTTTAAATCCCGGCTAATCAGTACCTAAAATCAACAAGTGGGTAAGACGGGGACTAACCCCCGCCTTTATTCTATGCATTTGGCCCTGGAATAGAATATGGACAGACACTAGAGGATAATGGTGAACATCCCCGTGCATACACAACACTTTCACCACTTGTGCTCTCCCCAATGCCTCACCTTGCACCAGGCATTGGTGAATTGAGGTCTGATTACAACTGGAATCCACCAAAACATGATATGTATCCCCTTGAATACTCACTGGTATGTGATACGCTCCGGCCCAATCATAACAATTCTGGTGCATCGGGGATCTGAATTACAGCACCCACCTCCCTAGCAGAGCTCTGACTTTGGAGATGCTCCGACTCCCCGCTGCGCCAGCACACCGGCCCAGGCTTTCCCTCTGCACTGGTGTTATGGGTGTCACTCACCTGAGGGGGAGACAACACAGACACAGAAGAGGGAGGTGGGAGAACTCCACAGGTGTGACAGGATGGCTGGGGAGGAGCCAGCTGCCGCCTCTGTGGCAGGGGAACAGGGTGGAGAGGGGGACAAGAGACTGGAGAGAGAGAGAGAAAAGAGAAGCGATGGGAGACACCTCGTCTGCTTGCCGTTGGAGCCGCCTCCAGATGGTCCTCCGCCAGCTCGATGGCTTGTTCCAGCAATGCTGGGCAGTAACACTGGACCCATTCCGCCGTTCCTTCCGGAAGTCAAGAGAGAAACTGCTCCAGTGGCAACAGATCGATGATCTCATCGGCGTCATGGTCTTCCGCCCTCAGCCACTGCCGGAAGGCATCCTGGAGTTGCTGGCCGAATGCAAACGGCCGGCCGACCTCCTTCAGTGCCAGCATCCGGAAGCACTGATGATGTTGCTCCGGGGAGCAGCTGAGCCACTGCAGAATGGCTTTTCTTAGGCCATAGACCAATTAGGGCATAGACCAATCATCTGTCAGCAGGGAGCTGCTGCACTGCGAGCTGCGCCTGGCCAGTCAGGAGTGGGAGGAGGCGCGCAGCGTGCTGCTCCTGCAGCCACCCCAATGCCTCAGCTGCTTGCTCGAAGAGCACAAGGAACGCTTCCGGATCATCCTGTGGTCCCATCTTCGTGAGGGTGGTGGCAGCGGTGGCCGACAGCCCTGCTGACATGAGCAGGTGCTAGAACGCCTGGTGACCTTCCTACTGGGCCAGCATCAAGGCTTCAAAGTGTTGCTGCTGCTCCTTCCAGAGGGTGATCAGCGCTTGATGCTGGTTCTGATGGGCGGTAGTGAGGGCAAGGATGAGCTCTTCAAATGGGGAGGACTCCATGGGGTGGTTCCCTTCTGTACTCCCTGGTTTTGACACCACTGTAGCAATCCCTGATGTGGGTGGAGCACAGAAGCACGGCAGGTAAGAGTTGATATTACCCAAACAACTTTATTTAGCTTTTCAGCTTTCTTTTTTCTCACTCACTCACTCACTCACTCACACATGCGTTGTGGTCAGGGAGAGAGCTCCTTTTCTCTGCTCTCTCTCTCTCTTTTTATGCTCCATCCCTGTAACAAACACACACACACACACACACACACACACACACACACACACACACATTATTGACAGCAGGTGGAATGACTTAGCCACTTACCTTCCCTGACCCCACCCTCCATTCACAGACTGTTGCTTGGCCATGCCCCCACTGCCACACCCACCTTCTCTTGAGATTCAGTTCATGGACAGATGTCCTGACATTTTCCTTTAGAATTTGCTGGTATAATTCAGAATTCATTGCTCCATCAATGATGGCAAGCAATCCTGGCCCAGATGCAGCAAAACAGGCCCAAACCATGATACTACCACCACAATGTTTCACAGATGGGATAAGGTTCTTATGCTGGAATGCAGTGTTTTCCTTTCTCCAAACATAACATTTATCATTTAAACCAAAAACAACTATTTTGGTCTCATCTGACCACAAAACCTTATTTTCAATAGCCTTCTGGCTTAGCCACATGATCTTTAGCAAACTGCAGATGAGCAGCAATGTTCTTTTTGGAGAACAGTGGCTTTCTCCTTGCAACCCTGCCATGCACACCATTGTTGTTCAGTGTTCTCCTGATGATGGACTCATGAACATTGGCAAATGTTAATGTGAGAGAGCCCTTCAGTTGCTTAGAAGTTACTCTGGGGTCCTTTGTGACCTCGCCGACTATTCCATGCCTTGCTCTTGGAGTGATCTTTGTTGGTCGACCACTCCTGGGGAGGGTAACAATGGTCTTGAATTTCCTCCATTTGTACACAGTCTGTCTGACTGTGGATTGGTGGAGTCCAGACTCTTTAGAGATGTTCTATAACCTTTTCCAGCCTGATGAGCATCAACGACACTTTTTCTGAGGTCCTCAGAAATCTCCTTTGTTCGTGCCAGGATACACTTCCACCAATATGTGTTGTGAAGATCAGACTTTGATAGATCCCTGTTCTTTAAATAAACAGGGTGCCCACTCACACCTGATTGTCATCCCATTGATTGAAAACACTTGACTCTAATTTCACCTTCAAATTAACTGCTAATCCTAGAGGTTCACAAACTTTTGCCACTCACAGATATGTAATGTTGGACCATTTTCCTCAAAAAATAAATGACCAAGTATAACATTTTTGTCTCATTTGTTTAACTGGGTTCTTTTTATCTACTTTTAGGACTTGTGTGAAGATCTGATGATGTTTTAGGTCATAATTATGCAGAAATATAGAAAATTCTAAAGGGTTCACAAACTTTCAAGCACCACTGTATATATAGTTGTGATATCTAGCTATCAGCTATCACTCACTAACAACTAAGTTTGTTCTCTTATTTATGTACTCTCAGATGGCTGACGAGGCAAGTCCTGGACTTGCATACACAGCGGCAATGAGGACACTGGGTAGTGGGATCCAAGGGAAGAGAGTTGCTGTTAGTTACTTGTCACTGTTTCCTTCTGTCCCTCCTCCTGGTTACATCTCAGTGTAGGCTTTCTTCATAGGTCTTAGTGCCTTCGGCCACCAAATGCCTCCAAACAGGGCATTCTTTGGCTAGCCCCTCCCAGTTGTCAATGTCAATACCACATCTCTTTAGGTTGGACTTGAGATTGTCTTTGAAATGCTTGTGTTGGCCATCCTGTGTCCGCTGACCTTCCCGAAGTTGAGAAAACAGAAGTTGCTTTGGTAGGCGATGATTAGGCATCCATAGGATGTGCCCTGTCCCGTGCAACTGGTTGCGGACAATCATGGTTTTGATGCTTGTACTGTTGGCCTCTTCCAAGACACTAATGTTTGCCTGCTTGTCTTGCCAGCTGATATCTAAAGCCTCACTCACAACCCGCCGTAAGTGTTTTGGACATGCACGGGTTGCAGGGTTTGGTAGCTCGCAGCCATGCTGCAGGGTCGCAGTGAACCTGGGGAAAGTATGGGGGAGGAGTACGGGCAAAGTACTTGTCACATACAGGTTGCACACCTGACTTCCTCAAGGCCTGGGAAAAATTGTGCTGTTAGCCCATGGAAAGTGCATGTCTGAGGTATGTGATCAGTGTGTGTTTGATTAGATTAGATTAGATTAGATTAGATTAGATTAGATTAGATTAGATTAGATACAACCTTATTGATCCCTTTGAATGTGGAGTGTCTGAGACTTGCATTTTACCAGTTTCCTGTGCTACGAGTTTGGGCCGCACTTGTGAAGCATGTGTGATGCATGTGATTAGCACGTTACAATCACTCATAACTTGCATGTGATGCAAGCCAGGAGTGGGTATAAAACCAGTGTGTCTGCAGCATTCTGCATCTGTCTTTCGACTGAAGAACATTAGATATTTTGTGGGAAAAATTTAAAAATTCTCAGTTTAAAGTTTAGAAAATGGGACCCAAAAAGAAGCGAGCAAAAGTGAAGTAACCCAGCCTGAAACAGCAGAGGGGGAGGAGGAGGAAGAATTTGATGATGATGATGGTCACTGGTGAGCCCTGCATGGACAGGGAGAAGTTTGCCTTCAAGCCGGCAGAAGGCACAGCACTCCACCAGAGGGATTTTCACAGGTAAATACACATGCTTAAAACATTCATTTCGGTATCTATATGCTTATGTAATTAATATTATATAAGCTGATTTTCATGTATGTTTCAGCTAACGACACCCAGAAGTGAGGACATTGCAATCCCATAATCGCTGTCAGGCCATTGTGCCATGCTCAGTGATAAGGACAAGGACATCCCGACATCCCGTCCCACCACTCAGCAGGAGTAGGAGCAGGACAGCAGCTCGGAGTCAAAGTGTGTTTCAGTGCTCAAACTGTTGGGCTATTTAGTTGGGATATTTTTTACAGTGTAATAAAATGTGTTATTCCCTTATACTCATATTTTATTATTTGACGTTTGCGTGGTAAATTAACATACTCAAATAAAAACAGCAAATGAGGTGGTCTTCTTCCCTTCTACAATGCTACATGATCAGTTCCTTGGTTCCTCCCCAATATATATACACAGAGTCTTGCCCCTCGTGTTGTGTGCAGGTCACACGTGCTGCGTGCACACCACACATAGGGGTAGAAAGTGAGATGTACTTCTGTCTTGCGCACCACACAAATAGCAAGTGTGGAATACTTGTGTAGTATTTCTAAGGCATGTCACTCATATAATGACCGTGCGTCACTCGTGTCTTACTGTCATTGCAAAAAGCCCCTACTAGCTGTGCAGCTGACTTGGTTCAGGTGTACAAAAGGAGTACGGGTCCTGTATGTAGTGTATGCATTCTTGATTTGTCGCAAGACCCGTAGAATTTGCATGTGCTGGACCAAAAGTCTCCACGGACAGTCTGCGACCTTCTACAGCGCTGAACACATGCAAGTGTCGTGCAAGTCTCAAGCATGGTTTTGCCAATTTTTTTTTACTATAGACCGCCCGTAGCAGCCCGTGTGGTGGGTTGTGGGTGAGGCTTAAGCTTTTACGAAGACAACATTGATTGTACTTTTCCAAGCTTTTCAGAGGATGCCTGTAAGTTGTCCAAGTCTCACTTGCATACAGCAGGGTCGGGATAATAACTGCCTTGTAGACATGTACCTTGGTTTCAGGATGAAGGTCCTTTTCTTCAAAAATTCATTTCCTGAGCTGCCCGAAAGCTGCACAGGCACAGCTTAGCTGGTGTTGTACTTCTGCATCAAATATCAACAGTTGTTGATAGATGACTTCCAAGGTAGGGGAAATGGGCGACATTTTCCAAGATTGTGTAATTGATTACAAGTTGTGGCTCCTCCGTGGCTACCTTTGGCGGTGGCTGAAACAGCACTTTGGTCTTCTTAATGTTCAGTTTCAGGCCAAGACTCTTATAGTCCTTTGGAAACACACTCAAGATTGTTTGGAGGTCATCTGCAAAGAGGGCACACACAACATTGTTGTCTGCATACTGGAGCTTGATCACAGATGTGGTAGATATCTTAGTCTTTGCCTTTAAGAAGTGATATCCACCCTAGGAATACTGACCTATTTGCCATAAAAAAATCCAAAACGTTAAGGAATTGACCAAGAAGAAGTGATTTTTGTTGAAGTGCTCATTAAGGCTTAATTAGTCCATAACTTCATTAGTAATTGTAATGAAGCAAATCTGGGTAGAAGTTATATGCACCCTAGGTACCCCTACCTTCATGCCAGAAAGAATCAAAATCGATGAAGAACTGAGAGAGAAGAAGCAATTTTCTTGAAATGTGGATGATGCCAGACAACACATGATGGCATAAACTCAGAACAAGCTTGGTTATCCAGGTTATTTATCACTTGATATGATAATACTTTGGGCGGCACGGTGGTGTAGTGGTTAGTGCCGTCGCCTCACAGCAAGAAGGTCCGGGTTCGAGCCCCGTGGCTGGCGAGGGCCTTTCTGTGCGCAGTTTGCATGTTCTCCCCATTTCCTCTGGGTGCTCTGGTTTCCCCCACAGTCCAAAGACATGCAGGTTAGGTTAACTGGTGACTCTAAATTGACCGTGAATGTGAGTGTGAATGGTTGTCTGTGTCTATGTGTCAGACCTGTGATGACCTGGTGACTTGTCCAGGGTGTACCCCACCTTTCGCCTGTAGTCAGCTGGGATAGGCTCCAGCTTGCCTGCAACCCTGTAACCCTGTAGAACAGGATAAAGTGGCTAGAGATAATGAGATGAGAATACTTTAATTGCGTCTTATGAAATTATGTTTTCACAAATTAAACATATCTCACCATAACATCCTGGTAGTAGAGATATACTGTATTTTCATCATGGTGTTGAGGTGTAGAGGATTCATCTGGAATCTGGTAACATCAGAACCCTGATGGTGGGAAACTTTGTGCCTGATGGAAATAAACATCATGTGATTTAAAAACTAGATTACACAACAACAATTTGTCATACAGAGAAAGAACTAGTATCATTTGAAAGGGTAAATTCTGTTGTTTATTTATGTGGGATGTTGTGAAGTGATGGGAACATCACAACTTACTCAACTGAGAATCAGGAGTTTGAGATGGATTCAGAAATGCATACAGATTGTAACTTGGATTAAATTTGGCATAAATACAAAATGATTTTTCTCACTAACACTTCATCACACAGACAAGAAATTGGAAAGGTCAAGCTGTGCTGTTTATATAATATGTGATTCGCTCAGATAAACACTTCATGAGCAATTCAACTGAGAAGAAAAGGATGTGAATTTGGATGCAATTTGGTTCAATTAGGTTCTCAGGGTTAATCTGCTTCATCACACCACTATGTTTATTATTTTAATATAACAGTACCACACAGAGATGGACCTTTAATTATTTTTTGTGCCCCATATATATATATATATATATATATATATATATATATATATATATATATATAAAGATCTTTGTAGGAACAGAGACACCATGCTGGATGGAGCAATGGTGTCTGTGGAGGAGTGTGAGCTCAACACTCAGCACTGCTCATTCTGCGACTCGTCCAGCAGCTCTGTCTTTTTGTTTCCGTCCGGACCTCCATGCCCACGCAGAGCTTGGCACTGCCCTCATAAACACCCTGCTGCTGAGAGTAGAGAGAAAACATCACATCCTGACATGGAGGAACTAAAAATATTATTCGGAAGAAGAGATCAGCACTGTTCTGGCTCACTGATACATACATGAGTCATACTACTCTCTCTCTCTCTCTCTCTCTCTCTCAGTGTGTGTGTGTGTGTGTGTGTGTGTGTGTGTGTGAGAGAGAGAGAGAGAGAGAGAGAGAGAGAGAGAATCTGTCAATTTCTATGTGTGGAATTTATCTTAAATTTGTCTGGTGATATGAGCTGATATAATCTGGTCATAAAGCTCACTAGAACTTAGCAGGAACAAAAAGAATGAAGTGAAATACCCATCACAGCTATCAGGTGCATTATTTTT
This sequence comes from Neoarius graeffei, assembly GCF_027579695.1. Classification (NCBI taxonomy): domain Eukaryota; kingdom Metazoa; phylum Chordata; class Actinopteri; order Siluriformes; family Ariidae; genus Neoarius; species Neoarius graeffei. Next base: position 9,182,235 of record NC_083590.1, read on the forward strand.
CATATTAAATGGATATTCTTTTCAAAAAAGGGGACTGGAGAGTGTGCTCCAATTATAGGGGTATCACACCACTCACCCTCCCTGGGAAAGTTTATTCCAGGGTGCTAGAAAGGAGGCTCCAACCAATTGTCAAACCTCAGATTCAGGAGGAACAATGTGCGTGTGGAACGTTGGACCAGCTCTTTACCCTGGCAGGGTTGTTGGGGGGTTCATGGGAGTAAGACCAGCCAGTCTACATGTGTTTTGTAGATTTAGAAAAGACTTGCAACCATGTCCCCCAGGGGCTCTTGTGGGGGGCACTGTGGGAGTATGGGGTATCGGGGTTGTTGCTACGAGCCATCCGGTCCTTGTACAACCAAAGTGTGAGCTGTGTCTGTATTCTCACTACAAAGTCAAACACATTTCTGGTGGGTGTTGGATTCTGCCAAGGCTGCCCCTTGTTGTTGATCCTATTTGTTATATTCATGAATGGGATCTCAAGGTGCAGCTGGGGTGAGGAGGGTGTCCGGTTTGGGAACCTCAGAATTGCATCTCTGCTCTTTGCAGATGATGTGGTTCTCTTGACTTCTTCAGAGTGTGACCTTCAGCAAGCACTGGAATGGTTTGCAGCCGAGTGTGTGAAGCAGCTGGGATGAGTCAGCACCTCCAAGTCTAAGGCCATGGTTCTCTGCTGGAAAACAGTGGAGTGTTCCTTCCAGGTTGGCAGTGAGCTGCTGCCCCAAGTGAAGGAGTTCAAGTATCTCGGGGTCTTGTTTACAAGTGATGGTAAAATGGAGCATGAGATGGACAGGCGGATTTGGGTGGCATCAACGGTAATGCGGGAGATGTACTGATCTGTTTTGGTGAAAAGGGAGCTGAGCCAGAAGGCAAAGCTTTTAATTTACCAGGAAATCTACATTCCAACCCTCACCTATGATCATAAGCTTTGGGTAGTGACTCAAAGGATGAGAAAGGATGAGATCGCAGATACAAGCAGCTGAAATGAGCTTTCTCTGTAGGGTGGCTGGGCTCACCCTTAGAGATAGGGTGAGGAGCTCAGATATCCAAAGGGATCTTGGAGTAGAGCCACTGATCCTTTATGTTGAAAGGAGTCAGCTGAGGTGGTTCAGGTTTGCATCTGATTAGGATGCCTCCTGGGCGCCTTCCTTTGGAGGTTTTCCGGGCACATCCAACTGGGAGGAGACCTCGGGGGAGACCCAGAACATGCTGGAGAGATTATATATCTCATCTGGACTGGGAGTGCCTTGGAATCCCTCAGGAGGAACTGGAAAGCATTGCTGGGGAGAGGGACATGTATGTGCTGATGACATTGTGTGCGTTTCATGCACGCTCTCCGTGCGTTTCTTGCGTTTTTTGCATGTAGACTGGTCGTAGGAGCACGTACGGCCGGTTGTGACCTAGGCTTTACATGAAACTAGTGTTGTGTTAGTTGTGTCATCATTGTGCTATTATGTTCACATGGACCAATCACATTTACACCATTGGACTTAGCACATTGACTAACTGGACCAAGCCTCACTGATCCTGACCATAATGTGAGTTTGGCAAGGCCACTACCATGTATTTGGTTAGAAAAGTGGGTCAAGGTGAGTATGGACCCCAGATAAGGTGCTGATATGGTATAAGCTGTCCTTGATTACCCAGTTCCACAAACCATTCTTAGGAATGGTCGGGTGCTACCACTCGTTCTGTAGGAACTTTCTTGAGGTAGTGTTCACACTGACAATCTACTCAGGGCTCATGTTGAACATGATTGCACTAGTGATTGTCAGAAAGCTTGTGACAGTGTGAAAGCTCTGTTGTGTTGTGCTCCTGTTCTGGCTGATCCTGACTTTACAGAATGTGACACTGGGGCTGGTGCCATCTTGATTCAAGAAGACACTCAGGGAGTTCAGCATCCTGTGTGTTTTTACTCAAAAAAGTTCAATAATTACCAGCAGTGTTACAGCACTATCGAGAAAGAAACTTTGACATTACTTTTAGCACTGCCACATTTTGAAGCCTATCTAAAATCAAGTCAGGTCAATTTATTTGTATCACGCTTTTAACAAATTAAGTGTCATAAAGCAGCTTTACAGAAAAAGAAAGATCCTAAACATATGAAATAATAAATTGATCCCTGATAAGGAATCCTGAGCTGATGGTCAGGATCCAAAGCATACTCAGGGGAAGTTAGGGTCATGCGAAGTGCAGCCAGTGTGCAAGTTCAAAGTAAATAAAGATGGAAAAACAAGGTCATAAAAAGAGATAAGCAGAGCAGAATGTCAAAGGCTTGGTATGGACAGGTATGGAAACACTGAGTGATACTTTGCCTTGAACAGGCAGAAGAAGAGTGCTTAAGTATATTTGGTGGTAAGCTGCGGAACGTGGACCAGGTGTGGCACCAATAAGAATTCAGGAGCGGGAGGGTGGAGTGGTGCTTGATGGGCATTGTAGTCAGTGGTGGCCATGTTTGAAGGCTGCTGCAAACTTGGAGCTTATTCAAACTCATTATTTATGACAGTATCGTTCACTGGTCCCCTGAATTTTTTTTAGTGGTGGTGATGGTCATGTGTGTGTGTGTGTTTGGGGGGGGGGGGTGGGGTGTGTTTGATATGGGGTTTCTTCATCCCTTCCATTATTTTGATGTTTTCCGGAGTCACCTCACTCACACTGTGTCCTTCACACCTTGGACTGACACATAACACATAACAAGCTAGCTTAATATTGCATTAAAGGCAACACAGGTCAAGTGTTTTTACTTTAGTTTCATTTTCAAACTTTTGTTAGTGGAGCTTGGGGATTGTATAATGTTCCATAGTTTATCAACACAGCAAAGTTTTTTTTTTTTATCAGCTAAATTTTTGACTGATTACATTCTCATGAACAAATCTGCGGCTCAGTTTTAACGATTAATGTATTCAGTGAATTTTTCTGCACAATAACAAAGATGTGTGTGTTTGTGTGTGTGTGTTGATGTGAGTCCATGCTGTTATCCCCTACCCCATTTCTGTCCCCCCCTTTCCAATATCTCACAGTGTTTATGATGTAAATATTTCAGCGAGGTCAGCTGATCCGAGCTGCAGGCGAAAGCCATTAATAATCATAAAACACTAACCTCGCCTTCCTCCATTAAATTCGCCTCATTTGCATAATGATGTGTTTCTGTGGACAGAGAAAAACATGGCATACCAACGCTCCAGTCAAAAAGCACTGCTGCAAACTTCTGCATCTTGTCATCGGCGATGTCTTCAAGTCGCAATCTTCTGTAAGGAGAAACCAAAAAGGAACAACCCATGTTTTTTTATTCCCCCTCATTAATTTTGCAGATTAATGAGACCATCAATGACGGCGTAGCTCACTCCGGCCCCCTTTAGTCCAGAAGGAATGATCTAAAGTGGGAATGATAGACAATCCCAATTCCAAAAAAGTTGGGACAAAGTACAAATTGTAAAGAAAAACGGAATGCAATGATGTGGAAGTTTCAAAATTCCATATTTAATTCAGAATAGAACATAGAGGACATATCAAATGTTTAAACTGAGAAAATGTATCATTTAAAGAGAAAAATTAGGTGATTTTAAATTTCATGACAACAATACATCTCAAAAAAGTTGGGACAAGGCCATGTTTACCACTGTGAGACATCCCCTTTTCTCTTTACAACAGTCTGTAAACGTCTGGGGACTGAGGAGACAAGTTGTTCAAGTTTAGGGATAGGAATGTTAACCCATTCTTGTCTAATGTAGGATTCTAGTTGCTCAACTGTCTTAGGTCTTTTTTGTCATATCTTCCATTTTATGATGCGCCAAATGTTTTCTATGGGTGAAAGATCTGGACTGCAGGCTGGCCAGTTCAGTACCCGGACCCTTCTTCTACGCAGCCATGATGCTGTAATTGATGCAGTATGTGGTTTGGCATTGTCATGTTGGAAAATGCAAGGTCTTCCGTGAAAGAGATGTAGTCTGGATGGGAGCATATGTTGCTCTAGAACCTGGATATACCTTTCAGCATTGATGGTGTCTTTCCAGATGTGTAAGCTACCCATGCCACACACGCTAATGCAACCCCATACCATCAGAGATGCAGGCTTCTGAACTGAGCGCTGATAACAACTTGGGTCATCCTTCTCCTCTTTAGTCTGAATGACACGGTGTCCCTGATTTCCATAAAGAACTTCAAATTTTGATTTGTCTGACCACAGAACAGTTTTCCACTTTGCCACAGTCCATTTTAAATGAGCCTTGGCCCAGAGAAGATGTCTGCGCTTCTGGATCACGCTTAGATACAGCTTCTTCTTTGAACTATAGAGTTTTAGCTGGCAACGGCAGATGGCACGGTGAATTGTGTTCACAGATAACGTTCTCTGGAAATATTCCTGAGCCCATTTTGTGATTTCCAATACAGAAGCATGCCTGTATGTGATGCAGTGCCGTCTAAGGGCCCGAAGATCACGGGCACCCAGTATGGTTTTCCGGCCTTGACCCTTACGCACAGAAATTCTTCCAGATTCTCTGAATCTTTTGATGATATTATGCACTGTAGATGATGATATGTTCAAACTCTTTGCAATTTTACACTGTTGAACTCCTTTCTGATATTGCTCCACTATTTGTCGGCACAGAATTAGGGGGATTGGTGATCCTCTTCCCATCTTTACTTCTGAGAGCCGCTGCCACTCCAAGATGCTCTTTTTATACCCAGTCATGTTAATGACCTATTGCCAGTTGACCTAATGAGTTGCAATTTGGTCCTCCAGCTGTTCCTTTAACTTTTCCAGACTCTTATTGCCCATGTCCCAACTTTTTTGAGATGTGTTGCTGACATGAAATTTCAAATGAGCAAATGTTTGGCATGAAATTTCAAAATGTCTCACTTTCAACATTTGATATGTTGTCTATGTTCTACTGTGAATACAATATCAATTTTTGAGATTTGTAAATTATTGCATTCTGTTTTTATTTACAATTTGTACTTTGTCCCAACTTTTTTGGAATCATGGTTGTAAGTGGGAAATGTGGATGACAATGGACAGACGATGGATGACGGGTGATACATGATTTTATTACCTGTCAGTCAGATGAGCTAACCACAATGTAGGGATTTTCGACATGCCCATTGTTTATAATGGTGTTTATCAGCTAAGCCATGGCCTAAACATTAGAGAAGCAGCTTTGGGACCAAAGGGTCACCGATTCAATTCTCTGGACCAGCAGAAGTACCCTGGATGAGGCATTTCCAACCTCCAATTGCTCCTCGCACTGCCCACTGCTGTCTTGTCTTGTTGTTGGTCACTCTGGATGAGACTGTAACCTGTGTCTCCTGGTAAGTGTACTGATAACTGATTTAATTAGCTATGAATTAAAGCTGGGCTAACATCAGAAAACTCTAGGTATGACTACGGCGCCTAAAATAATAAGAGGTCAGCAGAGAACAGACAATGCAGAGCAGGTAGTTTGAAAAATGTATTATACAAAATTATAAACAGTTATTTACATTCCCTATCTATCTTAGCCGGCTTCTGGAGTGCACAGGCGCACATTGAAGGGCCCAAAAATAAACAATTTCAAAATAAAATGTCCTTTTGTGAGATTCTTCTTGGAGTTAAAGGAAACAAAGTTGGTTCATTGTCTCTTGTTCTTGGTGTGTGTGTTTCTTGAAGTATGTATGTTCTTCTACTACCTGGGTAGGTTTATGTTGCCCCTTTTCCACCAAAGCAGTTCCAGGGCTGGTTCGGGGCCAGTGCTTAGTTTGGAACCGGGTTTTCTGTTTCCACTGACAAAGAACTGGCTCTGGGGCCAGAAAAAACGGTTCCAGGCTAGCACCAGCTCTTTGCTGGGCCAGAGGAAAGAACCGCTTACGTCAGTGGGGGGGTGGAGTTGTTAAGACCAACAACAATAACAAGACCGTGAAAGATCGCCATTTTTAAGTGGCGAGAAGCCGCAGCTGTACAAATGCAAAGTCATCCATTATTATTATTAATAATATTGTTGCTGCTGCTGCTTCTTCCGTGTTGCTTTTGCTTCGATATTCGTGCCAAGGTTTAAGCAAACATAGCGATGTAACTGACGTATACAGCGATGTAATGACGTATACAGCAAAGTAATGACGTGGGACCGCGAGCGATTGAAAAGCAAACTGGTTCTCAGCTGGCTCGCAAGTTGAACGAGTTGTGAACCAGCACCAGCACTGGTTCCGAACCAGCCCTGGAACTGATTTGGTGGAAAAGGGGTATGTGTGATCTTATCTGTATCTCAAATGAAGGAGAGTGATAATGATGGTTCCAAAGACACCACAGCTGGCCACACCAGGCTCTTGGTCCGTTCACTGTCGACTTCTGTGGTTGGCTCACCACTGACCACCAGGGTCAGGTTCAAATTATCTCTCTCTCATAAAAAAAAAAAATTGGGGGTATCTTGAGGAGCTCGCAGATTCATGTGGCTCAACTCTCTCACAGCTTTCAACCAGTAGTTCTCAGTAGGATGACTGTGTTCTCTTGGGCAATGTCTCAATCCAAAGAGAGTGAATACGGGCTGAAGATTTTCTTTACAGCGCACGCGCCACCCTCTGGAGGGGCAGAGGATTGCAGTACCTCACAAAAGCAAGCTCTGTAACCTGATGTGGGTTACACTCTCCCCTCCAATCTCATGCACGTCCCTGTGCATGGCAATGTTCAGATGGTTATTACTTGAGGGGACAGGGCAGGGGAATGAGCTGGCACTTCACTGTTGCTTATGATGTCGTTCCAAACAGCATTCAGCCCTTGGAAGAAAGACTTCACCACTGTGACTAAGGGGTTTCCCAGTTCGGTATAGTCAAGCTGCCTAGGTGGCTGACGATTCCTCTCAGACCTCCTAATGGGGTATCAATGTCCGCATGCTCCTCCATCTCCTTAATCTCCTCTTGTCCATGAAAATGAAGGAGATTTGTCTCGTCACATTCTGCCATGTCGGAGAGGAATGTAAGTTGTTCAGGATAGTCCTCATCTGACAAGTCCTTCACAAGGCTGTCATTGTCAGGTAAATTTGTCTCTCTTTCTACAGGTTCACTTCCAGGTAATTTTGTTTTTTCCACAGGTTCATTTCCAGGTAGCTTTTTCTTTTCCACAGGTTCATTTTCAGTTAGGATATTCGCACTAGCTGGAACATCATCAGTCACCTTGTTGAGGTTTGTCATCAGATTCTCTTTAGAATGGCTTGGACCACTGTGTCTTGGAACATCTTGTGAGACAATATAGCTGGTTACCTCTGGAACTGGTTCTTTTTGGGACCAGGTAACAGGAATGGTATCGTCCTCATCTGAGGATTGATCAACTTCTCTTGGGTCACTGCAAGTGTTCTGGCATGTCTTGCGGCGCTTGGGGGGTTTGGGTTGTGTGCACTCTTCTGTTGTTACAGGGAGGAACCCACATGGAAGCAATATGTCTCGATGCAGCATGCGCCAGGGCCCTTCTCTGGTCTCTGGCTTGACTGTGTAGATGGGGAGGTCTCCAGCTTTCCTTACTACCACATGGACAATAGACTCCCATTTATCAGCAAGCTTGTGCTTTCCACAAATACGTACGTTCCTGACAAGTACTCTGTCTCCAATGTCCAAAGCAGAAGGAGTCACATGCTTGTTGAACCTTGTTTTGTTCTTTTCAGCTACCTTGGCAGCACTCCTTGTAGCTATTTTGTAACTCTCCTCGAGGTGGGATCTGAGGTGCTTTACATACTGCGAGTGTGACTTATGTTCCTTTTCTTTGACAGGTAAGCCAAATGCAAGGTCGACCGGCAGGCGTGGCTGGTGTCCGAACATTAACTCATACAGTGTGAACCCAGTCACTTCACTTCTGGTACAATTGTACGCATGGACCAAAGGCTTCACAAAGTCCTTCCAGTGTGACTTATCCTGGTTTTCCAGAGTGCCAAGCATGTCTAACAGAGTGCGGTTAAAACATCCCACCAGGTTACCCCTTGGGTGGTACAAGGTTGTTCGAATTTTCTGTATGCCTGCAACTTCACACAGTTCTTTGATCAGCCGTGACTCAAAATCAGGACCTTGGTCACTGTGCAGTTTCTCTGGAATGCCATAATGGATGATGAAATTGTCCCATAAGCACTTTGCAACTGTTCAAGCCTTTTGGTTTGGTGTTGGGATAGCCACTGCGTATTATGTGAAGTGATCTGTGATCACGAGAATGTCCTTTGTGTTACTTCTGTCCGGTTCAATGGACAAGAAGTCCATGCAGACCAGTTCAAGTGGTCATGTTGTCATGATGTTCACTAAAGGTGCGGCCCTCTCAGGTAAGGTTTTCCTGCGCACACACCTGTTGCATGTCTTGACTTTCTTCTCAATATCAGAGGCCATCTTCGGCCAGTAAAATCTGGCTCTGACCAAGTCCAGCATGCAGTCTTTTCCCATATGGCCCATGTTGTCATGCAGGCTCATTAAGACTGTCTCACAAAGTTCTTCAGGTAAGACTAACTGGTACTGTGTGTTGCCTTCTTCTTGGCGTGTTCTGTAGAGGATGTCATCTCGTAGTTCAAGCCTATTCAATTCTCTCAACAACAGAGGTAGGTCTGGGAGCTCAGTTCTCACAGCGGGCGGTGGTTTCTTGCCACACTCAATCTGGGAGATGACATGTTCAATGCACTGGTCAGCTCTCTGTTTGTCTCTGAGATCTGCTTCTGATAGGTGCGGGATGATGGGAAGTCCTCCAAACTCATCTTCCTGCTCAAAGCTGTCAGGTACAGCATCTCCAGAGATGGTAAGGCTCTCGATGAGGGAGATACTTCCATCACTGCCCATTCCATCATTGGCACAATAGACAAGTTGTCTCTCACAGATGGCATGAATGACCCCATGGTCCATGCCCTCAGTGTTATCTGGATCTGACAGATGGTGTTGTGTGAACTGGCGGATCCTGTCCCACTCTTGAGATGAGGGGTCGTCACGCAAGTCGCCATGGGGACGTCGCGATAGTGCATCAGCATCTCCATTCTGCTTCCTGGGGCGGTACTGGAGTTTAAAGGAGAAGGTAGAGAGGGCTGCTAACCACCTGTAGCTGGTTGCGTCAAGTATGGCTGAGGTAAGTATGTAGGTGAGAGGGTTGCTGTCAGTGACTACTGTGAACTGGTTGCCATATAAGTAGTCACTGAACTTCTCTGTTACAGACCATTTCAGCACTAAAAACTTGAGCTTGTGAGCTGGATAGCAGGACTTACTACGTGATAACCCTCTGCTTGTGTAGGCAATGACACGCAGCTGTCCCTCCTGCTCCTGGTATAAGGCCGCTCTGAGGCCGGTGGAGCTCGCGTCCATGTGAAGGATGTAAGGCAGTACAGGATTTGCGAAGGCCAGGACTGGGGACGTTGTCAACTTGTCTATGATCATCTCAAACGCCTGTTGGCAGGCAGGAATCCAACGGTTCAGAAATGGTTCTTTGGGGTGGTAGTATTGTCCACTCCTTTCCTTGGGCTTTGGATGCTTCCCTGGAGGTGGGTAGCCAGATGTTAAGCCGTTCAGGGGTTTCATTATACTTGAATAGCCTTTAATGAACTTCCTATAATACCCACAGAATCCGAGGAAGGCTTTCAACTCTTTTAGATGCTGAGAGACTGGCCAGGTCTTTAGCGCTGCAATCTTTTCCAGATCAGTCTCCACTTCCCGCTCCGAGACCACATGCCCCAAATACCGGACTGAAGACTGAAAGAATTTACATTTCTCTGGAGACAGCTTTAGTCCATACTCCTTCAGGCGGTTGAGAACCTTGGTGAGTCTGGCTTCATGATCTTCTAAAGTTTTCGAGAAGACTATCAAGTCATCCAGGAAAACGACAACTTCCTTCAAGTTCATGTCTCCCATGCACTTTTCCATCAGTCTCTGGAAGGCACTTGGGATGTTTGTCACTCCCTGAGGCATACGATTAAACTCCCAGAAACCAAGTGGGCATACGAAGGCAGTCTTTGGCTTGTCAGCCTCGTCAACTTTGATCTGATAATAGCCAGACTTTAGATCAAGGACCCTGAACCACTTGGAACCGGAGAGTGCTGTGAAGGTGTCATCCATCCTAGGGAGTGCATACGCATCTTTCACCATCTGCAGGTTCAGTTTCCTGTAGTCAATACAGAGGTGTACCTGGCCATTCTTCCTGACTACAATGATTGGGGAGGAGAATGGAGACTCACTTTCACGGAACACCCCAGCATCGAGAAGCTCTTGAAGATGTTGACGAACAGCTTCTACTTTGTGTGGGTGTATTGGCCGAGCTCTGAGTTTGAATGGTGTCTCCTCGGACAGTTTGATGTGATGCTTGACTTTGTCGGTCCTTCCAAAATCAGTGTCGTTCAGGGCAAAGACCTCAGGCATGCTGCTCAGTTTTTGAGTGATTCTGTCTTTCCATTCTGGAGGGACTGGGGACTCACCAAAGTCAAAGGCTAGGTCAGCTGCCTTGGAGTGTTCTGATTCAGATGGCTTGGTCATGCTCTGTTTGCGGGACAGAATGGTCTGGATTGCACTGAGCTCTGCAATCACAATCTTGGCTGGGATGGTAATGTCATGATCTGACTCATTGGAGATGACAACTGGTAGTTTGCCTGGATGCCTGCTTGGTAGATCAATGAGACAGGGCTTTAGTAGCAGTCCTCTAGGGAGAGAAGATGATGAAGGGTACTCCACGATGACAGACCTCTCAGTATGGAACTCCTTGACTGACACCATTCCCTCCAGAACGACTGTTCCTCCAGCTGGAATGACTTTTCTGTCTCTGCCTTGCATCCTCACCAGTCCGATGTTACTGTCATGGCTTTGTTCCCATCGCAGTTGAAGTACCTTCAGTACTGTCCTGTAGCCGTTCAGGACAGGATGGCGGTTTGCTGAGCTTTTCTCTCTGCACATGCCATACACTACATCGAGTGTGTTTGTACTGATCAGTATGTGGTACCCTGAAGTGCTGCTGTCTGGAACAACCAAGGCCAACATTGGGACTTCATATTCAGCTCCAAGGAACTGTTTTGAGAAGGTGATGGCGACTTCAACATATCAGAGGTAGGGCACAGGTTGACCATTGGCCCCTTCAACTTCCAGAAGGTTATAGAGTGGTTCGATTGGCTGCTCAGTTAAGTATTGGTCGTAGAAGGACTTGGTGACTTTGGTTACTTGCGAACCTGTGTCAAGAAGACAGCTGAACTGCTTGCCATGAATTGTGACTTGACCTGTACTCTTCATGCCAATCAGTTTTTGCAGGACTTTGAAGGGGTGTTTTCTGATGTTTGATTGGTTCAAGGCAGCATGGAACTTGGGCTTGACATCACTTTCATCTTTAGCAGGGCATTGGGGAACTGCTCCAGCCTCAGTTTGCCCTGCAACTGAGACTCCATCTAAAAATCCGTATTGTCTGGTGAGTGTTCTTTAGCCTCCCAGAGGCACTGCTTTTCTCTTAACTGATCTCTCTTTTCATTGACAAGAGTAGGGTTTGGATTGTTACTGCAAGCTGAGGAAATGTGACTGTCCTCGCCACACTTGAAACAGTACCAGGGTCTTGGCTGGGCGCTTGTCTTTGAGTTGGTAGGCTTCCAGCTTGATGCTTTAGGGTCAAGTTTAGATGGCGCTGGTCCGCTTGGTCATTGTCCAGAGCTCACCTTGGGTGTCAGGGGCTTTTTGGCTTTCTTAGACATAAGTGTGGTGAGTTGGCTCTGCAGAGACACCACCTGCTGTTTAAGCTCAGTCAGTGGGTCGGACTCAGGCTGGAACACTGCTTGTTGACTGCAGGTGCATGCACTCTGAGAGCTTGCCATAGCCCGCTGCCGGTGTGAGCCAAGGTGCTTCTTCATACGCGTGGCTTTAGCTGCCTGCCTATCCTCTTCAGTGCGGATTAATAACTGGAGCTCTGAAAATGCTGGAGGGTGACTTTTCTTTTCTTCGAGGTTGAGGTCAGAGAGCAAGGTGTTGTCCCAACACCTGTGACAAAACTGTTTGAGAATGTGTCTATCTGCTTCTCCAGCAGCAGCTCCTCCTCTCTTCACAGCAAGGTTCAGGGCAGCTTGAAGATGGCAGAGGTAAGTAGAGGCCTTTTCACCAGGATCCTGAAGAGTATTCATAAACTGGGTGAAAAGCTCTTCACCGTCCTCAATGGTTCCAAAGGCTGCATCCAGCAGTTGAAGGTAGGTTTCAGGAGTAGCTTCAGGGCTTAATCTTTTGACAATATCTGCTGCAGGGAAGAGCAAACTTTCAAAGATTTTCTGTGACTTCTGAAGACTAGACATGGTGGGGTCTTTCCTGAGAAGCTCAACATGTGAACGCCATGTGTTGTAGTCTGTCTCACTATTGGGTCTGGGGATCTTTCCTGAGAATGAATGAAGCTTGATGGGAAAGTATGAATGTGTGTTTAATTCATCCCTCCTCACAATGTGCTCAATGATGACCTTTTGAATTTCAGGTGGATTCAGGTCGCTCTCCACTCTGGACAAACTCTGCCTCAAATCAGCTGGTGGACATGGCTCAGCACCACTGTGAATGAACCTTACCTGAGAAGAACCTGGGGGTGTGGGGGTTCAACTGTGTCGAGATGTGTTGAGCTGTTTGGCTCCAGACTCATTATCGCCACTGCCATCAGTCTCGATTGTCTCACTGATCTCTGACATCATGTCTTTCATCACTTCTTCAAAGCCTCTTCTACTCAGTTTTGCTAACTTCTTTATTTCATCAAGGTAAGTTTTGGTAACGCTGCAGCCAACTTTAGTAGTGTACACACTTGCCAGAGCTTGAACACAGTATTTTACATCTAGATTGTCTTTAAGTTAATGTGTGTAGGGCAGAAGAGGGGCTAAGGCTTCAATGGCAACACCATCTTGATACTCAATAATCAGATTTTTATAAAACTCTGAGTTAACATCAGTGACTGGGACAAGTCTCATGGAGCCATACTTCTTAAGAAAGTCTATGATCTCCTCATCTTCTGGTGATTCAAGCAAACCACTCACCATCACTGCATTGGGGACTTTGATACCTGAGCTCATTATGAACTCCATCTTTAGTAAAAAGTACTTATACACAGATAACAAAGAACTTACACACTCAAAATTGTTTCACACCCTTGTAATGTGGTTCACTGCTGAAACATAACTAGGCTCCTGGCTGGCTCGCCACTTGTAACCCGTGTCTCCAGGTAAGTGTACTGATAACTGATTTAATTAGCTATGAATTAAAGCTGGGCTAACATCAGAAAACTCTAGGTACGACTACGGAGCTTAAAATAATAAGAGGTCAACAGAGAACAGACAACGCAGAGCAGGTAGTTTGAAAAATGTATTATACAAAATTATAAACAGTTATTTACATTCCCTATCTATCTAAGCCGGCTTCCTGAATGCACAGGCGCACATTGAAGGGCCCAAAAATAAATAATTTCAAAATAAAATGTCCTTTTGTGAGATTCTTCTTGGAGTTAAAGGGAACAAAGTTGGTTCATTGTCTCTAGTTCTTGGTGTGTGTTTTTCTTGAAGTATGTATGTTCTTCTACTGCCTGGGTATGTTTACGTGTGAGCTTATCTGTATCTCAAATGAAGGAGAGTGATAATGATGGTTCCAAAGATGCCACGGCTGGCCACACCAGGCTCTTGGTCTGTTCACTGTCGACTTCTGCGGTTGGCTTGCCACTGACCGCCAGGGTCAGGTTCAAATTATCTCTCTCTCTCTCATCAAAAAAAAAAACAATCGGAGGTGAGGAGCTAGCAGATTCATGCGCCTCAACTCTCTCACAGCTTTCAACCAGTAGTTCTCAGTAGGATGACTGTGTGCTCTTGGGCAATGTCTCGATCCAAAGAGAGTGAATACGGGCTGAAGATTTTCTTTACAGCACACGCACCACCCGCTGGCGGGGCAGAGGATTGCAGTACCTCACAAAAGCAAGCTCTGTAACCTGATGTGGGTTACAAGACCATCTTGCTAAATGCCTGTAATTTAATCATGCATATATGTATATAATAAGGGTATAGCATGGGACCCTGGTAGATGCCAGGCAGCTCACGAATAGGGAGAGTGAGATGTCCCTTCCCTCTGGAGTCCTGGGATTGACCTTTGGCAAGTCTTAGTAATCCTCATAGTGGCTACAGTGAAACCTTGGAAACCAAGACAATTACTCATCTGAGTCAATGATGGAATGCACAAGAACTTCTTGGTCAGCGGTCAGGGTCACCTGGTTCAGTTACCAAGCTATTGCTGTATGCAGGTGTGGTGTGCCACATACTATATTCACCTATTAGATGGAGACTGGTCTTAATGGATCAAATCTACTGGGTACGATCAAAGATCATGGGATATGGAATTCAAATTTGGTTAATGCTTCACCACTGCCTGATGGCATTGGATGACTTAATGAAGGATGTATATAATGAATAGTGTGTGGATTGGGACAAGCCCACAGCTTGTAACGCTGTTTATTTGATGTATAAAGTGAACAGGGTATATGGTTTTGGATGTGGACTGAAATCTCTCTGAGTGACAGATACGGCTCTATCTCCAATCTGGTTGCCAAGGCTGCTTTGAATCTTGGCATGTTTCCTTTGGCGAACTCTCTGACTGAGGCATGCTGGGAATTTTGCAGTGTCAGGAAGATCAAACGGTCATGCATATTGAATTCTACACAAATGTTTATTCTGCAGATTGGGGAATGTGATGAATTTATCACTCTCCAGCTGTTTGTGAATTCAACTTACCTCAGTGTTCTGCTGTCTCTGACCAAGTGAGACAATTATCATGCTCTAGCATAGTTAGTGCAGGTCATTATACCATAATACAGCCTTTAGGCACCATGGGCTGTATTTCAAGTTCAGTTACGTGACTCAGCTCAGACATTATAAAAAAGTCTCAAGTCCTTCCTGCACCATGCCCTGGCCTTCCCAGGCAGTCTCCTGTCCCAGTACTAACCAGGCCCTTAAAGTGCACTGGGCAGGGTCGATCTCCATTTCCATAGTCCTCAGCCTCTTGCCTATACAGCTAGGGTTACAGTAGGGGGCAGGCCTTCTAGTAGCTGCAAGAGTTTGACTCCCTACTCACATCTGTATTGCAGCACACCTTGACAGATGGCAGTAGGTACCATTTTTATAATGGTCTTTGGTATGACCCGACTGCGAGTACAACTCAAGTTCTCCCATTTGAGTGGCAGACATGCTAGCCACTAGGCCAACTCGTGATACCAGCTCAGACATTACTACATGCTTAAACACTACACAGATGTTATATGAGAGACACACAGATGAAGACAGAGTCTGTGTTAAAGGGGCGTGTCTCAGTTACACATGATTTTGAACTTAAAGTGCATATTCTGGACCAATTTCATTTTTTTATATGAAAGTAGGTCCCTTTACACACTCATCCAGAAGGGTAATTTTGCACAAGGCCATCTGTCCACAGCAGAAAAAAATAAAATAACAAAATGCGTCTGGAAAAATCCCAAGGAAGTCTGGAGCCAGATTTGTTACATTACCTGCAGAAGTGCCAGCAGGCTGCGAGAGCTTGCATGGTTTCAGTGCACAGCCTGTGTAGACCAAGCGCTCCTATTTCTCTCTCATTGTCCGGTCTTTTGGGAAACAATGAGTACTAATCCCATCAAGATTGGTGTTGCTACACCCTCCTATGATACATCTGTGTGGCAGCGGGGGCGTGGTCAAGCACCGGTCTGTGACAGGAGGGTGGAGTCAGGGAAGGTAAGTAGCAGAATCACTACACCTGATGGCAATTAACCTGTGTTTGTGTGTGTCTTCCCAGTGACTGCGCCCTATTTAGGGAAGGAGAGCGGCGAGCAGGGAGACTCTTCGCCAGACGAGATGCTAGCCTGTGTCTCTAGCCTCCGAATTAACGTTGTGTGAACTGAAAAGTTTGACAATAAAAAACCTGATACGAACCTGATCTCTGTCCTGCCATCCTCTGTGCTCCACCCACGCTTAGCGAACTGCTACAGTGGTGCCGAAACCCAGGAATTCAGAGTGGAGCACCAGCCGATCAGCCCCATGGAGTCCTCCGTTCGCCGACCTGGTCCACGCCCTCGCCACAGCCCAGCAAAGCCAGCACCAGGCGCTCGTCACCCTCCGGAAGGAACAAGAGCGGCACTTCAAAGCCCTGGTGCTGGCCCAGCAGGAAGACCGCGAGGTGTTCCGACACCTCCTCGCGTCGGCGGGGTCCACCAGCGCTCCAGCCGCAGGCCCGTCTCCCCTCACCGTCACCAAGATGGGTCAGCAGATGAACCCCGAGGCGTTCATCACGCTATTCGAACAGGTCGCAGAAGCCTCGGGGTGGCCGATGGAGCAGCGCGCGGCGCGCCTCCTCCCCCTCCTAACGGGAGAGACACAGCTGGCCATGCTACAGCTCCCCGCTGACCGCCAGCTGGCCTACGCGGACCTCCTCCGGGCCATCCTCCAGCGTGTGGGGTGCACTCCAGAGCAACAGCGCCAGCGCTTCCATGCTCTACGCTTGGAGGAAGTTGGCCGGCCGTTCGCATTTGGCCAGCAGCTCCGGGACGCTTGCTGGCGGTGGTTGAGGGCCGATGACTGCGACGCCGAGGGGATCATCGACCAGGTGGTGCTGGAACAATTCATCGCTCGCTTACCAGCAGGAACCGCGGAGTGGGTCCAGTGCCACCGCCCGGCGTCGCTGGATCAGGCAGTCGAGCTGGCGGAGGATCATTTGGCGGCTGTTCCGGCGGCAGGACAGCAGATGGTGTCTACTTTTCTCTCCTCTTCTCTCTCTCTCCCCCTCCTTCTGTGTCCCGTCCTCGCCCCATTCCCCCACCACAGAGGCGGGGGCTGGCACCACCCCAGCTGGCCCGCTGCACCCGCGGTGCCCTCCCATTTCTCCCTTCTATGTCTGTCTCTCCCCCCCCCCCCAGGTGAGTGAGCCCCAGAACACTGGTGCAGAGGGAAAGCCCGGGCCGGTTTGCTGGCGCTGCGAGGAGCCGGGCCACCTTCAACAACAGTGCACGGCAATGGAAGTGGGCGCAGTGGTTCAGATCCCTGATGCGCCAGAGGCTGCCCTCAATCGGGCCGGAGCATATCGCATACCGGTGAGTATCCAAGGGGCTACATATCAGGCGTTGGTGGATTCTGGTTGTAATCAGACCTCAATTCACCAAAGCCTGGTGCAAAACGAGGCATTGGGGGGAGCACAGGGGGTGAAGGTGTTGTGTGTGCATGGGGATGTTCACCACTACCCTTTGGTGTCGGTCCACATTTTTTTCAGAGGGGAAAAAGTTATAGTGAAGGTGGCGGTTAATCCTCGCCTCACCCACTCTTTAATTTTGGGGACTGATTGGCTGGAATTTCGGGATTTGATGACACACTTAGTCAAGAGTGGGTCCTGCCATTTAACGGGGGGAGGTCCCGGTGTCGCTTTGGTGGGAGCAGCTGTCGCAGAGCTGTCTACGTCATCTCCGCGTCAGAGTGAGGAGCCGCCGGCCCCTCCTCTCTCTATTGGGGTATCCCTCACCGATTTCCCATTGGAGCAGTCGCGAGACGAGACTCTGCGACATGCGTTTGACCAAGTGAGAGTAATCGATGGTCAAACGCTCCAGCCGAACGCCACCCCGTCCTTCCCCTACTTCGCGATTATGAAGGATAGGTTATACCAAGTGATGCAGGACACTCAGACTAAAGAACGAGTCACGCAACTTTTAATTCCAAAGAGCCGCCGGGAATTGGTATTCCAGGCGGCTCATTTTAATCCCATGGCTGGACACTTAGGGCAGGATAAGACACTAGCCCGAATAATGGCCCGATTCTATTGGCCGGGGATTCGCGGTGATGTTCGTAGGTGGTGTATGGCATGCCGCGAATGCCAGTTAGTAAATCCGGCGGCCATTCTAAAAGCACCTTTGCGCCCCCTCCCATTAATCGAAACCCCGTTTGAGAGAATTGGGATGGATCTCGTCGGGCCATTAGATTGGTCAGCACGAGGGTACCGCTTTATAATAGTTCTGGTGGACTATGCAACGCGATACCTGGAAGCAGTGCCTCTGTGCAATATCTCAGCACGCAGTATTGCAGAGGCACTCTTCCGCGTTATCTCCCGAGTTGGAATCCCGAAAGAGATTCTGACTGATCAAGGCACCACATTTAGGTCACGGACACTGTGCGAACTGTATGGGTTATTGGGGATTAAGCCGATCCGCACGAGCGTGTATCACCCACAAACGGACGGTTTAGTGGAACGGTTCAATCGCACCCTCAAAAATATCATTACAAAATTCGTAAGTGAGGACGCACGTAATTGGGATCAGTAGCTCGAGCCCTTGTTGTTCTCAGTGCGAGAGGTCCCCCAAGCCTCCATGGGGTTCTCCCCGTTCGAATTATTATATGGGCGTAAGCCGCGCGGCATCCTGGACGTGCTGCGGGAAAATTGGGAGGAGGGACCTTCACAAAGTAAGAACGAAATTCAATATGTTATGGACCTGCGTGCAAAACTCCACACACTCACCCACCTAACCCAGGAGAATTTGCAGCAGGCCCAAGAACGGCAAGCCCGCCTGTACAACAAGGGTACGCGCCTTAGGGAGTTCACACCGGGAGATAAAGTACTCGTACTGTTGCCCACATCGAGCTCCAAATTGATCGCCAAGTGGCAAGGGTCCTTTGAGGTCACACGGCAAGTCGGGGACATCGACTATGAGGTGAGGCAAACGGACAGGGGTGGGGCACTACAAATTTACCACCTCAACCTCCTTAAACTCTGGAATGAGGAGGTCCCCGTGGCATTGGTGTCGGTGGTTCCGGAGAAGGCGGAGCTGGGACCGGAGGTTCAAAAGAGGGCATTGGCATTGCGCACCTCTCCGGTCCCCTGTGGAGACCACCTCTCCCCGACCCAACTCACGGAGGTCGCCAAGTTGCAGACCGAGTTTTCGGATGTGTTCTGGACCCTGCCCGGTCACACTAACCTCATAGAGCACCACATAGAGATGCCCCCAGGGGTAGTAGTGCGTAGCTGCCCTTACAGGCTGCCCGAACACAAAAAAAAGGTGGTTCAGGAAGAACTTGAGACCATGCTCGAAATGGGCATCATCGAGGAGTCCCACAGTGACTGGAGCAGCCCGGTGGTCTTGGTACCCAAGGCCGACGGGTCGGTCCGGTTCTGTGTGGACTATAGAAAAGTCAACGTGGTGTCTAAATTCGATGCGTACCCGATGCCTCGTATTGATGAGTTGCTCGATCGACTCGGCACTGCTCACTTTTATTCAACGCTGGATTTGACGAAGGGATATTGGCAGATCCCCTTGACTCCACTATCCCGAGAAAAAATGGCCTTTTCCACACCGTTTGGTTTACACCAATTTGTCACCCTTCTGTTTGGGCTGTTTGGGGCTCCCGCTACGTTTCAGCGGCTGATGGACAGAGTCCTCCACCCTCACGCCACTTATGCGGCCACCTATCTGGATGATATCATCATCTATAGTGATGACTGGCAGAGGCATCTCGAACATCTGAGGGCCGTCCTTAGGTTGCTGAGATGAGCGGGGCTCACAGCCAACCCAAAGAAGTGTGTGATTGGGCGAGTGGAAGTACGGTATCTGGGCTTCCACTTGGGCAACAGGCAGGTGCGTCCCCAAATTAATAAGACGGCAGCGATTGTGGCCTGCCCGAGGCCCAAGACCAAAACGGGAACAAAATTGTACACCTGCACCAGGCTGGGAAGACTGAATCTGCAATAGGTAAGCAGCTTGGTGTGAAGAAATCAACTGTGGGAGCAATTATTAGAAAATGGAAGACATACAAGACCACTGATAATCTCCCTCGATCTGGAGCTCCACTCAAGATCTCACCCCGTGGGGTCAAAATGATCACAAGAACGGTGAGCAAAAATCCCAGAACCACACAGGGGGACCTAGTGAATGACCTGCAGAGAGCTGGGACCAATGTAACAAAGGCTACCATCAGTAACACACTATGCTGCCAGGGACCCAAATCCTGCAGTGCCAGACGTGTCCCCCTGCTTAAGCCAGTACATGTCCAGGCCCATCTGAAGTTTGCTTGAGAGCATTTGGATGATCCAGAAGAGGATTGGGAGAATGTCATATGGTCAGATGAAACCAAAATAGAACTTTTTGGTAAAAACTCAACTTCTCGTGTTTGGAGGAGAAAGAATGCTGAGTTGCATCCAAAGAACACCATACCTACAGTGAAGCATGGGGGTGGAAACATCATGCTTTGGGGCTGTTTTTCTGCAAAGGGACCAGGACGACTGATCCGTGTAAAGGAAAGAATGAATGGGGCCATGTATCGTGAGATTTTGAGTGAAAACCTCCTTCCATCAGCAAGGGCATTGAAGATGAAACGTGGCTGGGTCTTTCAGCATGACAATGATCCCAAACACACCACCCGGGCAACAAAGGAGTGGCTTCGTAAGAAGCATTTCAAGGTCCTGGAGTGGCCTAGCCAGTCTCCAGATCTCAACCCCATAGAAAATCTTTGGAGGGAGTTGAAAGTCCGTGTTGCCCAGCGACAGCCCCAAAACATCACTGCTCTAGAGGAGATCTGCATGGAGGAATGGGCCAAAATACCAGCAACAGTGTGTGAAAACCTTGTGAAGACTTACAGAAAATGTTTGACCTCTGTCATTGCCAACAAAGGGTATATAACAAAGTATTGAGATGAACTTTTGTTATTGACCAAATACTTATTTTCCACCATAATTTGCAAATAAATTCTTTAAAAATCAGACAATGTGATTTTCTGGATTTTTTTTTCTCATTCTGTCTCTCATAGTTGAGGTATACCTATGATGAAAATTACAGGCCTCTCTCATCTTTTTAAGTGGGAGAACTTGCACTATTGGTGACTGACTAAATACTTTTTTGCCCCACTGTGTGTGTGTGTGTGTGTGTATATATATATATATATATATATATATATACTGCCCTCCACAATTGGTACCCTTCATTAAGATAATGTTCTTAGGCTTCTAATAAATTCATTTTTTTAAATAATATTGGACAACAATGCAAAAAAAGAGAAAAATCCAACCTTTAAATCAAATGCATTTATTCAGTGGGAAAAAAAATCCCACATTAAGAAATTATTATTTTACATGAAATCATGTGTGCCACAATTATTGGTACCCCTGATGTTAATACTTTGTACAACTCCCTTTTGCCAACAAGAGAGCACTTAATATTCTCCTATAACATTTCACAAGATGGGAGAATACAGAGAGAGATCTTTGACCATTCCTCTTCGCACAATCTCTCTAAATCATCCAGAGTCCTGGGTCCTCTCCTATGCACTCTCCTCTTCAGCTCACCCCACAGGTTTTCAATTGGGTTGAGATCTGAGGACTGAGATGGCGATGGGAGGAGCTTGATTTTGTTTCTGGTGAACCATTTTTGTGTAGATTTGGCCACATGTTTAGGGTCATTATCTTGCTGAAAGACCCAGTGATGACCCATCTTCAACTTTCAGGCAGAGGCCACCAGATTTTGATTTAAAAAGTCCTGGTATTTCAAAGAGTTCATGATGCCATGAACCCTAACAAGGTTCCTGGGGCCTTTGGAAGAGAAATGGGCCCACAGCATCACCGATCCTCCTCCATACTTCACAGTGGACATGAGTTGCTTTTCCACATACTCATCTTTTGCGATGTATTAGAGTGTTTGTTGCCAAAAAGGTCTATCTTGGTCTCATCTGACCAAAGCACACGGTCCCAGTTGAAGTCCCAGTACTGCTTAGCGAACTCCAGACATTTACGTTTATGCTTGTAAGTGAGAAAAGGCTTTTTCTGTGCATGCCTCCCAAACAGCTTGTTGGCATGTAGATAGCTCCTGATGGTTGTTATGGAGACTTTGTGACCCCAAGATGCTACTCTTTGATGCAATTCTCTAACAGTCAGCTTTGGAGAACTTTTTACTTCTTTTACCATCCTCCTCACTGTGCGTGGTGGCAAGATAAACTTGCATCCTCGTCCAGGCTTGTTTGCCACTGTTCCTGTTGTTTTAAACTTCTTGACGATTCCTCTGACTGTAGATATGGGCAGGTGTAGGCGAGTGGCTATTTTCTTGTAGCCATTGCCTGACTTATGAAGGTCGACACACATCTGCCTTACTTGAATGGTGTGTTCTCTTGTCTTTCCCATGTTGAAGAGTGGATAAGAGAAAAAGGCCTCTGTGTCACATCATATTTATACCCCAGGGAAACAGGATGTGATGAATTACTAATTAAAGGTTTCTAGATATTCTGATCAACTTTATAAACTACAGTAGAAATGACAGAAATGCTTCAATTACATTTATTTTCTAGGAATTGTTATGGGTGCCAATAATTCTGGAACAGGTGATTTTATGAAAAATAATTATTTATTAGTCAGGGATTTTTTTAAATTCACTTGAGTTAAGGGTTACATTTTTCTACAATTTTCAGTGTGAGATTATACTTCTGCAATAAAAATTGACTTTATTTTAAGGCTTTTAACACATCTAAACCAGGGGTGCCAATAATTGTGGAGGGCGCTGTGTGTATATATATATATATATATATATATATATATATATATATATATATACACACACACACATCTTGTTAAATATTTTTTACTTACATTATTATAAAATTAGAATATTATTAACCAGATTTCTAAATATTTGTAATAATTTCAAGCTTTAAAATATCTTATTTTACTTGTAGCTGGAATTAAACACTCCCTTTCATGCTGTTGTAGGAAAATAATCAGTGATGCAGTGGTGTGATGAAGCAGTGTTACTGTTTGCACATGGAAGTGGGTTATTTTTCAATAACAGCACACACCTGAATGTTTTATTCCTCTGATATCACAGTTCTTTGTAAATGTTGTAAATGTTACAGTGTTTTCTTTTTTTAATTAAATAAATGCACATCATACTTTTTATCCATTTAGAGATACCGTTAATGTTCAGAAACTTGTTATAGTAGCTGTAAACAGTTGTTCCCTCACCAGCCCCCTTTCTCTCTCTCTCTCTCACTCTCACTCTCTCTATGTTAATCAGACAAAAAGATAAGCAAATAAAATAAAACAAATGAATATTGTAAACTCCTCTGTCTTGTATATTTCCGATGGCAAATAAAATAAGCAAATAAAATATGATAAGCAAATAAAATACAATAAATGAATATTTTAAACTCCTGTCTTGTATATTTCCGATGGCAAATAAAATAAGCAAATAAAATAAGATAAGCAAATAAAACACAATAAATGAATATTTTAAACTCCTCTGTCTTGTATATTTCCGATGGCATTTATAAAACCCCTGTGAACATTTGTCATGTGGAGTTCAAATTTTCACAATTACGCAAATTATTCTTTATTAATCTTCTCTGACTCTGTTTTAAGATGAGAAGCAGTGAAGAATCTTTCTTATTTATTTATTCATTCATTCATTCATTCCTCCAGCACTGATGGCTTATTATTGCTGGGCTTCTCCCCTCGACTCCCGGCTCTCAGGCCATCACTAGACTTTAGTGAGAGGAACGATGTGCTCTCTTTTATCCCCACTTGACTTTTCTCTCATTCATCACTCCTCCTCCAAATCCTCGCTCCTCTCCCTCCATCAGACAGCTAAGTGCTGAGCATCAAGCTTCTGTGCATGAAACCTGAAAAGAGAGAGAGAGAGAGAGAGAGGTGGTTCCTGGAAATCTAATGTCTGAGCGATGATGTGATTTTCTTGTCCCTTGATGAATAAATCCTTGCATCACAATAATGAACAGGATCTGTTATTAATTTTCTAGAACTGTCTGACACTTGTGCAGGTTTGTTAATGTGCTCCTGCTAATATGTTATGGTTTCTGTGGTAACAGCTCATTCACAGGGACTTGTAAGAGCAGTTCATGTGTGTGTAATCGTTGATGTGGTGAAGTTTCCTGTAAGGAGAAACGTGTTTCTGTAACACTGATGGAAGGAGTCTCCAGTGTTAGCACTCTGTAACAGTCAGAGGTAAAGCTGGAACACTGTGGATCACTGCTGCATCGTCACACACACGTTTTAATGATTTTATATGAAGTCACACTGTTGTCTCTCTAAGCCTTGGTTTGGAAAGTACAAACATATATATGAAAGGACTCAGAAAGCATATAAAGCACTAACAAACTCACAAATATCATGCTTTAGTGTTTCCCATTAAGAGGATCCTGATACACACACACACACACACACACACACACACACACACACTATTCTGGAATGACAAGGGAAAGAAAAGCAAACAAATAGGTGAGCAGAATGATTTTATAAATGTTATGGTCCTAAACCATAATTTCTCCACTTTATTCATTTATTCATTGGAGGAAAGGAAATAAAAGCCTTCTCCCATTTTTTCCACTGCACATGTGAGCAAGGTTACTTGAAACTAAATGGTTATTCCCCCCTGGAAGACAAGGTTTAAGAAATATAGGAATTTCTTCATTCAATCAATCATTTCTATCTTTTTACTTTTAATTTCGTCTATTCTGACAAAAGCATTTAAAAAATTCCTTCCAGCAGGAGGGTTACCATTTTAGCCATCCATTTAACCTTATGTTTTATCTATCCCTTGTTAGCTCATCTGGCCAACAGGTGATGAGTTTATGCCATCATGTGTTGTCCATTGTCTGTCCGGTGTCATCCACGTTTCACAAAAATCGCCTCTTTTCTCTCAATTCTTCACCGTTTTTTATTCTTTTTGGCAGGAAGGTAGGTCTTCCTGGGGTGCATATATGGTAGCTTCTAGCCAAATTTTCATAATTGCAATAAATAATGAAGATACAGAGTAATTACCCCTTCCAGAACTGCCACCTTATTGTGGTGGAGGGGTTTGTGTGCTTGAATGATCCTAGGAGATATGTTGTTGGGGCATTATGCCCCTATTAGGGTCTCCCAAGGCAGTCAGGTCCTAGGTGGCAGGCCAGACTAAGAGCAGTTCACCAAACCCCTTATGGATATTAAAAGACTTTTATATAACTTTTAATTTCGTCTATTCTGACAAAAGCATTTAAAAAATTCCTTCCAGCAGGAGGGTTACCATTTTAGCCATCCATTTAACCTTATGTTTTATCTATCCCTTGTTAGCTCATCTGGCCAACAGGTGATGAGTTTATGCCATCATGTGTTGTCCATTGTCTGTCTGGTGTCATCCACGTTTCACAAAAATCGCCTCTTTTCTCTCAATTCTTCACCGTTTTTTATTCTTTTTGGCAGGAAGGTAGGTCTGCCTGGGGTGCATATACGGTAGCTTCTAGCCAAATTTTCATAATTGCAATAAATAATGAAGATACAGAGTAATTACCCCTTCCAGAACTGCCACCTTATTGTGGTGGAGGGGTTTGTGTGCTTGAATGATCCTAGGAGATATGTTGTTGGGGCATTATGCCCCTATTAGGGTCTCCCAAGGCAGTCAGGTCCTAGGTGACAGGCCAGACTAAGAGCAGTTCACCAAACCCCTTATGGATATTAAAAGAACAAGTACCGTGATGTCGCCCGGTATGGTGCAGCCGGGGCCCCACCCTGGAGCCAGGCCCGGGGTTGGGGCTTGTATGCCAGCGCCTGGTGGCCAGGCCTTTGCCCATGGGGCCTGGCCAGGCTCAGCCCAAAGCAGTGATGTGGGCCTGACCTCCTGTGGGTTCACCACCCACAGAGGTGGCCGTAGGGGGCCGGTGCAGTGTGGATTGGGTGGCAGTCGAAGGCAGGGGCCTTGACGACCTGATCCCCGAACACAGCGGCTAGCTGTTGGGACATGGAATGTCACTTCGCTGGGAGGGAAAGAGCCTGAGCTTGTGCGGGAGGTTGAGAGGTACCAGGTAGAGATAGTCAGGCTCACCTCCACGCAGAGCTTGGGCTCGAGAACCCAGCTCTTCGAGAGAGGCTGGACTCTCCACTTCTCTAGAGTCACCCACTGTGAGCAGCGGTGGGCTGGTGTGGGCTTGCTTATAGCTCCCCAGCTCAGCCGCCATGTGTTGGAGTTTACCCCAGTGAACAAGAGGGTCGCCTCTCTGTGCCTTCGGATTGGGGAGAGGGCTCTTGCTGTTGTTTGTGCCTAAGGGCCGAATAGCAGTATAGAGTATCCAGCCTTCTTGGAGTCCCTGGGAGAGGTACTGAGAGATGCTCAGACTGGGGACTCCATTGTTCCACTGGGGGACTTCAATGCTCATGTGGGCAACGACAGTGACACCTGGAGGGGCGTGATTGGGAGGAATGGCCTCCCCGATCTGAACCTGAGTGGTGTTTTGTTATTGGACTCCTGTGCTAGTCATGGTTTGTCCATAATGAACACCATGTTTGAGCATAGGGGTGTCCATAAGTGCACGTGGCACCAGGACACCTTAGGTCAGAGGTCGATGATTGACTTTGTTGTCGTTTCATCTGATCTCCAGCCGTATGTCTTGGACACTCGGGTGAAGGGAGGGGCTGAGCTGTCAACTGATCACCACCTGGTGGTGAGTTGGATCCGCTGGCAGAGGAGGAAGCTGGACAGACCTGGCAGGCCCAAATGTATAGTGAGGGTCTGCTTGGAATGTCTGGCCGAGCACTCTGTTGGGGAGGTCTTTAAATCCCACCTCCAGGAGAGCTTCTCTCAGCTTCCAAGGGAGGCGGGGGACATTGAGTCTGAGTTCACCATGTTCTCTACCTCCATTGTAGATGCGGCTGTTCAGAGCTGTGGCCACAAGGTCTCCGGTGCCTGTTGTGGGATGGCATCAAGTAAGGGATGGCATCAAGCTGAAGAAGGAGTCCTTTTGGGCCATGTTGGCCTCTGAGACTCCTGACGCAGCTGACAGGTATCGGCAGACCAGGTGTGCCGCAGCTCAGGCAGTTGAGGAGGCAAAAACTCGGAACTGGGAGGAGTTTGGTGAGGCCATGGAGGAGGACTATCGGTCGGCCTTGAAGAAATTCTGGCAAACCATCCGGCGCCTCAGGAGGGGGAAGCAGTACTCTGCCAACACTGTTTACAGTGCGGGTGGGGAGCTATTGACCTCGACTGGGGAGATTGTCAGGCAGTGGAAGGAATACTTCAAGGATCTCCTCAATCCCACTGTCATGTCTTCTAATTGAGGAAGCAGAGGCTGATGACTCAGAGGTTGACTTGTCCATTACCCAAGCCGAAGTCACTGAGGTGGTTTGCAAGCTCCTTGGTGGCAAGGCACTGGGGGTGGATGAGATATGCCCTGAGTATCTCAAGTCTCTGGATGTGTCTTGGTTGACATGCCTCTGCAACATCGCGTGGCGGTCAGGGACAGTGCCTCTGGAGTGGGAGACCGGGGTGGTGGTCCCTCTTTTTAAGAAAGGGGTGTTAGGACTTGGACTGTTTTGGCCTCTAGAGGCCGCTGTTATTTCCTTTTCGTGTCATATTTATTTTGGCCTCTAGAGGCCGCCACTGTTCCTGTGTTTTGTGTTTTTTTTTGTTAATTGCCTGTTAGTCCTAATTATCTTCACCTGTGTCCTTAATTAGTTTGTGTATTTATACCCCTGAGTTCAGTCCTCTTGTCACGGAGTCTTTGTGCTGTTATGTTTATCTCCAGTTTCCTTTGTACTGTGTTTTGTGGATCTTCTGAGCTTTTGCATTTTTGCCTTTTTCTTTTTGAATTATACTCTTTGTTTTTGTTTTTTTTTTTTGTTTTGCCCTGGATTGTATATAGTGTACATAGTATAAATAAACCTTTTGTTACTTTTTCTACTTCCGCCTCACGCCTCTGCATTTGAGCCATTCCCCTGGTGGCCTAGTGGGGGTTTGCTGGATCATCACACCAACGAACCAGGTTCGAATCCCAGCAAAACCCTAACAGAAAGACTCCGTCATGACCGACTCAGCAGAGGCTGCTTCAACTGTCTACCCGGCCAACCTTCAGGGAATTATGGCAGCTTTGACACGCTTCGGAGCGACCATGGACGCTCATGGACGTACGCTCACCAGCCAACGTGAGGCCCTTGCTCGCCACGAGGAACTGCTTCAGCAAATTGGGAAAACCCTGGCACAGCTGACATCTCTGCCTGCATCTCCTGCTCCTGATCCAGTTCCTGCTCCTGATCCAGCTCCCACTCCTGCTCCAGTGCCTCCTGCCATGCTGCCTTCTTCACCTCGTGAACCCAGCCTTCCTGCACCACAGAGGTATGACGGCAAGCACAGTGAGTGCCGAGAGTTCCTTACCCAGTGTCAACTCACCTTTGAGCTTCAGCCTACCACCTACACTACAGATCGCCGCAAGATTGCCTTTGTGATCACCTTATTAGCTGGTAAGGCGCGAGCCTGGGCTACTGCTATCTGGCAAAGACAGGGACCTGAGTGGTTTGATTTCCAGCTGTTTTCTGAAGAGATGCTTCGGGTCTTCGATCAGGCAGACATCAGTACCAATGCAGCCCGAAAGCTCATGTCCATCCGGCAAGGAGGAAGCGTCGCAGATTACGCCATCTCGTTCCGAACACTCGCAGCAGTAAGTGGATGGAACGAGACTGCCCTGGTGTCAGCCTTCCACCATGGTCTGTCTGACCCCATCAAGGACGGTCTGGCCTCTATTGGATGCCCAAGTGACCTCGAAACCCTCATCTCACATGCTATTCGTCTGGACAACAGGATGAGAGAACGCCACCAAGCCTTGAGCCCCCCCAGCCTCCCTACCTCTACCTGGAGACCGTCTACCTCCTTCAGTGACTGTCCAGAACCCATGCAAGTGGGTCGTACTCGCCTCTCCGCATCTGAGAGGGAGCGCAGAAGGAGGGACAAGTGCTGCATCTACTGTGGCAAGCCTGGTCACTTCCGAGCGTCATGTCCCGAACTCTTGGGAAAAGGACCGCCCTGTCCAGCCGAGGGAGGGTTGTGACGGGGCCTACCCTCTCTCCCGGACTCCCTGGCCAAGGAATCTACATCCCGGTCTCCATCTCCTGGGGTGAGTCTGTCCACTCTTGTCAAGCTTTGATAGACTCAGGGGCGGCTGGGAACTTTATGGATATTCACTTCGCCCAAAGCATCAATATACCTACTGCACCTCTTGAAGTCCCTCTGTCTGTGTCTGCCCTCGATGGCCAAGCGTTAGGTGATGGAAGAGTCACTCAAGTTACTTCTCCAGTCTTCCTCCAGTCTCAAGGTCACAAGGAAGAAATATCCCTGCACCTGATTCCTTCACCTGAGTTCCCAGTTATTCTAGGCCTTCCTTGGCTTACTCGCCACAACCCTCGCATAGACTGGGTAACAAGCCAGGTTGTGGAATGGGGCCCTGCATGCCATGCCTCTTGTCTGCTCTCTAGCTCTCCTGTGTCTCCTGCCGAGCCCCCTGATCTCACCGAGTTATCTCAAGTTCCCACAGAGTACTGGGATCTCAAGGAGGTATTCAGCAAGAGCAGGGCCGCCGTTCTTCCTCCGCACCGGGCCTACGACTGTGCCATCGACTTGCTCCCTGGGACTACCCCTCCTCGTGGCAGACTGTTTTCCCTCTCTCAGCCAGAACGCAAGGCTATGGAGGAATACCTCAAAGACGCCCTGGTCTCTGGGTTCATTCGACCCTCCACCTCACCTGCTGGTGCCGGCTTCTTCTTTGTCGGCAAGAAGGATGGGGGGCTTCGACCATGTATTGACTACAGGGGCCTGAACAAGATCACTGTGCGCAATCGATATCCCCTTCCGCTGATGTCCACTGCTTTCGACCTGCTCCAAGGCGCCACCGTCTTCACCAAGTTGGACCTACGGAACGCATACCACCTCATCCGTATCCGACAGGGAGACGAGTGGAAGACTGCCTTTAACACCCCGTCTGGGCACTACGAATACCAGGTGATGCCCTTTGGACTCACCAACGCACCAGCTGTTTTTCAGGCCCTAATCAACGACGTCTTAAGGGACATGATTAACCTGTACGTCTTTGTCTACCTCGATGACATCCTTATCTTTTCCAAGACCGTGCAGAAGCACCGCCACCATGTCCGCCAGGTTCTCCAGAGGCTGCTACAGAACAATCTGTTCGCCAAGGCCCAGAAATGCGAATTTCATGTTCCCGAGGTCTCCTTTCTGGGATTTATTGTACGGACAGGCCAACTCTAAATGGACCCTGCCAAGACCCTGGCCGTCCGGGATTGGCCTACTCCCAAGTCCGTTAAGGAGGTTCAGCGGTTCTTAGGATTCGCTAACTTCTACCGCAAGTTCATCAGGAACTTCAGTTCTGTGGCAGCACCCATGTCAGACCTCACCAAAGGGACAGGTGGATCTTATGTCTGGTCTCCTCAGGCAGAAAAGGCGTTCAGAGACCTCAAGGACCGCTTCTGCACGGCACCCATTCTGGTCCTCCCGGACACCTCCCAACCATTCATCGTGGAGGTGGACGCCTCGGACAGTGGTGTCGGCGCGGTGCTCTCTCAACGTTCGGAAGGAAAGCTGCACCCCTGCACTTACTTCTCCCACCGCCTGAGTCCTGCGGAGTTCCGGTACGATGTGGGGGATCGAGAACTGCTAGCGGTCAAACTGGCCCTTGAGGAGTGGAGGCACTGGCTGGAGGGAGCGCAACATCCATTCCTGGTTTGGACTGACCACAAGAACCTGGAGTACCTCCAGCAAGCCAAGAGACTGAACCCTCGACAGGCTAGGTGGGCCCTGTTTTTCAGTCGGTTTGACTTCACCCTCTCGTACCGTCCCGGCTCCAAGAACACCAAACCTGATGCACTGTCCAGGCTGTTCTCTGCCACTAACAGGGAGAATGAAGTCGGGCCTATTATCCTGGTGTCCCGGATTGTGGCCCCTGTCTGCTGGGGTATTGAGGAGGCTGTTCGACGAGCCCAACGCCAGGACCCCGGTCCTGGGACAGGGCCACCGGGCCTCTTGTACGTCCCACATCAAGCCCGGGCCAAGGTTCTCCAGTGGGGTCACTCTTCCCCTCTCACCGCCCACCCGGGAGCTCGGAGGACCCTGGACTTCCTGAAAAGACGCTTCTGGTGGCCTAACATGGAGCAGGAAGTAAGGTCATTTGTCCTGTCCTGTGAGGTTTGCACCAGAACCAAGAACCCACGACAGCGTCCCCAGGGTCTCCTGCATCCTCTGACCATTCCCCGGCGTCCCTGGTCCCACGTGGCAGTCGACTTTATCACGGGTCTCCCTGAGTCACAAGGTAACATGGTCATTTTGGTCATTGTTGACAGATTCTCCAAGGCCTGCCGCTTCATACCTCTGTGCAAACTCCCCTCTGCTCTTGAAACAGCGAAACTTATATTTAATCATGTCTTCCGAGTCTTTGGTCTTCCTCAGGACATCGTCTCAGACCAAGGGCCCCAGTTCTCCTCCCGAGTGTGGCACGGGTTCTGCAAGGTCATCGGAGCCACTGCCAGCCTCTCCTCTGGGTTTCACCCACAGTCCAATGGTCAGACGGAGAGGCTCAACCAGGACCTGGAAACCACCCTGCGAGGCCTGGCTATGGATAACCCGACATCGTGGAGCACCTGGCTGCCATGGGCAGAGTACGCCCACAACACCCTGCAGTCATCGGCCACCAAGCTGTCGCCATTCCAGTGCCAATTCGGGTTCCAGCCACCTCTGTTCCCGGACCAGGAGGAGGACGCGGGGGTGCCCTCGGTCAACCAATATGTGAGACGGTGTCGCAAGACCTGGAGCAAGGTCAGGAAGACCCTCATACAGACCTCCAGAACCAACCAGACACAGGCCAACCGCCACAGAAGACCTGCACACACTTTCCGCCCTGGGCAGCGGGTTTGGCTGTCCACTAAGGACCTTCCGCTGCGGGTGGAGAACCGCAAGCTTGCTCCTCGCTACATTGGCCCCTTCAAGGTGGTGCGCAGGGTGAACCCTGTCTCCTACCGGCTTCAGTTGCCCCGGACTCTGAGGATCAACCCCACTTTCCATGTTTCCCTGTTGCGGCCTGTACTGACGTCTACGTATGCCCCTGCCCCTAGGAACCCCCCACCCCCCCGCATCTTCCAGGGGCAGACTGTGTTCACTGTGCATCGCCTGCTTGACTCCCGCCGGGTCCGCGGCGGGTTGCAATATCTGGTGGACTGGGAGGGCTATGGTCCTGAGGAGCGCTGCTGGGTTCCTGCTCAGGATGTCCTGGATAAAGAACTGTGTCGGGACTTCCATTCGGCCCATCCGGATCGCCCTGGGAACGTCAGGAGACGCTCCTAGAGGGGGGGGTCCTGTTAGGACTTGGACTGTTTTGGCCTCTAGAGGCCGCTGTTATTTCCTTTTCGTGTCATATTTATTTTGGCCTCTAGGCCGCCACTGTTCCTGTGTTTTGTGTTTTTTTTTGTTAATTGCCTTAATTATCTTCACCTGTGTCCTTAATTAGTTTGTGTATTTATACCCCTGAGTTCAGTCCTCTTGTCACGGAGTCTTTGTGCTGTTATGTTTATCTCCAGTTTCCTTTGTACTGTGTTTTGTGGATCTTCTGAGCTTTTGCATTTTTGCCTTTTTCTTTTTGAATTATACTCTGTTTTTGTTTTTTTTTTGTTTTGCCCTGGATTGTATATAGTGTACATAGTATAAATAAACCTTTTGTTACTTTTTCTACTTCCGCCTCACGCCTCTGCATTTGAGTCATTCCCCTGGTGGCCTAGTGGGGGTTTGCTGGATCATCACACCAACGAACCAGGTTCGAATCCCAGCAAAATCCTAACAAGGGGACCAGAGAGTGTGCTCCAATTATAGGGGAATCACACTTCTCAGCCTCCCTGGGAAGGTTTACTCCAGGGTGGAACACTGGACCAGCTATACCCTTCATAGGGTGCTCGAGGGTTCATGGGAGTTTGCCCAACCAGTCCACTTGTGCTTTGTGGATCTGGAGAAGGCATTTGATCATGTCCCTCATGGTATTCTGTGGGGGGTGCTTCGGGAGAATGGGGTTCAGGCTCTTTGCTAAGGGCTGTCCAGTCCCCGTACGAATGGAGCAGGAGTCTGGTTCGCATTGCCGGCAGTAAGTCAGACCTTTTCCCAGTGCATGTTGGACTCCGGCAGGGCTGCCCTTTGTCACCGGTTCTGTTCATAATTTTTATGGACAGAATTTCTAGGCACAGCCAGAGGCCAGAAGGAATCTTGTTTGGGAACCACAGGATTTCATCTCTGCTTTTTGCAGATGATGTTGTCCTTTTGGCTTCTTCAAACCAGGACCTTCAGCATGTGCTGGGGTGGTTTGCAGTCAAGTGTGAAGTGGCTGGGATGAGAATCAGCACCTCCAAGTCCGAGGCCATGGTTCTCGACCGGAAAAGGATGGCTTGACCTCTCTAGGTTGGTGGAGAAGTCCTGCCTCAAGTGGAGGAGTTTAAGTATCTCAGGATCTTGTTCACGAGTGAGGGAAGGATAGAGCGTGAGATCGACAGGCAGATCGGTGCAGCCTCCGCAGCGATGCGGTCACTTTACCGGTCCGTTGTGGTGAAGAAGGAGCTGAGCCAAAAGGCGAAGCTCTTGATTTACCAGTCAATCTATGTTCTGACTCTCACCTATGGTCATGAGCTTTGGGTAATGACTGAAAAAACAAGATCGTGGATACAAGTGGCTGAAATGAGTTTCGTTCTCAGGGTGGCTGGGCACTCCTTTAGAGATAGGGTGAGAAGCACAGTCACTCGGGAGGAGCTTGGAGTAGAGCCACTGCTCCTCCACATCAAAAAGAATCAGCTGAGGTGGCTTGGGCATCTCTTTTGGATGCTTCCTGGACACCTCCTTGGGGATGTGTTCCAGGCACGTCCCCCTGGGAGGAGGCCCCAGGGAAGACCCAGGACACGCTGGAGGGACTATGTCTCTCAGCTGGCCTGGGAACGCCTCGGTGTTCTTCCCGAGGAGTCTGGCGAGAGGGAAGTTTGGGCTTCCATGCTCAGACTGCTGCCTCCGCGACCTGGCCCCAAATAAGTGGATGAAGACGAGATGAGACGAGACAAGGCGAGTAATTAAATCAATCCCTAACAAGCAGTTTCTGCACAAATCACTTCTTCTCGGTCAATTCCTCACCATTTAGGATTCTTTCTGGTAAATAGGTCGGTATTCCTAGGGTGGATATCGCTTCTATATATAGCTTGTACATAGTGTATATAGCCTGCAACATTTATTGTGCAAGGTGGCCCACTTTAGATCATTCCTTCTGGACTAGACGGGGCCGGAGTGAGCTACAACATTATTGATGGTCTCGTTTATTTACTTAATTATTTACCTTCCATATGACCAGATTAAAAAAAAAATGAAGAGCTATAGCAAGACCATTAATAATAATAATAATAATAATAATAATAATAATAGTGGAGGTGGTGGATTTTGAAGAGAAAATCTGAACTCCATTTCTCAGAATGCACTGCAGCCGACAAACACAGCCACTATGGACTATAGACCTCCCACCACACACGCCATATTTGGCCTGATTATTGACTGTTTGCACCTAGACTCAATCAGACATGCTCACACACACACACACACACACACACACACACACACACACACACTGTAAAACCCAGTCACAAACAGACTTGCAATGCTAAGTATCATCCTGTGTTTCACTGCCAACAGCCTGGTTGATTCTGGTTTGTGGACATTCTGTTTTTTTTTGTTTGTTTGTTCTCTGTGTTTTTTTTTTCTTCTTTACCCAGGTCTACTTGTTCATTGCCTGAACCTTGCCTGTTTGTTTGCTTTTTGACCCAAGCTCATGTGTCTATTTTTGATCTGATTGCCTGCCATTTTTTACCAAAGCGTCACCCTGCTCCTGCAGCCGTCTCTGCTGCCTCACTCACCGTCTTCATACCACACTCCTTAAACCCAGATTCTTCAAACATCATATTATACATCTACACTTTTAACTCCATATGTCCTTGTCATATTTTTTACTCAGTGATGGTTCTATAAATATAACAAGTAAAGGATTCCCCTCCCCCCACAGTTTCTGCCCTTATGGGCAACAAAAATATCTTGTTTCATGAGTTCACTTTCTCAGGTGTCACATTTCTTAAAATAACGAGTGATTCTTTTTTTCTATTTTATTTTTCAGTCGACTAATGAGTTACAGTACCAAGACAGATTTGCAGTTTTAATTGGCAACATGACGAGATTGTAAACACATTGCTCAAAAAGCTCATTCCCTCAGGAGGCAAGTTGTTCACCAAGCTGAAGCTGACACAGAGGAGGTGAGCGAGGAAGAGAGGAAGTTCACCAAACCCTCATACATTACTCCATGAGCTCGTATGTCTAATTAAGAAGTTCAGGAAGTGCAGGCTTCATCCATCTCCAGTCCTGTGCTCTTTAAGCCTGGCTGTGGAGGAATGAATGGGTCAGTAGTTAAGGTCAGCATCCTTCATGGCTTGCTCTCCCTCATGCTTTCATTTTCACATTGTGTGCACAGAGATAATGAGTTTGAGTCTCTCACATCATTCCTTCTTAAACCCTGATACCCTCCAAACCTCATCTCAGATCTGACCTTCTGTTCATAAAGCCTCCTCATCCTCCCTCCAGAGTTAAAAACCAACTGCTGAATCGGAAACATTGTGAATCAGAGGAGATTCAAATCTAAAAATTACACCCAAATAAATAACGAGTGTTGAATGTGATTCACTGAATTTGATGATTGTTGGGGTCTTTTTCCCACCTGCACACCTTTAACTCACAAGCTCATTGCTCAATGTATATCTCATTGCTCACAGCAGCAGCATCTTGTGACCTTTTTGGATTTTGGTGGAGCAGGACAACATTAATAACATAACGTCAAACTACATGAAGTTAAGAGGTGATCACACATCCTACAGGCTACAGCTAGTGAATGTTTAGAGTAACCCTTGGATAGACAAGCTTAAGATTTCTGACATCTTCAGGACAGAGGAGTTTACACTTCGCCGTTTCTCAGTAGCATGATGAGATCAGCAATAAGCCCAGCTGGTGAGGGAATGACTATTTATAGCTGCTGTAACATAAATAAAAGCTAATTTGTGTAAATGTAAATATAAAGAGATAAAAGCAACTTGATTTTTTTTTACTAAAAATAATTGTAATCATTGGTAAATTGCTGTTGTATAAGAGGAATTAAAATCTTATGAATGTGCCATTATGGGCAAAGAATGTTGGGTGATAACAGTAACTCTGCGTCATTGATTACCTTCAACAACTGTGTTGGAGGAGGTAATGTTTTCACCTATGTTTTTTTTTTGTTGTTGTCTTTTCCCAGTGTTACTCAAAAAGTATTGAACAGATTTGGATGAAATTTGGAGGAATGATGATCCATGGGCCAATAAACAATTGATTTATATTTTGATGCAAATCTGGATATGTATGTGGATCCAAGATTTTTTTTTTTATCTGTTCCCAACATAACTCAAAAAGTCGTGAACAGTTTTGGATGAAATTTGGTGGATAGCTTTAGTATTACTCTAAGTTGAAGTGACCTGATTTTGATATTGATAGCATGTGGCTTGGTGGAGATATGGACTCGACCCTACCGAGTGCCCTTCTAGTCTAATTTTACTATAACAGCACCACATGCTGCTTCAGGCTTTTATTTTGATTCTTTTTAAACATACACAATGTCACTAATTTCTCCACTTGTCAATCAAACATCCAAACTCCTTTTCAGTAAAAGACCCATCCATCTGTTCACCCTCAACACTCATCTGTCTGATCACTCAGTCAGTTATTTGTCTAATAAACTGATGAATTAATTGTGAACGTTTCAGTGGGTGGTCAGATCCATCACCGTGAAACAACATGCTCATTCAAAACCTTCTTTTACTCAGACAGTTAAGACAATGGCTTTTTTAAACATATATTAATAAGAAAGAGGGAAAAAGATGAACAAAAGTACAACCAGCTTTAATTATTGTCTGATCGCTGGCCCTGTGCGTTTCTAACGTTTTTACCTCTGCTCCTGTCAGTTGGCGCTCTGTGTGCGCTAATTCCAGCAGCTTGGGTAATCAGCTTCAAATGAGTATCCTCCCCTTTAATTCTATCCTCTGGCAGGCTGTCACTCATCATCCACCCCTTTAATACCTCATTTTTTTTAAAGGCTGTCATTTGTAAACCGCTAGTGTGGAATCGGTGAGCTTAGTGCTGTTGTCATAGCAGCACACAGCATGCTAAGCTATATTAGCAGCCCTGTTAATGAACAAAATTCAAGATGAGAAATTCTGTGGTTAGAATAATTTTGTTGAAAACAACAGATTTTCAAAAGTTCTCATCAGGTCAGCCTCATTATAATATTCTAATTTATGGTAATAACTCATAAATCAAAAGTCAAAGTCCCTCCCACACCAGGACCTGGTCTTCCCAGGCAGTCTCCCATCCCAGTACTAACCAGGCCTTTAAGGCACATTGGGTGGCGCTGATCTCTGCTTCTATAGCCCTCAGCCTCTCACCTACACAGCTAGGTTTACAGTGGGGGGCAGGTCCTCTGGTAACTGCAAGAGTTTGACTCCCTTCTTGTATCTGTATTGCAGTGTGCCTTGCCAGATGGCATCTTTTTTTTTTTTTTGATGGTCATTGGTATGACTTGACCATGAGTAGAAATTGTAATCTCCAGATCAAGAGGCGGACACACTAACCACTAGGCCAACTCGCGGTAATAACTCTTATACAGTGGTGCTTGAAAGTTTGTGAACCCTTCATAATTTTCTATATTTCTGCATAAATATGACCTAAAACATCATCAGATTTTCACACAAGTCCTAAAAGTAGATAAAGAGAACCCAGGTAAACAAATGAGACAAAAATATTATACTTGGTCATTTATTTATTGAGGAAAATGATCCAATATTACATATTTGTGTGTGGCAAAAGTATGTGAACCTTTGCTTTCAGTATCTGTTGTGACCCCCTTGTTTGTTATCTTTGTTGATTGACCACTCCTGGGGAGGGTAACAATGGTCTTGAATTTCCTCCATTTGTACACAATCTGTCTGACTGTGGATTGGTGGAGTCCAAACTCTTTAGAGATGGTTTTGTAACCTTTTCCAACCTGATGAGCATCAACAACGCTTTTTCTGAGGTCCTCAGAAATCTCCTTGGTTCCTGCCATGATACACTTCCACAAACATGTGTTGTGAAGATCAGACTTTGATAGATCCCTGTTCTTTAAATAAATCAGGGTGCCCACTCACACCTGATTGTCATTCCATTGATTTGAAAACACCTGACTTTAATTTCACCTTCAAATGAACTGCTAATCCTAGAGGTTCACATACTTTTGCCACTCACAGATATGTAATATTGGATCATTTTCCTCAATAAAAAAATGACCAAGTAAAATATTTTTGTCTCATTTGTTTAACTGGGTTCTCTTTATCTACTTTTAGGACTTGTGTGAAAATCTGATGATGTTTTAGGTCATATTCATGCAGAACTATAGAAAATTCTAAAGGGTTCACAAACTTTCAAGCACCACTGTAAATGCACAATTTTTTTTTTTTAATTAGCCTTCTCTAGTTTTATCTATTAGAGTTCAAGTGTTTAAGGGAATGGTGAGTGGTTTGCATTTTTTGTACTTTGTTTGTTTCAGATCCAACAAATTTACTCTTGCTCATTAAAATGTGCATTGTTCATAATTCAGCTAACATTAGCAGTAAAATTATGAACATTTTTTAGCCTAATTTGAAAGAAAAATAAAACTGTTTGGAAATCCTGTTAGGACAGTGCATGTTAGCCATCAACAGTGAAAATGATGAATACTTTTGAGAAGGAATTGAAAGAAAAAATCCCTTAAAATGCTGTTGCAGGACTCTCACAGTTTGGGGAAAACAAGGAAATGGGAGACAAGCTTGTGACAACTCAAGATGCGTTTTATCTGATACAGGTCAGACTCATCACATGATACCTGCTGGCTCTACCTGGCTCCACTCCATCCACAGCTGAATCTCGACCACGCCCCTGCTGCCACATACCCCCACCACCCGACTCAAGCCAGGGAGCCAACCAGCCTGCAGCTGACTGTTCCCTGGTGGGAGAGGTAATCTGCCTCCACTGTATATGTCCCCAGCCTGTGGACCACCTCAGTCTAATGAGTGATCCATACATTGGCATCCTTCATGCGGTGGAGCCATTAGAGCGGGTCGTGATTGGAACACCAAGTGAAAGGGCATCCCAGCAGGTAGTATCAGAGAGGGAGGACCACCCACTTGATGACCAGACACTCCTTTGCTATCATGCTGTACTTCATCTCTCATACTGAGAGCCTCTGGCTGATGTACAGCATGGGACGCTCCTCCTACTCCACCACCTGGGACAAAACAGCCCCCAGTCCTCTGTCCGATGGCTCAGTGTGCAGAACAAAAAGGAAAGAAAAGCCAGTGGAATGCAATAACGGGCCCCCACACAAAACTGCCTTTACCTGACTGAAAGCCCTTTCGCACAACTCAGTCCACTGGACTGGATCTGGTGCCCGCTTTTTAGTGAGGTCACTCAGTGGGCTGGTGACGTCAAAAAATTAGGTACAACCCTTCTGTAATAGCCAACCAGTCCCAGGACCTGTCTCACCCCTTTTTTGGTCTTGGGTCTCAGGCAGGTCACAATCACTGCGGCCTTTTCAATGTGGGGACGCACCTGCCCCTGACCCAAGTTGAAGCCCAGATACTGTACTTCCACTCACCTTGCCCAATTGCACACTTCTTTGGGTTTACTGTGAATCCTGCTCGTCTCTGAGATCTCAGGAGAGCCCTCAGATATTGGTGTTTCCCAGACCACATACCCTTCATGATATACTTCTACAAATGCCATCATCTGTGGGCATGTCCCAATCCAAATGCCCTACTTTCTACGTATATACTCCACATAAACACCATCATCTCTGGACATGTCCCAAAGCACACACCCTCTTCACTGTATACTGCAGATAAACACCATCATCAGTCCAATGTGGGCGTGTCCCAAAGCACACACCCTCTTCACTATATACTACAAATAAGCGCCATCATCAGTCCAATGAGGGTGTGTCTCAAACCACACATCTTCTTCACTGTATACTCCAGATAAACACCATCATCAGTCCAATGTGAGTGTGGCCCAAACCCTATTCTTTTTATAGGCCACATAAGTCATATAACATTCTAAACCTATCCACTTTAATTTTCATACAGGAACTCCATATCTGGACTCATGTGTTGTGCTTTACTGGAATTTAACACACAGGAGAAGGCAGGAGTGAGTGAGCTATGTTTATCTTAATGAATGAGCGGGGTGTCCTGCAGAGACCCAGTTCTGTTAAGTAATGTTGTTTACACACACGCACGCACACACACGCACGCACACACACACAATGAGGGAAGCAGGAGGTAGTGCACCTGGCTTATTTAAATTTTCAGCAGGTGGGAAACTGTTGATTAGTGCAAGTGCCTGTGTGTGTGTGTGTTGAACCATTGAACTTATATACTTAGACTGTGTGAAAACTTTACGAGATCCAATGATTTATTCATTCATTCCTCAGTTTGATCACACACACACACGCACACACTGCTGGTTTTTAGATTTACGGCTCTTTCTTGTGGCAGAACTCTCTCTCTCTCTCAATCTCTCTCTCGGTCTTTTTTCCTGTCATTTCTCCACCTCTCAATTCGCTGTTGTTGGAACATAAATCATAACCAGACATCATCAATCTTTACCTACAAACACACACACACACACACACACACACACACACACACACACACAAGCAATATGATGGTGGTGATGTAGTGTTTAATAAAGATGAGTGAATGGGTTCATGAACTGGAAATGAGCCAAAAGAGGCAACTGGGCAAGAGTCCAACACGATCTGTGTGTGTGTGTGTGTGTGTGTGTGTGTGTGTGTATATATGTATGCGTGCTTAAACTCATTTAATTTAGGCATTTAAATTGTTCATCAAACAAGCAAACTGCAAACATTTTCAACAAAACTCATACGCTTACTATCAACTTTACCATCTTGAATTTATTTATTTAAATAAAGTGGTTTTTTTGTTTGTTTGTTTTTTGCCAAAATCATTTCTGTCAAACACAACACTACGCTTATCCTTTTCTTCGCCACAGAATATATACACTCACCAGCCACTTTAATAGGAACTTGTTGATCCCTGTTTTTGGCTGCAGGAGTGGAACCCAATTTGTTCTTCTCTCTCTGTTGCATGCTGAGATGCTTTTCTGCTCACCACAGTTGTAAAGAGTGATTATACCGGTATGAGTTATTATATCCTTCCTGGCAAAAAAAAAAAAAACCTCAAACCAATCTGTCCATTTTCCTCTGACCCTCTCTCATCAACAAGGCGTTTGTTTACTTTTCACTCACAGAACTGTCGCTCGCTCACTCAATGTTTGTTTTTTGGTTTTCTGCATCATTCTGTGTAAACTCTAGAGACTGTTGTGTGTGAAAACCCCAGGAGATCAGCAGGTTCTGAAATACTCAAACCAATTCATCTGGTTCAAACCAACACCCATGCTACAGTGAAAGAAAGAAAGAAAGAAAGAAAGAAAGAAAGAAAGAAAGAAAGAAAGAAAGTCATATTTTGAGATCACAGTTTTTCCCATTTTGATGTTCGAACATTGTGAACATTAACGGAAGCTCTTGATTTGTATCTGCATGAGTTTATGCATCGAGGGATCGGCTGATTAGAGAACTGCTGAAAACAGAACAGCAGGTGGATGGGCGGGGTGTTCCTAATAAAGTGGCTGGCAAGTGTATAATGATCTCATCTCATCTCATCTCATCTTATTATCTCTAGCCGCTTTATCCTGTTCTACAGGGTCGCAGGCAAGCTGAAGCCTATCCCAGCTGACTACGGGCGAAAGGCGGGGTACACCCTGGACAAGTCGCCAGGTCATCACAGGGCTGACACATAGACACAGACAACCATTCACACTCACATTCACACCTACGGTCAATTTAGAGTCACCAGTTAACCTAACCTGCATGTCTTTGGACTGTGGGGGAAACCGGAGCACCCAAAGGAAACCCACGCGGACACGGGGAGAAC
This sequence comes from Neoarius graeffei, assembly GCF_027579695.1. Taxonomy (NCBI): domain Eukaryota; kingdom Metazoa; phylum Chordata; class Actinopteri; order Siluriformes; family Ariidae; genus Neoarius; species Neoarius graeffei. The sequence continues at coordinate 9,224,055 of NC_083590.1, forward strand.
ATGCAAACTCTGCACAGAAAGGCCCTCGCCGGCCACGGGGCTCGAACCCGGACCTTCGTGCTGTGAGGCGGCAGTGCTAACCACTACACCACCGTGCCGCCCTAGACAAAACTAGAACAGTAAATACTATTAATTATAGTATTACAAGGAATTGTAATAATAGTACAAGCATAGCATTGTACAGTACAGAGTACCAGTCTAAAGTTAGGACACACCTTCTAATTCTTTCTTTTTATGAATTAATAGTCACTTCTTCATGTCTGAAAGTAATGACGGATGTTGTTTCTTTTTACTCAGTTGTTCAGTTCTTGATATAATACTGTATGGGTTACTAGAGTCATGGTGTTGAATAGAGCTATTTATTTATAGTATTTTTGTTATTTACTATTTACTGTTTGATGATGTCAAACACATTCAGAAGATGAGAAACTCATCCACTAATTGCCTTTTGAGGAGACACACCGGTTAATTGAAAAGCATTCCAGGTGACTCCCTCATGAAGCTGGTTAAGAGAATGACAATAGTGTACAAAGCATCATCAAGGGAGACTCTGGATACTTTGATGAATTTAAAACGTCAAACATATTTTGAGGTTTGGTTTTTTAACACTTCTTTGTTTACTGCATAATTCCAGATATGTTCCAAATGTTATTTCATCTGATGTTGTTTTCAGTATTGTTCAACAATGTAGAGAATAGTTACAGTACAGAAAAACCTGTGAATGAGTAGAATGGGGTGTACAAACTTTTGAATGGTGCTATAGTAATAGTAGTAGTGATATAACAAAATGAAAAATATAATAGTATAATGTTATATAGGATAGAAAATATATAATTGAGTACATGCCTTCCCTGCCGAGGGACTATAAGATGTTCCAGAGTTGAGTTACACGGTGAAGTTTTAATGCTGTTTCTGTTTTTAACGAAATATTTATCTGACTACATTCACATCAACAAATCTGCAGTTGGCTTTTAATAATTAATGTATTCAGTGAATGTTACTGCACAGGGTGTGTGTGTGTGTGTGTGTGTGTGTGTGTGTGTGTGTGTGAGGTGATCAATGATCCAGGCACCTGTAGTGCTATGAGGCAGGACTCGTGCACTCCAGAGAATGGAGTGATTACAGAAGACTGATAGAGAAGAGGAGCATGATGAAAGTGTGTGTGTGTGTGTGTGTGTGTGTGTGTGTGTGTGTTTTAACACTCTTCTGAACAATGAGGTCCTGAGGCAGCAGTCAAATACTAAGGTAATTATACATACAACCCCAATTCCAAAAAAGTTGGGACAAAGTACAAATTGTAAATAAAAATGGAATGCAATAATTTACAAATCTCAAAAACTGATATTGTATTCACAATAGAACATAGACAACATATCAAATGTTGAAAGTGAGACATTTTGAAATTTCATGCCAAATATTGGCTCATTTGAAATTTCATGACAGCAACACATCTCAAAACAGTTGGGACAGGGGCAATAAGAGGCTGGAAAAGTTAAAGGTACAAAAAGGAACAGCTGGAGGACTAAATTGCAACTCATTAGGTCAATTGGCAATAGGTCATTAACATGACTGGGTATAAAAAGAGCATCTTGGAGTGGCAGCGGCTCTCAGAAGTAAAGATGGGAAGAGGATCACCAATCCCCCTAATTCTGCGCCGACAAATAGTGGAGCAATATCAGAAAGGAGTTCGACAGTGTAAAATTGCCAAGAGTTTGAACATATCATCATCTACAGTGCATAATATCATCAAAAGATTCAGAGAATCTGGAAGAATCTGTGCGTAAGGGTCAACGTTGGAAAACCATACTGGGTGCCCGTGATCTTCGGGGCCTTAGACGGCACTGCATCACATACAGGCATGCTTCTGGATTGGAAATCACAAAATGGGCTCAGGAATATTTCCATAGAACATTACAGTACCTGTGAACACAATTCACCGTGCCATCCGCCGTTGCCAGCTAAAACTCTATAGTTCAAAGAAGAAGCTGTATCTAAACATGATCCAGAAGCGCAGACATCTTCTCTGGGCCAAGGCTCATTTAAAATGGACTGTGGCAAAGTGGAAAACTGTTCTGTGGTCAGACGAATCAAAATTTGAAGTTCTCTATGGAAATCAGGGACGCCGTGTCATTCAGACTAAAGTGGAGAAGGACGACCCAAGTTGTTATCAGCGCTCAGTTCAGAAGCCTGCATCTCTGATGGTATGGGGTTGCATTAGTGCATGTGGCATGGGCAGCTTACACATCTGGAAAGACACCATCAATGCTGAAAGGTATATCCAGGTTCTAGAGCAACATATGCTCCCATCCAGACGACGTCTCTTTCAGGGAAGACCTTGCATTTTCCAACATGACAATGCCAAACCACATACTGCATCAATTACAGCATCATGGCTGCGTAGAAGAAGGGTCCGGGTACTGAACTGGCCAGCCTGCAGTCCAGATCTTTCACCCGTAGAAAACATTTGGTGCATCATAAAACGGAAGATACGACAAAAAAGACCTAAGACAGTTGAGCAACTAGAATCCTACATTAGACAAGAATGGGTTAACATTCCTATCCCTAAACTTGAGCAACTTGTCTCCTCAGTCCCCAGACGTTTACAGACTGTTGTAAAGAGAAAAGGGGATGTCTCACAGTGGTAAACATGGCCTTGTCCCAACTTTTTTGAGATGTGTTGTTGTCATGAAATTTAAAATCACCTAATTTTTCTCTTTAAATGATACATTTTCTCAGTTTAAACATTTGATATGTCATCTATGTTCTGTTCTGAATTAAATATGGAATTTTGAAACTTCCACATCAATGCATTTTGTTTTTATTTACAATTTGTACTTTGTCCCAACTTTTTTGGAATCGGGGTTGTGTATATATATATATATATATATATATATATATATATATATATATATATATATATATATATATATATAAAACAACTCCAAATCAGAAAAAGTTGGGATGGTATGGAAAATGAAAATAAAAAAGAAAGCAGTGATTTCTAAATTTGCTTTGACTTGTATTTCATTGCAGACAGATTGAACCAAGATATTTCATATTTTGTTGGTCATACTTTATTTCATTTGTGAATACACATTCCATTCCTGTGTTTCAGTACTGCAACACATTCCAAAAAAGTTGGGACGGGGCAATTTAGGGTGAGTAATGAGGTAAAACAATTAACGATGTGATTTGAAACAGGTGATGCCAACAGGTGACTGTAATCACGATTTGGTACAAAATCAGTATCCAGGAAAGGCCTGGTGTTTGAGGAGTAAAGATGGGCTGAGGATCTCCAGTTTGTCAACAAATCTGTGAGGAAATTATTGACATATTTAGAAACAATGTTCCTCAAAGAAAGATTGGAAAGGATTTGGATATTCCACCCTCTATGTTGTATTATAGTGTATTCAAGGGATCCGGAGGAATTTTGGTGTGTAAAGGGCAAGGGCTCAAGCCTAACCTGAACCCCCATGATCTCCGATCCCTCAGACGGTGCTGCATCAAGAACCGTCATTCATCTACAGCTGATGGAACCACATGGGCTTGGGATTACTTTGGCAAATCTTTATCAAGCTACAATTCAGAGTTACATCCACAAGCACCAGTTAAAACTTTACTGTGTAAAAAGGAAACCTTACGTTAACTGTGTCCAGAAGTAGCGCTGTCCACTTCTCTGGGCTAAGAGGTGTCTGGGATGGACCATCATACAGTGGGAATGTGTCTTGTGGTCAGATGAATCAGTATACATCAGGACTTTTTTTGGGAAGAAACGGACGCCATGTGCTCTGAAGAGGAAAAGGACAATCCAGACTGTTACCAGGAACAAGTCCAAAATGATATGGGGTTGGGTCAGTGCCCTTGGCAATGGTAACTTACACTTCTGTGATGGAGCATTAATGCAGAAAAGTACACTGAGATTTTGGAGCAACATCTGCTGCCTTCAAGACAACGTCTTTTCCAGGGAGATTTCAAGAACATTATAAAGTAGTAAAGACTTTAGTGTCCCAACTTAAAAAAAAAATGTGTTGCAAGAATAAAAAAGTGTTTATTAAAAAAAATCCTGTGGTAAACATCAAATAATGTGCTGTTTGTCAAAGATTATTTACAAATCATTTGCTTTCTGTTTTTTTTATTTTTAATTTTTTTATTTGCTTTCAAGATGTCGTCTTTTCCAGGGAGATTTCAACAAGACATTGCAAAACCACATTCTGCACACATTACAAAGGCGTGGCTGTGGAAGAAGAGGGCGTGTCCCCTTTGTGGCTGTGGAAGAAGAGGGTGTGTCCCCTTTAATTTCAATTTCAACACACCCTCCCAACTTTTTTGTGATTTGGGGTTGTAAAAAGGATGAGTTCCATAGATAGATAGATAGATAGAGCTCTCCCTGGTATTTCCGCAACTCTGGAAAAAAAAGGAATGAGTAAATGTATAAAGTACAGTGATGTGAGGGCTGGAACTTATTGCCTTCTGGACACAACATGAGAAATGTTTTGTGCTGAATGATTTATCACTGAACTCGGCAGTCCAAAAACATTCCAATATCAACATCTCACAAGTTTCAGCAGAGTTCGAGACGACTGGAAGCGTTTTCATTGTTTTAGTTTGATCATTTTCTTCCCAGCACAGAATTCTTCAAGGTACAGAAAGTTCTGGAATAAAACTAGTTACAGTACTCCTTCATATAGCAAAGAAAGAAAGAAAGAATGAAAGAAAAAGGAAAGACAAAGAGCAAAGGAGAATGGGAGGACATAAGAATTAATGGAGGAAGAAAAAAAATTATAGGATGGATGAAAGAAAGAAAGAGAAAGAAAGAAAGAAAGAAAGAAAGAAAGAAAGAAAGAAAGAAAGATGGGGCAGAAAAGACAAAATATCAAATAGAAAAGAAGAAAGGAAAGAGAACAAAAGAAAAAAGAAAGGAATGAGGGAAGAAGAAAAAGTGGGAGGAGCAAGTTGAGTGTAGGCAGCTCTGTGTGTGTGTGCCTGTCTGTCTCTCTCTGTCCCTCAGCACATCATTATGAGACATTATTAGAGTGAGGTGTCTGGGATCCTGCTTTCATACTAAGACTAATAGATTAAAGATGAACTCCTGTGTGTGTGTGTGTGTGTGTGTGTGTGTGTGTGTGTGTGTGTGTGTGTGTGTGTGAGACTCCATCAGTCCATTGTGTCTCAAACCCGACATCATGATCACTGTCATAAATACCACCATCAGAGTAATATTTCAGGAATAAAACACTCTGGGTGTCATGCTGTTGGAGTAAAATTATCAATGACAGGATGGTGTGATAAAGTGGAATTACTCTCTCTCTCTCTTGCTAAAATGTCTGCCTCTCTTTATCTGCCCTAATGGTGTGTGATGAACGTGATTTGATGTGAGAGCTGCCACTGTCAGTTTCCGACAAGCTCTTCAGGCTGTGTTTGCTATTTTCAGGGTGATAACGGAGCTCCCCCTCCATCCCTCGCTCTTTTGCTTGCCTGACCCCTCCCCCTCTGTATCTCTCTTTCTCTCAGTCCTCTGTTCCTGATAAACTCTGTCAAGTTCAATTTCAGTTTCAGGAAAGGAAAACGAGATCTCTTCCGAATCCTGGCTGCCTGATCTGTGCAGGTTCAGAAGGATTTCTCTGCTGCATGTCAGCGTTTTTAAATGTAAGTGTTTACAATTTTCGTAGGTCGTTGAACTTTAATTAGACCGGCCGTCCAATCAGAGTGTTCCAAACAAAGCACTACACCAGCACCTCCTCCTACATGATGCCCTCAAACACTCACATTCTCTCATTAATAGACATGCGAGCAATCTGTTCCAGGTGAGACATCGAGCGGAGAACCCAGGAGTCGTCCCTCAGCTTCCAAGTCTTTTTTTTTTTTTTTTTGGGGGGGGGGGGAGTAATTGAGTTTTATCAGAAATACCTGACAAAGGTTTAATTGCACTCTCCAAAATTCGCTATCTATTCACACTACTGTCAGTCACAATCTCTCTCTCTCTCTCTCTCTGTCTCTAAAACTTTCAAGATGTTGATATTTGAATGTTTTTTGGACTGTCGAGTTCAGCGATAAATCATTCAGCACAACCCATTTCTCATGTCATGTCCAGACCGCAATAGCCTCAAGCCCTAACTTCACGTGTACTTTATTCCTTTACTCATATTCCTCTTTCGTCTTCTTTCTGATGTGACAGTGAGAAAGGAGTTAAATGATTACACTGTTACATCATGTTCAAGATTTCTGTGTGACTAACCGATCGGAGCATGGGTTCATTCACGGTTTAGTTTCATGACAATTCAGAAGTTTGTTTTAAAGTTGAGAACATTTGATAGAAAAAATGAGACCGCCAATGACAGCGTAGCTCACTCTGGCCCCATCTAGTCCAGAAGGAATGATCTAAAGTGGGCCACCTTGTGAAATAAATGTTGTAAGCTATATACACTATATACAAGCTATATATAGAAGCGATATCTGCCCTAGGAATACCGACTTATTTACCAGAAAGAATCCAAAATGGCGAGGAATTGACTGAGAAGAAGCAATTTTTGTTGAACTGCTCATTAAGGATTAATTAGTCTATAACTTCATTAATGATTGTAATGAAGCAAATCTGGATAGAAGTTATATGCACACTAGGTACCCCACCTTCATGCCAGAAATAATCAAAATCGGTGAAGAATTGATAGAGAAGAAGCAATTTGTTTGGAAACTGCTCATTAGGGATTGATTAATTACTCCATATCTTCATTATTAATTGCAATTATGCAAATTAGGGTAGAAGCTATATACACCCCAGGCAGACCTACCTTCCTGCCAAAAAGAATAAAAATCGGTGAATTGAGAGAGAAGAAGCAATTTTCGTGAAATGTGGATGACGCCGGATGGACGACAGATGATGGATGACACATGAGGGCATAAGTTCATCACCTATCAGCTAGATGCGCTAATAAATAACTACAAGGGCATTCGGTAGAGTGTATACCTCCACCAAGCCACATATTCATTCAGATTTGCATCAAAATCTAATCAATTGTTCCTTGATTCATGGATCAACTTTCCTCAAAATTTCATCAAAATCTGTTCACTACTTTTTGAGTTACTCTGGGAACAAACAAACAAACAGAGGTGGAAATATCACCTCCTCCAACACAGTCAACAAAAGCAACAAGTTATTCTACTGGCACTAGCAGGTACAGTTAATATTCTGTGAAACATTAGTTCCTGTTCTCACATAGTTATAGCAGCGATAAACAGTCATTCCGTCCCCAGCCTCTCTTTATTCTCTCCCTTGAAGTGAGACACATAAAGCAGCGTGTTACATCATCAAGCGTAAACTCCTCTGTCCTGAAAACTTCAAGTTACACCTTCAAAGTGCTGACACTCGAGACTCCTTCCAGAAATGTTCAATTATACGACAGAAACCATAATGTATCAGAGCAAGTGCATTAATATAAACCCACGCTAGTATCTGAGCTGCTGTTAGAGAAAACTAAATCAACACCTTCTGACCAATCAGAGTCCAGAACTCAACAACAGTGTCGTGTAACAGTAAAAATGTACTTGTGATGTCCAATAAATGGGAAAAAATCCTGAAGTAAACTTTGAAGGAAGCTAATACAAGTGTGTATGTGTGTGTGAGAGAGAGAGAGAGAGAGAGAGAGAGAGAGATAATGTAGGCGGACCTCGTCTCCGTTCTGTCAGATGAGATCGTGTAGCGGCTCGGTGTGTGAGTCGCTGAACTCATGAGTGTGTGTCTTGCTCTTTATATCCTCATCTCATCCCACCTCTTCACACCCCCTTCTCTCTCTCTCTCTCTCTCTCTCTCTCATTCCTGTATACTCAGTCAGTTCCTCACTCAGCTCTTCCTCTCATTCTCCAGGATTCTCTCCTCCTCTCCCTCTATTTTTTCACCGTGCGTTGGCCGTGCACGCCTCCCTCCCTCTCTCTCTCTCTCTTTCTCTCTCACACTCTGTTCTCTCTCTGTTTTCTCTCTGTTTTCTCACTTGTTCTGTGCCATTTTTGTTCTCGTGACTGGTGTGAGCTGATCAGTTTGTCCTGAAGAAGCGTCACTGCTGCCTCCTGTGAGTACTCTCAGCTTCTCTCTCTCTCTCTCTCTCTCTCTCTCTCTCTCTCTGTCTGCTGGGTTTCTGCATACTGATGTCCATGTGTCTGTTACTAAAGGTTTAAAGATAGACAGAGTGTAAAGAACGAGTAAAGTGTGTGTGTGTGTGAGAGAGAGAGAGAGAGAAGTGGTGTGTATTAGAGACAGAGAGAAGGAGCAAACAATGCTGAGCTCATCTCAGACTTGAGACTATTCAGCGATGCTGAAGAAGAGACTGTGAAAAGGAGGAGTGAGAGAAAGGGAAATTAAAAAGGCATTGATAAAAGAGTGAGAGACTATGACAGGAATGAAAGAGAGAGAGCAACACAAATATGCCATCTTTGACACACGTAATTACTTTAAATTCTGTGTCTCTCTCACTGCATCTCACCTCTTCTCTCTCTCTCTCTCTCTCTCTCTCTCTCACACACACAGCAGGTGAGTTCCCTCATTCCATCACACTGGAATCTGTATATCGTCAAGATGCTGTGTGTGTGTGTGTGGGGGGGGAGGTATAATTTCCCAGTTCACTAAAAGTCCACACTACTGAAAAGTGTTTTGACCTTATAATGTAAACTTTATCAAGTTGCCAAATGAAGTGTGAGTCTCAAATGAGGGGAATAATAATAATAATAATAATAATAATAATAATGTAAATTGAGCAGTGTACATTTTTTCTAGCCCAACAAAACAGTGGTTCTTGCACTGACAACAAAGTAAGTGGAAAGTATTCAGACACTGTATTTTATTATTTAATATACTTCTATATAATATATTATTACACAGGACACTTTTTTCCATGGAATAAAAATGTGTTCTATTCCCTTTGGTTTGATAGCATGCAATATTGTTATCATACTGCTTATCCTATGTGTATTACGTCACTCTACCCAATGGAGAATAAGCACTGAATATGGTTTATGATATTACGATTGGTTGTCAAGACAACATGACATTACATGTCAGAGCTGATGCGAGTATCCAATGAGAGAGTTTTCTGCTGCGCGTGTGCAGAACCATTTCTTTGTTTGTCAGGAAAGAGAAAGATGCATTGAACACCTGAAAGGCTACCAAAACTTCATTGCATATTCTTCACACATATTTACAAAAGAAAAACATACCAACGGACATCAAAAAACTGGAAAAGAGACATGTCGGAGATGTAAAACTTCTGCGCTAGCGAGCGACTGTGACAGTTTGTAAACAAACATGGCTGCCAGGTTTGCTTTGTTAAATGTGAAAGATTTTGAGAGAATTTTGGCTGCCAGGTCGCTCCATTGTGTGTAGCTGTCGCTGTTGATTTTAAAAGTAATTCAGTAAATTATACAGGGAAATGAATACTCAAGTTTGAGTGAAAAATACTGTGGCGAGCATGCAGCGTGGAAGAAGAGTCTGGAGACAGGAATCTTAGTTTCTCAGTCATTAGCCTGTGCTACTTGCTCTTGATAGCACTGACTTGATTGCTTTAGTAGCATTCACTAACACTACTGATGAATGCTACACTGGCTGGAAGGTGACTTCACTGCTGTGCTAATAGCACTGAGTTGCAGGTAAGCTAATATTAGCCTTCGAGTATGCTGGCTACTCGAAAAAAGAGTATGTATGTATAATAATAATAATAATAATAATAATAATAATAATAATAATATTGGCTGGCTTTTTTCATGGTATATCAGCTATAACTCGTCTTCGACTCGTTCAATATCATGCTAGCTGAATGGATTATATCTGATATACCACTCAACTCTAGCCAATATTCTTTAAAAATACTTGACAATTAAAATATAAAAACGATATTAAAACTACACATACGTAAAGGTTACATACAAAATGATTCAAGTTGAAGATATAAAAGCACCAAAGTCAGGAAGTTCAGTGAGTGGACATGTGATTCATGCATCTGGTGTCATAAAAGATGCAACTGGTTGGGAAGAATTCATCCCTGGACAGATGGTCCACAGAAGATTTCACAGCCTGTTCTGAGGATAATGATAAGGAAGGAAAGAGTGAAGTAAAAAGAGTTGCAGGATGACCTGAAAGCAGCAGGAACAGCAGTTAGACAGAGAACAATAAGCAACGAACTGCACCATGATCACTTCAGTTCCCACATCTCATGTAAAACTCCTCTGCTAAAGAAGAAGCACAGAGACACGTGCATACAGACAAATTAGAACTCCTGCATCATGATACAAAGCTGCTTCTCTGCAAATGGTCCTCAGGAACTGCATGTCATCAAAGGAAATATGATTGCAGCGACGTCCAGGGTCATATTCGAGGAGAATTTAAACACATAAGCTAAGAAACTGAATGCAAGGTTTCCATTAGATTGAGGTTTCCATGAGACTAAGACTCCAAACATACACCTGCAATACATTTATGGAGGATTTTGAAAGTACAGGTCCATCAGAGGCTCCTCGTAACCTTTGGAACTGAAGATGATTAAACAAGGGGAGTGGGTAAAAATTGACCAACAATGCTGCAAAAAAGCTAATTACTTTCTAACATAGATGTCTCAATGCTGTAATCACCAACAAGAGCTTTGGAACAAAGTATTGTACTAATTCTGTGAATTTGTGATGTCTGAATACTTTCTCCTTGAACAATTTGCTTTAAAAAAATTTTATGCTTAAGAATAAATTATTTTTGTTCATATTTATAAGAACAAATTATATCATATAACAAAATCAAATTGTTCATTTTTATATTATTTTCCCTCACAGTAGGGTTACCTGCCAAACTGCTAATACTTCCTTGCATGCTAGCATGGAAATCACATCAAACTGTGTGAAGGATTATTGGAATGCATCAATATATATTATTATATAAACAATACAATAGAAGTCAAGTCAAGTCAGTTTATTTGATAAATAAATTTATCCCTAATGAGTAATCCTGAGGTGATGTGGCAAGGAAAAACTCCCACAGACAACATGAGGAAGAAACCTTGAGAGGAACCAGACTCAAAAGGGAACCCATCCTCATCTGGGTGATAACAGATAGCATGATTATAAATAACTTGCTTCTATAACTGTGCCCAATAGAGTCACAAAGTACAACTGTGTAACCAGGAAATTGATTGTAGCTTTAACAGGAAGTCTGTCTTGTTGAAGTTATCAACTGATCAGTGATGGAGCCTTGAGTGCAAAACTGTTCATGACAACTGCCATCCTAAAGTTATCATGGTGATTGTAGTCCTAAACCATCGTTGCAAAACTGTAAGTGTCCAGAGCCATCGTCTAAGTCTGTCTTTCAACTGTCCATATGGGGCCGTCCTCCACAGGAATCATGTGATGAGACTCCAGCCAGATTTAGGGCATCAGGATGGATCAGGTGAGTCTGAGGAGCAGAAGAGGTTCAGCATCACTGGTGTCTCAGGATTGACATGTAACTTGAGAGATAGAGAGACAGACAGAGGGAGAGATGGGGGTTGTTAGGTATGCCTGTTGTCACCTAATGAGCAAGAACAGTATACATTGTACTCTGAGTGTGAGGAGAAACTCTGGCAAGACTAACTATGACAGCATAAATAAAAGGGAGAGCCAGAAGGTAACACAGACATGAGGGAGCCCTGGGACATAAACCAGCAGCCCAAAAAACCCAAGTGAATGTGTGAGTGTGTGTGTGTGTGTGTGGGGGGGGGGGGGGACAGTATCCATACATCCCAGTTTACCAAAACACTCTATGCCTGAAGACCCTCCAGATCTACTCTACTCCTTTACCTAATAAAAAGCTACTAACAAAAGGCTTGACTAAACAGATACATTTTCAGCCTAGACTTAAACGCTGAGACTGTGTCTGAGTCCCAAACACTACTTGGAAGGCTGTTCCATAACTGTGGGGCTTTGTAAGAAAAGGCACACCCCCTGCCATTGTTTTCACTATTTGAGGTACCAACAAATGGCCTGCACCTTTTGATCTAAGTAGGCGTGCTGGGTCATAAAGGGCCAGAAGTTTGCTCAGGTACTGTGGCACGAGGCCATTCAGTGCTTTATAGGTCAGTAGTAGTATTTTATCATCAATGTGAAATTTGATTGGGAGCCAATATGTGTGGATAAGACAGGGGTGATAAGGTCATATCTTGAAGTTCTAGTAAGGACTCTTATGGCTGCATTTTGAACTAACTGGAGCTTGTTTATGCACTTATTGGAACATCCAGACAGTAAGGCATTACAATAATCCAACCTCAAGATAACAAAAAGCATGAACTAGTTTTTCTGCATCATGTAGTGACGTTATATTTCTTATCTGAGCAATATTTCTGACATGAAAGGAGGCTATCCTTGTGATATTATCTGCATGAGTTTAAAACGAAAGAATGTGATCACACCGAGGTTTTTTACTGCTGCACGTGAAAAACAGAAAGGCCATCCAGAGTTACTGTGTAACCAGAAAACCTACTTCTAGCTGCATGTGGTCTTAGTACAGGTACTTCTGTCTTGTCAGAGTTAAGTAGACACAAGTTAATAAGCATCCAGTGTCTAATATCCTTTACATGTTCCTCAAGTTTATTAAGCTGCTGACAGTACAATAAATATTATAAGATTCCACCTGGCTGCATTGAGTTTTAGAAGTATTAATTATTCTAAAATATGTTAATTGTTGAATATGAAAAAAAAAAATTGGAGCTTCATTAATTGAAAGCCACTGGTATTGAAGAGGATTGTGAGCAAAGCACTCTGGTAACATGTTTTTATCAGAACGAGGTACACGTAATGAGTACTATTCCACCAATTACTTGAGATTAGGCCTTTTCACAGCACTCAGAGGATCTAAAAGCCCTTGGTTTGTTCAGTCCAATAAGAGTGAAGGAGAGAAAGAGAGGGTGGATATATATAGTATACATATATACTGTTTATGGTTAATGGCTTGGATAACTGGCACCATGTTCACATTAATGGTTTGCCATAATCAGTCCAGTGACAGTGTGTTCGTGTTTTGCTTTCAGAAAAAAAAAGCTAATTATGTCTACAAGTTGTGTGCATGTGATATGAGATCATATATGTCAGTCTAAAGACATATTGAACAGTGCTGAAATGCTGAAATATGAAATAATATGAACCAATTTCTACTTTTAACACCAACATGGATCATCTAGTTTCCTCTTGGGAGATTTAGAAAGAATTATGGCAATGATCAGCAGCCCAGAAATACACCACACTCCCAGAGGATGACTAGAAGCTGGAATTTGTCCATCAGAAAGAGTCACAGACCAATGTTACTAAATTAAACTACATTCATCTAAATGAACCAGAACCAACCACAGATCAACACATTCATCCATCCATTATCTGTAACCACTTATCCTGTGCAGGGTCGCAGGCAAGCTGGAGCCTATCCCAGCTGATTATGGGTGAGAGGCAGGGTACACCCTGGACCAGGTCATCACAGGGCTGACACATAGAGACAAACAACCATTCACACTCACATTCACACCTACGGTCAATTTAGAGCCACCAATTAACCTAACCTGCATGTTTTTTGACTGTGGGGGAAACCGGAGCACCCAGAGGAAACCCACACAGACATGGGGAGAACATGCAAACTCCACACAGAAGGGCCCCCACTGGCCCCTGGGCTTGAATCCAGAACCTTCTTGCTGTGAGGTGACAGTGCTAACCACTACACCACTGTGCTGCCCCAGACCTACACAGAGTTACTAAATTAAACTGCATTCATCAAAATGAACCATAACCAACCACAGACCAACAGAGTGTGACTAAATTAAAGTATGTACATAAGAAAGAACCAGAACTAACCACAGACCTACACTGTGCTACTGAATTAAACTACATCCATCAGAAAGAACCAGAACCAACCACAGACCAACAGAGTGTGACTAAATTAAACTACATACATCAGCAAGAACTAGAACCAACCTGAGACCTACACAGTGTTACTGAATTAAACTACATCCATCAGAAAGAACAGAACCAACCACAGACCAACACTTTGTTACTAAATTAAATTACATCCATCAAAAAGAACCAGAACCAACCACAGACCAACAGAGTGTGATTCAATTAAACCACATTCATCAGAAAGAACCAGAACCAACCACAGACCAACACAGTGTTACTGAATTAAACTACATCCATCAGAAAGAACCAGAACCAACCACAAACCAACAGAGTATGACTAAATTAAACTACGTTCATCAGAAAGAACCAGAACCAACCACAGACCAACACAGTGTGACTAAACTAAACTACGTCTATCAGAGAGAACCAGAACCAACCACAGACCAACACAGTGTTACATTCAATAGAACGAACCAGAAACAATCACAAAACTTTGAAGCTCAGTATCTTGAGCATCCATGGCAGCCACATTTTACACACCTAAAGTGCTTTTTAGTGCAAGATCACTACCAGGGTTATACAGACCTTGGTACTGAGAACTAGAACCTGACTTCAAAGACACATATTTCCAGAACAATACAGTGACTTAACATGAGATGTTACATGGTTAAAATGCTCTTCAGTAGGCATCAATCTCTGCCAATCTATGACCTTTACTTCCTGAGAACAAGACCCAGAATGACTACTTGTGCACTTTCCCTGGGTTGCTTTTATGCCAGAACTATAGGCCTGGTTCTCTAGTTCTGTAGGAAGAACTCCAACCCAAATGAATATCACGTCCGTATTGAGCTGTTACAGCTCCAGAAGGTGATGTGAGAAAGAATGTGGGAAAAAAAAAAAACCTTGCCTGTGCTTAGCAGTTTTCATGACATTAACAGAAACGTACTATTTTTGGCTCAGCTCCTTTGCTACACAGACTTCCTCTTCATATTGTGTTGCTTTTATTTTCACCTCTTCAGGTTCTGTGTCACCTGTGGAAGTATTGACCCACAATAGGCCCCTTCCTTCCCTTCCCTTATTACCTCTCTTGCTATTTATCACTTTGTGTCAGTGTCATCTCTGGCACAGCTAGCAGCATTAGGCACTGCATTAACACACTGACAGTGATGTTATCGAAGCCAGGACCTGAATGTCTCTCTCTGAGGTCCTGATAAGGATCAGAGATTGGTGCTGAGGGGGACAGTGATGAAAGGGCATTCCTTTGTGTCCACAAGTATGAGTGTGTATTCCACTTTCTCTGTGTCATTCTTCAGAGTCTAGGAGGAGAATACATTTGTGAGAAAGTGTGTGTGGCTTTTAGCATCCTAATACAATCTCACCCTTGTCTCCTTTTCCCTTGCGGATTCCAGGCCAAAGCCTGGTGTGTGATGTTGCTTGCAGGCTTACTTATTGTGTGGCCAACCCATCCCTATTTCCTTCTTTTAATCTGCTGAGCCACTGACTCCTCTCCTCCTCAGTTCCAAAGCTCCTCATTTGAAACTTTTCTTGCCAGTGAATCCAGAAGATTCTCCTACGGCAGCTGTTGATGAATGTCTGGATTTTCTTGTGGATCCTTTTAGTTGTCCTCCATGTCTCTGCACCATATAACAGCACCAACTTCACGTTGGAGGTGAATATTTGTAAACAGCTAGAGGAGAGATGCAGAAAATGAGCTGAGAGGACAAGGATAGAGTTGGGTAGATGTAGGAAGAAGGGTCCAGAATCAAACTGTGTATGCTGGAGAGAGATCATCGATGGCCTATGCTCTGCAGGGGGCAAAGGGCATAAGTAAGTAATACTTACTTACTCAGGTGTACTTTATTAAAATTCATTTTTATTTCAGGAGATAGGATAGTAGTCAGTGCAATGTGCCATTCCCCCCCCCCCCCAATTTTAGTGAAAGATAACTGCCAACATGATGGCCCTGGAGCTTCAAAAACAAAGTGCGAAATTACATTAATGGCATTTAGCAGATACTCTTATGCAAAGTGATGTACAGTGTACCTAAGTAGCCTAGGGAGCAGTTGGGGTTTAGGTGTTTTGCTCAAGGGCACTTCAGACATTCCTGGTGGTCCAGGGAATCAAACCAGCAACCTTTTGTTCCCAAAGCTGCTTCTCTAACCATTAGGCCAAATGAGAATGGCCAAATGGAGTTTCTTGATCATTTTCCAATATCAGGACACTTTGGCGGGTGTTATCTTGTTTACACCATAGCACATTACTGACATTTGAACAAAAAGAGGTTTTTGTTTTTGTATTTTTCTTACTGTTGAGCATTTGGGTGGTTTTACATCAATTCATTAAGTGTAGTAGCTTATTATGTGTACAATCTTAAATAGGAAGTTGTAACTACAGAAAAACTAATACTTCAACCACCATGGCATGTTGTACATGTAATCCTGTGGAAAATAGCTGCAAGGTGGGGAAGTTAAATAAGTTCAATATCAAGCACCTTTTTTAACTTCCTGGTTTTATCTCAGTTGGAGGCCAAGTGAGGAAAGTGAGTCTTGTTTGTGAATGAATATGCAGGATATTACAACAGGATGAAAGGAAAATATGTCTTTGTCCAAGGTTATTCCAAGGGTGCAATGTAAATAGAAATAACAGTGTGTGTATTTTAGGGATTTTTTTTTTTTTTTTTGGTATGCTATGTGGCCTTTACTAGCCATCTTGATTTTCTGCCTCCAAAGTTACAGCGATAGTGAACAATCTCATCACTACAGTTACAACAAACTTTATTTCATCTGCATTACTGATGATATCAACTCTAACCTAGAGAGCATGGCAGGCTAGTTAGTTTGCAGATACTAACGAGGACTGGTATGAGCGTTGTTATGGTTACCGTATGTATGACGGGTAAACCTTGTTTTTGTGCCAAGGATTTTTTCTGGAAAAAATATAAATGAATAATCATGAGGAAAAAAAAGAGATGTTGAACATGAATAAGCCTTCAGTATGCCTACAGATCACACAAGAAAACATGTACTTGAGAACTTGAGTTTCAAGCACCATATTTGTGGAGCAGCCTTCAAACTGTATTGAGTGTTTGTATAGAAATAAAAGACAGTTCTTCATGCAGATATAATGAAAAGGTTTTATGCCTATAAATGCTTCATTTTATTGAAGTACAGACAGAAACATCATGTAGACTCTCACTATTGAGTGTGTGTCTGAATGAGATTACGGATTTGAATTTCCATGTGTTTCTGTCTGAGTGTAAGGATGCACTGCAGTAAGCAGCATTCTTCATTCATTACAACACTCATTAATTCACTTTTCCAATCTTTCATTAATTACCTCACACTTCGATTCATGAATTCAGCTTTATACCACAGCGCTGTTGAATTGTGGATTCAGACATTGTTGGTTAATTGGAATAGTTGTACATCTGCAAATCACAGGTTTATATTAAGTGAGAGAATGATTGTTTATAGCTGCTATAGTGTAAGTGAGGAATCAACTTGTTTCATGGACCTTCCATGGTGTTTAATGCATTTATAAATGGATAAAAAGCATGACATCATTCTTTTATAATTGCTGGAAAATGGCAGTGGTATATAGAAGAGGAATAAAACACTTGAGGATGTGCCATTCATTGAAAAAAATGTGTAAATTTCAAATTTCAAACTCAAACACTAACTCTACTTCTTCATGTCATGAGGAATGAGCTAGGTAGTATGCAGTTACAGGTAAAAAAGTTTTATTAACAGTCCAAGCAAACGCAATTCAAAAACATCATATAGAAACAGGTACAATGTCACTCGATTGGCAAGCAACACTCACACAGGGCAAAATCCAAAATACTGTCATAAAAACCATGAATAAAACAAAGTCAAAGCACCAGAACAACAGGAACAAAATGATTATGACCTGGCAGAGTGAGACATGTGAATGCTAAACAATACCTCACAAAGTGAGAGTGTGTAAGGAGTCTTTTAATGCTGAGTCCTTAATGAGAAGAAATATGAAAAGCTGTGTATAATGGAGCATATGAGAATTCACAGTGATTACTGCAGTGGTTGCTGGGAAACATAGTTTGTGGTGTACACCAAGAAGCGCAATCCAGAAGTGTAGTCTAGCACCGAGTTCATGAGGTATGCTAAGCAGCACTCAGATCAAGGGACAGTTCATGACAGAAGTCAGGATGCAGATTGAAGACATCATCCTTGAAGCCAGGAGGAGGAGCAATGACATCATCCCCAGAGCCAGGAGGCAGAACAAAGACATCATCTCCTAAGTCAGGTGGCAGAGTGATGGTGCCATCTTGAAGCCAGGAGGCAGAGTAAAGACATCGTCCCCTAAGTTAGGAGGCAGAATGATGGCATCATCCTTGAAGCCAGGAGGTGATGCAAGCTCCAGAGAGGAGGCCACCCATTTAATCTCAGGTGAGAGCTCAGGAGAGCAGGCCGCTCTGTCGGGCTCTGGTGAGAACTCAGTAAAGAATGCCACCCTGTCGACTTTGGGAGGAAGCTCTTTGGAGAAGGCTGTGTTCTGTTGGCCTCTGGAGGGAGGTCTTCAGTTGAGGCTTCCATGTCAGCCTCTGGAGGGAGCTGTTTAGTGGAGACCACCATGTTGGCCTCTGGAGGGAACTCTTCTGAGGAGCCTGTCCTATTGACCTGTGGAAAGAGTTCTTTGGTAGAGGCTGGCATGTCAGCCTCTAGAGGGAACTCTTCAGTGGAAGCCACCATGTTGGCCTCTGGAGGCAACTCTTAAGAGGAGGCTGCCCTATCTGTCTCTGAAGGGCACTCTTTAGTAAAGGTTGCCTTCTTGGCCTCTGGAGGCTGGAGGAAGCTCTTCACTGGATGTCCCTGTAGGCATTCCATCAATCCCCCACCCCCAAAGCCAAACAAATCCAAACAAATCTAAAACGTGATTCAAAAATGTTGTATTGAAACAGGTATAAAGTTGGAAGATTGGCAAACAACACTCATCAGGGCAAAATCCAACATAACAAAAACCAAGAATAAAGCAAAGTCAAAGCTATATTTTGTCAATTTAATTTTTTTTTTAATCTTAAAACCTTTTAAAAGTTTTTAACAAAATATGTGAGATCTTTTATTATTTTTCACAGCACTTTGACCCAGAAGAACATTTTGAATCTAATCCAATGTCTGAAATGATCTATCCATCCATTATCTTTTACCGCTTATCCTGTGCAGGGTCGTGGGCAAGTTGGAGCCTACTATGGGCAAGAGGCGGGGTACACCCTGGACAAGTCGCCAGATCATCGCAGGGCTGACACACAGAGACAAACAACCATTCACACTCACATGCACACCTACAGTCAATTTAGAGCCACCACTTATCCTAACCTGCATGTCTTTGGACTGTGGGGGAAACCAGAGCACCCGGAGGAAACCCACATAGACATGGGGAAAACATGCAAACTTCACACAGAAAGGCCACCGTCGGCCACTGGGCTCAAATCCAGAACCTTCTTGCTATGAGGCAACAGTGCTAACCACTACACCACCGTGCCACGTTGAAATGATCTATGTACTGCAAATATTAAATGGGATTTTGACCTTGTTTAAATATTGAATATTATTTTTAAAAAAGATGAGGTGAGTAAAAGGTGCCATAAGGTTTGTAATTTAACTTTAGGTGATGTTCAAGTAATTGAGAAGAATTATTCTGATGTAAGTCAAGATTTTCATCTTATTTTAGTAGAGCATGATAAAACACAAACATTTCCAAATACCAGAATGTTCACTCTCACACTCGTATCCTTCTCTCATGTAAATCTGACAGTGGGGATGTCTTATAAGCTGACTGGACAGAAAAGGTATTTTTCCCCCTAAACACTTTTATAAAATAGGGGTAGACAGGTTCCTCAAAACAGCTCAGTCTGAAAATCTCATCATCCTCTGTTTGAGGCTTCATTTTGATGAGTCATGGTGATATTGACACAGTATTTCCACAAAGACTTTCTTTCACGGGCGGCACGGTGGTGTAGTGGTTAGCGCTGTCGCCTCACAGCAAGAAGGTCCTGGGTTCGAGCCCCGGGGCCGGCGAGGGCCTTTCTGTGCGGAGTTTGCATGTTCTCCCCGTGTCCGCGTGGGTTTCCTCCGGGTGCTCCGGTTTCCCCCACAGTCCAAAGACATGCATGTTAGGTTAACTGGTGACTCTAAATTGACCGTAGGTGTGAATGTGAGTGTGAATGGTTGTCTGTGTCTATGTGTCAGCCCTGTGATGACCTGGCAACTTGTCCAGGGTGTACCCCGCCTTTCGCCCGTAGTCAGCTGGGATAGGCTCCAGCTTGCCTGCGACCCTGTAGAAGGATAAAGCGGCTAGAGATAATGAGATGAGATGAGACTTTCTTTCACCAGAAACCAATAAATCTCTCCAAAACAGGCCCAATATTAATTGAATGACTTAATGGCTGGTCTATAGACATTACTGAGACCTCTGACTGAAAGCCTGATGTGTTAATCATGGAACTAAGATCAAATACATTGTAGTGATACGACCCAGGCTCACTTATACTGGAAGATGAGCTCTTTATTAAACAATTGGGACTTGAACTTTATAACTACTTCTGAGCTGGTAGAACCAAATCTACAGGTCTACTGTTAATTTACAACTGAGGATGATACATACAGTACATACATACATAAATCATCTGTAGCTGCTTATCCTGTATAGGGTCACAAGCAAGCTGGAGCCTATCCCAGCTGACTATGGGCGAGAGGCGGGGTACACCCTGGACAAGTCGCCAGGTCATTGCAGGGCTAACACATAGAGACAAACAACCATTCACACCTACAGTCAATTTAGAGCCACCAATTAACCTAACTTGCATGTCTTTGGACTGTGGGGGAAACCGGAGCACCCAGAGGAAACCTATGCGGACACGGGGAGAACATGCAAACTCCACACAGAAAGGCCCCTGGCAGCCACTGGGCTTGAACCCAGGACCTTCTTGCTGTGAGGCAACAGTGCTAACCACTACACCACCATGCTGCCCCAGGATGATACACTGCCTGGCAAAAAATAAATACATAACAGCCTTTGATTGGGTAATTACTGCAGTGATTAATGTGCTTCAGCTGGCAACAATTCTTTTAACCCTAACTGGTGCAGTGAGTAGCTTCTCATTTCTTAAACATACATGTCAGAAGACGTATCCTGATGTGCTCATGGAAAATATGTTACTGTGTTTTGAAAGGTCAAATTCAAGCAAAGGAAACAGCTAAGAAGATTTGAGCTGAAATGACAGGAATTGTGTTAAGAACTGACCAACACATTATTAAAACTTGGAAGTACAAAAATGATTCATCAACTCCATGGAAAAAAAAACATTGTTGGAAAAAGATCCTGACTGACTATAATCAGAGATCACTGAAATGCTTGGTAAAGTCGAATCATAAAAAAAAAAAAAAAATCTGCAGTAGAATGCACGGCTATGTTTAGTAGTGAAATAAAGATTATTTCCACACTCACAATGTGATGAGAACTCACAGGATTGGGACTAAACAGCTGTATGTCCATAAGAAAACCACTTGTTAGGGAGACTAATCAGGAGAAAAGGCTTCAATTTGCTAGGGAGCATAAAGGTTGGACTCTGGTACAATGGAGAAAAGTCATGTGGTCTGATGAGTCCAGATTGACCCTATTCCTGAGGGATGGGTGTGTCAGGGGAAGAAGGGAGGCTCATGAAGCAATGCACCCATCATCCATACTGTCCACTTTACAAGCCTCTGGAGGCAGTGTTATGATCTGGGGTTGATTCAGTTGGTCAGGTCAAGACTCTGCAACATTAAAATGAAGGTCACCTGATGACCTGAATGTACTGAATGACCAGGTTATCATCACATCAATGGATTTTTTTTTCTTCCCTGATGGCACAGGAATAAAATTAGGGCTCACATTGTGAAAGAGTGGTTCAGGAAGCATGAGGGATCATTTACACACACCACAGAGTCATGACCTTAACCCCATTGAGAATCTTTGGGATGCTGGAGAAGACTTTATGCAGTGGTTTGACTCTCCCATCATCAACACAAAATCTCAGTGAGAAATTAATACAACTATGGACTGAAATAAATGTTGTGACCTTGCATAAGTTTATTGAAATAATGCAGTGTCAAATGCATGCTGTAATCAAAGCTAAAGGCTTTAATATTAGGGTGTGTGACCTTTTTTTTTGCAGTGCAGTGTATATAATTGTTGCCTTGATTAATTTTGATCATTGCCTTTTAAAATGATCCAAATTGTCCAATCATTACACTCCTAGTTTCTACATATGCCCTTTAAGGTTCTTCCGTAGGGAACTATAAGGGTTGCTTCTAAGGTTGACCTTTGTGTAAGTGTGGACGCTTATGAAAATCTTTCTGAGAGCTCTGGAAAAGGAAAAAAAAAACTTCATGTTAATCAGCTGAAAAGTTTCAGAACAGAAAAGTTTCCTTTGTAACCTTTTGGCCTCTTAAGTCGTAGACTCCGAATACAGCCATCTGAGAGGCAGTGGATCACTTTCTTTTTGTCCATCTGTTCTGAATGTTGTCTAGGACAAACTTTAGCAAAAGAAAAACATCTTTTCTTGTTTTGTATAGAAATGACCGCATGAGATGTCTGTGTCAAAGCAATGAAGAAGTCATCCACATACTGTACAGAGCCACTGAAAGTTTAGATTAAATACACATTATCAATTTCAAAAGAAAACCCAACAGAACACTAAATGGAATAACCACAGCTTTTAAATCTCATTTACACACACACACACACACACACACACACACAGAGAAAGAGAACAGATCATTCCTCATGTCAGAAAACCAATATCTACTCATACTCACTCGTTTAATAAGTGAGCCGACATGCCGCATTGTAAAAAGTGCTTTAAATGCAGTGCCGTGGGTGTGAGTGAAAAACACAGCTGATTTATAGTGTGTGACTTTAAGACAAAGTAGATGAGGATGAAGTGAAAAGTGTAGAGCTGGAGGAGAGATGATAATGCTATCTCTCTCTTTCTGTTTCTCTCTCTCTCAGTTTGTCTTTTAGTTAAGTTAAAAAGAAGATTTACAGTAAAATTCTCCTGCTACAGATAATCACACAAGACTAAGTGACATCGCTCTGTTTAATTAGCACTAAATGAAGTGAAGCTAATTTCAGGGATGCTTCGATGCATCACTTTATAGGCCAAGTATGAGTACATGTACTCATAGATACTGATAGCAATAATGAAATGAGCAGTCTATTTCCTCAATCAGGAATGTCACTGAACATTTTTACTTTGTTTATGTTCCGCTGGTTTGTTCTTTACAACAGTAGCAATTTTTTTCTCACCAAACCAGAGTATGCTGCTAAGAATGAACTCCTTGTTTCTGCCAAGTTTTATGTTAAAGACAATTTATCAGCTTATTTGTATCATACGAAAACTCCATAGTGCCTTATTTTGATATTTTCACCGAGCTACAGTTTGCAGGCTGCTTTGCTTTGATCATTTGTCATGAAATATATCCAGATCATTGTCATGTCATTTGTTCATTAGTGACTGATACCGATCCCAATATTGGTACTGATGCACACTATCTAATTGTATCACTTCCTTTATCAGTCTCTTGTACAAGTCTCTGCCATCCCATCACATACACCAAACACACACACACACCCCAAATTTTGCTAGTTCATTTAATAGTTCAAAAAGCTTTGTGGGCGGCATGGTGGTGTAGTGGTTAGCGCTGTTGCCTCACAGCAAGATGGTCCAGGTTTGAGCCCCGTGGCCGGCGAGGGCCTTTCTGTGTGGAGTTTGCATGTTCTCCCTGTGTCCACGTGGGTTTCCTCCGGTGCTCCGGTTTCCCCCACAGTCCAAAGACATGCAGGTTAGGTTAACTGGTGACTCTAAATTGACCGTAGGTGTGAATGTGAGTGTGAATGGTTGTCTGTGTCTATGTGTCAGCCCTGTGATGACCTGGCGACTTGTCCAGGGTGTACCCCGCCTTTCGCCCATAGTCAGCTGGGATAGGCTCCAGCTTGCCTGTGACCCTGTAGAACAGGATAAAGCGGCTAGAGATAATGAGATGAGATGAGAAAAAGCATTGTGAAATTCCTCCACCATGAGCATCCACAGCAGGGGTGTGTCTGAGATTGTGAGTGTGAGAGAATAAATGGGAGGTTTTGGATACAGTGTGTGTGTGTGTGTGTGTGTGTGTGTGTGTGTGTGTGTGTGTGTGTGTGTGTGTGTGTGTGTAAAGGTTAATGTGGTGCAGTTCTGTAGCAGAGACTCTGAATGTCTCTTAATGAAGTGGGTTTTACTGCAGGGGAGGTGCTATTGACCTGGGTGTTTGTGTGTGTGTATTGCTGGTCAATCGAATGCAGAACCCTTTTGCAGTCAAGGGGCCATAAACATAGTGCCTGTAATATAAGTATTCTCCATGGAAACGTAGAGGTGCCAATATTTTTGAAACCAGCATTTCTAAACTAACCTTGCACTACTCAGGAATAAAAAAAAAAGTTTTAAAAAATTGCAGAATCTCTGTAATCTATACAAGAACCTATATAAGCAAAGCTGCCATGCTATTTATTATTTTTTGTATTAATTTTGATGAAGTGTACCAATATTTTTGAAATGTTCACTGTAGATAGACAATGAACATTCTCGAATTTAGACTCTCAGAAAGAGGGAAGTGTAGATTACGAATGAGCTCATTATACAGTGTGTGTGTGTGTGTGTCGGTCTGAGTGCTGCAGGCAAAAGACAACTCTGGCCACGATCTATTACTCTGCGGCATGTTGAAATGGAGCCGGGGTGTGAGGGCACCTTTCACACCCAGCCTGCTGCATGCTAATACACTCATCTCACTCACACACACACACACACACACACACACACACACAGAAAGAGAGAGAGATGGGTGAAGTTATGTACACCCCCTCAAGGGTTCTTTGGGTAGTTTTTCTTTACTGAGAAAAAACAGAATAAAAGAAACAGAATAAAAGATAGAATAAGAGTGTCTAAATAATAATAAAAAGGAATAAAATAGAACAGATATAATAACAGAAATGGACAGAATGATGTAAATCTAAATAAGGAAAGCTGGGAAGAGCGTATAAACAATAAGAACAGAGATAAAGTAATAGAGATACATAGGGATTGTGTGGGTGAGAGAAAGAAGGATGTATGGATGAGTGTGAAGGATGAAGAACAGATGGAGAGAAAGAGAGACATGCTGTATATCAGAGAGAAAGAGAGAGAACAAGTGACGAAGAAGGAAAAGTGAGCAGCACATACCTGTAGCTAGTGCATGAAAGAGCATGAAGAACAGCAGAAAGGAAAGGATGAGAGATGGAGAGAGAGAAAAAAAGAGTGCTGTGGGCTGAAGTTCATGATAAAACAAATGACAGATGTAGGAAGAAAGAAAGAGGTGTGGGATGATGGGGAAGGAAAGAGGGTTATAGAGTAAACAACAGATGTAGAGATCTGTAGAAAAAGTAAGAAAAATAAAAAAGGAGGTGTAAGAAGAAATAAAAGGAAGGCAGACAAATTAAAAAAGAAAGAAAGAAAAGGATAAAGTGGAAGGAGAGTGACCGGGAAAAAATGAGTATGTATGAGGGGGAGAAGGGGGAGAGAGAGAGAGAGAGAGAGAGAGAGACAGAAACACAGCATGATTCTCAGATGCTGCTGACTGCAGAGAGAAACATTGATGACAAGAGACTCCTCATTTTCACATGAGTCACCAGGAAGAGAGAGAGAGAGAGAGAGAGAGAGATTCTTCCTGCAGAGAGCAGGCGAGCATTAGACAGATCTCCGCTATGCTACGATTACTCAGATTTATCACTGTCAGTGTGCGGCGAGCATGCTCTATCACTTCTCTCTCTCTCTCTCTCTCTTTCTGTCTGTCTGCAGGGGGAGACCTCTTTATTCTCTCATTATGGTTCAACAACAACAGCTCCAATGTGTGTGTGTGTGTGTCACGTTTTTTTGACACTTGCTTCTCTACACACTGCATATAAATCACCTATAGCACAGGCATTAAAATGCACTGATGCCTTTCCTGTTCTGGACAAAGTCTCTTTTATAGTCAACGATTGTCTCCAGTGCAGTGGTCTCAATCTGGAGATCATTTAGGACTAGATTTTATCACTAGGTGCTGTATGGTTGTAATCTTGAGATTAGAAATTATTGAATTTGTAATTGTCATCCTAGCCAGATACACATATACAGTCGAGTGAAGTAGGTGTTGTCAGGAGTCTCAGGCAGCAGTGAACACACTCAACAACATGCAGGATAAAATTAGAAGAAGACCAACTTCCAGTGGACCAACAATGAGGACAACACAATAAATCCAACACAAGGCATTATAACATACAGTGCAGCATGACTGATGTAACAGTGCGTCCTAGTGGGTAGTGTGTGTTGAGTAAAGTGTTACCACCACACACAGCAGAGAAGTCCCTGAGTTGTAGTAATAAAGTGGCTCTTTTGCTGTAACTGTACCAGAGCTACTGGTATCGGTGGACAGTGCCTAGTGACGTTCCTAAGGAGGTATCCATGAGTCTGATACAGTAATAGGAAAGAACAAAACAAGGACATGGAGTGCTTATTGGTTAAAGCAGCTAGTGTGTGATGGAGGTTGTGTCCACTTCATTCTGAGGGAGTTGGGAAGCAGGCAGGTCATTATTGAGGGTCCTTGTTGAAAGAAAGAGTTCTGCAAGGTACAAAGGTACAACAAGTTTATGGAAGGGATGAGATGGGAAAGAATAGAGATAGGGAAGAGACCCAGAGGAAGCCCAAAGAAAAGATGGGGGATCTCATCAAAGAAGATGCTCAGCATATTGACCTGAGCCGGGTGAGTGATAGACAAAAATGGAGAGTGGATATACAGAAACCTGACCGTTGAGGGGATTATATGGGATGATGAAGAAGAAAGAGGTGTGCCACTTTTCTGTTTATATTCCTGAGGTAGCATTTGTTGTATATGTCCTCTATCAGAGGCAGACAGTCCACCATGATTATCTCCACTTCCTTTACATTAATGGCATTTTGCAGATGCTCTTACCTAGAGAGACATACAACATACCTAGAGGGAGCAGTTGGGGGTTAAGTGCCTAGCTCAAGGGCACATCCTACTGGTCCAGGGATTTGAACCAGCAACCTTTTTGTCCCAAAGCTGCTTCTCTAACCATTAGGTCATGGCTTCCCCACACTTTCTACTGCAAGATATTGCAGCTTGCTGAGGACACTGACATAAATGTAAACCTTTATGACACCTCTGTAAAACATAGTGAGGGTGTGTGTGTGTTTGTCTTGTCAACATTAAGTGACACCAGTCCACTAGCTGCTCCACCTCAGCTCTATGCTGTCTTGTTGTTGTTGATGATGATGATGATGATGATGAGTCCCACTACTGTGGTATCATCTGCAAACTTGATGATTCAGTTTAAGCAGTGCCTCGCAGTCGTCATACATCATCTGAGTGAACAGCAAGGGGCTGAGCACATAGCCCTAAGCTGTGCCAGTGCTCACTGTGATGGTCTTGGAGGTGTTGCATTTGATTCGAACAGTTTGTGGTCACTCATTCAGAAAGTCTGGTATCTAATTGCAGAGGGAGGAAGTGAAGCCAGCAGGTTCCATTTCATGACCAATTTCTGTGGGAATTATTGTATTGAAGATCGATCCGAAGTCAATGAACAACATTCTGACATATGTGCTCTTCTTGTCAAGGTGGGACAGGGATAGGTGGAGGGCTGTGAATAAATAATCAGGGGGCTGGTTTGAGTGATATACAGACTGATACAGGTCAGATTTGATAAACAGCATAGATAATATATGATTAGATTCTGTGGTCTTAGTCTGGAGAACAGTTATGACTTCATCTTGTGGTCTTAGTCTGGATATCAGTTTTGACTAGATCTTGTGATTTTATTCTGAATATCAGGTCTTATTCTGAAGATGAACTATTCGGAGCGCTTGTGGTCTTAGTCTGAAGATTGGTTATTAGATCTTATAGTCTAACAGGATCTTGGGGCCTTTGTCTGAATATTTATTACCTCTGTCAACTTTGTTGGAGTAGGTTATATTTTCACCTCTCTTTGTTTGTTTGTTTGACTGTTCCCAACATAACCCAAAAAGTATTGAACAGATTTTGATGAAATTTTGAGGAAAGTTGAGCCATGGGCCAAAGAACAATTGATTCGATTTTGATCCAAATTTGGATATGGATGTGAATCCAGGATCTTTTTGTCTGTTCCCAACATAACTCAAAAAGTAGTGAACAGATTTGGACGAAATTTGGTGGACAGTTTTAGTATTATCCTGGGTTCAAGTGATTTCACTTTGATGTTGATAATATGTAGCTTGGTGGAGGTACAGTATGCACTCTACCGAGTGACATTCTAGTTATAACTAGATCTGTCATAGTGCAGAGATCTGTTTTGACTAGATTCTGTCATTTTAGTGTAGATTATAATCAGCTCTCATGAGATTAGTCTGGAAATGAATAGGACAAGATCTCGTGGTCTTAATCTGGAGATTGGTTAGACTTTGTAGTCTGACTAAATATTGGGTTCTTTGTCTGAATATTGAATATATCCAGATACTACCATAGAATAGAGCTTGTAATCTTAGCTTGGAGATCAGTTGTGACTAGGTTTTGTCTCAAATATAATTAATCCTGTTCTAACTCTGTTTGTGGAAATGAATTAGTTTGAAAATGCTTCACCAGATGTACCATCTACCATATTCTCTTGTACATCCTGTTTGAATATTTGATGCTGCATCTCCATTTCCCGTACTGTTCCATGCAGTTTGTTCTCTAAAGAGCTCCTGTAAAGATGTGGCCAGACTGGAGTGGTTTTGAATAATGAATCCAGCAGCACTGAAGTGTGACTTTATCTTAGATCAAGCAATAATCCAGGTGGCTCAGCTGATGGTTAATTCCTGCATGTTGGCAGCTGATGTGCAATTGGCAGGTGGCAGCACTACATGCGTGTGATGAAACTTGAACTGTTGAACAAAGCACACACATATGAGAGTCACATAACCACAGAAGTTGCTGGTGGTGGCAGTGGAGCAAGCCATATGTGTGGGCTCTAGACACAGGCGAAGATGCTGGCAGCCACACACACACACACACACACACACAATGTTATTCTAATTTCTTCTGAAATGGTTATTATATTCCATAACACACATGCTCTCTACATTATTCCATCTGTATTGCTCTCAGTGTTTGCACAGATTTGAAACTAAGCCATGTTGTGATTTTAGAAAACAACACTTCCATTTTAGCAGCTATAAACATTCGTTCCCTTCACAAGTCTGTCTTTATGCTAAAATTCACTTCATGCAGTTGGATCCACTTTCTCACCAGAGGTTCTCGGGCCTGAACATGATCAATGACCTGCCTGAATAGCAGCACTAAGGAGGAGGACACACCTGGGTTCTATTCAAATGGACTAAACACTGGATATTAGCAAGTACATTAAAGTAACAGCATTTTAGCCTCTTTAGCATACACACATAACAGTTATGTTTCAAAAACAAACTTCATTATTTGAGGTCCACAGTAAGCAACTATAAGGACCATTAAGCAATTCTGTGCAGGAAAATTAGGCAATTATGTCGATTATGTGTGGAAAATAGGGACATCTTTTTTCTGTATGCTAAATGAAGAGTGACTGCTTTTGAATTTCCCCTCATCATCAGTGATTAAAAAATAAATTAATTAATAATAATAATAATAATAATAATAATAATTCATCTTATTCACCTCATCAGCTCATCACCCAGCCAGGTGTGTTTGAGAAGCTGAAAACCACCAATTTAAATCCTACCTTACTTTTATTGCTTTTCATCTGACTGCATCATTCTCAGTCGGTCCCCTGCTTTCCCACAGAGAATGATTTTTCAGCCTGGATGAAGGGGTCAAGCTATTAGCATGGGTCACCATTGTACGATTTCACATTCGTTTTTGCATGACAGGTCTGCCTCAGAGAGGCACAGAGAGAAATGCAAGCATGCCAACTCAACCACTCTTTGTCACCCATCCCATCCAGCACAACCTTACTGCTCAAACTCTCATCTCATGTGTTAATGCAGTTAAATTGGGCATGCATTTGTTGGAACAGGAGAAAATTATGCCACACGTGCATGCATCCATCCAGGATTTGAACTTCAAGTCCACCAAGGTCCAGTCACACCTGCTTTTGGTAAATGTTCATTCATTTTTTTTTTCTAGCAGAAAATGTTACCAGAATATTCAGTCAGTGTTTGACAGGATCGTAGCAGTGCAGGATGTAATGTTAAAAAAAGAACATTCCTGCAAGAATTTAAAACATTTATCATAATATTAATTTGTGCCAAAATTACTGGAATATATCTGACTCTGAGAGAGCAGAGTAATGAAGCTCAAAACTTACACAAGCATAATTCTTGGCAGGACTTCGCAATGAATGCATCTTCTTTGCATGTTTAGGAAGTGAACCAGAAATAAATTAGCAGAGCTTGCATTAGAATTCCACCGATGGTGACCCCTGCTGGAGAAAAGGGGCAGGATACTTGGTTAGAGTTACCAGTTTGGGGGGCGGACACAAACATGTTCATGTGCATGTTAAATATTAATATTACATGTGTTGGGGGGAGGTGCTTCTGAATATACATAATTTTTAGAAAGTTTACTTGCAAATATCACAGGCTAAAAACATAAAATAATTAAAGGTGCTGATTGCAAAGTCATCTGAAATTATTTTCTTTTTTTTTTTAAATTGTGCTTGGCATTTTCCTATGTCCCACAAGAACAGTATCATGTAGACGAAATGTGATCATTTTGATGTGCTGAGGGTGGCTTTTCTCGATTTTGGCACCACTGATTCATGTGGGGCATGAAGGTTAGCTCATATGGTCCAATCCCACAGAAAAGCTACTGTATCACAAATTGTTGAAAAAGTTAATGCTGACACCTTTCTGATTTAGCCAGCATTAACTTTTTCAGCAGTTTGTGCTACAGTAGCGCTCCTATGGGATTGGACCATATGGGCTAGCCTTCGTGCCCCATGCCAATCAATGAGCCTTTGACACCCATGACCCTGTCACCAGTTCACCAGTTGTCTTTCCTTGGACCACTTTTGGTAGGTACTAACCACTGCAGACTGGGAACACCCCGCAAGATGTGCTGTTTTGGAGATGCTCAGACCCAGTCATCTAGCCATCACAATTTAGCCCTTGTCGAAGTCGCTCAGATCCTTACATTTGCCCATTTCTCCTGCTTCCAACACATCAACTTTGAGAACTGACTGTTCTTTTATTGCCTAATATATTGTTGCCTTTGACAGGTGCCACTATAATGAGATAAGCACCCAAATCTGATTTTTCCACAGATCTATGTAATATTACACCTAGCTAAAAAAACATGTCCATATCTACAAAAGGAATAGCTCATCTTTTGCTTAGGGAATGCAAATGTTTCCTTTGAACCCTTTGAAAAGTCAAAAACAAAGCACAAAATAGAAATTAACTACAACCCTGATTCCAAAAAAGTTGGGACAAAGTACAAATTGTAAATAAAAACAGAATGCAATGATGTGGAAATTTCAAAATTCCATATTTTATTAAGAATAGAACATAGATGACATATCAAATGTTTAAACTGAGAAAATGTATCATTTAAAGAGAAAAATGAGGTGATTTTAAATTTTATGACAACAACACATCTCAAAAAAGTTGGGACAAGGCCATGTTTACCACTGTGAGACATCCCCTTTTCTCTTTACAACAGTCTGTAAACATCTGGGGACTGAGGAGACAAGTTGCTCAAGTTTAGGGATAGGAATGTTAACCCATTCTTGTCTAATGTAGGATTCTAGTTGCTCAACTGTCTTAGGTCTTTTTTGTCGTATCTTCTGTTTTATGATGCACCAAATGTTTTCTATGGGTGAAAGATCTGGACTGCAGGCTGGCCAGTTCAGTACCCGGACTCTTCTTCTACGCAGCCATGATGCTGTAATTGATGCAGTATGTGGTTTGGCATTGTCATGTTGGAAAATGCAAGGTCTTCCCTGAAAGAGACGTCATCTGGATGGGAGCATATGATGCTCTAGAACCTGGATATACCTTTCAGCATTGATGGTGTCTTTCCAGATGTGTAAGCTGCCCATGCCACATGCACTAATGCAACCCCATACCATCAGAGATGCAGGCTTCTGAACTGAGCGCTGATAACAACTTGGGTCGTCCTTCTCCTCTTTAGTCCGAATGACATGGCGTCCCTGACTTCCATAAAGAACTTTTAATTTTGATTCGTCTGACCACAGAACAGTTTTCCACTTTGCCACAGTCCATTTTAAATGAGCCTTGGCCCAGAGAAGACGTCTGTGCTTCTGGATCATGTTTAGATACGGCTTCTTCTTTGAACTATAGAGTTTTAGCTGGCAACGGCGGATGGTACGGTGAATTGTGTTCACAGATAATGTTCTCTGGAAATATTCCTGAGCCCATTTTGTGATTTCCAATACAGAAGCATGCCTGTATGTGATGCAGTGCCATCTAAGGGCCCGAAGATCACGGGTACCCAGTATGGTTTTCCGGCCTTGACCCTTACACACAGAGATTCTTCCAGATTCTCTGAATCTTTTGATGATATTAGGCACTGTAGATGATGATATGTGGCAGATCACAGAATCCAGGGACACATGTCGGCCCGGGGGCATTTTGAGTTATTGACAGATTCAGAAAGTACAGTTTCGAAGCTTTCCAATGATGCCTTCCATGTGGAGATCTGACAATATTTGAAGAATGTGTGGCCTTTTGAAAGTGTATACTTCTTCTTTAAACAGAAAAGGGAGAAAATCGCCCTCAAAGTTTTCCATCTCAGCTACTCTGGGTGTAGGGCAGGCACATAATGGTGCTCATTTGCATGACATTAAGGAAAGCCCTACTCCCTACGAGCTAGCACGATACTACTTTCATGTAAACAAAGATCACCAATTTTCCTTCCATGCAAAGTATGCCCAACACAATTATGAAGTACAAAAATAAGTCCTAAAGTATACTTTAACGTTTTGTGGTTGAAAAATTACTCACACCGTAAGAAAGAAAGATAGCACGATGATGACACAACTAACACAACACTAGTTTCATGTAAAGCCTCGGTCACAACCGGCCGTATGTGCTCCTACGGCCGGTCTACACGCAAAAAACACACGGAGAGCACGCATGAAACGCATGAGAGCGCGCGTGTGAAAAGCACGAGAGCGCGCGTGTGATGTGCTGATTTTCGAGCCGCAGACCGGCCGCAGAGGTTCTTTGTCATGTCAAACAAACTCTACGGGCGCTTACATTTTTTTCAGGTTGCAAGACAAACTTACGGCCAACGCGCGTCTTTCTCCGTGAACAAAAAAAACGCAGCGATTTGGGAAACCCCAAAAATCACACGGCCAAAAAATCGTACGTCCAGTTGTGACCTAGGCTTAACCAAACCACAACACTCTCCGTTACATGCAAAAATAACCACACAGCCTTAGATTAATAAACTTACCCCATCAGAAAGAGAAACAGCGCCTTGCACACACCAATGCCTCCGATGGAATGTAATCCTAGAACGGTCTGTGTATCATCCAATCATTCAAGTATTCCATTCAATCTGGAAAACAAGGTTGCATTTTTTTTTTGCTAGAAATGGTGATCTCCGATGTAAATACCGTGTGTCTGTTTGCTTCGTGGTGTGTCACCGCCTCTGCACTCTGTTTAGTAACTCATTCCATAGTGAAATCACATGCCTGTATGCAGTTAAGTAGCCATGCGCTCAACTCAGATCATATAGCTGATTCGCGGAAAAAAAAAAAAAAAAGACTTAAATCATCATGTGAATGGCCCATATGGTAATTTACCCACACCCCCCAGCAGGCTACAGTCCTGACAAAAACGAGACAATTTGCAACAAAAAATGTATGCTTTTCCAACAAAACAATCTATTATCTGAAATACTGATTGCATTCTTCAAGATCTCAACTTGCACATGATGGAAAAAAAAAATCACAAATTTCGAAAAAAAATGCTTCTTTTGTGATTATCTCGGATTCGTTTCGGCCGACATGTGTCCCTGGATTCGGTGAGGGGTCACATATGTTCAAACTCTGCAATTTTACACTGTCGAACTCCTTTCTGATATTGCTCTACTATTTGTCGGCGCAGAATTAGGGGGCTTGGTGATCCTTTTCCCGTCTTTACTTCTGAGAGCCGCTGCCACTCCAAGATGCTCTTTTTATACCCAGTCATGTTAATGGCCTATTGCCAACTGACCTAATGAGTTGCAATTTGGTCCTCCAACTGTTCCTTTTTTGTACCTTTAACTTTTCCAGACTCTTAGGCTATGTTTACATTAGACCGTATCTGTCTCGTTTTCTTCGTGGATGCACTGTCCGTTTACATTAAACTGCCTGGAAACACCGGGAAACGGGAATCCGCCAGCGTCCACGTATTCAATCCAGATCGTGTCAGCTCCGGTGCTGTGTAAACATTCAGAATACGCGGATACGCTGTGCTGAGCTCTAGCTGGCGTCTCATTGGACAACGTCACTGTGACATCCACCTTCCTGATTCGCTGTCGTTGGTCATGTGACATGACTGCTGAAAAACGGCGCGGACTTCCGCCTTGTATCACCTTTCATTAAAGAGTGTAAAAGTATGAAAATACTGCAAATACTGATGCAAATACTGCCCATTGTGTAGTTATGATTGTCTTTAGGCTTGCCATCCTTCCACTTGCAAGTGGTAAGTGATGTGCGCTGGGATCACACACACAGCGGCTCAGTCCCGAATCACAGCTTGTTCACTTCACTCGTGTGCTCTGTGAGCTGCACAGGGCCGGAGTGCGCACCCTCCAGAGGGCACTCGCTGTTCAGGGCGGAGTGATTTGGAGTGCAGGATGCCTGCGGAGCCGAGCGTATCCGTGTATTGGTATTGCTGTGTGCACGCAAATCGTGTATTGGTGTTGCTGTGTGCACACTAATCGTTTTAAAAACGTTAATCTGATGATCCGCTGATACGGTCTAATGTAAACATGGGCTTATTGCCCCTGTCCCAACTTTTTTGAGATGTGTTGCTGTCATGAAATTTCAAATGAGCCAATATTTGGCATGAAATTTCAAAATGTCTCACTTTCGACATTTGATATGTTGTCTATGTTCTATTGTGAATACAATATCAGTTTTTGAGATTTGTAAATTATTGCATTCTGTTTTTATTTACAATTTGTACTTTGTCCCAACTTTTTTGGAATCGGGGTTGTACTTATTCTGAGTCAGTTTCTAACATAATCAGCTAGCTAGCTACTTATATACCATGCATAACTTTTTTTTTTTCCTTTCCTGATAGGGTAAGGACTACATTCTGATGGACATTTGAAAAGAGCTTGATTTTACTGGGACATTTAAGCTGTCATGGACATGTCCCTACCATACTTACACTAATTGAGTATACATCTACGTTTATACTGATCATCACCAAGTTGAAGACAAGATACCCTTTTGCAAAAATGATACAACTGTACTGCTATAAAATCTAAAGGGGTTTGCACTTTAGGCAGTGAAACATGACACTGAGGGTTAAATCAGCACACAAGGCTTCAGCTTACACAATGTCTTTAAAAAACAGTGTGTACTGTGCAGGAGAATGGGCTTCCCATGGAGGCAGCAGGAACAGTGTGAGATGTGAAAGGATTAATAGCATGGGAGCCGAGAGAGTGAGTGCAGGGAGAAGAATGATCCCTTCACCAGGAAGTTATTCCTCACTGTCAGAAAGCAACACAACTCCAGGCCGGTTTTGAGCAGATTTGTGCTTCTACTTTATATTGTGTTGTCAGCTAAACATGATCTCATGTGACATGTATGAAAGTAGTTAGAAAAACTTATGAATGTTAAAATTTTACCCACCAATGATGGACTGGAAATGGAAAACAGAGCTCACATGTTCAGTGACTTTGATTAAGGAAGTTTTCAGTGCAGAATGGCTATATCATGACAGCATACCTTGCTAGCTCTATTGTGGGAAGCCATGGCCTAAAGGTTAGAGAAGCAGGTTTGGGAACAAAAGGTTGCTGGGTCAATTCCCTGGACCAGTAGGAATAGCTGAAGTCCGCTTGAGCAAGGGCACCTGCTCCATGGGCTGCCCACTACTGTGGGTATGTCAGGGTCTTGTTGTATGTTGCTCTGGATAAGAGCATCTGCTAAATGTCTGTAATGCAACATAGAACACTAGCTAAGTTGGCAAGCTAGCATGTTTAATAGCCAACCTAATATAATGCAACTAGGGAAGTGGTGGAATTTGTTTGGTGACACAGTTCATAATGCTTTATCATGTCAGTAGCTCACTCATTCATTACACCCTGAAGGGTTTTTTGGTTGTCCTTTTGAGGGAACCTTGTATAGAACCCTAGAGCAGACTGATTCCTAAGAAAAACCCTATTAGGGAGCTAAGAAACCCTTGAGGAACACTTTTTTCAAAGAGATTATTTATTAACTGTTTAAGTGTCTGGCACAAACTTCAAATTGTTCATTATTATTTTCTTCAAAATACCAAGAACCTGTTGTGTTTTTACCTCCATTTGTTTGTCTGTTCCCAACATAAATCAAAAACTAGTGAACAGATTTGGATGAAATTTGGAGGAAAGGTCATCCATGGACCAAGGAAGAATGATTAGATTTTGATGAAATCTAGATATGTACATGGGACCAGGATTGTTTGTTTTCAACATAACTCAAAAAGTAGTGAATGGATTTGGATGAAATTTGGTGGACAGCTTTAGTATCATCCTAGATTCAAGTGATCTAATATTGATAACATGTGGTTTGGTGGAGGTATGCACTCAAATCTGTTGAGTGCCTTTCTTGTCTAATTGTTAGGGGAGGTGGAGGTGTGGAGAGATAAGGATCCACAAGCAGAACACAGACAGTCATCCAATAAAAAAGGTGATTTAATCCAGGGAAAAAGGGCATGGCAAAAAGGTGAACAAATGGGACAAAAACAAATGGCAAAATAGTCCAGGTAAAAAGAGACAAAAACACTTGGCAAAAACACAAGGCAGACAAGGACAAAAACACGAGAGCAAAAAAAAAACATAAACAAGAAGAAAATCCTAAGTGCAAAAGCCATAAACTAGAAAAATAGCTTGATCAAAAACCATGAAATGCAATAAAGGCACAGAAACAGCTGAAATAGCAAAACGAGACATTCTGGCAAAGTCAGGGTCTGAGAACGGCCTTTATATAGACAGGGGTGAAACCTAGGAAGTGAGTTGAAGGTGAGCTGGAATTCCCGTCCCTGATCTGGATCGGCGCAGGCATGGGAGATCCGTAATCTGCGGAGTGGATGTCCGGGGTGGAGCATGACACTAATTATTTTTATAATTTTCAGTGTTAGTTTTAGTCTTTCAGGTATTGTACGGCATCTTCTTTTTCTTTGGAGTTTAACAGCAGTTGGTGTTACTGTCACCTTCTGAAACTAATTCTATTTCATTTTATTTGTGTTGCATTGTTCAGTGTATTTAGTTTTATTTAAAGTGACACAGCTTGATGTATTAAAAATATGAACAGTACCCTGTGGAGCTAGTATAACCCCTAAGTACTTGAATCACAGACTCTACTGCCCGCTGCCTCATGCCTGTGAGGGAGAATGGGCTAGAAAAACACTGCGTGTGAATGTTTATGCTTGAGTATGGAAATGGCCAAAGTTTATCCTCATTATAACATTACAATGAGCAAGCTCACAACAAACATGGCGGAACCAGCGGCCTTCAACACAGAAGCAAGTGCTCGAGAGACTTCAAGCTCACAGGTGTATTTAGATTTGGAATATTTCAATTCTAACCTGTATAAAAGTTGATGTTTATCAAAGTGCAAACTCTTTTTTTCACTCACCTGTCCAGCAGCATCTTGGCAAAGTTGGCATCAGATGCACATTTGTTTTTGCCTTTTCAGCCCTCCATCGGAAAAGCTGGTCAGCAATATTTACTCGTTTTTTCTGCTGTGTTTTTTCCCTCTTTTTTTCTGGTGCATTTTGTCTCTGACAATCTACGATCCATCTATCCATTAACCATAACCACTTATCCTGTGCAGGGTCACAGGCAAGCTGGAGCCTATCGCAGCTGACTATGGGCAAGATGCAGGGTACACCCTGGACAAGTTGCCAGGTTATCGCAGGGTTGACACAGAGACAAACAACCATTCACACTCATATTCACACCTATGGACAATTTAGAGTCACCAATTAGCCTAACCTGCAAGTCTTTGGACTGTGGGGGAAACCAGAGCACCCGGAGGAAACACACACAGACACAGGGAGAACATGCAAACTCCACACAGAAAGGTCCCCGTTGGCCACTGGGCTTGATCCCAGAACCTTTTTGCTGTGAGGTGACAGCACTAATCGCTACACCACCGTGCCACCCGACAATGTCAAATACTTCCTTAAAATTATTGTTTCTTGTCTTGATTTAGGAGTCTTCGTTTGAGCTGGGCGATCCACCATGTTTGCTGTGGCTCGTCCGTCATGACCTCTGACCCACGCATGACCTCATGTGACTTTTCTGAACTGGTTGCTGAGTGGTTTGTAAACAGACTAACACATGGTTAGGATGCCCCACATTAGGAAATTAAATGTATTGGAAAAAGATGATGCATACCAGCTATGGGGAAGGGTATCAGCTCAAACAATTCAGAAAGGGGAGTGGATTAAATGATTCCTGAACCAACACATTGACCTGTGTCACTTTAAATGGGAACCGAAGGCAATTTTTTATTATAAAAATTCTATTGATCTCGTTTTATTAAATATAGGAATGCATTTTTGATAGCTATTTTGTCACTGCTGTGAATTCAAGTACCTGGGGTCAACTGTGCAGGAAAATGGAGGCTGCGATAATGAGGTGAGAAAGAGAGTGCAGGCAAGGTGGAGCAGTTGGAGAAGGATTTTGGGAGTCATTGTGATAGGAAAGTCCCAGCAAAAGTGAAAGATAAGATGTATAAGACAGTAGTGAGACCAGCTGTGATGTATGGATTGGAGACTGTACCCTTAACGAAGAGACAGGAGGCAAAGTTGGAGGTGGCGGAGTTTAGGATGTTAAGGTTTGCAATGGGAGTGACAAGGTTGGACAGGATAAGGAATGAGCACATCAGAGGGACAGCACATGTGGAGAGCTTGGGAATTAGGCTAAGAGAAATGAGACTGAGATGGTATGGACACATCCTGAGAAGAGATGTAGAGCATGTGGGAAGGAGAATGTTGAGGATGGAGTTGCCAGGCAAATGAAAATGAGGAAGGCCAAAGAGGAGATACATGGATGTGGTGAGAGAGGACATGAAAGTGGCAGGTGTGGTAGAGAAGGATGCGGAAGACAGGGAGCAATGGAGACAAAAGATCCGCTGTGGCGGCCCCTAATCGGGAGCAGCCAGAAGAAGAAGAAGAAGATTTTGTCACTGCTGTAGCAAGTTATGAGTGTTTGAAATATGCTATGTAATATATCAGTCCATATGTCAAAGCAATGGTCATAAACAAGATTTGTTGAGACCTGTGCAAGACATTGTAGGACCGAAGTAAAACATACAGCGGAAATCAAAGTGACCAACATCTGCCAACATTCCCTGTCTCCGACATCGCTCACTTGTTCACTACTCCCTACTCCCTATATAGGGAATTACTATATAGAGGACTATATAGTGAGCTCATTGGTAAAATGGGAAAAAAACCTCACTTTTGGACACTAGTCTGTCGCGCTGGTATTTACATCATTACTGTCGCTCAATTAAAATGTGCCAGATCAGTTGGCTGGTGTGTTTTCAAAATAATATATACACACGTGTTTTTGTGATAAATCCATATTATACTGAGCGTATTTCCCACATTAATCAATACAAAGTACCTGCATCTTTCAGTTTTTTTTTAAATCAAGGCCGAATACTTTCTTCTTTGCTGCTGTCTTTTATTAAATCAAATTTGAGACTTTTAATTTGATTTCTTTCAGTGTGACCACAAAAAAGACATGTGCCACCTCTTTCGAATGCTGATGCAATCAAGCCAGAAGTTTTGTTTGTTTTGATAGCAATCAGGCAAGTGTGAAAAGAAGTAGGCAGTAATCGTCATTTAAACTTGATTTTGTGCAATATTTCCTTTGGAAAACAGTTTTCAAAATGGTGGCACTGACACCTGGCTGACACTTCACGTTTCGAAGTCTCGCACACGTCTCGTGAAGATCGAATAGATAAGCGACGCCTGCTGTGGACCAAACGAACTAAATTCAACATGGCTAAAAACCAAATAGGCCGATAAGTGTAATATTTAATTGCAATTAGTTGCCAATATGAGTCACGATAAAAGGTTACTAAAACTGAAAATGTAATTGAATAATGAGTTAAGAAATAAGCAAGTTTAAAAATTACTTCAGTTCTCCTTTAAGTTTTGTTTGTTTTAAAACTTGTTTTTATTTTTAGTTTGGTGAACTAAATTATTTTTGCTGCTTGTTTTAGTTTTAGTCTGAGTTGTCGTTAACTATAATAACCCTGCTATGGACCTACAGTTTCGCGAGCTTGCTGTAACATTAGCGAGGTGTACATTACAGTCAGATTTTGACACTCGTACATACAGTAGTTTATGCATG
Source organism: Neoarius graeffei (assembly GCF_027579695.1). Taxonomy (NCBI): domain Eukaryota; kingdom Metazoa; phylum Chordata; class Actinopteri; order Siluriformes; family Ariidae; genus Neoarius; species Neoarius graeffei. The sequence continues at coordinate 9,264,560 of NC_083590.1, forward strand.
GATTGGTGGAACATCTCTTTTCATGAAGGAATTTTAGGTAATGGATGTAATATGAAGTGTGTTGTAAAAGCAGTGAGTGTTTAGATATTCAAGTTTCACGCTTTACACCCCACAATAGTGGTACACTGATGTTTGCTTTTTGTATATGTGAGCCCCAAATTTGGTTCCAGATGGAATTCTGATCTGCTTCACACTTCCTTTGTTACAGTGTGTTATTACAGCTCCGCCTCTGAGAGAGAGGGATAGAAAGAGAGAGAGAGAGAGAGAGAAAGACAGACGTGTGCTGAAGCTCCTGCCTGCTATTATGATTTTATTTACTCCATAAGCTTGTTATCTCTGTGCTCTACAGGGAGGAGAACACACTGAGTGCATTTCATTACACATGTGTTCACACTTCATTCACCACGGAAAGCAGATCAGAGCCCCGAAAAACCCAGCACACATTCTCCTCATTTACACCTGTTACCTTCTCACTGCACTTAGTGACTCTATCTATCTATCTATCTATCTATCTATCTATCTATCTATCTATCTATCTATCTATCTATCTATCTATCTATCTATCTATCTATCTATCTATCTATCTATCTATCTATCTATCTATCTATCTGTCTGAACATCACACCCATACATGGTTCTTCTCCAAACTGTTACCACAAACCTGGAAGCACACAACTGGACAGAGTATCTTTGTATGCTGTAGAATTTTACTCTCCCTTCACAGGAACTGAGACCGAAAACCTGCTCCAGCATGATGATGCCTCTGTGTTCAATGCAAGCTCCATGAAGATGTGTCTTTTTTTTTTCCTTTTACTTTTCTTCCTTTTACTTTTTACTTCTTCTTTTGTTTTCCTGTTTCTTTCTTATTTACAAAACATTTCTCAATAATTAGAATTATTTCATCATTAAATGCAGTCACTGTGTGTGTGTGTGCGTGTGTGTGTGTGCGTGTGTGCGCGTGTGTGCGCGTGTGTGATGGCAAACAGATTCCATCCTCTTCTTCCTTCATGTTGAGGTCACAAGGTTATCCAGCACTGAGCCTCAATACGGCGTTAAACACATGCTGGTGGTTGTTCACACATTACACACACACACACACACACACACACACACAGATATTCACACAAACAGTAGCTACGCTGACACATGCAAATGAACAGAAGGGAGCTACAAATTCTTACACACAACAGTACATACAAGCATCGCATTAATCTCTCTCTCTCTCTCTCTCTCTCTCTCTCTCTCTCTCTCTCACACACACGCGCACACACACACACATTTAAAAATATCTCTTGCCATATGTGCACTGCACATGATATTCATAATCTGAGCATAAACATAGCGTCTGCAGTGTGTGTGTGTGTGAGAGAGAGAGAGAGAGAGAGAATTAATGACATAACTGATGTGTGTATGTGCTGCTATATATAAACCCCTCACATATGCCTGTGTGCTCACACATCAGCCCACACACCCTCACACATTCATACTGTGGAAGAAGAATTTATACAGTATTCCTCCAAAGCAGCCAGAGGATGCACGCACACACACACACACACACACACACACACACACACACACACACACACACACCTAAAATAAATAAATTATGTATTGGCACATGGACTCACTATATGGCTTACTGGCAAGTAAAGAAATTACATTTATTCGTAATACTAATAATAAGAAGATGAAATAAAGGGATCGTTTGGGACCAACTCTGGGGACTTGTTGGGACTAAACACAAGGAAGTGGCGGGACCAAATCTGGGGACTTGTTGGGACTAAACACAAGGAAGTGATGGGATCAAATCTGGGGACTTGTCGGGACTAAATACAAGGAAGTGATGGGATCAAATCTGGGGACTTGTCGGGACTAAATACAAGGAAGTGATGGGATCAAATCTGGGGACTTGTCATGACTAAACACAAGGAAGTGGTGGGATCAAATCTGGGGACTTGTCAGGACTAAACATAAGGAAGTGGTGGGATCAAATCTGGGGACTCATCGGGACTAAACACAAGGAAGTGGTGGGATCAAATCTGGGGACTCGTCGGTACTAAACACAAGGAAGTGGTGGGATCAAATCTGGGGACTCATCGGGACTAAACACAAGGAAGTGGTGGGATCAAATCTGGGGACTCGTCGGGACTAAACACAAGGAAGTGGTGGGATCAAATCTGGGGACTTGTCGGGACTAAACACAAGGAAGTGGTGGGATCAAATCTGGGGACTCATCAGGACTAAACACAAGGAAGTGGTGGGATCAAATCTGGGGACTTGTCGGAACTAAACACAAGGAAGTGATGGGATCAAATCTGGGGTCTTGTCAGGACTAAATGAAAGGAAAGTGGTGGGACCAAATCTGGGGACTTTTTGCAAACTTGAGGATTGTTGGAATTAAACATGTAGACTTGTTTAGACTATCATTACCTTCAGACCAGACACTTCTTGGGACTCACTGAGAGGAAACACCCCCTAGGGATCTCCCCTGAGAACTACACACCTTCAGGGGTTATTTCTGTTTTAATTTGCACCACCAGTAGGAATGCTGCAGTGATGTAATGCCTAGGTCCGGACGTACGATATTTTGGCCGTGCGATTTTTGGAGTTTCCCAAATCTCTGAGGTTTTTTTTTTCTTCGTGGAGAAAGACGCACGTTGGCCATAAGTTTGTCTTGCAACCTGAAAAAAACCATAAGCGCCCAAAGAGTTTGTTTGGCATGACAAAGAACATCTGCGGCCAGTCTGTGGCCAGTCTACGGCTCAAAAATCAGCACGTCACACGCATGCCCTCCGTGCGTTTCTTGTGTTTTTTGCACGTAGATCAGCCGTAGGAGCACATATGGCTGGTTGTGACCTAGGCTTAAGCCAACTGATGGTTGCTATAGTGACATCACTAGTTTGTTGTTTGCTTTCATGTGAATATGCATCTTGTCCACCAATATTCTTGTGTCACTGTGAAAACAGCAAACTACAACATTAGGATTTAAACTTGCCCACTTTCTTGTGTGATGTTTCGCTCACATGTTTCTATAGAAACAGATCGTTCCACTGTGCTGAAGAATGGGGGGAGACCAAGGGTTCTGTGCTGACAGTAAATTCTTTACTTTGCATTAGAAAAAGTGAAATTGGGGTGGAAAATATTTGGTGTTTGCTTAACATATGTTACATGTTGTGTTACATCCAGGGTGGAATATTATTCTTTAAAAAATACCCCATGGATGAGCACATTTAACTTAATTAAGATTTTTATATTTCGCTTTGACGCATCAAAGTCAAAATTGTGTTATATTTCCTCTATTGCATATATGCTCAATGAAGACTGAACCTCAATGTCAGTCTATTTGTCTGTTTTTAGCTCAGGCCGGATGAGCTTATGTGATCAGGCATCATCCATCTGTCATCTGTCCGTTGTCTGCCATCGTCCGTCCATAATTTACAAAAAATTGCTACTCCTCCTACAGGATTGATTGTATTTCGATCAAACTCACATACAGTGCTCCCCAGGTGGGTGTGCATGAAAGTTGTCAAGATGGTGGCACCACCTGTCATATTTACAATTTTATGGGCGTCTGAAATTTTTGGGTGACTCGTCACATTAAACGCTACTCTTCGTAAACTGCTAGGATGTTTTCACTGAAACTCACCCAGGAGACTCTAAAAACATTATTCCAAAAAGAATTGTCCACCAGGTGGTGCCACCTACCATGGATGCAGCTACACAGGGGTCATATGCAATTTCACAAAAATCACTACTCCTCCTACAAGACTGATCAGATTTCAAACTCACACACAACAACAGTGGCTGGTATTAGCTACAGCTTCACTGAGGCATTTTTTTTCCCCTTGTGCTAATGTTAAGAGCTGTTCTTTACATGGCTAATGTTTACACTGATTTTTAAAAGTGGCGGTGCTGCATTGGCTTGTGTTTGACCAGTCAGCATACATTTACACCACTCATCATTCCTCTTGTGCTGGGACAGAACCTACCCTGAAGTAGGAGCTACAAAAGTCTCTCAAAATGGCATTCTAAGGACTACAATTGTCCTCAGGTCCTGCAGTATGGACACACACAAAAAAGGGGGAACTTCCTGCAATGGTTCCAAGAACTATGGAAAGGTTCCTCAGGTCTGAAAGCAGCTATTCTATGGAGACTTGGTGGACCCAAACATGGGGACTTGTTGGAGCCTTATACGGGGGTTTGGGGACAAACAATAGTTTCCTTTTGATATCCAAGTGGTTTGTAATTCCTTTTATCCATGTAGCCTAATTGAACTTCCAAGCTAACAAAATAAAATTTGTGGGTATTTCAGAAATGTGCTGTTTATTGTTCTTACTGCTTTGGAGGTATTGTTTGTTTACAGGAGCCTTCATAGTTAGATATTGACTCTTTGCTTTAAGACACTGGCAAGGATCACAGCACAGGCAGCAAGGAAAGGTGAGGTGAGGTGACTGGATGTAAAATTTATTTAGTCAAATTAAAAAAAAGCATTTCTATGGTAACGACTTTCAAGCCAATTTGATTCTACACAATGAATCTGATTGTTAGAGATCAGACCATTCCACCTGAAAGGGTTTTATGATGTTGAGCTTATCGATGTTGTAGTTTTCAGTTTTCAGTCTTGGAAAAGCATAAATTAGCCTGTTAGCTATGGGCAAGTCAATAATCCTGCAGGTAACACACACTGATTTAGTAAGATTTATTGATTGATTGATTGATTTATTGATTGATTGTAAACCCTCCAACACCACGCCTCTTTCTATCTTAAAGGACAATAAGGATTTTAATACCAAAAATATTTATCAAATATAAAGCCACTCCTAAGAGGGAGAGGGAAAGAAAGAGGAGGAAAGGGGGAAAAAATGGCAAACTTTACACACACTCATACATCTCAGTTGTACTGAAACAAAACATAGTTGGTATAACTATGTGAATTCTGAAAAATTACATATCCAACATAATCAGTAAGCATCATTCGTGTTATGGTTGTAGAGTAGAGTAGAGTAGAGTAACTTTATTGATCCCTAGAGGGAAATTAAAGTGTCAAGTAGCTTATACAAAAATACAAAAAACATATTAAGATACAGAGAGGGAAGAAATTACACTAGATCAACATTACACTAAATTACACTAAATCAACACTAAATTACTCTAATTCAACAAAGAGCAAAAACTTCTAGTATGGTTGTATAGTGTGTGTGTGTGTGTGTGTGTTTACATCACACTATACACTGTTTTGTACAGTGTGTGTGCAAGTGTGTGCATTGTCATGTGTTACAAGTTATAACATTGCTATTTCAGATCCAGAATCATAGAAATATATGTGCTCAACCCAACTACAGTGCGAAATCATTCCGTTATAACTTTCCCCAGTTCGCCTAATGTGTGCGTGAGTTTTTCCCCCTTGTGACAACGCTATGCAGCCCAGCCTCAGTGGACTTCAATGGCATTTGGGAGCTATGCGCTTTCAATATCAAAATGCAAGACGATTATTGGACAAATACTGCGAAAACGCCCGGCCCACGGACTCCCAGCCTCAGTGGACTTCAATGGCATTTGGGAGCTATGCACTTTTCAATATCAAAATGCAAGACGGTTATTGGACAAATACTGTGAAAACACCCGCCCACAGACTCCCACGGACTCCCAGCCTCACAGTGGGAGGGACATGGCAGTTTCCGCGAGGAGACTGGTGATTGGTGAAAGTGGCCGGAAATTTTCTTTGATTGACAGCTCGTTTCAAATATAGACAGGCAGCGGTGAATCTCAGTTCAGTCCCATGTGGATTTGCAAGTGGTGTGGTGTATTGTAAGAGATCAGCTTACATTTTGATTTCATTCATTACATACGGTTTCTACCAGCTTTTTTAGTTTGTATATATTTTCATTGTAAATAAAGTGTAAATATAGTGTTGTCAAGTTTGCTATCTTAGTTCCAGAAATTTTGTTTATTTGAGTGACTGAACTTGAACTTGAGGGGGTTAGTCAGCTAGCAAGAAAGCTGCGCATGGATGTTAAGCATTGCTGATTTAATTTTGGCCAGTCTTCCTTTCAAGGAAAAAATTAAAATTAAAGAGCAGGGTAGACCAACGCCTCAAATTGACTTGGTGAAAAAGGTAGGGAATAATACTCGTTCCTTTCAGCTCTCCTGGTACGAGAAAGTGAATTGGCTAACAGCAAGTGACCCACATCAACAACAGTAAATAGGCTACTTTAGTAATATGTCATGGATGGACCAAAAATATAGAATCTATTTAAAATGTTTATGCTGAGTATAGTATATTGGAATATATATTTTTCTGGATATGAATTAAACACAGCTACAATTTGGAAAACATTTTTAAACAAAAACACAGCTGAGAACATTTCACACTACAGACCTGGATTAAAAGTGAAGGGTTATCAAAATTGTCAGTAAAACATTTCTCAGTCAAAATAAGTAAAATATAGGGAAAGTGTCACTGAAGGAAATGTGTGGCACCCAGCTCTATGTTTGGCTCCCCAAGGTCAGTGCTTGTGCCTATTCCAGAACACTCTGCTGTTACTGCTTAGGTTCCTGACAAAGAGCTGCTTTCAATAATGATCAATTTTTAAACAACATGCCACATGCCACAATTTTAAAATATAAAATGTTAAAATATACCCCCCCCCCAACACCACCATCATGTATATTGGACAGTAGGCTAATGGGCCAAAAGAACCTGTTATTTCACAGTTTGTGACCCTGCCAACAATCAGCCAGATCAGAGGCAAGAGTATGGGCAAAATTGATGTGTTTTTTCTTTTTTCTTTTAAAATCTGGAAATATCGTAATCGACCAGCCTCCCCTGTTTGAAAGACTACTGGAATGCATCCATGCCAGTGTGTGTCTTCTGACTGTGTGGAGTGTTTGAACATTCAGGCCTCTCTGTGGGAGGAATGGCATGACCCGTAGCTGCTTTGACACTGATCCATCCTGCCAATGTGTGGGTGGGTTCACTCTGTCTGTGTGTGTGTGTGTGTGTGTGTGTGTGTGTGTGTGTGTGTGTGTGTGTGTGTGTGTGTGTGTGTGTGAGACAGCCATTAAACAAGACCTTGTCACTTCACAGCCTGCTCTAATAGATATGTCACTTATTAAACATGAATAATTATCCACCTACAGGGAGAGAGACAGACAGACAGACAGACACAGGGAGAGAGAAACAAACAGACAGACAGAGAGAGACATAGAGAGAGACAGACAAACAGATAGAGACAAACAGGTAGAGAGAGACATAGAGACAGGCAGACAGAGGAAGAGAGAGAGAGAGAAACTAAGCAGTGGATCTGACATGTCTATGGAGGAAGAAGTCAGATATGGTCTGTAGCTAAAACTGAGACAGATCCATTAAAATGTATAGAGACGGTCTACAGACTGTCACTGAGTCAGACTCATCTTCTTCTTTCAGCTGCTTCCGTTCGGGGTCTCCACAGTGCATCATCACAATCTGCATATTTGATTTGGTATAGGTTTTACACCGGGCGCCCTTCCTGACAGAACCCTCCCCAATCTAGCCGGGTTTGGGACCAGCACTAAGTATGCACTGGCTTGTGCAACCCCAGTGGCTGGGTATTTAACCTAATCTGCATGTCTTTGGACTGTGGGGGAAACTGGAGCACCCAGAGGAAACACACACAGACACAGGGAGAGCATAGAAACTCCACACAGAAAGACCCCTTTCGGCCGTGAGGTTTGAACCCAGAACCTCCTTCCTATGAGACAACAGTAATAACCACTGTGTCACTCAATGAGTCAGACTTGTCTTATTACCATCAAAACACAGGTACAGGGGTCTGTTAAAGGAACAAATATAATGTGAGTGATAGCAGGAAATAAGTTGTATTTGTGGACATTTCACAACATTAAATGTAACTATAAATGAATAAAAAGCACATCATTCATGTACATGTAAGTAAAAAAGTACTGCATTTGTAAATGTCTGTGGTAGAAGAGAAATGAAACACTTGTGGACGTGCTGTTATGGGAAACTATAGCAGTCACTTATTGTTTTCCTCCAATGGCATGATACGGAGGGTGCGATTCCTGCTTTAATCACTGATACTGACACACAATGTCAAATTCACAGCTTACAGATAGTTCTTCCTCTGAAATGAGTGCAAATATATAAAAACTCCTCTCTCTCACACACACACACACACACACACACTAAACTGAACCTCATGTTCTATTGTAACGTGCTACAGAGCTGCAGAATGATTATGAAACACTTCACACCCTCACATGTGTGCTAAAAACATTCCCAGGGGACTTTTTGCAGCACTGGGTCATGTTTAAAGCTCTGGGGTGTGTTTATTTCTCTCCAGGGTGTTTGTGGGTGTGAGATTCACTCATATACACTGAGGAACATTGGAGTTGTGTGCAGAAGGTATCAGGGTTCTGTGTCATGCTGCAGAGGGGCAGGGTTTTCTTTTGGGGGCAGGTTTCAGTGGGGCAGGTAGATGGAGGGATGGAGGGGTCAAATGAGGATACAGGCTGATGTGGAAGGATGGAGGATGGATCTTTGTTATAGTGGAGCCATCTAGTGGGAGAAAATGTAACTGCAGCATTGATATTGAGACTGAAAGTGAGCGAGAGATTGTGTGAGTCAGAGTCATTAGTCCTGGGCCTGATGTTAAACTGCATCCGATTGAGGACATCAGTGTCTGATGGTGGTCTGTGGCAGATTAATTTATTGGGGTCAATGGTAGAGTGCCACCTTGGTGGCATGCGGAGGAACCAAAAGAAGAAGAAGACTTTATTTGTCACATGCACACTCAAGCACAATAAAATTTGTCCTCTGTATTTAACCCATCTGAAGCAGTGAACACACCCATGTACACACACAAGTGAGCAATGAGCACACACGCATACCCAGAGCAGTGGGAAGCTATGCTACAGCATCCAGGGAGCAGCTGGGGGTTAGGTGCCTTGCTCAAGGGCACTTCAGCCCAAGGCCACGCCATGTTAACCTAACCAGGCATCTTTGAACTGTAGGGAAAACTGGAGCACCTGGAGGAAACCCACACAGACAACATGCAAACTCCACACAGATAGGACCCCATTGGCTGCTAGGCTCAAGCCCAGAACCTTCTTGCTGTGAGGCAACAGTGCTAACCACTACACCACTGTGCCACCCAAATACTGGCAAACAGATGGCACCACCAGACTTGTTGTCAGTGCGGGACAACTTCCATATCCATCAAGTCCGTTGCACTTCTGTGCACCACTGGAGTCTGGGTTTGGAAGTCCAGAGAGGCCATCACTGGGGGCACTACACTGTCCATCTTATTTTTGTGCAAGGCATGTTTTTTGGAAGGCATGGAAAGTCCTGTGCTGATGGAGTGTATGTGACGGCAGCAGGCTTGAGGATCTGGGAACTGCTAGCAGGAGCTCTGCACACAGTTGGCTCATACTAGATGGTTGCTACCTTGTTGAATCTTGGGCAACAACAGGGTTGAGGCAGCTGTGTGAGTGTCCAGAGAACCCTCTTTAGGGACAGCACTGCCCACCCCAGAAGGGAAAGCCCCTAGAATTTGAGAGAAGAATCCATCCAGCTGCCAAAACCTTTGATCCTTTGCAGAAAAGACATCAAAATAGAAACCAAGATCAAAGTATATAATGTAGTTGTTCTTTCATTGCTGCTCTATTCAACAGAAATTATGACATTATACCGCAGGCATTTCAAGAGGATACAACTTCAGCACTTGTGAGAAATACTGTGCAACAAGTGGGAAGAGAAGGTACCAGATGTGGAGGTGCGCAAATGTACCAGGACAGTCACTGCAGAATCCCTTGTCAGAGCTTCTCAGCTGCAATGGACTGGCCATGTCACAACAATGCCACATGATCGTTTGCCAAAAGCTGTTTTCCGTGGAGAGTTGCGTGATGGAAAGAGGAAGCAGGGCGGACAGAAACTGGGTTATTTGAAGCAATCAATGTCAACCCTTGTGAGAATGATGGTCTAGAGTAAAATAAGTGGTGCTGTATTGTGAGAAAGTTCATCCCAGCAGTTGAAGAAAAAGGAAGGCTTGAGTATATTAACACTCACGACCGCAGATATTCCATTCTATGTCAGACCCGACAGCACACAGATGCGACCGATGTGAACGGCACGGTCAATCCAATGCAGCACACAAATGTGTTTGTCCAAAATAAACTTCCATAAACACGGTCAACATCGAAAACGATGGACTGCTGAAGAAGGAGTCAGAGTCCTGACACTGACCCAGTGCTCACTCATTGATAAACTATCACGTCTTTACACTCTCCAGGAAAATCTGTTCTTTAGTTTAACCTGTTAGCATCATCTGGATCAATCATGATAAAGACAAAAATGAAAACAATGACTGGAACTGCCTGTAAGCATTTTTAAAATTTGTAATGACATCATCACATACAGCACAGGGCCAAATTCTTACCTCGAACCCCACCTTCCTTTCACTTCCACTGTCTTTCTATCTGTCTATTTTCTTTTTTCCCTTCTTTTCTCATTCTCTCAGTTAATTTCTTTTATTATCATGTTTTCTTTCCTCTTACCATGAGCTGGCTGAGTGGTTAGTGTGTCTGCCTCTTGATCGGTAGATTGCGTGTTCTACTTGTGGTTTGGTCATACCAAAGACCATCATTAAAATGGTAACTACTGCTATCTGACAAGACATGCTGCAATAAAGATGTGAGTAGGGAGTCAAACTCTCGTGGTTACCAGAGGACCCCCCCCCCCACTGTAACCCTTGCCGAGGGCTACAGAAGCGGAGATTGGCGCCATCCAATGCGCCTTAAGGGCCTGGTTAGTACTGGGATGGGAGACTGCCTGGGAAGACCAGGTCCTGACATGGGAGGGACTTTGACTTTCTTTCCTCTTGGGTGTATATATTATTTCATCTCTTCTCCCTTTCTTTTTTACTAATCAACCAATTAATTAATCAATTAATTACTTAGATTTTTAGTTTGTGTTTTAGTGTACCAATTTAACATGATCTCTCTCTCTTCTCATCTCTCTTTCTTGTCCTCCCTTCTTTTTTTCATTCAACATCTCTGTTACTTATTTTGTTCATTCTGTGTTCCCCTTTCTCTTACTTTTGTGTATTTCTTTCTTTCTTTTTTCATGATTTTCTCTCTCTTTTCCTTATATCTGTCTTTCAATGTGTTTTGTTCTAATCCCCCATTAGTGTCATGCTTTACCACACTTTTACACATATATTGTGTTCTTTCTTTCTTTCTTTCTTTCTTTCTTTCTTTGTGTGTGATTAGACAGATGTGGTTTCTACTTGAGATTGAGCTCCCACTTCCTGCTGCAGTCAGTAGGTGGCAGTGTTAGCCTTTGCTTCAGTGTGTGTGTGTGTGTGTGTGTGTGTGAGAGAGAGAGAGAGAGAGAGAGAGAGACTTGAAGGTGCTTGTTGCAGCTTGGAGTGCACTACTGAAGTGTTCAGCGCATTGTGTAGAGCAGAAGTGCAGCGTCGCTCCATTATTCTCCAATTACCTGCATTAGAAGCTCCGGTCCCTCAAGAGCCGAGCATTGTGGGTAATTTCATCAGGGGAAACAGATCAGGAAATAAACACTGCTTTTGGGAACTGGAATACACAAGGATATGGATCAGATGGTGGATACAGTGTGTGTGTGTGTGTGTGTGTGTCCCTCCTTAATGCTTCATGGTTCATTTTCTATTTTTCACAAAACTGAAAGTCAGCAGGCGGTTTAGTTTGCCATCAACACTACTGGCAGGAAAATAATTGAGAGAGAGAGAGAGAGAGAGAGAGAGAATCTGAACAGATGTGGGTCTTTAACACAGGAATATATTATTGTATATTCTCTCTCTCTCTCTCTCTCTCTCTCTCTCTCTCTCTCTCTCTTCAACATGGTTTTATTCCCATCACTGGGCCTCATTTATCAAGCTGTTTATGAACAGGTTTATTCCTAAATTGTTTGTAGGAGCATTTACAGAAGAAATTTAGTTTTCATGAAAATCCTGTAAATTTGGAAACATGTACTTGTGCTCCTGAGTGTGTGTAAGTTTACACATAAGATGACTAACATACACCTCCACATCAAATCATATAATCTGTACTTTTATATGTGGAATATACAGTGGAGTTTAACCTGCTAATTTTTATTGCATTTACAGCATTTAGTTGACTCCCTTATCCAGAGCGACTTATAGAAGAGCTTTAGAGTCTCAATCAAAAACACATCCACATGCTAGTTCACCAGCTCACTAGTTCAGGGACTAGGAGGAACATCCAGAACATTCTGTGAAAACCAGTCTTTTATATTATTGGCATTATAAAATAAAAATAAAAAAAGAAGAAAATGATCCAACCCAGATAGCATTACAGTCCGCGGCTGATGTTCTAAGGTCCACATTGGCTTTGTCTGACAGGCCAACCCTTTCCCCGGGTCAGCGTTGGATGTGAGCAGAATGATACACACAGTGATAGGTTTATACACCCGCGGGGTGGGACCGCGCAGGGACGTTCTTCAACAGTTTCGACAGACACCAACAATTTCTTCAATAGTTTCAACAGACACACGATTTTAGTGATCCGTGCCGGACCTGGCCCACATCCGTTCCAGATCCAAAAATTGTATCTGTGCCGGATATGGGGCAGAAAGTAAAAGTTATGTGGGACGGATCTGTTTGCTGTATTCAGACTGGACTTTGGGGTACTTCCGGCTCAGATCAAATTGCTATCTGGGAACACACACCCATAAATTAAACTTTTGTAAATCCGGTGGAAAATGCTTCTTCGGTTTGACTTATGGACATATTTACACACAAAGATTGATAAAGCGTGTTTACTCCAATATCACAGAATTATTAGCTCATCCCGTCAACAGGTGATGAGTTTATGCCATCATGTGTTGACTGTCATCTGTCTAGCATCGTCCACATTTCACAAAAATCACTTCTTCTCTCTCTGTAAGCAGGCCAGTTTAGCACCTGGACTCTTTTACTACAGATACATGGAGTTTTAATATTCACTGATTTTGATTCTTTCTGGCATGAAGGTAGGGGTACCTAGGGTGCATATAACTGCTACTCAGATTTGCTTCATTACAATTATTAATGAAGTTATGGACTAATTAAGCCTTAATGAGCAGATCAACAAAAATCACTTCTTCTTGGTCAATTCCTCACCATTTTGGATTCTTTCTGGCAAATAGGTTGGTATTCCTAGGCTGGATATCACTTCTATATATAGTTTTATATAGTGTATATATAAAGCTTGCAACATTTATTGTGCAAGGTGGCCCACATTAGATCGTTCCTTCTGGACTAGACAAGGCTGGAGCGAGCTAAGCTGTCATTGACTGTCTCGTTATTAGTACAATATGAGAAATGATAAGAAAAGATAAATTAAATGTGTTGGAAAACTTCAGGCTGTTACAAAGCACTGACTCTGGAGACTCCTTCCACAAATGATAAATAAAGATCTTCTTACAGAAAACTTCACCATATCGTTGGTGATGATTCCATGTTTTTAATCTGTTTATGTGGAGCGTCTGCTGTACTGTACAAGCTCCCTGGAAACAAGCTGTTACTATAGAAACCATAATGTTTTACAAAGATTGCATTAATATACACTAAACCTGTAATGTGCAGGTTCTTGGTTCTCTCTTTCTCATTCATTCTCACTCTTGAACTCGGTTTTTGTTAGTCTGTGATCATCTTCATTTCTGGCTAAAGTGTTATCAGTTTGATTTAACATGAGTTATATCATTGGATTTTGTTATGTTTACTGTATATTAATGAAATTGTAAGAAAAGGTATGAACACTAAGCCACACCTACACCACACCCCACCCCACCCCATGATATTAATGAGCTGGTAAATGTGAGTCAGTTTCTCTGTCTGTCTTTCCTGAAGGTTAGATGTTCTCTGTCAAATGTTTCACTCCACCCAGGATGGAACGGCTGTGTAATGATGGTGTGTGTAAATCCTTCAGGGTTTGAGTTAGATAGTGAAATGCAGTACTGATCAGAGAGTCTGTGTGTGTGTGTGTGTGTGTGTTGTAGTCAGCCGCTCAGGCCGTATATGTGATGGGGTTTGCATTGATCTCTCTGCGGTCGTCTCTCCTCCATACTGAGCCGCACCAGTCCTCTCTTCCTCCTCCGCTCTGTCTCTCTTTCCTCCACACATCATCCTTCATCCCCCTTTCTCTCTCTCCCCCTCTCTCTCTCTCTCTTATCCTCAGTCTGTCACTCTTCATCCAACTGAAGAACAGGAGGAAGACAGGATGAACTTTTCCTCCTATCACACAGCCACGGCTCCTGTAGCACTGACCAGGCCACACAAACCCACTGAATAATGAGAGAGAGCAAGAGGGCAGGAGAAGGAGAGAGGGAACGAGGGAGTGCTGGAAGAGAGAAATAATTGGGGTCAAAGGTCATATAGTCACTAAATTCTCCCTCTTTGATCACTCTTTTAAGTTTTCTTTTTTTTTCTCTTGCCAAATAATCACAACATGCAACTTGTATGTACCAGAGAGATTGGCAGATGGGGTTTGGCCATTTTCTGTTGTTTATGTGTTTATGAATGTTCTGTGGATCAGAAAGCTGACCTGGGTCCAGATGCACGCATATGGTTCCCACATCCTATTCTCCGGAAATTCTGCATCATGGCCAAACATCACAGTGTTCAGACATCTGTATTAAACCCTTCATGAGCTGGTTCTACTTGGGCTGATCTGGGTGCAGGTGTTTTTTTTTTTTTTTATTATTAGCTCATCCGGCTGACAGGCCATGAATTTATCCCATCATGTGTTGTCCGTCGTCTGTCCGTCGTCATCCACATTTCACGAAAATCGCTTTTTCTCTTTCAATTCTTCACTGATTTTGATTCTTTCTGGCATGAAGGTAGGGGTACCTAAGGTGCATATAATGTCTACCTATATTTGCTTAATTACAATTACTAATGAAGTCATGGACTAATTAAGCCTTGATGAGCACTTCAACAAAAATCACTTCTTCTCGGCCAATTCCTCGCCGTTTTGGATTCTTTCTGGTAAATAGGTCAGTATTCCTAGGGCGGATATCACTTCTATATATAGCTTGTGTATAGTGTATATATCTTCCAACATTTATTGTGCAAGGTGACCCACTTTAGATTGTTCTTTCTGGACGAGACGGGGCCAGAGTGAGCTACACCATCATTGACGGTCTTGTTATTCTTTCCATGTTTCAAGCTACACTGGGTCTGATCTGGATGCTCAAATTGATTAGATAAGATTGTTGGCTTTAGTTGTGCTGTTGAAGGACTTATTGGGAATTCTGGATTTGGTTGGACTGGTTTTGCTGTTCTGGTTTTGCTTCATCTTATTTGGGTGATTTATAGAACTTATTGGGCTCATACATCATCTTGGGTTGTTCTGGGTCTAAGTTTTTTTTGTTGTTGTTCTGGTTTGGCTGTTTGAGTCCTTATTTGACTGTCCTGTATCTGGTTAAGATGTTATGATTTGGTTTGCCTGTTCCAGATCTTATTATACTTCCAATTTATCTCTTCTGCCCTGCTCTTAAGCTGGTTTGATGATTCTTGATGAGATAAGATGTTTGGCTTTGGTTGGATTTACTGACTTTGGTAAAGCTATTTTCCTGTTTAGGCTGATTAAGATGACTTTCTCTGGAAGTTTCTGGGCTGTTCAGGAACTTGTGGGACTCTTTAGATGTTGTCTTTTAGTTTTAGTTTCAGTTCAGCTATTCTGTATCTGCTTGTAATATTCTGGTTGCATTTCCCTGTTCCAGCCTTTATTGTCCTGTTCTGATTGGTCTCTTCTGGTCTGTACTTAGACTTGTTTGACTCTTCTTGTCAAGATTGGACTTTTAGATTCAGGTCATTTGTTCTGAAACTTGCTGAGCTGTTCTATATCAATCAGACTTCTGAGTCTGATTGGCCTTTATGTGCCATTTGAGCTTTGGATATCACATTTGGTTGTTAAAAAGGATAAACCAACATGAAGACCAGAGAGTTGTCTATGGGAGAAAATCAAGTCATTTTAAAGCTGAAAAAAGAGGGAAAATCAAAAAATGATTTAAAAAAAGAAAAATGAAAGAAAGCACTGGTATATTAATAACCGACATTAAACAGGTCAGGAAAGGAAAACAACAGCAGCTGATGAAGGAAACATTGTGGGAGCTGTGAAGAAAAAAAAGTCAGTTACATTAACAACCTCCAGAGATTGGGGTGAAGGTATCACAATGTAGCATTCAAACTTCAAGAACAGAAATATAGAGGCTATACTACAAGATACAAATCAGCCATAAGAATCAGAAGGGCTGATTGAAATTCACAAAGAAATATAGAGATGAGCCACAAAAGTCCTGGAACCAAGATGAACCTCTACCAAAGTGATGGAAAGGCTAAATTGTGGAGAAAGAAAGGATCTGCTCATGATCCAAAACATATGAGCTCATCAGTCAAGCATGGTGGAGGTAGTGTCATGGCTTGAGCTTGAATGGCTGTTTCTGGAGAAAACTCGCTCATCTTTATTGATGATATAACTCATAATGGTAGCAGCAGAATGAATTCAGTAGTCTACAGAAACATTCTGTCTGCCAATTTACAGAGAAAAACATCCAATCTAATTGGGAGGAACTTAATTAAGTAGAAAGACAATGACCTAACCTTAACCTCCTATTGACTACTTTCACATTACCCATAATGCTTTGCACCTTGGGGGGTAACCAAAATATAAACAAACTAAAACAACATGGCGTCACACACTGTCAGTAATCTTTCAAATTTAAATCTCCCTAAAACCTTCAAAGAAGTGTCAAAACTAACTTAACCAAACCTTAAAAAATCTGCAAAGCCTTTTCTGTGGACTTCAAGAAATCAATCGGTAAAAAAAGTGCTTGTAAATATCATATCGAACACTTTGAACATCTCTACTTCGGATGACAGTCAGCAGCCTTCTTCGTCTGTCAACACACGTGTTCCAAAAATTACTGACCTCCAGAAGGTAAAAGATTGGCAGAAGCACTTTGAAAGATTGACACTGATCATAGAAGAATCCACAGTGAAATCATTTTTGCTGGTTACAGCAAGAAAGCCGTAAGAAAATACAAGACGCTGCATGCACGGGAACACAAGCACGAAATTCACTCAGTCAAGTAAGGAATGTAAACACAGCAGAACTGTCAGATTTATTTTTTTAGTTGAAGTTGATTTTGATTTCCTTCACTCTGATTTGCGCTCATATGCTACCAGATTATGACAATCTTTGGGCTGTTAGAGGAAGCTGTTAGGACTATAGGGTCAAATACTGCATTTGATCTCCCAACATAAACACTAAAAGGGGAAGGACATTTGAATTTACTGACACTGCATCGTTTGCGCTTTATTGAAGGATCAACTCCCAAAACAAAGTTGTCTCATGACTTGGATCATCAGACTTTACTCCACCACTAAAGCGTGCAGAACACAGTCGTGTGTTGTCTGTCGGTGTAAAATTTTAATGCTGAATTCTGTCTAACCATGCTTTTTGATGCTTAGCCTCTTTAGGTATTCTAGAAAACTTAAAATCAGGAAAAGTCACTTTTCCCCATGTGAATTCCAAGAAATGACTGCGATGATCTGACTTAGTAAACTAATATAGCACCTGGTTACCCCCCAAGGGGCAAAGCATTATAGGTATGTGAAATAGACCCAACTGAGCAGCATTTCACCTCCTGAAGAGGAGACTGAAGAATACCCCCCCCCCCCCCCCCAAACAAACAAGAACTAAAAGATGCTCGTGTACAAGCCTGGGGAAACATCACAAAAGAAGAATGCAACAGTTTGGTGATGTCAGCGGGTCCCTGATTCAGTGCAGTTCTTGGAACCAAATATTAAGTGATATGGCCCTTTTCCACTACCCTTTTTCAGCTCGCTTCAGCTCACTTCAGCCCGACACGGCTCGCGTTTCGACTACCAAAAACCAGCACGACTCAGCTCGCTTCAGCCCTGCTTAGCCCCTAAAACTTGCACGGTTTTGGAGTGGGGCTGAAGCGAGCCAAGCCGTGCCGAGTGAGGCTGGGGGCGTGAGCAGACACTCCCCTGTGCACTGATTGGTGAGGAGGAGTGTCCTCACATGCCCACACACGCCCCGCGAGCGCGCTGGGATCTGTAAACACCGCAAACCCGGAAGAAGAAGAATTACGAATTACGAGAATTTCTGAAGCCTTATGCGCCTTGCCTCATCTATACGCTCTTGCCAGTATCTGTCCGCGTTGTCGGTGACAACAAGCCACAGCACCAAGACCAGCAACACTAACGACTCCATGTCCTCCATGTTTATTGTTTACTATCCGGGTCGTGAGACTACCGCTTAAAAGATCACTGAATCAGTGACATACAGAGCATCGTGGACGAGTTCGCGGAGCGCAAGGCTCGTCGTATGCCCTTCAAATAATGTGCGCAGTATAGGCTATTGATGTTTTATTATGAGCCATGTACAGTATGTCGCCTAATGTTTTTTTGTTTGAGTTACATGTTCGTTTGAAGGACTTAATGGACAAAATAACATAGTTGCACCCCGTAGTGTTGAAATTGGTAAACACAGTGCATTCAGTGAGGTTTGCACCACCCTCCTTTTATTTCTGACTCTTCCTGTCACCGTTGCAACCTCTGAGCGCTCATTCGTATGCCCTTCAAATAATGTGCGCAGTATAGGCTATTGATGTTTTATTATGAGCCATGTACAGTATCCTAATGTTTTTTGTTTCTGAGTTACATGTTCGTTTGAAGGACTTGATGTACTAAATAACATAGTTGCACCCGGTAGTGTTGAAATTGGTAAACACCGCAGTTGCGGACATTTTGTAGCCTAAAATGATGTTATGATAAGCTTTAATAAAGGGCCTGGTCATTTGCCCCGCCCCCGGCCCGGCTCTGACTTGTTCCGCCACTGTCACTGATGTCACTGTTTGCGCTGCTTAACGACATCACGTGACGTCCACCCACTTTCGCTAACTCCACCCAATGTGTCCACCCACTTCCAGCCAGCACGGTTCAGCGTGGTTGTAGTCGAAATGCAACTCCAACAGCCCCGCTCAGCTCGACTCAGCCCAACTCAGCACGGCACGGCTCAGCCGCGTTTGTAGTGGAAAAGCGGCATTAGTTACATTAAGATACCATGTTCTGATCAGGGCTTTGAACCGGTTCAAGGAATGAAAACAAAAACCGGGAACTTTTTCTATTTCACATGGAACAGAAACGAAACCAGAAACTTTATTATTTTTTATGCTCTGGAACAGAAACGCTTATTAAAAATAATGGTAACCGGTTAATACTGGTTTTTATTTCGTTCCTCAAAGTTTCCGTAGCCTACAAATAAAAAGTCATTCTTCTCCTGCGCAAGTTTCTATGACCCACTGGGGTTCACTTCCTGTGTGACGTTCGCTGACTGAATGGAGAGAGCGGGAGGGTTGACTACTATCACGTCTCCACATCTTAAATAAGAGGTAAATATTGCAGTCTATCGTTATTCAAAAATGTCAATTTCAAACACGATATCAATATATTTGTCCACATTAATGAGAGGCTCGTGAACATTAAATGACGTTAACCTCTATTAGCCTATCAATGCATAGGGCCTGACTAGCCTTTGGTAACACACTAAACGAATTATCTTTCATTTTTGGCACTTTTTCTGTTTGTGTAGATGGGAAGATATACTGAGAATCCAAATCGCCAACATTTGAAATAATAATTGTATTGAATTATTTCTTGTCTTATTTAATGAAGGTTGTAATAGAATTAGCCTACATTTGGCTGAGACAGAGACATAATTTTATAGCCATTTGTTAAACAGCTGACAGGGAACGTAATTAACTGTTCTGGGAACGAAATTTTTTTGTTCTAACCGGTTCGGGAACATCTATTTAATGGTGGAACCCAAAACCGGAAACGTTAAAATTCTGTTTCTGTTCGGAACGAACCAATAGGAAAACAATTCTGGTTCAAAGCCCTGGTTCTGATACAACCCCGATTCCAAAAAAGTTGGGACAAAGTACAAATTGTAAATAAAAACGGAATGCAATAATTTACAAATCTCAAAAACTGATATTGTATTCACAATAGAACATAGACAACATATCAAATGTCGAAAGTGAGACATTTTGAAATTTCATGCCAAATATTGGCTCATTTGAAATTTCATGAACGCAACACATGTCAAAAAAGTTGGGACAGGGGCAATAAGAGGCTGGAAAAGTTAAAGGTACAAAAAAGGAACAGCTGGAGGACCAAATTGCAACTCATTAGGTCAACTGGCAATAGGTCATTAACATGACTGGGTATAAAAAGAGCATCTTGGAGTGGCAGCGGCTCTCAGAAGTAAAGATGAGAAGAGGATCACCAACCCCCCTAATTCTGCACCGACAAATAGTGGAGCAATATCAGAAAGGAGTTCGACAGTGTAAAATTGCAAAGAGTTTGAACATATCATCATCTACAGTGCATAATATCATCAAAAGATTCAGAGACTCTGGAAGAATCTCTGTGTGTAAGGGTCAAGGCCAGAAAACCATACTGGGTGCCCGTGATCTTCGGGCCCTTAGACGGCACTGCATCACATACAGGCATGCTTCTGTATTGGAAATCACAAAATGGGCTCAGGAATATTTCCAGAGAACATTATCTGTGAACACAATTCACCGCGCCATCCGCCGTTGCCAGCTAAAACTCTATAGTTCAAAGAAGAAGCTGTATCTAAACATGATCCAGAAGCGCAGACGTCTTCTCTGGGCCAAGGATCATTTAAAATGGACTGTGGCAAAGAGGAAAACTGTTCTGTGGTCAGATAAATCAAAATTTGAAGTTCTTTATGGAAATCAGGGACGCCGTGTCATTCGGACTAAAGAGGAGAAGGACGACCCAAGTTGTTATCAGCGCTCAGTTCAGAAGCCTGCATCTCTGATGGTATGGGGTTGCATTAGTGCATGTGGCATGGGCAGCTTACACATCTGGAAAGACACCATCAATGCTGAAGGGTATATCCAGGTTCTAGAGCAACATATGCTCCCATCCAGACGACGTCCCTTTCAGGGAAGACCTTGCATTTTCCAACATGACAATGCCAAACCACATACTACATCAATTACAGCATCATGGCTGCGTAGAAGAAGGGTCCGGGTACTGAACTGGCCAGCCTGCAGTCCAGATCTTTCACCCGTAGAAAACATTTGGCGCATCATAAAACGGAAGATACGACAAAAAAGACCTAAGACAGTTGAGCAACTAGAATCCTACATTAGACAAGAATGGGTTAACATTCCTATCCCTAAACTTGAGCAACTTGTCTCCTCAGTCCCCAGACGTTTACAGACTGTTGTAAAGAGAAAAGAGGATGTCTCACAGTGGTAAACATGGCCTTGTCCCAACTTTTTTGAGATGTGTTGTTGTCATGAAATTTAAAATCACCTAATTTTTCTCTTTAAATGATACATTTTCTCAGTTTAAATACTTGACTTGTCATCTATGTTCCATTCTGAATAAAATATGGAATTTTGAAACTTCCACATCATTGCATTCCGTTTTTATTTACAATTTGTACTTTGTCCCAACTTTTTTGGAATTGGGGTTGTACTTTTGCTCACCAAACATTGCGACATTCTAAGCTGTTTAATACATCCACATTTAAATATTAGTAAAACTAAATATATATAGCAGTTTGAGCAATACTACTGCTCCACTGAGTCCCTTCCCTATAAGCACTAATGCAGTAATGTGCTTTTACTGCTTCATCAGTGTCTCTCAGAGGGTAAATATGTCAGAGGAGACTCTGATTTAGACAGTGCTGCAAATGGAGCTCTAAGCACAAGCCCATACTGATGAATGTCTGCCATTATTCTACAGAGCCACAAAGCTGTAAAATATGATTGGGTTAATGTCATTTAGTATTAAACCATTAACCTGGACAGTCATGACATTTAATAGCTCTATGGATTAGAAAGGGGGAAAAAGGGAGCATCACCCACCCTCACATGTCTAATGAGTCATAATGGCTTTGGATTTGCTGTTCACTGCAGGCAGAAATGGTACAATATGGGTTGTGTTCAAAAGCTTTGTGACTATGATAAACTCATTTAGTTGGACATCTTTCACTATCCAAGTGACCTACTAAAACATACGTCAAATGTATTACATATTGTTATTGTAATCCAGAGAAAGGGCAGACTTTGGATAGAAATTGCTCACGAGATAATGACTGAAGACTGAAAGCTGCACTCAGAGGCATCCTGTTTTAGTCAAAATGATAGCAAAGCCTTGCAGTTTGGAGATACAGTACATGGCTTTTTACAGGGAGGCTATAATGCTTTGGAGCCTGACCTGTATTCATTTTTCCAGGCATGAGTAAAAACCTCTTTTATGATATTTTAGCATCTATGCTAATCCGTTTAAATTATTCAGCATCTGTGGCTTTGATTCAAATAGCAGTATTGATTTGTGTGGCGCAAAAACGGCTGAATCAAATGTGTTGAGAGGACAATATTGTGGGTTTGTGGAAATTTAATAAAAGGAAAAATTATTCTACAAGTCTGTGATATTCATTAGTGGTGTATTGTGGTAGTATACACTATAGCTAATCCACCATGTTTACAAATTAATCCATATTTATACACACACTGGCCACTTTAATAGGAACTTCTTGTTGATTCTAAGCAGGGGTTAAATTGGGCCGGGGCTGTCCGGGGCTGAGCCCCGGCACATAAGCTCGGAGCGGATGGCATATGATCACGCACACATCAAAAGCAACAAACCCTTTTCACGATTTTCAGTTCTGAATAATTAAATATCGTTTTATTAATCAATAAACCCATGACTTTTATGAGATAGATCATAGTTTTCCTGATAACAAGACGACCTGTCAAAGCTATTTAGAACAGAACTTTTTTATTTTTTATTTTTATTTAGAACAGAACTTGCGATCAGAGATTCTGGTTTCTGGAACACTGCGTGGGTTGCCAATTCCGCTTTTTATAAGCGACTTTGGGGTTTCTTTTTTTGTGAGCTCGCTTTAAAAAAAAATCAGAAGTCGTGGTTTGCGGGTTTTTGGGCTTGTGTTTCAGCGTTGTGACTTGTTTATAATTTTCTCCGTACACCGTCTCCCCTTTTACCTGCATACGATCCTAATCCATCAGAGGTGCTTGAATGAACTGTCTGTGCATTTGGCGAGTTCAATTTCCAGGGGAAAAATAATACTGATCTAAATATGTTGTGTTTTTATTTTTAGACAGTATGTGTTTAGCAAAACACATACTGTCTAAAAATAAAAACACAACATATTTAGATCAGTATTATTTTTTCCCCTCTTCAGTATTATTTGATATTTTGTTTTTAATAATAAAAAATATGATAATGATTATGTTCACTGTATTGTTAATATTATTAGTGTTTTATTATTTATTGTTAATATTTAATTTAATGTTAATTTATTATTATTTATTGTTAATATTATTAGTGTATTATTAGTGTAATTATTATTGTTATTATTATGTATTCAATTATTTATTTGGCATGTGGTGCTTTTTGTATTGTCTAGAACATACATAAGATGAGCATATTATAGCAGCAAAATAGAAGCACAATCATTTGAATGCAGCAAAACTTTTGCTGCATTCAAATGATTGTGCTTCTATTTTGCTGCTATAATATGCTCATCTTATGTATGTTCTAGACAATACAAAAAGCACCACATGCCAAATAAATAATTGAATACATAATAATAACAATAATAATAAATGCTTCCAATGTTATAGTGTTGTTTGTATTTGGTTGCATTCACTGCATGAATATATTTGATTGACAATTTGACTGACAGTGTTTTGGCATATTTAACATTTATCCTCCAAAATAAATCAACTGTTTTGGTTTAAGATTGTGCAAGCCTTCAAATTTTCTCACTGAACATTTCTCCTTCACATTTTTCACCTGTAGGCATGTGACAAGATTTAACATGATATTGCTCAACCTACCTCTGTAAAGTCAGCTAACAACTTATTAAAATGCACCAGAATTCAGCAAATAACATGTATGATAATAAAAAACTTCTGGGGGAGGACCCCCAGACCCCCCACTAATCATTTCCTTCAAACCAATGTACAACAACCTGTACAATCTGTTACATTGGCCAACCAATCTACATTCAAACTGCCATAATGTGTAGGGGGGCACTACAAGACACACATAGGCCTACAACACACAGATAAGGTGTATATCTCTGTGCAATATGATATGGTTATCAAATTAGAGGGTTATTTTCCAAAAAGTATATTGGGGCAGGGCGGCGGGGGCAGGGGCGGGTACGAGGCAGAGCCCCCCCACATAACCAATCCCAATTTAACCCCTGATTCTAAGATCCTTGTTCTTGGCTACAGGAGTGGACCCCAGTGTGTTCTTCTCTCTCTGTTGTATGCTGAGATGCTTTTCTGCTCACCACAGTTGTAAGGAGTAATTATATGAGTTACTATATCCTTCCTGGCAACAAAGTTCGAACCACCTCGAATCTTGCCATTTTCCTCTCGATAAGAGGTGGAAACAAGGTGCTCGTTTCCTTTCCACCCACAGAACTGTCGCTCACTCACTCGATGATGTTTTTTGCTTTTGGCACCATTTTGTGTAAACTCCAGAGACTGTTGTGTGTGAAAACCCCAGGAGATCAGCAGGTTCTGAAATACTCAGACCAGTCCATCTGGCTCAAACCAACACCCATACCACAGTGAAAGAAAGTCACACTTTGAGATCACAACTTTTCCCAATCTTATGTTTGAACATTGTGAACATTAACTGAAGCTCTTGATTTGTATCTGTATGATTTGATGCATCGAGGGATCGGCTGATTAGAGAACTGCATCAAACAGCAGGTGGATGGATGGGTGTACCTAATAAAGTGGCTGGAGAGTGTAAATATTTATTTATTTGGTAAAAGATTTTTTTCATTCTTGTCAAGACTGTCACTGTGTACAGTATTTCTCTCTTAGTCCGTGTTCTTTCTTTCTTTCTTTCTTTCTTTCTTTCTTTCTTTCTTTCTTTCTTTCTTTCTTTCTTTCTTTCAATAGACTGCTCACTCCTTTTGGGCAGTACACGTTTCACTCTGACTTTTTCATCCCTTCCTCCATCTTTTCATCCTCTTCTTCCTGAAATGCCCTTGAGCTCTTGGACAGGCATTGTACAAATGAAACTGATTATAATAATCATGATAATTAATGAGGGTTTTTTTTTAAAGTAAGACTTAGGAAAGTCTGCTTAGATAGTGTGCCCAGATCGTGTTATGAGGTTACGAGCTGATCACAGCTACATTTTCTCCTTCCTGACCCATTTGATCTGTGATCCGTGGCATTCAGTTCGGTCGTGTGTAACTATATTACTGCAGCACAAATGTCGAGTTTATTCAGAAGCACCGAACCAGGCGCTCAGCTGATAACCGCTTTTTTTTTTTTGTCCCGTTAAAGTGGAACCATTCCCAATTATGTTTCACTTTCCTACTTGTCTGATCTTAATGAAGACGAAAAGCTCTGGTACACTGTTTCCACTTAATTAGGCCCTATTTACCGGAGGTGTGAGTGAAGAAAGGGAGTTAATACTCTCTCTTTCTTTCCCTTTCTCATCCTCCCCTTCATGGTTCTCACTCTGATTCACAATCATAATGACTCTCCACCCTCACTTATCACACACACATGCGCACACATACACACACACACACACACACGCGCGCGCGCACACAAACACTGCGGCATTTGATTCATTAACACGTCTGTGTGGAGCGTGCCGGAGAGTGAGCGTGGGCCCGATCGATGTGGCTCGGCCCCCGAATCTGTTCTTTATCATCTTAATATGATTCTCATTGACGAAACGCTTTCTCAAAATGCCATACAGGCCACACTTTTACATATTTCCCCCTTTATGGCACACAACTCTCATCCACATCTCACACACACACACACACACACACACGAGAAAAGAGAGAAGAATGAGTGAGTGAAGGGAAGAAAATGAAAGTGAGAAAATAAGAAAGAATGATGGAGAAAGGGATGAAAATCCTCCACCAATTCCTTTTCTTTCTTTCTTGCTCTCACTCACTATCATCTACATGATCACCGTGTCCTTCCTTTCATTCTTTTTTCAGTCTCTTTTATTACACATTAATTTTCTCTTTTCTTGCCATCTTAAAGCCTTATTCTCATCTCATATCCTCTCTCTTTCTCTGTCTCTCTCTCATCACCTACATTTAAAGACAGAGGTATGTCAGATTCTGACAGTGGAGAGACAAAGACATTAAACGTGTTTTGGATTCTGATCAAAGTCCAGCAAATAAAACATCCGTGACTTGGTTTCAGAGATGTGAAAGCTCTGTAGATCATCTCCATCATCATGTTCTTCATGATCACACACTGTCCTTTCACTTATATTGCTGTTTTAAATGTATATTTAAACACAAAAATTCCACTGAGTAGAGAATATTTCTACCATAAGTGACTTGGTTGAAAAAATTGTCAATGGCACGTAGAAGCTAATGCACATTATCATCAACATTGACAGCACAGATGTGGAGGAGCTAACGTGGTCTTGCACTCAAACTATGAACAATCCACACAATTTAATTTATATGTTGCAACATTTACAGTCAGGGACTGGGTTAATGTTCAATATAATTTCTTGCTATTTTCATATAAAATTCAACAAAATTTACAGCAACACATTACACCTCTATGTTACACAAGCTTTATACCACAGCACACTGTACATCTGCTTTGCACATACTTTACAACAATGGACTAGATATAGACTTTACACATCTACTTTTCACAATTTACAGCACTATACCACACATCTACTTTACACAGCTTTCCAGTAACACATTGCACATCCATTTAACACATACAGCAGTACACATGTACTTTACATGTCTACATGTTTACACAAGCTTTACAGCAGTGCAGAAGCAAATAATTACACATATATTTTACATATATTTCACAGCAGTACATTACACCTCCATTTCACAATAGGTTACAGCAAACATATTGTACATCTGCTTGACACATATTTTACAGTACTGCACTAGATATCTACTTTACACATACTTTACAGCAGCACATTAAACATCTACTTTACACATACTTCAGATCATTGCGCTTTACACATATTTTACAACAGTACATTACACCCCCACTTTACAGCACAGCCCTACATATCTACTTTACACATACAGTGGTATGCAAAAGTTTGGGCACCCCTGGTCAAAATTGCTGTTACTATGAACAGTTAACCCTCATCCTACCATGCTATTTTACACCTTAATCTTACCATGTGGGGTCCGTTTGGACCCCAAAACTTTTCTTTAAAATTAAAGCTTATAAAGACAAAATCACCAGATAAGTTTTGTTCAGAACATCTTGTATTAATAACAGCAATACACTAAAGGGCCCAAGGCATAAAGAACACACTTAACCTTCATCCTACCAGCCAATTTTACATACACAAACTACCAGGCGGGGTCCGTATGGACCCCAGGAGGGAATACCTTGAAATCAATGCAGTAAGAACCAATTCAATGCAGCAAACAGATATAACTTTATTGAAGAACAAAATCCACTATGGCTGAATATCAATGATGTATTATAAATGCAATAACATTGCAATAATATCGCAATAACTAGCATACATGTAGCAAATTATAGCGCCACAAAAAAAATTGGCATTATATACATGATTTTTGCAGCTCATGCAGCTGTAAAACATTCTGGATTACAATTTAGGTCTTTTCTTACAGAATTTAAAACAAAAAAGTAATTGTAAAATAATTTAGGGCTTTTGTTTTGCAGCCTGTGCTTATTGCAGCAGTGGGGTCCACACGGACCCCAAGAAGGAATGCCTTGGTAGTTTCATTATGGAACATAAAAGAAATAAAAGAAGTTAACTTTCAGTGTGCTATTCAATTATAAAATGAAAGACAGATAAACTTTACTCTTGGGTCCGGTTGGACCCCAGTAACAAATTAATTATACCTTCACAATGCAAAAAGCTGATCTTCCGGTGCTTTAGTGTTTTAATTAAGACATAAATTCTGACAAATTCATAAAACGATGAGGCAGTATGTCACATATTTTTAAAATGGCAAACAAACATATAGGAGCGGGGTCCAGATGGACCCCACTTGATAGGATGAAGGTTAAGCAAGTTGAAGATGAAATTATCTCCAAAAAGCATAAAGTTAAAGATGACTTGTTCCCTTTAGATTTTAAGCAAAAAATTTTTTTTCATCTTTTACATTTTCAAAATGACAAAAAACGAAAAGGGCCCGAAGCAAAAATTTCTGCACCCTGCATGGTTAGTACCTAGTAATACCCCCTTTGGCAAGTATCACAGCTTGTAAACACTTTTTGTAGCCAGCTAATAATCTTTCAGTTTTTACCTGGGGGATTTTCACACATTCGTCCTTGCAAAAGGCTTCCAGTTTTACAAGTTTTTTGGGCTGTCTTGCATGCACTGCTCTTTTGAGATCTATCCACAGATTTTCAATGATGTTTAGGTCAGGGGACTGTGAGGGCCCGGGCAAAACATTCAGCTTGGGCCTCTTGAGGTATTCCATTGTAGATTTTGAGGTGTGTTTTGGATCATCATCTTATTGTAGGACCCATCCTCTTTTTAACTTCAACTTTTTTACAGATGGTGTGATATTTGCTTCCACAATTTGCCGGTATTTATTCGAATCCATGCTTCCCTCAACCAGTGAAATGTGCCCTGTGCCACTGGCTACAACACAACCCCAAAGCATGATTGATCCACACCCATGCTTCAGAGTTGGAGAGGCGTTCTTTTCCTGGAATTTGGCACCCTTTTTTCTCCAAACATACCTTTGCACATTGTGGCCAAAAAGTTCTATTTTGATTTCATCAGACCACAGGACTTGTTTCCAAAATGCATCAGGCTTATTTACCGGTACAACCCCAATTCCAAAAAAGTTGGGACAAAGTACAAATTGTAAATAAAAACGGAATGCAATGATGTGGAAGTTTCAAAATTCCATATTTTATTCAGAATGGAACATATATGACAAGTCAAGTATTTAAACTGAGAAAATGTATCATTTAAAGAGAAAAATTAGGTGATTTTAAATTTCATGACAACAACACATCTCAAAAAAGTTGGGACAAGGCCATGTTTCCCACTGTGAGAAATCCCCTTTTCTCTTTACAACAGTCTGTAAACGTTTGGGGACTGAGGAGACAAGTTGCTCAAGTTTAGGGATAGGAAAGTTAACCCATTCTTGTCTAATGTAGGATTCTAGTTGCTCAACTGTCTTAGGTCTTTTTTGTCGTATCTTCCGTTTTATGATGTGCCCAATGTTTTCTATGGGTGAAAGATCTGGACTGCAGGCTGGCCAGTTCAGTACCCGGACCCTTCTTCTATGCAGCCATGATGCTGTAATTGATGCAGTATGTGGTTTGGCATTGTCATGTTGGAAAATGCAAGGTATTTCCTGAAAGAGACGTCGTCTGGATGGGAGCATATGTTGCTCTAGAACCTGGATATACCTTTCAGCATTGATGGTGTCTTTCCAGATGTGTAAGCTGCCCATGCCACATGCACTAATGCAACCCCATACCATCAGAGATGCAGGCTTCTGAACTGAGCGCTCATAACAACTTGGGTTGTCCTTCTCCTCTTTAGTCCGAATGACACGGCGTCCCTGATTTCCATAAAGTACTTCAAGTTTTGATTTGTCTGACCACAGAACAGTTTTCCACTTTGCCACAGTCCAATTTAAATGAGCCTTGGCCCAGAGAAGACATCTGCACTTCTGGATCATGTTTAGATACAGCTTCTTCTTTGAACTATAGAGTTTTAGCTGGCAACGGCGGATGGCACGGTGAATTGTGTTCACAGATAATGTTGTCTGGAAATATTCCTGAGCCCATTTTGTGATTTCTAATACAGAAGCATGCCTGTATGTGATGCAGTGCCGTCTAAGGGCCCGAAGATCACGGGCACCCAGTATGGTTTTCCAGCCTTGACCCTTACGCACAGAGATTCTTCCAGATTCTCTGAATCCTTTGATGATATTATGCACTGTAGATGATGATATGTTCAAACTCTTTGCAATTTTACACTGTCGAACTCCTTTCTGATATTGCTCCACTATTTGTCGGTGCAGAATTAGGGGGATTGGTGATCCTCTTCCCATCTTTACTTCTGAGAGCCGCTGCCACTCCAAGATGCTCTTTTTATACCCAGTCATGTTAATGACCTATTGCCAATTGACCTAATGAGTTGCAATTTGGTCCTCTAGCTGTTCCTTTTTTGTACCTTTAACTTTTCCAGGCTCTTATTGCCCCTGTCCCAACTTTTTTGAGATGTGTTGCTGTCATGAAATTTCAAATGAGTCAGTATTTGGCATGAAATTTCAAAATGTCTCACTTTTGACATTTGATATGTTGTCTATGTTCTATTGTGAATACAATATCAGTTTTTGAGATTTGTAAATTATTGCATTCAGTTTTTATTTACAATTTGTTCTTTGTCCCAACTTTTTTGGAATCGGGATTGTACAGTAGATGTTCATTTGCAAACTTGAGATGCTGAATTTTGTGGCTAGGATGCAAGAAAGGTTTTCTTCTGATGACTCTTCCATGAAGATCATATTTGTTCAGGTGTCGCTGCATAGTAGAACAGTGCGCCACCACTCCAGGGTCTGCTAAATCTTTCTGAAGGTTTTTTGCAGTCAAACAGGGGTTTTTATTTGCCTTTCTAGCAATCCAATGAGCAGTTCTTTCAGAAAGTTTTCTTCATCTTCCAGACCTCACCTTGATCTCCACTGTTTCTGTTAACTGCCATTTCTTAATAACATCACAATCTGAGGAAACAGCTACCTGAAAACACTTTGCTACATTCTTGTAGTCTTCTCCTACTTTGTGAGCATCAATTATTTTATTATTCAGAATGCGAGGGAGTTGCTTAGAGGAGCCCTTGGCTGTTAATTTTAGGGAGAAGTTTGAGGAGTCAGAGAATTTATACAGATTTGAAATCTGCATCATGTGACCTTTCCTAAGGAAGAATTTGAACAAGCCAACAGCTCAATAAGCTAATTAAGGTCTGAAACCTTGATAAAAGTTACCTGGGAACTCAAATGTATTGGGGTGCCCAAATTTTCACATGGTGTTCCTTTTCTTTTTTCAATCTCCAATTGTACAAAACAAAAATAATACACAAATCTTGCAGAAAATGCTGAAAAGAAATGTGTCATCTTTACCTTTATGCCTTTCGGTGATCAGTTCATCTTCTGCTCACTTAACTATTCACAGTAACAGACATTTTCAGTAAGGGTGCCCAAACTTTTGCATGCCACTGTATTTTACAACAGCACATTACACCTCCACTTTACAGCACAACCCTACATATCTATTTTACACATATTTTACAGCAGCACATTACACCTCCACTTTACAACACAGCCCTACATATCTACTTGACACATCAATTTTACACGTACATTACAGCAACACATTACACATCTACTTTACACATATTTTACAGCACTGCACTGCATATTAATTTTACACCTACATTACTGCAACACGGGTGGCATGGTGGTGTAGCGGTTAGTGCTGTCGCCTCACAACAAGAAGGTCCAGGTTCAAGCCCCGTGGCCGGCGAGGGCCTTTCTGTGGTGAGTTTGCATGTTGTCCGCGTGGGTTTCCTCTGGGTGCTCCGGTTTCCCCCACAGTCCAAAGACATGCAGTTTAGGTTAACTGGTGACTCTAAATTGACCGTAGGTGTGAATGGTTGTCTATGTGTCAGCCCTGTGATGACTTGTCCAGGGTGTACCCTGCCTTTTGCCCGTAGTCAGCTGGGATAGGCTCCAGCTTGTCTGCGACCCTGTAGAACAGGATAAAGCGGCTAGAGATGATGAGATGAGACATTACAAATCTACTTTGCACATACTTTACAGCAACTGACTACACATTGATTTTACACTCCCTTTACAGCAGCACACTACACATTGACTTTGCACATACTTTACAGCAGAACATTACTCATTTGCTGTACACATCCTGTGCTTACTTGTGAAGGTGTATATATATGTTTGTGTATGAACAACCACTTATGTTGTACTTTAATCAATGTAGAATTTTAGTAGCTTGTCTGTGTAATGAAATATGGCCACACACTCCCTGGTGCAAACACTGCAATAAATCTTACACTCCTGCACTGACATGCTGCCTAATGCACATGAATCATAGCACTGAGTCCTGAGAAATGACGGCTATTACACTAATGAATGGCCTGATTAATACAGGACATTAAAGAAAAGGCTGTGGACAAGGGATATCTAAGGCACAAGTCACCCACAGCTATGGCACATGCTTTCTACTCTCTCTCTCCCTCTCTCTCTCTCTCTCTCTCTCTCTCTCAACTGTATTCTACAATCCTGAACTGAAATCTATTTGTATGCATTCCCAATCTGTCTTTAGTAGTGTGTTGCTCAATCATGAGGATGGTCACAGATCCTTGTTAGGGCCCAAGCACCGAGGTGCGCGGGGCCGCATTGGCCTTGCTCACCGGTCGGTGCGAAGCCCTATTGTATTTGGAAGGATTATTATTATTCCCTTTTTTCCTGCCTCGTTTGGCCTTTTTTGAGCTGGTTCCCATGGTTCAAAACGAACAAAATTTGGTATACACATCAATCATTGTAACTGCTACTCAGCCACAGAGATTTGGCCCCGGACGTGGCTCAGGAACTCCATAGCACCCCCTAATGTCATGGAGTCCCCTGATCGGCATATAGTTTCAGTTAAACACATCAAATTCAGTATCTATGTGGGGCTCCCCAAGATGAACAACTTTCGTACAACATTGAATTAGCCACGCCCAACAGGAAGTGAGGTAATTGGGCTTATATGCGTTTGGACACATCGTCAATTTTAATATACTCCTCCTAGACGGTTCATCAGATTCATGTCAAACTTGGTATACATGATGCCAAGATGTTGTTGATGTTAAATTGTGAAGGGATTTTTGATATGTTATAATATGTTGAAATGGCAATATTATGAATTTTAATATCTTGCCACATAAACAGGAAATATGTCAAAAAGTTCTAGTACAGTTAAGGATTTGTCTGAAACTTCTCAGGTTAGTAGATAACATAATTATGATAACATGTAGACACCCAATATGCCTTTCTGGTATAGCGCCGCCAACTGGCCAAGGAAAGAATAGCGTTTTGAATATGTGTGTTTTGACACATGATCAGTTTTAAGATACTCCTCCTAGACGGTTCATCAGATTCATGTGAAAGAAATTTGGCATACATGATGACAAGATGTTGCTGATGTTAAATTGCGAAGGGATTTTTGATATCTTGTAATATGTTAAAATGGCCTTATGATTTTAGTATCTTGCCACATATATAGGAAATGTGTCAGAAAGGCACAGTGCATTGAATGTATGGTCAGAAACTTCTTAGTTTAATAGATGTTATGATTATGATGATATATAGACACTCAATGGACCTGCCTGTTATACCGCCACCACCTGGCCAAGCAGAAAATATGCCAGAAATTGGCATTGCCTTAACTGATTGATCGAAAACTTTACAAAATATTGTATGTCATGATTGTGATGATGTTCCCATGTGTAATCCACATGCCTATGACAGCGCCACCATCTGGCCAAGTAGGAAATTGCAAATAATAATTATAATAATAATAATTGATGGATTTACAGTTGAAACCAGAACTTTACATACACATGCTAAAGTTGATTAAAACAAGGAATTAAAAGAATCATCTCTTGGGAATTGATCTTAATATAATGTCTTTATTGAAAAATGAGGAAAAATCCAACCTTTAAAGACACCAATTTTCTTTGTGAATGAATAATGTATTGTTATTACTGCCATCATTGTGCATTTTATTGCAGACATATTAAAACTCTGCATGTACACACACACACACACACACACACACACACACACACACACACACACACACACACTGCGGACACAGGAAAGCTAAAATGACTTAAGATTACAGCGTGAGATGGAGATAAGGTGGAGACACGTATATACAAATGTACATTTTTACACCACAGAAACACACACACACACACACACACACACACACACACACACACTTACTGTCTTTGTCTGTCTGTCTCTCATCCATCAAGCAGTCATGGCATTTGCAACATGCACATCACCTTTGAACATTTGATGAATATATGACATGTGACTGTTTTGTTGGGTGGCGGAATGTCCTGGGTTGCGGAACCACACGTGTCAGGGCCCGTCAAGGCCACTAGCAGCTTTAATTTTTATAGTGTATGTATGGTTTCACATAAGAAACTCAAGTCTCACACAACTTCTTGTTCATATCATAAATTATTGTAAATTAAAATATAAACCTGAGAGAGTTCTAAATACAGTATCTACAGCAATATGTTGCAACAAATTGCACATATTGTACACTATACGCATACTTTACAGCAGCAGACTATACATCTACTTTACGCATATTTTACAGCAGCACATTACACACACCAATTTATGATTTCACATCCTTTACAGCAGCACACTACACATCCATCCATCCATTATCTGTAGCTGCTCATCCTGTACAGGATCAGAGGCAAGCTGGAGCCTATCCCAGCTGACTATGGGTGAGGGGCGGGGTACACCCTGGACAAGTTGCCAGGTCATCAAGGACTGACACATAGACACAAACAACCATTCACACTCACATTTCACACCTATGGTCAACTTAAAGCCACCAATTATCCTAACCTGCATGTCTTTGGACTGTGGGGGAAACTGGAGCACCTGGAGGAAACCCACGCAGACACGGGGAGAACATGCAAACTCCACACAGAAAGGCCCTCATTGGCCACTGGGCTCAAGCCCAGGACCTTCTTGCTGTGAGGCGACAGTGCTAACCATTACACCACCATGCTGCCGCACTACACATCTACTTTACACAAACTTTACAGCAGCATACATCACATCTACTACAAACACATTATACAAGAGCACATTACATATCTGATTTACACATACTTTGCAGCAGAACATTGTAAATCTACTGTACACATACTTGTACAGTCACTTCTTAAACATCTACTAAAACATACTTTACATCTTTACACCTCCACACCAGCTGAGGTTACCGCTTCCTGAATACTCACCTCTCCTTCTTCACTGTGCACCGTGTCATGTTTACAGACTATATAAAACCAGCCCACCCCCCCAAAAAAAAAAATCTCAATCATGATGATATTTGTCTCATCAAGCTCTATGTTTGTTTGAGTTCCAAACCTTGTATCTAATGATTATTTTCCATCCACCTTGCTGTGTTTGATGGCTATTCTTTGATTTGCTCTTTGTCTGAGCTGTTCATGAATGTTTGTGTTTTGCTTGTTTTAGACTGATTTTACTTTGACTGTTGGACTTTGGGAATAAATCCACCCCAGCAACCCCTCTCCCCCCAAGTATATGGACTTACCTACATCTCCTGAGTCCTGTTCATTACCGAAAGCAATTAAAGGCAGCCTTCACCACTGTAACATCATTAAATAAGTAAATAACTTTCCAACCCTCAGGTTATGTCATGAACCCTGGTATAAGAAGTGTGTTTATGGGATAGCACAGCTGCATTTTATGGCAGTACTGTACATGTGGATTCTTTGCTTCTTTCACATGCTTAATTTTTAGTGTCTCAGCAATTAGTGTGTCTCCAGTCAGTCCGAGAGAAGAAGCAGTTTTTAATTACTTTTGATGAATGACTAATTGCTTATGCCATGATCCCAGATGCTCCCAGTACACACTTCATTACAGCTGCTGTGTGTCCACAGGGATGGAATCAATACACACACACACACACACACACACACACACACACACACACACACACAGGTTTAGAATCTGAGTGTGTGCCAGAAAGTATAAACGTTCATAAACATAGCTCTACACACACACACACACACACACAGGTGCATGGAAATCTGGGTCTAAGCCAAAGCATCTGAATGATATAAATTTTAAGTTTGGGTCTTGGCCAGACTACATGTCTACAATGTGTATACAATATCTGATTATTTCAGGTCAAATTTAGAATAAATGGGCCAAAATTCCTCCAATCGGGATTGAGCACCAGCTACTGTAAATGTTTTCTTGAAGTTATTGCTGCTCAAGGGGATCAAACCTGTTAATGAAAGCAAAGATTCACATACTTTTTCTGACAAAAAGATTCAATATTGGATAATTTGGCTCAATAAATAAATAAATAAATAAATAAAACTATAATGGTTTGGTAACATTTGTTTAATTGGGCTCACTTGTATCTAGTTTTGGGATACAGATGATGATCTGATGACATTTCAGGTCAGATTTATGCAGAAATACAGAAAATTACAAACTTTCAAGGGGCACTGTATAACTGCATATGATTATATGCATGAGAAATACATACACAGATGGGTGTGCCTGAGAGTGGGAGAGAGGGGCGTGTCTTTGAGTTGGACAGATGTGAATGTCTTTGAGTATGACATTTGGGACATATGGTACAAGTAAAATATTTGGACACACTCATTACTATGAATGAAGAGGTGTGTCCAAACTTTTGATTGGTACTGTATATGTAGTTAAAGCGACACCATTTAAATGTTTCTGTCTACATGCATTACACTGTGCTTAAAAGTATTTTGATAGTTTCTGCAAAGCCCATTTTTTAATTGCGTGGCTCTGTATAGTTGTCGTAGTATATGACAGTCAGTTTCTCCTCCATCTTGACCAGAGCGGAGGTACTTGATAAGAACCAAGAAAAAGTGAACATTCTACAGTGTGTAAAGATTTCTGTAAAGTAGTTACCATATCACTTAATGTCTTATTTGCATGTCATTTTGTTAAATATTATTGCATTGGTAGGCCCTGCCCAAGTAGTTCTACCTTCTGTCACATAATATCACTAGTATTAATACAAAATAATGACTGTGTGTGTGTGTGTGTGTGTGTGTGTGTGTATACATAGACTATACAGGCCTGTACTAGTGTATGAACCCTTACAGATGTGGGTGTCTCATTTGCAGAATAGGGAAACTTATCATATTTGAAGAACATTTTAATAATCTTTGCCCTCTCTCTCTTTCTGTCTTTCTATTTCTCCTGTGTGTGTGTGTGTGTGTGTGTGTGTGTGTATTAGAGGGCCAAGAGCAGTGTGTCAGTGTGTGGAAACAGTGAGTGACTCTTCAGTGGATAGGCCTGCTGTACATGGAGACTCCCATCTGGCCAGGTCAGTCACTCTGTGTGTGTGTGTGTAAACAGACAAAAGGACAGACAGTTGATTGATGCTTTTACAGAGAGAGAGAGAGAGAGAGAGAGGAGAGAGAGAGAGAGAGTGTGTGTGTGTGTGTGTGCGCATGTGAAGTTAATGTTGCATGTTTTGTAAGATTGATGGATCTCTGCAGTTGCACATTAAGGAGAGGAATATGCTTACTCCCGAACAACCATCGTTCTTTCCATCTGTCTCTTTCTTTCTAACCTACACAGCAATCTACTACAGACAAATCAGGGTTATGCAGACAATCTATAACTACTACACACACATCAGGGTTATGCAGATGATCTATTACTAGACACATCAGCACATTTGGGTTATGCAGATGAGCTACAACTACTACAAACACATATGGGTTGTGCAGGTGATTATTACTACTACTACTACTACACACATATCAGGGTTATGTAGATTTTCTACAACTACACAAACATCAGGGTTATGCAGACAATCTACTACTACACACACATCAAGGTTATGCAGACAATCTACTACTACACACATATCAAGGTTATGCAGATGATCTACTACTACCATGCATACATCAGGATTATAGAGAGGATCTACTTTGACACACATCAGAGTTATGCAGACAATCTACTACTACGACACACACATCTGGGCTATGCAGATTATCTACAACTACTAAACCTATCAGGGTTATGCAGATGATCTACTACTACACACACACATCAGGTTTATGCAGACGATCTACTACTACACACACATCAGGGTTATGCAGATGATCTACAACTACACTTACCGGTACATCAGGGTTATGCAGACAATCTACTACTACTACAAACACATCTGGGTTGTGCAGGTGATTACTACTTCTACTACTACACACACACATCAGGGTTATGTAGATGATCTACTACTACTACTATACACATATCAGAGTTATGAAAATAATCTTTTGCTGCTAAACACACTTCATTAGTTATGCAATTTGCTGATGATCACCTACAACACACACATCAAGATTATGCAGCCAATGTGCTACTACACATATCATGGTTATGCAAAGGATCTACTGTTACACACATACACACATGGTTATGTGGACATATTCTTTGTCTTTAGGTTTTAGCTGTAATACATAACATTTGATTGTTTACTTGTTAATTTTTGCTTTAATACAAGAAATTGTGGCTTAAAAATTAAATTGTGAACCAGGGAAACAGCAATCCTAGTGTTGTAGTCAAGACCACCTAAACAAGACCAAGTCATGATCAAGACTGAGGTAAGACCAAGAGTTTGAGGGGTTGAGATCAAGTCAAGACCAAGACCAAAGCAAGGTGAGACTGAGTCAAGACCAGGACCAGACCAGTGAGTGTGCTGTCATGAGGTGATGGCAGTTAACATTTAGAAAATTTTTCAAATTAGCAATGAGTCACATTATTGGTCACATTTGAAACAGGAAATTTTACATCTAATCAGGATAATGACTATGCACAGGCAATTTATTGAAATCCCTGTGATTGTGGTCTTGACTGGTCTTGAAATAAAATCCAGAGTCCTCAATCTCTGAGACCAATACAAGACCAAGTAAAAATATGTCAATTTTGAGACAAAAGACTGAGACCCTCAAAAAGTGGTCTCAAGACCAAGACTGATCTCAGGTACTACAACACGAAACAAACCTTAGGATATTTTATTTGCCTTGGCTTCTTTTAGCCTGCTATAACTTTACATGAAGGAAAGCCTGGTCTGAACAACACCCTTGACTGCAGAGATTTTTGTGTCATACAGGATGCGAGAATGATCTTTTATTTTCGGGTGGTAAAATATGATTGTAATTAATGTCTCTCTGCTCTATGAAAAAATAACAACTGACTTGCAACTGACTGAGTGTTTACATCATTCTATCATACACAGACAGGAAATACAGTTTCATTAAAGTCGATGTAATAATTGTAAACCATACATGAACATTTTTAAAGAGTATTTGAAGATGTGCTGACCTGTGAGGCTGTAATTCTATTCATATCATATCTTTGCTTTTGTGGTGTTTTTCCTTGTGCTCACTCAAAAGAGGCCTTACTTTTGCACATATGCACACATTCGCATGTAGCCACACAGATGCTGGTTCTTTCTCTGCAGTGGAGGGAAGAGAAAAGGGGAGAGAGAGAGTGCTGACGGAGGAATTTGCTGTGAAACATCCATTAAAGAGACTATAAATCCTGCTGTGGCTCTCCAGGGCTGCCTGTGTCAGCAGAGAGAGAGAGAGAGAGAGAGAGATTGATTGATTGATTGATTGATTGATTGATTGGTTGATTGGTTGATTGATTGATTGATTGAATGCATATAACATTCTGAATTTTGGGACACAAAAATAATTTGAGAACTATCTCTATAAACACATCCTGTCTGTAAACAAAACCAAGCTCATTTTCACATCTCAAGAAAAATAGCTATTAGTAGTAGTAGTAGTAGGAGGAGGAGGAGGATAACCCCAAATCAGAAAAGTTGGGATGGTATGTTGCAGTTGAAATAAAAACTGAAAACAATGATTTGTAAATAATGTTTGACCTGTATTGCACTCAAAACAATACAACAGTACAGTATTTGATGTTTTACCTCATGAATTCTATTGTTTTTTTCTAATAAACACATTTCAATTTTGATTTTTGCAAAATAGTCAACACTTTATAATTTGTGGATGTAACTCAATATTGTAGCATGACAAAAGTTTGCCAAAGTAATCCCAAGCCCATAAGGTTCTATCAGCTGTACAAGAATGATGGTTCTTGATGCAGCGCCATCTGAGGAACTGGAGATCACAGGTGTTCAGATTAGGCTTGAGCCCTTTGCCCTTTACACACTGAAATTCCTCCAGATTCCTTGAATTGTTTAATGATTTTATGCACCATAGAGGGGGAAATATTCAAATCCCTTCCTATCTTTCTTTGAGGAACATTGTTTTTAAACATTTCAATAAACTGGAGATCCTCAGCCCATTTTTGCTCCTCAAAGACTAGACCTTTCCTGGATACTGATTTTGTCCAAAGTCATGGTCACAGTCACCTGTTGACATCACCCGTTTCACATCATATCATTATTTAATTGTTGTACTTGATTATTAACCCTAAATTGCCAACTTTTTTTTTTGTAATGTGTTGCAGATCTGAAACGCAGGAATGGATGTAGATTAGCAGATGAAATGAAGTTGATCAACACAACATGAAATCTTTTGGGTTTATTCTGTCTGCAAAGTAATACAAGCCAAAGCAAATTTAGAAATCACTGCTTTCTTTTTTATTTGCACTTTCCATACCATTCCAATTTTTTTCTGATTTGGGGTTGTATTATTATTATTATTATTATTATTATTATTATTATTATTAATAATAATAATAATAATAATAATAATAATAATAATAATAATAATAGTATCATCTCTTAGTATGCACAGTAAATTATACTGGAGTTCTTACATTATAATGCTCTCCATCAAGTCACTTTGACCTCAGACTGAGAGCACTTTTCACAGAATGTTGGCAGTGCTGAGCAAAACTGACTTTTGTAGAGTGGGTACATGAGGCTTAATGCCTATTTTATCAAGGTTGGCTTTCAAGTTCTTTGGTATAGAGCCCAATGCACCTATCACTATAGGGACTACTGTAGTCTCCATATCCCACATCCTGGCAATGTCTACCCTCTGATCGGAGTAGTTGTCAATTTTCTTGACCTCCTTCTTGGCAATACTGTGATCTCCAGGGGTGGCTACATCTACCAAGGAACACCTTCTTCTTACTTTGTCAGCCACCTTGATCTCAGGACGTTTATCTCATCTCATTATCTCTAGCCGCTTTATGCTGTTCTACAGGGTCGCAGGCAAGCTAGAGCCTATCCTAGCTGACTACGGGCAAAAGGCAGGGTACACCCTGGACAAGTCACCAGGTGATCACAGGGCTGACACATATTCACACTCACACCTACGGTCAATTTAGAGTCACCAGTTAACCTAACCTGCATGTCTTTGGACTGTGGGGGAAACCAGAGCACCCGGAGGAAACCCACGCGGACACGGGGAGAACATGCCAACTCTGAACAGAAAGGCCCTCGTCGGCCATGGGGCTCGAACCTGGACCTTCTTGCTGTGACGTGATAGCGCTAACCACTACACCACCGTGCCGCCCAGAATTATTATTATTATTATTATTATTATAGCATCACCCACACACATTTACACCTAGGGTTAATTTACTGTAGCCAAGCCATCGACCAACAGCGCACAGGGACAAGAGGAGGACATGCAAAATGATAACCAGACAGAGCTCAGGCTCAATCTGGGGATCTAGGCATTGTGTTTTGGCAACTGTATTCCCTGAGCCACCATGCCCCCTAGAAGACACTACATGTCATCATTTAGCAATTCAAATAGAAATATCAGATGTTTTTTTTCGATAAAGATAAATCAGGTCAAGTACTAAAGAAAGTATGGGGCACTGACTTCTGAGCAGTGTGCACTGCTGGTTCTTTGTCTTCAGTATTACTGTATGTACTCTGTCATGTATCTAGGTGTGTGTGTGTGTGTGTGTGTGTGTGTGTGTGTGTGTGTGTGTGTGTGTGCACATTATGCAGATGGGGGGGAGTGCAAGAGGTGATAAATGCATTTATTCCCACACCACTGCACGACAAGTGTGTTCATTTACAGCAGATTAACAGCAGGGAGGAACAGAGACCTTCTACTGTTTCTCTCCCTCACATACACCCCATGGTGACACCAACCCAGGTGTTTCCCAGCAGGCTTAACAGCAGGGGGGATTTTCCTCTCTGTGTGTGCGTGCAGTCACTCATAAAACCCAGTAGAGCAATATGGAGGTTCTGCCAGGCTCATTACACTGTTTAAAGACACACACACAGTAATCTTATCTCCTGAACCACATGAAATTCAGTGAGCCCAGAAGTTGCTTTATTGACATCAGAAAGCATGCTACCTCAGTAAATTGTTTGTTTGTTCACAGGGTCATCTTGTGTGAATTCAGTACCGAGTAGGATACAGGAGAAGAAAAATATTGTCACTGTTATCACTAATAGACAAAAAAACTGATCAAAGGAGAAGACACAATTTAAAATAATAGGAACAAATGTTTATCATTAAAGACTGATAAGAAAACTTGATATGAAAGTTTTCATGTAGTGATGAGCATACACAGGACCAAAGAACTCAGTGTTCCTGTTACAATGAAATTACTTTGGGGTGCAGTGAAAATTCTGTTGCACAAGTATAGGAAAGTGTACACACATTTGTACATAGACAGATGCTAGTCTAGGACTAAAGTATCATGGGATTGAAAGAACAGGATTATATAAGAATCATACCCTTATTTCTCTGGGAATATAGTACCCCTGAAGCATGACTTTAAGAAAAGCATTTTAGAAATGTAGGAACACTGGATGCATATGGACCTGAGAATACAGGGATATGGAATTACAGGGCCCTGAGGAATATATATACTAGTGTATATATATATATATATATATATATATATATATATATATATATATATATATACAATTTTATTTTATTCCCTGGGAACATAGAATCCTTGGACAATAGGATGCTAGGAATATAACACCATGGGAAGATAAGGCTATGGAAGCATAGGGATATAGAAATATAAGGCACTGAGAGCGTATGACCCTTGAAACATGAGACCCTGGAACTTGGAGACTGGCCACATGATGTAAAAGAAAACATGACTCCTCAGACCAGGCCACCTTTTTCCATTGCTCCATGGTCCAGTTCTGATGCTCATGGCACTTCTCATTCAAGGCACTTTCAGTGGTGGATAGGGGTCAGCATGGGGATTCTGTCTGGACTACGCAGTCCAATACACAGCAAGCTTCGATGCACTGCGTGTTCTGTCACCTTTCTATCATAGCTAGCATTCACCTTTTCAGCACTTTGTGCTATAGTAGCTCTTCTAAGGGATTGGATCAGAAGAGCTAGCCTTCACGCCCCATCATGACCTCATTGCCGGTTCACCAATCGTCCTTCCTTGGACCACTTTTGGTAGGTACTAACCACTGCATCCCGGGAACACCCCAAAAGATGTGCCATTTTGGAGATGTTCAGATCCAGTCATCTAGCCATCACAATTTGGCCCTTGTCAAAGTCACTCAAATCCTTACGCTTGCCCATTTTTCCTGCTTCCAACACATTGACTTCAAGAACTGACATTTGCTTGACACTTGCTGCGTAATATATCCAACCCCTTGACAGGTGCCATTGTAATGAAATGATCAGTGTTTTGTATGTGACCTGTCAGTGGTTTGAACGTTATGGCCATGGGACAATAGGGCCTTGTAAAAATTTGTTTCCAGGAATAGAAAACCCTGAGAATGGAGACCCTGAACTATGGAGCCTGTAAACATAGGACCCATGGAAATATACAGGTAGAGTTGAAAACATGGTACCCTTGCAATATAGAACCACTTTGGG
Organism: Neoarius graeffei; assembly: GCF_027579695.1. Lineage (NCBI taxonomy): Eukaryota > Metazoa > Chordata > Actinopteri > Siluriformes > Ariidae > Neoarius > Neoarius graeffei. The sequence continues at coordinate 9,308,341 of NC_083590.1, forward strand.
AATTGTCAGTAATAGTACTGAAAACCCAAGTTTGGAGCAGCCTCCAAAGATGACCACTCCGGGCTACAACTCCCAAGCACCACAATGCCCCTCATCTCCGGAATACTAGGAAGTGCACCTGTTTCCCATTTCCCCTTAATTACTTCCCTATATAAGCCCAGCATACACAAACACTCACTGAGAAGTATTGTTCTGTGTCTCCATGCCTGATCAGACCAAGCCTTCTGACTTTCTGACTACCAGTGCTTTTGACTTTGTTTACATTTATTTCCAACTTGGTTTACTCACCTGCCCTTTGACATTCTGTTTGCAAATCAACTGACCCTTGCCCATCCTGGACTATGCCTTCAGATTGCTGTTTTGGATTTGCTGACCAGTTTGCGATGCACCTGCTCTCCCCTGCACTTGGATCTGTAAGTGCCTGCACCCTGACAGGAATATAGTGCCCTGGGAAAATGCGTATTTTAGAAACATAGTAGAGCCTTCCAATATGTAAATAAATAATTTAAAATAAATAATAATTAAAGGCCCATATTTTCTATGACCCAGAGAACATGAAACCCATTAAACATACCCTGAGAACATGGGACCATGAAAATATAGAGCTCTGAAAGCTAGTGGCTATTTCCTATAAAATTGACATGAAATCCTTTGGAGTGCCTTTCATTGCATCACGGGAATACCTTTGCCATCTGGGCTGCACTTTATAAAGAATTGATAACAAGTATCAAGAAACCTTGTGTGTTCTATCAGTTGTGAGATGTCTTAATCCAACTGATGTTCTCGACGTTCTAGTAAGAACATTAACTAGACATGAGTTTCAGTGTTATCTATGACATTTGTTTAGAATCTCTCTCTTCTGAGGTTTTGCATTGGGTCATTTGTAGCATTTATTTTTGTTTCTGTCCTTTTAGTTTTTTTGCCCCATAATTACTTGTCTGAAGGAATTTTAAGAAAGGACTTGAGCACTAGCATTTGTTCCATGCCCAAAGTCCTGTAAAGGATTAAGTCCCTTGCTCTTCCTTCACCATGTTTTCTCCACCACATTAAATTCTCTCTCATGACTTTCGTAGATCAGTAATAAGTCCCCCTTCACACAGTGCTGTCAGTTAGTGAACAGCAAGTGTCAAGAGGACACAGCTAATACCCAGAATGCAAAGCAGGGGGCTGAGGAAATTGCTCTGAGAACCACTCCGATTGCACCTGATGGATCGAGAGGAAGCAGGCACTGATTAACGAGCACCACTTGCCGTTGACGTGAGCGGAAATTAAGTATTTAGGTTTAAGAGCGGCATTCGTCACCTTCTGGCGATTCAATGGAGACATTAGTCAAGGAGTTCAGGGTGGAGATGCAATGTCTACTGTACAGACACAAGGACTGAATTCTTAATGAGGACGCACTAATGATGATGCAGTAGAGCACAACTGCTGTGTGTGGAAAAAGATGTAAGCATTTAATTTGTCAACACCTTATTGAAAGAACAAGTTAAGCCAAAAAATGACATGGAAATAATGCAGTTGATCAGATGAGATATGCGTATAGCTGGGAGTTTCGTGTTATCTATTCAAAAGTCATAAGTTGGTTCCATTCTACAGCACTGTAGACTGAAGGTGGTGAATAACTTTCTATAAGAGCAGCTCTGTAAACACTCATCATAGTTTCTATAGTAACAGCTCATTAACAGTGACAGTAGTTCTGAATAATTTGTGGAAGGAGTCTCCAGTGTCAGTGCTTTCTAACACTCAGAGGTAAAGCTCTTCGAAACTCTTCAGGAGATAGAAATTTATATGAAACTGGTGGTTATAAGTGATGATTGATTACTTGTTAGCTACGTGTATCCTTGTGTGACATTTAAGAAGCAAACTTCTGACATTCAAATGGTTTTGGTGAGAAAATTGTGTGCAATAGATTAATTTGATTTCAAGTAATGATTCAGTAACGCAACATCAAAATGCAAGTGATCAGGGCGAGAGATATCATTTTGTGTCTGTGCGCATTTTGAAGTTAATCTTGCCCTGAATGACCTTCCCTGGTAATGAGAGCAGCTGTGTGTGGGCCTATGGTTCTGCTGTGGTGCTCCATGTTTCTTATCTGGCTGCATAAGCAAAGCCATGAAGAGTATGTGTGTGTGTGTGTGTGTGTGTGTGTGTGTGTGTGTGTGAGAGAGAGAGAGAGACTGAGTGTGAATGTGTCAGACTCATGCAAGCTGGTCCAATATCAGTCGATATAAGCCAATTTAGAAAAACAGCCAAGTTTGCTACAGATCTGTTGAAGCAAGATCGGAAATAAAAGATGTACAAACGATCTGACACAGTGGGCCACTTCTTATCCTGGGAAAGAACCGTGAACAGGGAGAGAGAGAGAGAGAGAGAGAGAGTGGGGCATGGTCATATGTACAAACTTTTAGAGCCCTAGATATGTGAGTGTCGCACTACTTCAGCTCAAGCTCCTCTAACACCAGCCTCCAACAGACTGATATTGATATTCACCTTATTTTAAGCTCCTCATCTGTAACCTCATGGATTAGAATTCACAAAATTCAAGATTTGTTTTGTAACCAAGCACGTTAGCCAAAGTACTGTAACCAGAGTTTCATACAGAGTGACACAGCTGAGATGTGAGGGAGATTTCCTGGTTTTATTGCAAAAAAAAAAAAAGTTTGAACACTCAATGCTGAGGCTCTTTCATAAAATGTTTCAAGTGTAGGTCATAAAAAGAATTTTCCCTACATCCAATTATTTTTGTTTAGTGGACCGAAAGCTACTGAATTTGAATCACAGACTTCCAATTTTATTAGATTTTTTAAATAGAACAATTAATGAATTTATCTCCACATGGCCCTAAATTCTCTGCCTTTTTTTCCTGCTTCACCATGACCCAATTCAAGATACTACATCATGCATCAAGTGGTGGGCTTTCCCCGTTCACGCAAGGCATTGTGGGATACAAATTTGAAACAGGAGAGAAAAATGGAGGATGGGAGTATGTGAATGAAATGTGAAAGAGTGACTACAGTAATGGAAAGCGAGAAGAAAAGACGTTATGTTCTATACAAAGGAAAGGAAACGCAGGACCAAACTAATAAATATCGGTGGTCAGCGAGCACCTCGGTGTGATCAGCTGTTCGTTTAGCGACAGAATGATGGAACTGTCAGTGCACACTCAAAGGGAAACCTGTAGATGGCAGTAATGCAACACTGTGGATGCCAGCTGCCGTAAAACCCAAAAGAAGAAGGTAAACCTGTGCATGCGCACACGGACTTCCTCTGTCTGCTTGACTGCGCCAAGTGAGCGATTTCATGCACATTATTTGCTTTAGTCCCCTCAAATTAAATAACTTCCCAGCCACAGAATGGCCTGATATTTTGTGAGATATTACAGAAATAAACATATATCACAATGACCACATTTCAGAGGGAACTAAATTTCACCGAGTTTATGAAATCGAAAGGCCATCTCGCTTTAATCTGTAGATATAAATGGATCAAAAGTATGTTGTCATTTTAGTAAAAAAAAAAAGTAATAAATTTTGGAAAATTGGAATGCCTAGTAACAACACTGCTTGCATTGTATTACTTTTCTTACTTACGTATACTTATTAAAATTACTATGCTAGTCAAAGACATTTTTTGAGCAGAATGTTTCCGAGAACATTCCTGCAAAATCTGGCAACATCAAAGTCATTTAGTTAGTGACACAATGCACAAGAGAGCATAACCAAACTAAACCAGTTAAACTGGCCAATCAAGCATACTAGCATAGAAATTGGCCATCTAGCTTGCTACTCTTCAAGTCACAAGCTAACATCATTGGTTCGAGTGATTTCATACATTTTACACACTTAGGCTACATCCACACAACAACGGCAACGAGATGTTATTTAAAAATATATCGCTTCCAAATGGGCAACGATCAGTAAAATATCAGGTCCATATGGCAATGCAACGCTTGCTGAAAATGATGCAATACACATGCCACACCTCTAGGGGCACTGTAAGATGGTCCCTTCGGAGACACCAGAACAATAGAAGAAGTAAGGACGCATGCGCATAAACTATTATGCGCGAGACTTCATATTAGCCACAAAGTCAGAAAAATCTGTTCGTAAAATTACATTATAATGACCAAATACAATGAAAAGTATTTTTCCAGTCTCACCTGTGAAAGGTAATCCCATGTGATCTCATTTGGATGGTAAACCTGTTAGTACAGTTAAACGCAGCACATGAATGAGGCATCTTTATTCTCCGCTTTGACCTATCCAATATGGCGGCAAGGATGACGTATGATTCTACGTGGAAGGCGGTGTCTTTAATGGTCCGGAATAAATTGAATGCTACACGTTGATGGATTAATTTGTTGTTCTACGCCCTTTTTGAGGAATGTATTGTAGGACTTAAACCAACATCTGAAGAGGTGAGATCGCTCCTTTTTTTCCCTATTTTTGCTGGCAGGATTGACTCTGCCCTAGGGGCTATTTTCTCTCTCTCTCTCTCTCTCTCTCTCTCTCTCTCTCTCACTTTGCACCATTACACAATAAATATTCACAGTGAAAATATTTTGTAAGCGCATTTCATGAACCAAGTTATAGGATTTGTTGACAACTCGCATCGAGTTCGTTACACTTCTACCCGGTGTGAAGCACTCACAGTCATGTGGTTGTGACGTCATCGTAAACAAATCCATTCTACTTATCCAGACGACTTCGCAACGGCAACATTGCCAGATCTTTCCACTCTGGAACCTGTTCTCAAAAAGATTGCGTTTTGGGCACCCAAAACGCCGGTGCCGTGTGGACGCCAGGCCTAAACGATAAGCAATTGTATCGGAGTCACCTGAATCCATCGCCGTGTGGACAGGGCCTTAGACATGAAAAACAATCATTCATATTTGCAGCACTGAGAGGAAACACTGGTATGATGGTTAAATGACCTCATGCTGCTGCGTTAAGGATGATGTCATCAGATACTGTATGTAAGTCTGTAATACAGGGAGCTGAGCTGAGGGAATGGAATTAAAGAGAGGTGGTGGTGGTGCGGGGGGGAGAGGTCAGATGAGGAAAGCAAGGAGGGATCGGTGTAAAGAGGATAATAAAGAGGATATTACTGTGTGTAAAAGAGGAAGAGGAGGTGTAATATGGAGTAATAGGTGAACAGATAGACAGAGAGAGAGAGGGAGAGAGAGACAGACACAGGCCTGACCCTCTGTCACACACCAGTGATCTCCACTTTAGCCGTCAATGGAAATCTAATTGGCCGAAAAGCGATCAATGGAAAGTAAATTGGTTTTTCTATGGAAGTAGGCAGGAGCCTCACCATCTGCAGTAATGATCTGCAGCACCACCATCTTCAACTCTGTGTGTGAGAGAGAGAGAGGAAATTAATTTTGTTTTTGAGATTTTTATTTTTATTTTAAAACAAAATGTCAAATCTAATTTAAAATTAATACTGAATGTACAAATAATAATATAGTTGCTATTAATATTATTAGTAGTCAGGGTAGGAGGAGTAGAAGAAGGAATAATAGTGAACACAATGTAACTGATGCATGTTTCCATTTAAATTATACGTTTGAGTTGATTCGAGTGTGTAGGAACTTTCAAGTTGTAATCCATGACTTTCTGATTAACTAGGGAACAAATGAGGTGACACAGAGGCCAAATTTCCTCAACATCAACATAGGAAAGATAAGAGACACACAACCCAAATGAGCGAGAAGTGTGTTGACCTTCATAAGTCAGGGAATGGTTATAAGAAACAGCTCCTCACCTGAAAATGTCCATTTCTACTGTTAAGGCAATAATAAAAAGTGGAACTGGAACTGGTACAAATTCACCTGGAAGAGGACCCAAGTTTATTTTGCTCCACATACAGTGAGGAGGAGGATAAGATCACTCTTGGATCACTGTTGGTGAATTAAAAGAAAAAAAATCTTGGGGTTTCCAAGTCTCCAAATCCACCATCAGACTCCACCTCCATGCCTGTTCAAAAAGGCCTTTTCTGTCAGTTAACCACAAACATAAGTGCCTGAAGTTTGTGAAACTCTATGACAACTTTGACTGGAACTATATTCTCTGGTCTGATGGAACAGAAATTGAGCTTTTTTTTTTTAATAAACACTTGCTGTGGGTTTGGTGTAAAAAGAAGGATGGCTATAATGAAAAGAACCTGAAATATGGTGGACGTTCTGATGTTTTGGGGCTGTTTTTCCTCCAAAGGTCCTGAAACCTTGTTAGAGTCCATGGCATCATGGACTCCATGAAACACCAGGAGATTTTAAATCAGAATCTGGCTCCTCTGGCAGGAAACTAAAACTGGGTCGTCACTGAGTCTTCCAGCAGGATAATAATCCGAAGCATCTGTCCAAATCCAAATCAACACAAAAATGGTTCTCTGAGCACAGAATCAAGCTTCTACCATGGACATCTCAGCCCCCTGACCTGAACCCCGGTGAAAACCTGTGGGGTCAGCTTAAGAGGAGAGAGCACTAGAGAGGGTTGAGGACCCTGAATGATGTGAAGAGATTGTGTAAAGAGGAATGGGATCAATGCCCTGCTCTGGATCTCCAACCTTATAAAATGTTACAGGAGAGACTCAGTGCTGTTTTACTGGCAAAGGGAGGGTGTACAGAGTATTAAATGTAGGGGTGCCAATAATAGTGTTGCATGTTTTTATTGAAAATAAACATTTCTTGATGAGGGATTTGTATTTTTTCTAATTAACTTGATTTCTATTAAAGGTTGGATTTTTCTTTTTTTTCTAACCCTTTTTACTAATCCTTATAAGGGGGCCAGTAAGTGTGTGCGTGTGTGTGTGTGTGTGTGTGTGTGTGAGAGAGAGAGAGAGAGAGAGAGAGAGAGAGAATGTGTGTGAGACAGTTTGTGTTCAGATGACACTCAGATCCCCAGGATTATCCTGACGTGATCTAGCTAATCCACTCCAGTCCACTCAGCGCATGAGCGTGCACACACACACCAAAATTTAAATCCACACCAGCACTTGCATGTTTAAGAACAGGTGAAGCACAAACTCTATCAGAGATGATAACTTTAACTGTAAATCGCTGCACAATTGGGACAATGGCTTTAATTATTTATTTTCTTGAAATAAATATGCATAGTTTTTAATAAATCCATATTTTTATCTAAATTAAAGGAGATATTTTTAATCCATTTCCAGTTACAGTTAATGCCATGGAATAACCCCAAAACAAGTTACTTCCTGTTCTCACTTAGCAGCTATAAACAGTCACTCCTTCACCAGCTTCTTAGTGAAGGAGGTGTGCCTTCTGTGCCTTAGTCTCAATGGAGGAGGTGTGGTCTTCTCAATATAGGTCCCAAAGAAGAAGGAATGTCCTCATTGTCTGTCAGTCACAATGATGAAGATGTTGTTTGTGTCCCTGTTAATGTCCAATGGTCCTGCAAGCTTACAGGTGTGGGGTAGACTCTGTGAAGGAGGTGTGTCTTCTGTCTCAGTCACAGAGAGGGGTGGTGTGACCTAATTGTTTGCCAATCACAATGAAGAGGCACAACTTGTGGCATTGTTAGTGGCTTACGTATGGGCCTGTCAAACTCCATAAAGGAGGTGTGGCTTCTGTAAGTTTCAGCCCCACTGAAGGAGGTGTGGCTTCTCTAAATTTTAATCTCAGTGAAGGTGATGTGGCTTGTGTACATTTCAGTCCCACTAAAGTAGGTGTGGCTTCTGTAGGTTTTAGTCCTAGTGACGGAGTTGTGGTTTCTGTACATTTTAGTCCCATTGAAGGAGGTATGGCTTCTGTACACTTTAGTCCCATTGAAGGAGGTGTGACTTCTGTATGTTTTAGACCCATTGAAGGAGGTGTGGCTTCTGTACATTTTAGTCTCAGTGAAGGAGGTGTGCCTTCCATACATTCTAGTCCCAGTGAGGGAGGAGTGGCTTCTGTACATTTTAGTCCCACTGAAGGAGGTGTGGCTACTGTACGTTTTAGCCCCACTGAAGAAGGTGTGGCTTCTGTACATTTTAATCCCACTGAAGAAGATGTGGCTTCTGTACATTTTAGTCCCAGTGAGAGAGGAGTGGCTTGTGTACATGTCAGTCCCAGTGAAGGAGGTGTGGCTTCTGTACATTTTAATCCCACTGAAGAACATGTGGCTTCTGTACATTTTAGTCCCAGTGAGAGAGGAGTGGCTTGTGTACATGTCAGTCCCACTGAAGAAGGTGTGGCTTCTGTACATTTTAGTCCCAGTGAGAGAGGAGTTGCTTGTGTACATGTCAGTCCCACTGAAGAAGATGTGGCTTCTGTACATTTTAGTCCCAGTGAGAGAGGAGTGGCTTGTGTACATGTCAGTCCCACTGAAGAAGGTGTGGCTTCTGTACATTTTAGTCCCAGTGAGAGAGGAGTGGCTTGTGTACATGTCAGTCCCACTGAAGAACATGTGGCTTCTGTACATTTTAGTCCCAGTGAGAGAGGAGTGGCTTGTGTACATGTCAGTCCCACTGAAGAAGATGTGGCTTCTGTACATTTTAGTCCCAGTGAGAAAGGAGTGGCTTGTGTACATGTCAGTCCCAGTGAAGGAGGTGTGGCTTCTGTACATTTTAATCCCACTGAAGAACATATGGCTTAATCTGTACATTTTAGTCCCAGTGAGAGAGGAGTGGCTTGTGTACATGTCAGTCCCACTGAAGAAGGTGTGGCTTCTGTACATTTTAATCCCGCTGAAGAAGATGTGGCTTCTGTACATTTTAGTCCCAGTGAGAGAGGAGTGGCTTGTGTACATGTCAGTCCCACTGAAGAAGGTGTGGCTTCTGTACATTTTAGTCCCAGTGAGAGAGGAGTGGCTTGTGTACATGTCAGTCCCACTGAAGAACATGTGGCTTCTGTACATTTTAGTCCCAGTGAGAGAGGAGTGGCTTGTGTACATGTCAGTCCCACTGAAGAACATGTGGCTTCTGTACATTTTAGTCCCAGTGAGAAAGGAGTGGCTTGTGTACATGTCAGTCCCAGTGAAGGAGGTGTGGCTTCTGTACATTTTAATCCCACTGAAGAACATATGGCTTAATCTGTACATTTTAGTCCCAGTGAGAGAGGAGTGGCTTGTGTACATGTCAGTCCCACTGAAGAAGGTGTGGCTTCTGTACATTTTAATCCCGCTGAAGAAGATGTGGCTTCTGTACATTTTAGTCCCAGTGAGAGAGGAGTGGCTTGTGTACATGTCAGTCCCAGTGAAGGAGGTGTGGCTTCTGATCGGTTGCTGGATTTGTGTTTTGCGAAGGTGCATGTCAAGCAACATGGCTGCTTGCTAAGAAATGGATGCTGATGAAAGTGAAATGAAAATATAATCACTACTTTATAACCAGAATGAAGAGAGAACACAACACTCTTATTTGTAAGTGACACACACTTTCTACGCTGGTGACTTCCCAGTGTAAAAAACCTACTGAGATAAACTCGTGCTAATTCCTAGTCCACATCCCGTCTCCCTTGCACTTTAAAGCACATTTTCAATCTGACATCTGCTTCAGTGTCATATTTACGAAGTATCTTAAGCATCTCTTTCACACACTGGCTTGTGGACTGTCTCTTACAAATTCATTTGAGAGAAAAAAAATGGATTGAAACAGTTTGAGTGAACATCTGGGGCAAGGATTCGCAAAACATGTCCATGTTGGGGTAAAAACAGTTTTCCAGGCAGTAGCTGCTGTGGAACAGATGTTAGGGAATTTAAAGCTTGACAACACACACGCGCACACACACACTGTCAGGATCGATCACACACAGACAGGCAGGAGTCTAATCTGTGTAATGGAGTTTGGATAATGGGACTGAGAGAGGATGAGGAGGAGGAGGAGTGAGTAAACCTTCTCTTTCATCGCCTACAATTGCATTGTGTAGCAGTTGTACAAAATGGCATCCTAAAGTCTGAATATTTCTGTTTTCACACGAATAAAAAACATGAAGCTGTTTCTCCATTGTATTTCAGTAACATGAGTCTATAAACAGTGTGTCCTTATTAATGGGCAGCTGTAAGGATGATAACAGTCAAGTCAAGTTTGTTTGTATAGTGCTTTTAACAATAGACATTGTCCCAAAGCAGCTTTACAGAATTTGAATGACCCAAGACATGAGCCAATTTTATCCCTAATCTATCCCCAATTGGCAAGCCTGTGGCGATGGTGGCAAGGAAAAACTCCCCCGGGACATAAAGCAGCAGCCACTACACCATTGTACTGTAGGTGCATTTGGGTAACTGAGTGATCAATCTCATTAAATCTGAAGGTTAATAATTAAATTTGAATCAGTCTCATTTGAATCATACCATTGAATCATTTTCATTGAATCAGTCTCATATTATCATTAAATCACTCATGGAATCAGTCTCATTAATTAATGCCATTAATTTTGGTGCTTAATAATAAATTACCAAACAGCTAAATTATGGTATGTTCCAAATTATTATGATCACTTACCATATTACATAAATCATATGCACCTTTGAATTCTTGGAGATTGGGGACTTCAAAGATATTGGAACACAAATAAACACACAGTTTCAATAATAAATGAATTTATTATAACAAAGATTTAAAAAAATGGATAATGGCAGTTGAAATATATACAAACAGTGAGGTGTGTGTGTGTGTGTGTGTGTGTGTGTGTGTGTGTGTGTGTGAGTGAAGACAAAAGATTAGCTTTGTGTGCTAATTAAGACAAAGGAATGCTAGCTAAGACAAAGGAATGTTATCTAAGTAGAACAAAGGATTAGCTCTGTTGCTAACTAAGGTGTGTTTGTGGGTGTGAGGCCTTGTGTCCATGTGGTAGAGTTGACCACGTGTTGCTAAGTAAAACAAAGAATTAGCACATGTTGCTAATGTGTGCTTGTGTGTGTGTGGCCTGTGTGTGTGAAAGGCCCTATGGCCTGAGCAGAAGGCTAGCATGGATTGCTAGCTAAGGTGTGTTTGTGAGGCCAGGTGAGGCCTGTAACCACGTGTTTGTGTGTGTCAGGCCTGGTGAGGCCTGGTGACCACATGTTCGTGTAGGCCTAGATTAACCTCGTGTGGCTAAGCTAAGACAAAGGGAAGCTAGCTAAGGTGGGTTTGTGAGGCATGTGGCCATGTGTGGAGGCCTAGATTAGCCTTGTGTTTAGCTAAGGTAAAGGAATGCTAGCTAAGGTGTGTTGGTGTGTGTGGGGGAGGACCGCCATGTGTTTCTAAGACAATACACTTAGCTTTGGATGCTAATGGTACAAAAGAAATTAGCCATAGGCTAATTTCACTAGCTTATAACAGTACTGAATCCACTGAAACCTTGATAAGGTCAAAATGTGTGATAAGGAAATTAAAGTTTTAGTCAGGAATAAAGAGAAGCATGCACAGCCTATCTATTAAAACAACTGAGAGATTAAAACAAAACAATAATCAATTCAACACGCTGCGTGTTTACAGTGTAACAAACTGTTCCTGAGGTTAAATTCACACTACTTCAATAAAAGCTAATTCCAGAGACTAGATATTTGCCCAAATGCCAAGTCTACTCAATATCTTGCCTTTAGCAGGATTATGAAGAGATGTTCCGAGACTTTTGAAGTTTTCACCGTTGTGGAGATCTCCGTGAAACACAAGGAACTTCTTAGAGAGGCAGAGTTCACAGGAGCCCGTAGAGCACGTCTGTGGAAAGCAGAGAATTCTTGGTCCGATGCTTCATAGCTCGTGGGAAGGAAAACGCTGACTGCTTCAGTTAAAAAACGGTCCAGCCGCTTTCTCAACTTTGAATTAAAACTGCTTGGGCGGCAGTCGTGATGTCACTTCTAATTTGAATAAAACCGGTTGTAACTCGATTGAGTTAAAGATCGCGTGACTCTGGAGTCTACCTTGGCCAAGGGTAAGAAAGAAATCACGCTAAATCGTGGATCTTGCAAGAAAGAGGTCTTTTTCTGGTTTGCTCGGGTGAAGCGAGCGATTCCTCCTTGTGTCCGTGTTGAATTCACGGCGCCGAAAGAGAAGGAGCTAGGAGTTCCTGGGTTTCTTATGCTTTCATGGAGGATGTGACGTTGGTGATCCCGCCCACGCGTGACGTAGGTCAACGCGGAAGTTGGCTGATGGGAGTTGTAGTCCTTAAAGGGACTGTGTATTGTACCTACACCATCAACAAACTCGAGTGAGCAAGCGAGTGGGGGACTGACAGCATCCATACATCCCAGTTTACCAAAACACTCTATGTCTGAGGATCCTCCAGATCTACACCTTTACCTCATAAACACTATTAACAAAAGGGTTGACTGAACAGATATGTTTTCAGCCGAGACTTAAATGCTGAGACTGTGTCTGATTCCCAAACACTACTTGGAAGGCTGCTCCATAACTGTGGGGCTTTGTAAGGAAAGGCTCTGCCCCCTGATGTAGCCTTCACTATACGAGGTACCAGCAAATAGCAGATAGTCAATATCATGCATCAATAGGATGGGGTGTGAACAGTTTACTCAGATTTCATGTCGTAAACAGCTAAAAATGGATTTGTCTCCATTTTAAAAAGCTTCCATTGACTAATGCTATGAACTTTAGCATTAAAGCACTGTGACAGTTCATATGGGTGGGTGGAGCACAGAAGGATGGCAGGCCAGAACTGAGTTCACAAAACTCTTTTTATTTTCACTTTTCAGTGCAAAACTTTGACTCTCCCAGCCCCCCCCCCCCACACACACACAAGTCGTCTGGTTGGGGAGACAGCTCCCTCTGCTCTCGCTTTCTCTCCTTAAATAGGACGCGGTCACTGGGGAAGACAGAAGACACACAAACACATTAATTAACATCAGGTGCAGTGATTCTGCCACTTACCTTCCCTGACTCCACCCTCCGGGCACAGACTGACGCTTGACCATGCCCTTGCTGCCACATACCCCCACCGCCCGACTCAGGCCGGGCGGCCGTCCGGTCTGCAGCCGACTCCCCCCCTCCCCGACAGGAGAGGAAGTCCGCCACGACCATCTGCACCCCCGGCCTGTGGATCACCTTGAAGTTAAAGGGTTGGAGTGCCAGATACCAATGGGTTATCCGTGCGTTGGCATCCTTCATGCGGTGGAGCCACTGGAGGGGCACGTGGGCCGAACAGAGGGTGAAAGGGTGTCCCAGCAGGTATTAACGGAGGGCGAGGACCGCCCACTTGATTGCTAAGCACTCTTTTTCAATGGTGCTGTAGCACCCCTCATGCACCAACAGCTTTCTACTGATGTACAACACTGGGCGGTCCTCCCCCTCCACCTCCTGGGACAAAACAGTCCCCAGCCCAACGCATCCGCCTGTAACATAAAGGGGAGAGAAAAGTCAGGGGAGTGTAAAAGTGGCCCCCCACACAGTGCAGCCTTTACCTCAGAAAAAGCCCGCTGGCTTTGCTCTGTCCACTGGACCGGATCTGGTGCCCCCTTTTTAGTCAGATCAGTCAGCGGGCTGGTGACGTCTGAATAATTAGGTAGAAACCTACGATAATAGCCAGCCAGCCCCAGGAACTGTCTCACCCCCTTTTTGGTCTTGGGCCTCGAGCAGGCTGCAATTGCTGCGGTCTTGTTAATTTGGGGACACACCTGCCCGTTGCCCAAGTGGAAGCCCAGATACCGTACTTCCACCCACCCAATCGCACACTTCTTCGGGTTGGCTGTGAGACCCGCTCGCCTCAGTGACCGAAGGATGGCCCTCAGATGTTGGAGGTGCCTCGGCCAGTCATTACTATAGATAATGATGTCATCGAGGTAGGTGGCCGCATAGGTAGTGTGGGGGCGGAGGACCCTATCCATCAGCTGCTGAAATGTAGCAGGCGCCCCAAACAGCCCAAAAGGAAGTGTGACAAATTGGTGTAAGCCGAACGGTGTGGAAAAGGCCATTTTTTCTCGGGATAATGGAGTCAAGGGGATCTGCCAATAACCCTTTGTTAAATCCAGCATCGAGTAAAAGCGAGCCGTGCCTATAGTCGATCGAGCAACTCATCAATACGAGTACTTTATCTCCCAGTGTGAACTCTCTAAGGTGCGTACCCTTGTCGTACAGGCGGGTTTGTCGTTCTTGGGCCTGCCGCAAATTCTCCTGGGTTAGGTGGGTGAGTGTGTGGAGTTTTGCGCGCAGGTCAATAACGTATTGGATTTCATTTTTACTTGGTGAAGGTCCCTCCTCCCAATTTTCCCGCAGCACATCTATAATGCCACGCGGCTTATGCCCATATAACAATTCAAACGGGGAGAACCCCGTGGAGGCTTGGGGGACCTCTCGCACTGCAAATAGCAAGGGTTCAAGCCATTTATCCCAATTTCGTGCATCCTCACTTACGAATTTTTTAATTATATTCTTGAGGGTGCGATTGAACCGTTCAACTAAACTGTCTGTTTGTGGGTGATACACGCTGGTGTGGATCGGCTTAATACCCAACAACCCATACAGTTCGTTCAGTGTACATGACATAAACGAGGTGCCTTGGTCAGTCAGAATCTCTTTCGGGATTCCAACTCGGGAGATAACGCGGAAGAGCGCTTCCGCAATACTGCGTGCTGAGATATTGTGAAGAGGCACCGCTTCCGGATATCGCGTTGCATAGTCCACCAGAACTAATATAAAGCAGTACCCTAGCGCTGACCGATCTAATGGCCCGACGAGATCCATCCCAATTCTTTCGAACGGGGTCTTGATTAATGGGAGAGGGCGCAAAGGCGCTTTTGGAATGGCCGCTGGATTTACTAACTGGCATTCGCAGTATGCCGTACACCAGTTACGGACATTGCCGCGAATCCCTGGCCAATAGAACTGGGCCATTATTCGGGCTAGTGTTTTATCCTGCCCTATGTGTCCAGCCATGGGATTAAAGTGAGCCGCCGGGAATTGGTATTCCAGTATACTCCGGTATACTCTTCGGAATCAAAAGCTGCGTGACTTGCTCTTTAGTCTGAGTGTCCTGCGTCACACGGTATAATCTATCCTTCATAATTGCGAAGTAGGGGAAGGACTGGGTGGCATTTGGCTGGAGCGTTTGACCATCGATTACTCTCATTTGGTCAAATGCATGCCGCAGAGTCTCGTCTCGCGACTGCTCTAATAGAAAATCCGTGACGGATTCCCCAATAGACAGAGGAGGAGCTGGCGGCTCCTCACTCTGATGCGGCGATGACGTAGACAGCTCTGTGACAGCTGCTCCCACCAACGCGACACCGGGACCTCCCCCTACTAAACTATGGCAGGACCCACTCTTCACTAGATGACTCATTAATTCCCCAAATCCCGGCCAATCCGTCCCCAAAATTATCGAGTGGGTGAGGCGAGGATTAACCGCTGCCTTTACTATAAATTTTTCTCCTCGAAAAAAAATGTGGACCAACACTAAAGGGTAGTTGTGAACATCCCCGTGCACACACAACACCTTCACCAATTGTGCTCCCCCCAATGCCTCGTCTTGCACCAGGTTTTGGTGGATTGAGGTCTGATTACAACCAGAATCCACCAACGCCTGATATGTATCCCCTTGGATACTCACCGGTATGCGATACGCTCCAGCTCGATCAAGGGCGGCTCCTGGCACGTCGGGGATCCGAACCACTGTGCCCACCTCCATTACCGAGCACTGCTGTTGGAGGTGGCCTGGCTCCCCACAGTGCCAGCAAACCGGCCCGGGCTTCCTCTCTGCACTAGTGCTCTGGGGCTCACTCACCTGAGGGGGGGGGAGAGACAGACACAGAAGAGAGAAACGGGAGGGCACCGTGGGTGCGGCGGGCCGACTGGGGTGGCACCGGCCCCCACCTCCGCGGTGGCGCCAGCCCCCACCTCCGCGGTGGGGGAATGGGGCGAGGAGGAGACACAGGAAGAGGGGGAGAAAGAGAGGAGAGGAGAGAAGAGGTTGTCTGCTGTCCTGCCATTGGGACAGCTGCCAAATGGTCCTCCGCCAGCTCGATTGCCTGATCCAGCGATGCCGGGTGGTGGCACTGGACCCACTCTGCGGCTCCTGCTGGTAAACACGCGATAAACTGCTCCAGTACCACCTGGTCGATGATTCCCTCGGCGTTGCAGTTGTTGGCCCTCAACCACTGCCAGCAGGTGTCCCGAAGTTGCTGGCCAAACACGAATGGCCGACCGACTTCCTCCAAGCGCAAAGCATGGAAGCACTGACGTTGTTGCTCGGGGGTGCGCCCCACACGCTGGAGGACGGCCCGGCAAAGGTCCACGTAGGCCAGCCGGCGGTTGGCGGGGAGCTGTAGCACGGCCAGCTGTGCCTCTCCCGTTAGCAGGGGGAGGAGGCACACCACACGCTGTTCCACCGGCCACCCCGAGGTCTCTGCTACCTGCTCAAAGAGCGTGAGGAAGGCCTCGGGGTCATCCTGCAGGCCCATCTTCGTTAGGGTGAGGGGGGAAGGGCCCGCAGCGGTGGAGTTGGTGGACCCCGCTGACGCGAGGAGGTGCCGGAACGCCCAACAATCTTCCTGTTGTGCCAGCACCAGGGCTTCGACCCATTGTTCTTGCTCCTTTCGGAGGGCGAGCAGCGCCTGGTGCTGGCTCTGTTGGGCCGTGGTGAGGGCGTGGATCAGGTCTGCAAAGGGGGAGGACTCCATGAGGCTGTTCTCTTCTGTGCTCGGTCCCAGGTTTCAGCACCACTGTGACAGTTCGTATGGGTGGGTGGAGCACAGAAGGATGGCAGGGCAGACCTGAGTTCACAAAACTCTTTTTATTTTCACTTTTCAGTGTAAAACTTTGACTCTCCCAGCCATGCATGCACACGCGCACATACACACACACACACACACACACACACACACACACACACACACACGCGTCGTCTTGTTGGGGAGAGAGCTCCCTCTGCTCTCGCTCTCTCTCCTTAAATAGGGCGCGGTCACTGGGGAAGACACACAAGCACATTAATTAACATCAGGTGCAGTGATTCTGCCACTTACCTTCCCTGACTCTGCCCTCCGGTCACAGACAGACGCTTGACCACGCCCCCGCTGCCACATACACCATGACAGGATCCCCATCCCATTTCAGCTTTTAACTCATTGAGGTCCTCAAAGTATTTTTCCTCACTGGACATGAATCTAAACATTAAATTGAAACTCATTATTAATGTGTTGTAGAACACATGATAATTAATTACACATTTTATTATTTCAATTCAATTTTATTTGTAAGTTCATTTTTATTTAAAAGTTTAATTAAAAAAATACATGAAAAACACCTGCTGTAATAAAGATTTACTTCAGTTATTCAAATAATGTTCCCACATGCAGAGGTGGAAAGTAACGAATTACATTACTCGCGTTACTGTACTTGAGTAGCTTTTTTGTGTACTTATACTTTTTCAAGTAATTTTTAAAGAGTGTACTTTTACTTTTACTTAAGTATGTTTTCTTTTAAGTAGTGTACTTCGGTACATTTTACATCACAACCGTTACTGAGTAAAAAAATAAATAAATAAATAAATAAATAAAGGCTAAAACGGAGAAGGGGAAATGCGTTCTGGAAATGAATCACGGGAAGGACAGTTGTCGCGCGCGCGAATCTCACACAGACGATGGCGGACATGCACCGGCGCTTTAAGGGTGGGGCTTCGGGGGGGCTCAAGCCCCTGGGCCACAGCCAATCAGGGGGGCCTTGTAATATTAATAAAATAATAAACTGTCGGAATCGTGGGCCTACATTAATGTACGGATAGAAATAAGGTTAGAAATAAATGAGTGCACAGTAGCCTGCTGTAAGAGACATGGTGGATGTGGTTCACGAAACGAACACCCACAACTGTACCAGAATAAAATGGAACAAAATGTAACGTCACGCATGAAAGCGCGCCAAAGACTGCAGACTACTGAGACACAAATTTAGAGCCTTTGAAAGATGAAGCGTTCACATGTAAGCGGGGCGCATAAAAGGAAAAAAAGAGAGAGATGCAGGTAATGATAGAATCGTTGCCTAAAGTCACAGACTTTTTAAGGTAAGGATCACCAATCTGTTCAGAATATCAGCTACTTATCAGTTATCAGCCTACCAGCAGCTAGGCTATGTGCAGCTAGGCTAGATATGCTATGATCTGTCCAACAGTATAATAAATCAGTTGTGATTTGAATACGTGTCGTGTGATTTGAGTTATAATCCTGTTAGTATAATAGCATATTTCGATGGGGATAATAAAATGTCTAAAACAGCATCTACTGAAGAAACTGATGAAAAGATTGTAGCCTATAATTGTCACAGTTCGGGCAGCAGACAGAGTAAGCATACTGAGGGGAATAGCAATACAAAGCTAGCGCAGATCCACATTTCTCGCTAGCTGTGTTGGGTGTGTTGTTAACCCATGTGGATTTAAGTGAAATACTTGAGAAGTTCTGTGGTCAAGACAACGTTTTAAGGTAAGGACGCTTGATTATTAATGTTTGCCCGCCGTGGCTTGTTGTTGACGAAAGGCCCACATGATTTTGCCTTATGCAGCTACTGCTAGCGTCATGCTTTGAACTAGGTTAAGCTCATTTGCGCTAAAGGATGGGTTTATTGAAGGACTTTGATGTAGCTAGTTTCTTTTTTAAAAATCGTATGCTCAAAACAGTATGCGCGTGTTCATCATGTTTAACTTTTTTCTTGATGGAGTGCGTGAAATATTGTTGAGTGGTATTTCGATGCAGTCATGTCAAAAAGGCAGTTGAATGCACGGTCTTATTCAAGGAGAAGGAAGACTTGCATGATGCTTGAACATAGATCGGTAAAATAGACCCTAATAGGACTTGGTTTCATGTATTTCGGTCTGTAGAGTTATGAGTTTGGCCACTGTCCATGGTGTTTACGTTTCATGTGGCCGCCGAGCCAAGTACCTTCATCATCATCATCATCATCATCATCATGTTCCCCTGTCAAAAGTTAAACTCTCTAGGGGTGCTTCTGCTGTAGCAGTTGCTCAAAGTTTGATTTGTCCATCATCATATGTCTTATCTGTTGGGTGTCTATGCCCAGCAGATTTTCCCATTTCATCCATTTGTAACCATTTTTGTCAAACAGGAGCTGCTTTTGCACTTGGTTATTGCCCATCCAGCAAACGTGAGCAATATATTTTAGTTGTTGTACGTAGCAGGATAGTTTTATATCCTGGGTTCCTGTCAGTTTCCGGAGGTCAGCATTGGACATCTTGTAGCTCCAGTCTATATCTTCATTTGTAGTGTTCTTTTGGTCAGGGGCATTCTTTCGTTTATATCCACCTTTAATCATTTTCCTTAGGAAGCCGTGCCACACTACCTCAATTTTGTGAATTTCACTGGATGATAGTTGCCATGCCTGTGTGCTGTACAGGAGGCGAGATCTAACACATGCCACTAGGAACTTTATACGGGTTTTTAGTAGTATTCGGTGGTCAGTTAGAATGTGATTCAGTTCATTCCATTTCATGAATGCAGCACTTATCCTAGCATGCAGGAAGTGTGAGGATTCATCACAGTTGCTGACATTATAACCAAGATATTTAAAGGTGCGGATGTTTTTAATATTAGTGCCGCCAAGGGAAATGATACTTGGTTTACATTTGATATCCTCATTGACGTTAAAAGCCATTGTTTCTGTTTTGACATATGATATTTGTAAACCAAAGCGGGTGTAGGTCTTATCATACAACTGAAGAATATTCTGAAGCTCCTCGATGGATCCAGCGAGTATGGCCTGATCATCTGCGTATAGTATCTCTGTTATGCAACCCTCTCCTGATGGTCGTGCTTTCGTATGCATTTCTCTTGTGGATACCTCATTTGGAATGCAATATCTGAACTTGAAGCCTGTATCTGGGTACAGTTTTGATATCTCATGCTGTGCAATCCTGACAACAAAGTCCATATAGATATTAAAAACTGATGGCGATTCTAGGGCACCTAGTCTTGCAGTGAATGTTTGTTTTCATGCCGCCGAGCTATTTTTATGTATTTTATTTTTTAAAAGGACTTGTCTGTAGGTGTGTGTGTTTTATGTTTACAACACATAGGTCTACATTAGTGCACGCGCGCTTGTGTGGTTATCTCTGGCCATGCCCCTACGTGAAAGTTATGCAGTATCACTGTCCTGTCCGTGGTAATAATCAGAACCGGCTCTGTAATGATAATGCGTGCATTCTTCTCTCCCTTTGTGGTCGGATGTGTTGAGCGATGTGAGCGTGGGCCTTGCGCAGCAACACTGAGCCAAACGTAACCTATCATAGGCTTCTAGGCTAATTATGTGCTTACACTGTAAATGCTTGACACGTATTGCAAATAAAATAAGAGTGTTTTCCTGGCCAACAGTAAGGGTAGGGTTGACAGGTAGCCT
Source organism: Neoarius graeffei (assembly GCF_027579695.1). Taxonomy (NCBI): domain Eukaryota; kingdom Metazoa; phylum Chordata; class Actinopteri; order Siluriformes; family Ariidae; genus Neoarius; species Neoarius graeffei. The sequence continues at coordinate 9,328,612 of NC_083590.1, forward strand.
ATGAGGGGCCTAGCCCCTGGGCCACGGGTGTTGATAAAGCGCCCCTGCGGACATGGAGGAGACCGAGAAACCTGTGGTGGACGACCCTGCAGAAAACGCAATTTCTTCCAGTAATGAAGTGCACCCCTGGCCCTACATACGTGATCACTTCAGCTTCGTAGAGAAAAGGGGTGACAGTTTCATTATGCAATGCAGATTATGTGTGCCCAAGAAGACAACCATTGCGGCATACAAAAATTTGACGTCTAATCTGCGCAAGCATGTTGAGGTAAGTATTGTCATTGGCTTCATAATCACGGGCGCAGATAGAGGGTGGGACGGGTGGGATTCGTCCCACTCAGATTTAAATTCACCTCGTTCGGTCCCCCCCACTTATAGGGAGGAAAAAACGTCTATGCTGTCTTTCTTTGCATAAGGCAAACCTCACGGAAAAATCAAAAGATTAATTACCATTCGGTTTATTGAGGTGCACAGCAGTACATACATAGTTGCAACAATTCACATAAAACAAAACAAAGACTGATATTCGGTTGGTTGAGCTGCGCAGACTGCACAGGTTGCAAGCTCGAGCTTGGTTGCTATGGTTACCCACAACAAGTTTGACAGGCATATAGGGGTTGGGGTTGGTTTGCTGGCAGCTTTGTCCCCCCCCCCAGTTTTTTGTCCCCCCCAGTTCAAAAAACGTATCTGCGCCCCTGATCATAATGTTTCCTTTCCATAGTAAAACCGACAATAGGCTGGTTATATTCCAAAAATAGTGGATGGCATTGCTAATGTTGAAGTAGCAACCTGTTGGTACTGTAACATAATGGTAACTAGTCTGTTATTTGGTTGGCTAATCATGCAAGCAAGTTAGCTCCCCAACCTGACGTGATCAGTCCTCCTACCATTCTACATCCAACAGGCCAGAAAGGAATACTAAGCAAAACAAATAATGTTTGAATTGAATTGTTCAATAACACACAGTGCACACAGGCAAGCTACGAGATTTCGGTGCAACATTTCACTTTCATATTTCATGTACAATGCTTTGTGTGTGGTCAGGGCGATGTAAACGACATGACTGTGTGTATTGACCTTTTTTGTTTGTCTCAGTTTTAATGCAGCATTATCCTAAGCATTCAATTTGATACACTTCCTTTAAATAAAACATCTGGGTTGAGATGTACATATATCCTTGTTTCCTCTTCTTTTTCATTTTTGCACAACACAATGGAGGCAGAAAACACCCATTGTTAAAAGTAATGTTTTACTTTTACTCAAAGTACATTTTAAATGATCTACTTTTTACTTTTACTTGAGTAGATTTTTTGTCTGGTAACTTTACTTGTACTTAAGTAAAATTTCATCAGAGTAACAGTACTTGTACTTGAGTATAATATTTTAGTACTCTTTCCACCTCTGCCCACATGTAGTGTTTCATCCTGCTGATATCATAGCAATTTGCTAAGAATTCTTCTTCCTTGTCCAGCACTATTGCCAGGTCAGGGTCCATGTGGACCTTACTGTTCCACATGTCATATTAATTGGAGCATAGTTTTACGCTGGATGCCCTTCCTGCCGCAGTCCTCCCATTTCTAGGCTTGTGAAACAACCATTCACACCTATGAGCAATTTAGGGCCACCAATTAGCCTAACCACATGTCTTTGGACTGTGGGGGAAACCGGAGCACCCAGAGGAAACCCATGCAGACATGGGGAGAACATGAAAACTCCACACAGAAAGGCTCCCATCAACCACTGGGCTCGAATTCAGAACCTTCTTCCTGTGAGGAGACAGTGCTAACCACTATGCCACCGTGCCACCCCAAGTTGCTAATAATTCAATTGTTTTATTTACTGAAGAAAAGCACTTCTTGTTCTTGTCCACATCCCTATGAATGAGCTGTTACTACAGAAACAATAATGTATTAGAACGAGTGCATTAACATAAACCTGCACTACTGTCAGAGCTGCTGTTAGAGAAAACTAATCAACACCTTCTGTTCAATCAGAGTCCAGAATTAATCTAAAATACAACAATTCTCAGTGGATACTCTGATGTCCCGGATGTTGTTACTGAAGTACTGAAATTTCAGTGCTTATTGAAACGGAGCCAGTGAAGAGGAGGTTAATTGAGATTGATGAAGGAAACCTTTCTCCCAGAACAGAACATGAGCTTCAGCTCTTTGTTGGCCCAGTTGCATATTAACCCCCTCTAAATCTAAGAATGACGGAAAAGACTCAATGTTGTCGACTTCATCCCTGCTGTGCTTGGTGATCACTCACCTGCTAAATTGCTTTATCTGTGAATACTCGAACAGCCAAGTTTATGTCAATAACATATGGAGATGGGTTTTATTGACAGCAGAGCTTTGAGTAAAGTCATTTGGCTTTGACGTGAGGTCACCATACCGTCTGTTTCACTAAACACCGCCACTAAAAGGAAAGGTGTTCGATCTGAATGTGGACACTGTCATGGAATGTCCCTGTTAGAAACAGCAGTCTAGATCCTCACCCACATCATGAATAACTGGGGGCAGTATGGTGGTGTAGTGGTTAGCATTGTCTCCTCACAGCAAGAAGATTCTGGGTTTGAGCCCAGTGGCCAATGGGGGCCTGTCTGTATGGAGTTTGCATGTTCTCCCCGTATCTGCGTGGGTTTCCTCCAGGTGCTCCGGTTTCCCCCACAGTCCAAAGACATGCAGTTAGGCTAATTGGTGGCTCTAAATTGCTCATAGGTGTGAATGGTTGTCTCCCAAGCCCAGAAATGGGAGGGTTGTAGCAGGAAGTGCATCCGGCATAAACCTATGCTCCAATTAATATGAAATGGATCAGTAGGGTCCATGTGGACCCCAACCTAGACAAGGAAGAAGATGATCATGAACAACCAGCTAAAGCCACTAGCTGAAAAGATCCTTCCCGAAACACAAGACAGTTTTAGACCATCACGTGGAGCAGCTAACATGATCTCCACAATGTGTCAACTACAAGAAAAATATCATAAACAACTTCAACCTTTGTATGTGGCATTCACTGACTTCATCAATGCTTTGGAATTCCTATAGGATCCCATCCACCTATGGATGTCCTGAAAAGTACATTCAAATCCTGAGACTCCTCCACGACAACATGTTTGCCACAGTCACAGTCATGGTCAGATCAGGAATACAACAGGGATGTGTGATTGCCTCAACATTGTTCACCATCTTCATTGTGACAGTCATCCACATCACATCTTGCCCAGCTGTCCAAATGTTCCCTCACTGAGTTTCAATACGCAAATGAAAATGGTGTTGAAGCTCTCTCAGTAAACCTCCAGCAACAGGTCCTGATTGCCTTCAACTGCACTTATATGAAACCTGGATTTACCATCAACTCCATGAAGACTCATTTATCAACCATCACCAGCTGAGACAAATGAGAGAGGACCATGAAGTCAACTTGGAGAAGCAACCGTGGAAATTGTGGACCACTTTCCATATCTTGGAAGTCATGTTCCCTCCCATGTTGACCCTAATGATGAGATCGAGCATCATCTTAAATGTGCTGGAACAGCTTTTGGATGTGTGGGGGGGTGTCATGATCATGACATATAAATAGACATCAAAATGTTACTGTGCAAAACAGTGGTGATCCCAACATACTGATCATACTGAAGACATCTGAAGGCACTTGACAAATTCCATGACTGCTGTCTTTGCTGTGTTTGTTAGTAATGTAGGGAAATGGATTAGTGTGTGTTTACTGTGTCTGTCTGTCATCTGATTTGAGGGATGGAATTTACCAGAAACTTCCCATGACCAGAATGTAAATACATCCACTGAGACTGTGTTATTGTACACACCTTTACACAACCACTGCATACCAGTGTTCACTGCGATGTTCAGTGCTCACTTGCTCTCTCTCGCTCTCTCTCTTTCATTTTCTTTCTTAAAATATTTTAAATCACACAAAAATACATTTTTTAAGAAAGAAAGAAAGAAAGAAAGAAAGAAAGGAAAAGTGGGATTGAGGCCAGGACCCTGTGTAGAATACTTGAGTTCTTCTACCCCAACCTTAAAGCTAGGGTAGATAATTTATTTGAGAAGAATTTTTGTTATATTTCCTGAAATTATTTTTCCATCCCAATAGCAACACATAAATCAACTGCTCCGACAGTAAAAAAAAAAAATCCATCATTTGTGGTAGTCACAGGGCTTTAAAAAAAACAACAACTGTCCAATCATTTCATTTGGTCTGAATTGGATGCTCTACCGACCTGTGTGTACTCTGCCTGTGCACTCATTGAATGTCACCAGGGTTTTCTACAAGGCCAGGCAGGCTATTGCTAAAGCTAGCAAGCTAGTTGACAGCTGTGAGTATTAATAATAATGCTCTCTCTTGTGGACTCATCCTTCAGCAGTAGTCAGGCAGTGCACGTTCATGTGATTTGAATGGAAGGCTGAAGGGAGGGGGTGGGATTTTTCAGTTGGATACTTTTAAAATCTCACTTACTCTTGCTGGTTTCTCCAACATTGCCTATGCTAGCTTTAACACACCATGTCTTTATGGATCTCATTTTGTGCACAGGGGTGTCATCATGCTGGAAAAAATCTGGGTCTCTTAGTTCCAGTGAAGGGAAATTGTAAATCTACAGTATACAGAGATATTCTCTGCAATTGTGTACTTCCAAGTTTGTGCTAACAGTTTGGAGAAGAACCACATATGGGTGTGATGGTCAGGGGTGCGCATACTGGTCGGGGTCATATTTTTGGTTTTCTTTCTTTCTTTCCTTTTCTTCTTTCTTTCTGTACTCCTTCCATCCATACTGTTCATTTGAATGAACGGTGCTCAGAATAGATTAATGGCTCTTAATGAAATGACAGTTGTTCCACCTCATGAAAACAACAAGCTGATCAAGCGTATATGAAGGGTGTTGAGACTTTTACAGTCCTTCTTTCTGTTTCTCTCTGTCTCATGTTCACACACACACACAAGCAGTGTAGAATGGATCGATAGCTGTGTGTCAAGGCATTGCACCGTGTCAGTCAGCTCTTTACTCGACTGCAGCCACTTTGCTGAGTGGACATAAAGCTGAAATAACAGAGTGAGAGATGGGGGAGAGAGAGAGAGAGAGAGAGAGAGAGAGAATATGAATCCCTTTGTCTCTGAAATTCCTCTTCCATTTCATTCAGCATCTCCAATGGATGGGAGCAGATGAGTAAAGAGAAGGAAGAGTGGAAGATATCATGAGCTCAAGAGAGAAGTGTGTTGAGAGAAAGAGAAAGAGAGAGAGAGTGGAGTTAATTGTGTGAGTGTAGCTTTTCCTCAGCAGGTAATAGAGCTCTGTGACCCCATCACCTACAGCCCTGTGAGATGTCCATGTCTCCTCATCATTCAGACTCTGATTTTTTTGTGTGTAAAAAGTTGTTCAACCTTCACAATACTTCCAATAAGAAATCACATTTTCTAACAGGCTCTACAGAAGATCATATCTTTCACATGAAAAAAAGCATGTCTTCCCCCTTTTAGACCAATGCAGATTTCGAAACATTGTAACCTGTAATTTCTGCCTCCAACCAGTATAAAGCACTGAAAATGCCCCTTGAAATTTCATCTCCTCTACTTGGAGTAATCTCTCAGCTCTCAGTTCCTCCTCGTTTACAGAGTGATGTTCTAAAAGTAGAAATTCTTTTTAGAAGTCATGGGACACCATGTCCTCCAGGCTAAAGAGGAGAGGGACTATCCGGCTTGTTATCAGTGTACAGTTCAAAAGCCAGCATCTGTGATGGTATGAGGGGGCATTAGTGCACATCATATGGGTAGCTTGTACATCTGGGAAGGCATCATTAATGCTGAATGATATAAACACGTTTCAGAGCAATATGCTGCCATCCAGACAAAATCTTTTTTCAGGGACGATCTTCCTTCTTTCAGCAAGACAACGCCAAACTGCTTTCTGCACATATTAAAACTGCATGACTCCGTAGTAAAGGAGTATAAGTGCTAAACTGGCCTGCCTGCAGTCCAGACCTGTCTCCCATTTAAAACATTTGGTGCATTATAAAGAGCAAAATACGACAAAAGAGACCCCGAACTGTTGAGCAGCTGAAATTGTATATCAAGCAAAAATGGGACAACATTTCTTTTTCTAAACTACAACAATTGGTCTCCTCAGTTCCCAAACGTTTACAGACTGTTGTTAAAAGTAGAGGTGATGCAACACAGTGTTAAACACGTCCCATCCCAACTTTTCTGAAAAGTCTTGTTGACATCAAATTCAAAATGAGCATATATTTAAAAAAAACAATAAAATTTCTTAGTTTCAACATTTGACAAGTTGTCTTTGTACTATTTTCAATTAAATATAGGGTTTCCATGATTTGCAAATGATCACATTCTGTTTTTATTTACAGTTTACACAGCATCCCAGCTTTTTTGGAATTGGGGTTGTAATCACTGACTATAATAATCAATGTTTTCAGAAGCTAATCATCAACATTAGAGTTATCACAAACATTATTTGGAAAGCATGTTGCTAAGCTACTCAGTATTATCCATTGTCTAGCTTGTTGCTAAGCTACTCGCTACTGTGTGCTGTTATTGCTGTGCTGCAGTTTCGGTCTGAAACGTTGCATGAATGTTTGAAGATCGCTGCAGTGGAACAAAACCAGCAGCCCTCAGGTCTGTAACTGTTAAAGTGAGCTTACAGTAGTGTTTTATGAGCTGTATATCCTCTAATTGGGCAAACAGGTATGTTTTAATGGAGGTGTCCATGGTTTTTTTTTTGTTTTGTTTTTCCCTATTTTGATCATCTCAAAGTAAGAAATGTTCTAACACCTTACAAATTACCATTAACAACATCCCATTAATGCAGCATTAATTAATGTGGGGTGGAGTCTGTGTAAAAGTGCAAGTAGTGAATGGAGTCAATGCAACTCAATGATGCAGTAGTGGTGGATAAATAGCACGGTGATTGGCTGGGCCATATAAATACATAAAGACATCACTGGTATTTGTAATGCTAACTAGGTGCAATATTTCATTATGTTAGCTTAACTAGCAATACTAATTAAGAAAAAATGGCTAGAAGGGCACACTTCTACATTCTGTAAATTCTACACTCCATCATTACTTCATTATAATTGCACATTTCTATATTTTATTGCTGTTTGTTGGATAAATGCCAATATCAAAGGCATGTTTCAATATATTATGTTATCGCAAAATAAATATTAAGTATATAAATAAAAACAATATGAAAATTGTAATAAAAAAGCAGAAATTAAAATATACTTTGAAATAATATGCAAATGAATTAATTTATTTAGTCATGTCATTTGACAAGCATTGTAAATTTGATTAAATTTATTATTAACCAAAAATCTATTACAAAACTTTCTAAAAATGTAATTGTATTGAGTTATTACTGTATACACATTCATTTGGAAATAAAATAATAAAAAATAATTAAATGAAGTATACTCTAAAACAAACATAGAAATAAGAGAACTTGACATCATTGTTTATTTATTTGTTTGGTTATTTGTGGGGGGTTTTAATGTTCTAAATTTTACTAAAATGCAAAATATTTTTCTATAAACCTGAGACACAAACTTAAAAAAAAGAAAAATAGAATATGTAAAGAAACCATAATATTAAACAATTTAAGGATGCTAGCTTTAGTCACATGGCTTAATAATAATAATAATTTCAGATTTAAAATATTCAGGGTTTTTTAATTCCCCCAAACTAAGATTGGATTGCTTTGAAACTACCCTAATATTTTCTGATATTCACAGAAAACAAAGAAAGTTCTGGTGGATGCTAAAAATTTAGCTACATAGTCAAATAACATTTAAAACCATTTCTATGAATATTTTCAAATTCCACACCATTTCTACACATTTTAAACCAAACCAAGCCCACAGCACTTCCTCAATTCTAATATAACCCACACTCTTCTTTACTCCTCAGTCCTCATGGCATTAACACTGTGGATCTGTACCGCACCTTTATAGCTGTGCATGGAGCTCTGGTCCATATCTACATGGCAGAATATAATCACTCTGCTTAACACCGATCCCCATGCAATCATTCACCTTCATTACACTCTTTATGAATGTTAGCCCCAAACACTCAGGCCTAGTTTTCCAGGAAGGGCATTTTCAGCTGTTTATATGTGTATTTATAATTAATATGGATCCCATTGGTTTTGTAACACCATAACTTTACAGAAAATCTCTAAAACTAACTGTAAAGCTATTTTGAGGATGAAGATCTTCACTGCAGGCATAATTTTAGCATCTACAACATGTACTGATTGATACAAGCTGAACAAAAAGGTCACATTGCAGCTAAATGCCCCAAAACTTTTAATTCCCAGTTCTTCCATTCTTATAGGAAATAATTTATCCTTCGAAATAATTTTGGTGCACCAAAATCCTTGATGGAGTCTTTTGGGAGAATCCAAAGTGATAATTGTTTGTCTAGTTCCTGTTTGGGTGAAGCAGCTACTGGTGGTGTTGGTTGGAGAAATAGAGAGACCACCACCTTGTTGAACATCCAAAAAACACGTAAATTGTCTGCATCACTCATTTCCAATTCAATCTCGATGATTTGACCTCCTTCCTGCTGCAGGATCTCTGCATATATTTAATCTGGATGCAGGAACTGGTTGAGTATTGAGATGCTTTGGACTTGGCCATTGTTGGTGGTGCACAGGATGGGAGAAGCCCTAGCATCATGGCAGTCAAACCTCTATATTAGGAATTGAAGAAGCCTTTCGGACAAGAGTTGAAACGTCTTCAAGAATTTCAAGCAAGTCCAGTTGCCTTCTTTAGCACCTACAGTGGTGCTTGAAAGTTTGTGAACCCTTTAGAATTTTCTATATTTCTGCATAAATATGACCTAAAACATCATCAGATTTTCACACAAGTCCTAAAAGTAGATAAACAGAACCCAGTTAAACAAATGAGACAAAAATATTATACTTGGTCATTTATTTATTTAGGAAAATTATCCAATATTACATATCTGTGAGGGGCAAAAGTATGTGAACCTTTGCATTCAGTATCTGGTGTGACCCCACATTTGCCACGTTTGCGGTAACTGTTGATCAGTCCTGCACACCGGCTTGAAGGAATTTTAGCCCATTCCTCCGTACAGAACAGCTTCAACTCTGGGATGTTGGTGGGTTTCCTCATATGAACTGATCGCTTCAGGTCCTTCCACAACATTTCCATTGGATTAAGGTCAGGACTTTGACTTGGCCATTCCAAAACATTAACTTTATTCTTCTTTAACCATTCTTTGGTAGAACGACTTGTGTGCTTAGGGTCGTTGTCTTGCTGCATGACCCATCTTCTCTTGAGATTCAGTTCATGGACAGATGTCCTGACATTTTCCTTTAGAATTCGCTGGTATAATTCAGAATTCATTGTTCCATCAATGATGGCAAGCCGTCCTGGCCCAGATGCAGCAAAACAGGCCCAAACCATGATACTACCACCACCATGTTTCACAGATGGGATAAGGTTCTTATGCTGGAATGCAGTGTTTTCCTTTCTCTAAACATAACGCTTCTCATTTAAACCAAAAGTTCTATTTTGGTCTCCTCTGTCCACAAAACATTGTTCCAATAGCCTTCTGGCTTGTCCACGTGCTCTTTAGCAAACTGCAGATGAGCAGCAATGTTCTTTTTGGAGAGCAGTGGCTTTCTCCTTGCAACTCTGTCATGCACACCATTGTTGTTCAGTGTTGTCCTGGTGGTGGACTCATGAACATGAACATTAGTCAATATGAGAGAGGCCTTCAGTTGCTTAGAAGTTACCCCGGGGTCCTTTGTGATCTCGCCGACTATTACACACCTTACTCTTGGAGTGATCTTTGTTGGTCGACCACTCCTGGGGAGGGTAACAATGGACTTGAATTTCCTCTATTTGTACACAATTTGTCTGACTGTGGATTGGTGGAGTCCAAACTCTTTAGAGATGGTTTTGTAACCTTTTCCAGCCTGATAAGCATCAACAATGCTTTTTCTGAGGTCCTCAGAAATCTCCTTTGTTCGTGCCATGATACACTTCCACAAACATGTGTTGTGAAGATCAGACTTTGTTAGATCTCTGTTCTTTAAATAAAACAGGGTGCCCACTCACACCTGATTGTCATCCCATTGATTGAAAACACCTGACTCTAATTTCACCTTCAAATTGACTGCTAATCCTAGAGGTTCACATACTTTTGCCACTCACAGATATGTAATATCGGATCATTTTCCTCAATAAATAAATGACCAAGTCTAATATTTGTGTCTCATTTGTTTAACTGGGTTCTGTTTATCTACTTTTAGGACTTGTGTGAAAATCTGATGATGTTTTAGGTCATATTTATGCAGAAATATAGAAAATTCTAAAGGGTTCACAAACTTTCAAGCACCACTGTACAGTTTATGATGGCCTGGATGACTGAGAACCTTCACAGACTCTATATTAGGTCTAACTTGATAAGAATTTTCTGGGCATTCACATATTGATTCCACAAGCTGCCACATCCTCCCTCTTGCAGTTGGATTGTTCCACTTCCATTCCTCTGGTTGAATAACCTGGTCCCACTGAGGATGGCATGACTATTGTGGCCCCATGCTTTATTCTTCTTAGATTCTTAAGCATGGGCATGGGTCTTCAAAGGAAATTTGGCATTTGAACAAGAATCAGTAGTTGGTGTACCATGATGTGGCCAGTAGTAGGACCCCAGGCTCAGGAAGCTGTGTAAATTGGAGATGGATCTGGTTATAAATGTCTTTTTTTTAAATAGTGGAAGAACTGGGACCTTGTAACTTGTGGTTGACCACCTGCATTTGCTTGATGACTTGCTGTGCCAGGTCACTTAATGATCTGGTTCATCTAAATGTTGGAATTGAGCGAATCTTCAGTGATCTCAAAATGGCAAGACTGACAACACAAGCTGCCAAATGTACAAGCTGCAAATGGATGGTTCCTTCTTGGTTCCTCTGGTAGAGGAACCTGGCCTTTCACTAGGGCTCCATCACTTTTCTTCAATCTGAGGGCAAATTAGCTGTAGTGCCTCTGACCTGGCCCAGTGGTATCCTTCTCTTAAACTGTCCTAATCTGACAGCTAGCATAGTGGGCATTGTTCTTAATGGATGCTTGGTATGACCAAGGATCAATGATGCTCATGAAGATCTTGTCCAACTGCCTATAGTCAGACCCCAGAGTCTGGAACCTGTACATCTCAGAGAGAGAGAGAGAGAGAGAGAGAGAGAGAGATCTGGTTATTTCCTGAATCCTTTCTGCAAAAAAAGGTTGATGCTGGAACAGCTGGTACCTGCCATGGTGCAACTTGAGAATGACCACCTGGAACTGGTTGAAACTTGCTGTGCTAGGATATTGTCCCAGTGGACAAGACAGGTGGACTGTGGGACGTAATCCTTCAGTTGCTCAGATGTGGCTTAATTAGTGTGACTGCTTGAATGTTTAGTGGAAATATTTTTCATTAAATGGTTGCTCATGCTCTGAAGCACAGCGGAGAGTTTTCCAGAGTTGAATCTCCAACGTCTTTCTATGTTACCTGTAAGGATACTTGATAGATAGCTCAGCATCTTGTACTCTGTTTTGGATGCAAAGAATGCAAACAGGAATTGATTTGGGATTTGTCCCCAGAAGACTTTGGATTTTACTTGGAACATTAAAAAAAAATAGAATCATTTAAAAATTTGATGCTGCCTCTTCAATCCATAAGACTCTTGAAAAGAAACTTTGACACAACACTTTCCTACGATTCACATACAGCTAATTCATTCAACCAAGTGAAGGTCATTGAAGATGGTGCAATGCAAATACAAGGAGTTCTTATTCACCTATACCAGTGAAACAAGTTATTCTGTCTTGCTATCTATAAGAAAAATGGTAGTAGTTTGGGGATTGGAAGGTAATTTTATGGAATAAACTCTCTTCAATGAAATAAATGAATGCATTGTACAGCGCTAGCATTGTACTATCCCAGAATTCACAGCTGCTATAAAAAAAGCTCTGCATCTCCAGACTTCTTGAAGTGACCAGTTTCCAATCACTGTCACGCTATAAATAACCCACACACTCTTTTATTACGAATTGTCATCCTTGTGTTACTTTGTTATTACAAAGTCACTGTTTTATCCCAGGTGTGGTTCAGGATTTGACCCTTTGTTAATTTGCTCACTTGGATTTGCCTTGTTTTGACCATTTATTGATCATGAATTGTTTTGGTGGCATGGTGGTGCAGTGATTATCACTGTCATCTCACAGCAAGAAGGTTCTGGGTTTGAGCCCAGTGGCTGATGGGGGCCTTTCTGTGTGGAGTTTGCATTTTCTCCCCATGTCTGTGTGGGTTTCCTCTGGGTGCTCCAGTTTCCTCTAACAATGCAAAGGCATTCAGATTAGGTAAAATACCAAGCCAATGGGGTTGTACAAGCCAGTGTATACTTAGTGCTGGTCCCAAGCCCAGACAGATTGGGGAGGGTTGCGTCAGGAAGGGCATCCAGTGTAAAAACCTATGCCAAATCAAATATGCAGATCATGATGTGGTGACCGGGTGGCACGGTGGTGTAGCGCTTAGCACTGTCGCCTCATAGCAAGAAGGTTCTGAGTTTGAGCCCAGCGGCCGGCAGTGGCCTTTCTGTGTGGAGTTTGCATGTTCTCCCCATGTCTGTGTGGGTTTCCTCTGGGTGGTCTGGTTTTCCCCACAGTCCAAAGACATGCAGGTTAGGTTAACTGGTGACTCTAAATTGACTGTTGGTGTGAATGGTTGTTTGTCTCTATGTGTCAGCCCTGTGATGACCTGGTGACTTGTCCAGGGTGTACCCCGCCTTTCACCTGTCGTCAGCTGGGATAGGCTCCAGCTCGCCTGCAACCCTGTAGAACAGGATAAAGTGGCTAGAGATAATGAGATGAGATGATGTGGTGACCAACAACAGGAGCAACCAAAAGAAGAAGATTGATCATGGATCCATCTGTAACCACTTGTCTTTTGCAGGGTCGCAGACAAGCTGGAGCCTATCCCAGCTGACTATGGGTGAGAAGTGGGGTACACCCTGGACAAGTCACCAGGTCATCACAGGGCTGACACATAGAGACAAACAACCATTCACACCTACGGTCAATTTAGAGCCACCAATTAACCTAACCTGCATGTCTTTGGACTGTGGGGGAAACCGGAGCACCCGGAGGAAATCCACACAGACAAGGGGAGAACATGCAAACTCTATACAGAAAGGCCCCCTTCTCAAACCCAGAACCTTCTTGCTGTGAGGTGACCATGCTAACCACTACACCATCATGCCACCCCTTGATCATGGATTGTTTTGATATTTCAATTAACATCAGCGTGCACCTTCATCAATTTCTGCTGCTTAATTCAAAGCAAACATTATACATGTTTCGATATTCAATCATCATTGGAACATTTATTTTTAAAATGTATTATATTTTTTAATGAAGTGAGAATGAAGTCAGTAAAGGAAAGCCATAAAGCCGAGTGATCAACTCAAACTTGCAGGGAATTTTTCTTGCCAAAAGGTGAGAGTTTTATAAAATTATAATTTGCTCCTTTCCTGAATTCTACTTTTTTTTCTGATTCCTCCAGCAAAATTACTTTTGAAAACATTGAGAAAATTTGGCACAACACCCACAGACTATTAACACAGAGCATTAAATTAGCTTATATCAAGAGTTCAGTTGGGTAAGATCATTTAAGGTGGTGAAAAAGAAAGGTGGTGGTGGTTTTGGGATCAATTCACAGAATTTTTAAGAACTTTGGGCTAGATTAGACTTCTTTGACAGAACATACGGTACGATTATGGTGCTATTGCTCTCTCTCTCTCTCTCTGTGTGTGAGAGAGAGAGAGAGAGAGAGAGGCTATTGTGGGCTTGGTTCACAGTAAGTGCAGTAGATTAGAGCACTCTGTGCCTTTTCCTGTCTTTGCTCTTACACTTTAATGTGCGTGAATGAATCCTGAGTGCTGGAGCTCCGGGGGGGGTTAAAAGAGACAAACCACTGCAGTCATCTCACACTCCACTCACTCAGATACCTCACACACAGCATCAGAATCACACTAGGCTCTCCACCTGACGCCTCTTAAATACACACACACACACACACACACACAGAGAAAGCATTGAAGAGTCATAGTATTAAAAACACACAAGAGAAATAAATGTATTTATGTCTCAGGATTTCAACCAAGGAAATTACTTTAATGGTGTGTGTGTGTGTGTGTGTGTGTGTGTGTTCATTTTTGATTCCTCCTTCTCTGCAGCATTCCTCGGTGAATCCGTGACACCCCATTTTGTGAATGCAGTGTGTGTGTGTGAAAGAGAGAGAGAGAGAGAGAGAGAGACGGGGATAATGAGAAGTGCTGCTCTAATTGCTGCGTCTTTCACACTTCTCTCCACTCGAGATGCCCCGGGGGGAAATGATGAAAGGATTAGAAGAGTGGAGAGAGAGAGAGAGAATGGTGTCACTGCACTCTGCATGCCTGGCATCAGGTTAAGCATGACCTCAGGTCAACCTTCCACTCGTCCCTCCCTGGGGGGTGTCCTCTCTCATCTCTCTCTCACACACACACACACACACACACACACACACACACACACACACAGTCTCACATTAATGACCACTTCAAATTGTACTCTCTTCAAGAACTATAATAATAATAATAATAATAACAATATCTTGCTATATTTATCTCATGTCATCTCATTATCTCTAGCCGCTTTATCCTGTTCTACAGGGTCATTTCAGATAAATGTTTTACATGTTTAATATATTTTAGTACTGTCTAAATATTAGACCTTAGTATAAATAGCCTAACAAAGTATAATTAATTATTTTCAATAATTATGCTTAATTTGTTTAAAATATTAATATTTAATAACATCTCATCTCATCTCATCTCATTATCTCTAGCCGCTTTATCCTGTTCTACAGGGTCGCAGGCAAGCTGGAGCCTATCCCAGCTGACTACGGGCGAAAGGCGGGGTACACCCTGGACAAGTCGCCAGGTCATCACAGGGCTGACACATAGACACAGACAACCATTCACACTCACATTCACACCTACGGTCAATTTAGAGTCACCAGTTAACCTAACCTGCATGTCTTTGGACTGTGGGGGAAACCGGAGCACCCGGAGGAAACCCACGCGGACACGGGGAGAACATGCAAACTCCACACAGAAGGGCCCTCGCCGGCCCCGGGGCTCGAACCCAGGACCTTCTTGCTGTGAGGCGACAGCGCTAACCACTACACCACCGTGCCGCCCTATTTAATAACATAATAACTAAATTATAAATAAATGAATATGGCAATTAATAAAATAAAAGCACTAAAAAGAGGCTTTGACATCAGTTACTTTTTTATTTATATATTATTTAATTGCTTATGATTTGATACTATTCCTTTCTTTAAGATATAGTTTTTTTCATTATATCTTGATAGATAGATACATGAGCAGCACTAGTGCACAATTTTTCATTTATTTTGTGTTTTCTGAAATCAACACAGGATCAAAAATATCCAGACAGCCACC
The DNA here is from genome assembly GCF_027579695.1 of Neoarius graeffei. Lineage (NCBI taxonomy): Eukaryota > Metazoa > Chordata > Actinopteri > Siluriformes > Ariidae > Neoarius > Neoarius graeffei. The sequence continues at coordinate 9,344,159 of NC_083590.1, forward strand.
TAATTTTTGGTTAAACATCCCTTAGCAGGTTTCACCTTGACCAGATGCTTTTGTTTGCCATCAACAAGCTTCTGTCAGAATTCTGGTTGGACATTTATCCACTGTTCTTGGCAGAATTGTTAGAGTTCAATTAGATGTGTGTTTTCTGGCACAGACCTGACTTTTAAGCGCAGGCCATTCCAAAAGCTTAATGTTTGCCTGATTTATCCTCCACAACCAGCTTTGATGTGTGTTTGGGGTCACTGTCCGATTGGAACACTCAGCTCTGTTCAAGTTTCAATCGTCTAGCTGATGGTTTGAGGTTATGCTGAAGAATTCTGAGGTCGTCCTCTTTCATTATTCCATCCACATTGGGCAGTACACCAGTTCCACTGGCAGAAAAAAAAAAAACAGCCCCAGAGCATGATGCTACCACCACTATGCTGAACAGTTGAGGGGTTGGATGCCTCACCTTTACTATTCCAAAAATACCTCTGGTCATTGTGGCCAAACTTTGCTCCAGAAGTTTTTTTTTTTTTTCTTTGCCCATGTGATCAACTGTAAACTTTGGTTGAGCTTGAAGGTGTGGATTTTGAAGCAGGAGCATCTTTCTTGGACAGCAGCCTCACACTGCATGGTGATATAAAACTCACTTGACCATTGACAGTGACACTGGTATTCCAGCAGCTTCCAGTTTATGGCATGCCTGTGCCTTGGTGGTTCCTGGGTTGTTCCTGACTATCTTAACCAACTTTCTCTCAACTGAGGGGGACACTTTAGGTCTTCTTCCAGCAAAGTACCTTGGGAAAGTGGTTCTACCTCCCAATTACTTGCATACAATTGTTTGAACTGATGATCTTGGAATCTGCTCTTGTTTAGAAATGGCTCCAAGAGACTTTCTTGAGTGTGTAAATCTATGATCCTCTTTCTCAGATCTGCACTGGGCTCCTTGGACTTTCCCATTGTACTGTGTGTTGGTCAATCCAGTGACTGCTGACCAACAAACTCTTTATTTTGTGCACAGAGAAGCTACCAGCTGGACTGGAGTGATCACTAATGGGAGGTTAAAAGGTCTTGATCTTAGCAAGTTAAGATATTTTGGAATTTTCAGTACCACCGAATTAATAATCTAAGTGGATGTATGTATAGTTTTGACACTACATTTATAATTTTGACCCTGTGCTGATTTCAGAAAACCCAAAATAAATGAAAACCTGTTTCATTTTTATTCATGATGTATGTTAGACAATCATTCTGCCCCAGAAACAGAAAATTAGTTGAAATCACTGAAAGCCCAATATTGCTTACATGACTCTCAAACCTGTACATAATTTATTTAAACCTGAATGGCAATGTTTATCTTGTAAAGAAGTTGAGTCATCATTCATAATTTATTTAATCTTCTATTTCTCTACTGCAAGTTGGCCTAGTGGTTAGTGTGTCCACCTCTCGATCAGGAGATTGAGAGTTCTACCCACAGTAGGGTCATACCAAATACCATCATAAAAATGGTACCTACTGCCATCTGGCAAGGCACGCTGCAATACAGATGCAAGTGGGAAGTCAAACTCTCACGGTTACCAGAGGACTAGCCCCCCACTGTAACCCTAGCTATGTAATAGGTGAGAGGCCAAGGGCTACATAAATGGAGATCAGTGCTGCCACATGGCCTGGGAAGGACTTCTATTTCTCTATAAGACTTTTGTATGATTTCATTAAACCTCAGAGCAAATCAGAAACATTGTCATGTTGCTGTTTAAAGTATATTCTGAATGTTTGACCTCATTGTGTGTGAGACTGAATCAGAGATGGCCATGTCTCCTTACATCATGGTGCATGGCATTTAATTAGCTCTGTTTTCTTCTCAGCTGTACGAGTAGGTGATCAAACGAAAGACTCAGCTCATTCAAGACACGGCTTCATGATCAGAAAATGAGCCCTTCCTCATCCTGCGTGTACGTTATTCAGCCATAAATCAGATAAACATGCTCAACTTCAGGGTCACACTATTTAAAAAATGGCCAATGAAGTTCTCCTGGGACAAATTAACTTAGCTGGGAATTACCGCTTATTGGATCATGTAACATTTAAAAAAAAATCAATTTGAATCTCTAATTGACTGAGTGTGGGTCTTGTTTTTTTTTAGAAAATGTCCTTGTAGATGAGGATGAAGCCAGATGAGCATTAGCACAGTGATAAACTAGAATTAGCCTGGATATTTTGTTCCCTGGGTCACAGTCTTATTAAACTAGCATTATCTACTATTTATTATTAGCAAAGTATTATTAGGTTCTTTGCCTCATCAGCTTTAAACATGTTAAAAATGTGTTTAACAGCTTTATGATGAACAACATCCACAGATTCACTTAGAAAATTTAGATGTTTAATGTACATTTTCAGGCACTTTTATATATGCAATGCTTGATTATTTTCACTAGCTTACCAGGTGAAGCAAAAATCTAATGGAGACCATATCAATGTTCCTTTAACTGTACTTTAGCTGGATATTGTACACACACACACGCACACACGTGCACACACACACACACACACACACACACGCACACACACACACACACACACACACAAACAATTAGAATATCCTGAAAAAGATCAAGCTTTTCCATCAGTTATTTAAGAAAGTGAAAAACATCTCAAAATATGTGAATGTTTCATTTGGAGTTTCAGTAAAACAGTATAAATACTGTATCTCTCAATCTAGTTCAGGCCACACAACCACAATCATGGAGAACACTGCTGACTTGACAGTTGTCCAGAAGATGATCATTGAGCCACAGAAGGTCACTGCTGAAAAGGCTAGCTGGAAAAGGTGCACAAGCAACAGGGATGAGTGCAGCCTTGAGAGGATCATCAAGAAAAGTCAATTCAAGAACTTGGGAGAGCTTCACAAGGAGTGGACTGAGGCTGGTGTCAGTGCATCAGGAGCCACCATGCATAGACATCTTCAGGGAAGGGGCTACAACTGTCACATTCCTAATATCAAGCCCCTCCTGAACCAGAGACAACACCAGAAGTGTTTTACCTGGGCTAAGGAGAGAAAGAACTGGACTGTTGCTCAGTGGTCCAAAGTCCTCTTTTCAGATGAAAGTAAATTTTGCATTTCAATCAAGGTCCTAGAGTCTAGAGGAAGAGTGGAGAGGCACAGAATCCAAGGGGTTTGAAGTCCAGTGTGAAGGTTCCACAATCTGTGATGATTTGGGGTGCCATGTCATCTGCTGGTGTTGGTCCACTGTGTTTTATCAAGTCCAAAGTCAATGCAGCATCTACCAGGAGATTTTAGAACATTTCATGCTTATATCTGCTTACAAGCTTTATGGAGATGCTGATTTCCTTTTCTAGCAGGACTTAGCACCTGCCCACAGTGCCAAAACTATGAACAAATGGTTTGCTGACCATGAGATTACTGTGCTTGATTGGCCACCTGATCTGAACCCCAGAGAGAATCTATGGGCTATTGTCACACTGTAAAAAATGTCCGTAGAATTAACAGTGAATTTATGTAAAATCATGACATAAAAAAAACTGTAAATACAAAAACAATGAAGCAGTGTGTAATTTACATCAATATACTGTAAAACTCCTAACCAAATACCACTGTTAATTTAACAGTAAGAATATATTGAATTGATCATATTTTTTTGTAGAATTTACAAATTGTTGTAGTTTAAACACAGACAAACTGTAATACTAAAACAGAATGTGATAGTTAAAATTACATCATTGCCCTGTAAAAAAAATAAAAAAATGTCAGTCGAGGCTCTCCGGCACATTTCGTAAAACTCTAAATCAAATAAAATATCTGTCTAGTAGATCATTGCTTGTAACCATCATTTTGGAGCCACAAAAACCAATAATCGAGAACACTCGCAATTCATTCCTAGATGCTTTTTTATTGTACAATGAATATCCATAAAATTAACAGTTATGTATTGATTATTGTACATTGAATACCTGTAAAATGTACATTTAGTTATCATTAATTGTACATGGAATCCCAGTGAATTGTACAAGTTATTCTGTAATGTTGTTTACATTTCACTGTATTTTTAACAGGATTATTCTGGCAACCACAGCTGCCAGTATTTTTCCGTAAAAACAATGGATTTTTTTTTACAGTGCAAGAGGAAGATGAGAAACACCCGACCCAAAAATACAGACTAGCTGAAGGTGCTATCAAAGCAACCTGGGCTTCAGTAACACCTCAGTAGTGCCACAGGCTGATCGTCTCCATGCCACACCCTATTGATGCAGTAATTCATGGTAAAAGAGCCAAAAACCAAGTATTGAGTGTATAAATGAACACACTTTTCAGAAGCTGGACATTACTGTATTGTAAATCCTTTTCTGATTGATCTTAGGAAATATTCTAATAATTTGAGAGACTGGATTTAGTTCCCTGGCATATAGTGTTCAAAATGGTCAGAAACTTAATTTCCCTCAGATATATACATCGTTAATTTTTTAGCCTTGGTTGCTAACTGAATGTCTGCGGGTTCTGCATCTGCAATATTGAGAAAAACTGACATCACAAGATGAGCGCACAACCTGATGCCCATCCCATAATATCATGTTGGTATGGACACAGGCTACCATATCACTATTAAAACACTGATAATGTACTAAAATCAAGGAAAAACCAAATATGTGAATATATGACACACATTTCAATCCCACACTGCACTGGAAAACAACATATCAACTACCCATAAGGCACTGGTGCAGTTTACCAGTGTAATGAACAAGTTGAATGTGGACCCATCCGTATTGTTTCCAGTCATCCCATAATAACTGCCTCTCAATTGCTGTGGGCGACTGACGGGCCATATTTGTCCAGTGACAGCGATGTGACATCCAAAGACTGACAGTGATGAAGAAATGGAGAGAAAAAGAAAGAGCATACATCACTCGCTTTCTGATGACCCATCAGCAGTGCCATGGCAACGGGCCATATGGGAATGGTCAGTGCCTTTGCTGTCTGAATAATTTAGCAAGTATGTTTATGCAATACTGAGGGAGTCAAGAGGGTCAGACCTTTTGCCCACTCCCTAAGTGCACTAGAGACAGAATAAAACAATGACTTCTACTCCCTATCTAGTGCACTCCATGCCCACTAGGAGACCTCAGGTAACATCACCTATACTTTAGCCCCTCAGTTGCTCAACGAACTATGAACATTTACACAATCTTATAGTTCTCAGGTTCTGAGGCTGTAATGTTTCTGCAATATTTCAGTATAATATGGTCTCATGAAACACTTCCAATTAAAACAAAAAAGAAACACTTCCCAAATTTGTGCATGCAGCTATAATGTAGATACAGCTTTGTAGGAAAGTGTAAGGTGGGTATTTCAGGTCTTAAGGTCAATAGTTATGGTCTATAAAGTGGCTCTGAAGGTAGACATTTCAGGTTTTTAAGGTACATATTTTGGGTATTTCATGTGGACATTCAGTTTTTTCAAGGATCAGTTGATGTGAGTATTATGTTGTATTAACCACAGGTAACTGAGAACCAAGGGGGCATGAGGAGAGGAAATTAGGTTGAATTGGATCCATTCATGATGGTTATCGGAAAAAAGGAGAAGCTGGGGTTCCGTACTGTGACATGGGCCAGGAGTCTTCCATCCAGCATACTGGCATCTGGGGGGAATCAAGCAGCTTGTGAAATATCATCTTGGAAAGCAAGGTTTCCAAGAAATCCAAGAAATTATCATCTGTTCCAGAATCCACTAAAGTGAGCAGAGTTGGTTAAAACACAGGGTGGCTTGAAGTTGCATTCTGGATCAAGGAATGAGAGAGGAGGTTGTTGGGCTCCCCAGGACTGCTGAGCCTCCTTGTCAGTAGAAAGGGACAGGTGGCAAGGAAATGACCAGTCTATGCCAGATACATTCGAAGGGGGAAAGACGGACCTGACCCAGCTGCATGGGCATTTCTCCTGGGGCAGCTGAAGTAGCAGGTCTGGGAGCTGCTCAGAGTGCTGAAGGGAAACCGGGACTCATTCACACCAGAGGAGGTGAAGAGAAGTGAGATGTGGGTAAAGGTGGTGGATCGCTAGATCTCTCTCTCTCTCTCTTGCACTCACAGACAGATTATCCAGTTTTGGATTGAAGAAATCGGGGACTCTAGACTGTCAGTCTCATCCCTTGCAGCTAACTCATCCTTCACCTGATCACTAAGCCCATTTAGAAATGCCCCCTGGAGTGACTAATTATTCCATCCTGAATCAGGTGTTAATGTATTAAAGTACACAGAATAGAAGAAGTAGATGTTTGGCTGTGTCTTAACACTGTAGCCCAAGCTAAAGTGTTCCCTCTAAGCAACCCTCTCATGTAGGTGATTCTTGATTTATCTTGTTAGTAGGTTGATGGCTGTTGTTCAAACACCTGGGAACAAATACCCTGCACTTCCATAAATATCCAGTGTAATGCTCTGGATCTAGGACACAAGGACTCTGGGCAGCAGTGCTGGTGGAATTGGCAGAGTCGGAAGGGTTATGAGTAATGGCTACCAAGACTGAATTCCAGGTGTGTGCTGCGTGAGGTGTGAGGGAACATGGCCCACCTAGTTACCAATCTGTGTGATGTGAGTGGACAGAGTCTGGAGGTTCTCCATAACTTCCTGGAGATTTTGGTCATGCTGTCCCAGTAGAGATCCTTCAGTGACGATCGCTTGGTGGATGGGGTCCATGTTCCCTGGGTCCATGTTAGCCAGATTGTCCTGTTACAAACAATGGGAGAACCCAAACAGAGGAGACAGATACAGGGATGAAGTGAATGAAAGAAGGTTTCATTGTATGGTTTCAGGAAGTGAAGGTGGGTGGGGAGGGGAAGACAGAGGGATGTGGAAAGCTTGACGAAAGATCAAACATGGGCTGCTGATGAAAAAGCAGTGTAGATATACTGCTGAGTATTGAATAGATGGAAGGCAGGTGGGCAGGCTGATCAGACATCAGGAAGCCTGGGAGAGTGTGAGGGGCATCACAACACTGATGTGTAAACACACAGAGAGAAAGACTGACAGGGGATCGCAGAAGACACAAGGAAAGGTGAATAGTAAAAACCCAGGGAATAAATGGGAGGCACAAACAAGATGGTGACATAGTTAAGCAGAACATTTTGGGGATTTAACGTTGACATTTCAGGTGTTACATGTAGGGATGTATTTTAATGGAACATTTCAGGTTTGAAGGTGCATATTTCAAAGTTTCAAAGTTTTATTTCTTGTTTTTAAGGTGGACATCTTTTGGGCAGGGTGGCATGGTGGTGTAGTGTTTAGCACTGTCGCCTCACAGCAAGAAGGTTCTGGGTTTGAGCCCAGTGGCCAACGGGGGCATTTCTGTGTGGAGTTGCATGTTCTCCCCGTATCTGCATGGGTTTCCTCCGGGTGCTCCGGTTTCCCCCACAGTCCAAAGACATGCAGGTTAGGATAATTGGTGGCTCTAAATTGACCGTAGGTGTGAATGTGAGTGTGAATGGTTGTGTGTCTCTAATGCCACTTTTCCACTACCAATGCGGCTGAGTTGGGCTGAGCCGTGTCGTGCTGAGTTGGGCTGAGTCGAGCTGAGTGGGGCTGTTGGAGTTGCATTTCGACTACAATCACGCTGAACACTGCTGGCTGGAAGTGGGTGGACACATTGGGTGGAGTTAGAGAAAGTGGGTGGATGTCACGTGATGTCGTTAGGCAGCACAAACAGTGACATCAGTGATCTTTTAAGCGGTAGTCTCACGACCCGGATAGTAAACAATAAACATGGAGTCGTTAGTGTTGCTGGTCTTGGTGCTGTGGCTTGTTGTCACCGACAACGCCAACAGATACTGGCAAGAGCGTATAGATGAGGTGAGGCGCATAAGGCTTCATAATTCTCATAATTCGTAATTATTCTTCTTCTGGGTTTATGGTGTTTACAGATCCCAGCGTGCTCACGGGGCGTGTGTGGGCATGTGAGAACACTCCTCCTCACCAATCAGTGCACAGGGGAGTGTCTCCTCACGCCCCTATCCCCACTCGGCTCGGTTTGGCTCGCTTCAGCCCCACTCCAAAACCGTGCAAGTTTTGGGTGCTAAGTAAGGCTGAAGCGAGCTGAGTCGTGCTGCTCTGAGGTAGTCGAAACGCGAGCCGTGTCGGGCTGAAGTGAGCTGAAAAAGGGTAGTAGAAAAGGGCCATATGTGTCAGCCCTGCGATGATCTGGCGACATGTCCAGAGTGTACCCTGCCTCTCACCCATAGTCAGCTGGGATAGGCTCCAGCTCGCCCACAACCCTGCACATGATATGCGGCTACAGATAATGGATGGATGGATCTATAAAGCATATACATATGTATTTGACTCTGTATAAGAAGGTTAGACTGTAATGCAACAAAATAACATTCCTCTACCAAACTGAAGATGGAAAAAAAGCCAAAAATATGCTTAGAAAGAAAATAAAAATTCAAACATTGTGCTAAATATATTAGGGTCTCTGGAGCATGGTGCAGATTTTCCAGAGGAGTTTAAGTATTTTCTTGTGTTATTCCCATGGTGAGGAGGTGCAGGTCACATTTTGGCCCTGGACACGGTGCTGCATTCGTACACCGCTTATTAGCTCAGCAGGATTGTTTCATATCCGCATGATTTATGAGATCCACTGCCTGGCCACGATACTTCCAATTAATCTCCAACATCATGTGGAGAACCAAGGTATGGGGGGTGGGGGGTTAGACACAGAGAGAGAGAGAGAGAGAGAGAGATGTTCTCTGCACTAGGGTTATTGCTGTCTCAGCAAAATGCTGTATGCTACAGATCTCTCTCTCTCTCTCATCCACACACAGAATGCTTCATTTGGCAGTGGCAGTGGATTCATCTGTAGTTGAGATTGTGCCAACATTTCACGCATCACCTGTTTACAGAAGTGCTGAATACACAAACTGAGGTTACACACACACACACACAAAATGTTAACTTCAATGTTAAATACACATGCATGGATGTTTTAGTTTGACATATATGGAGTTACAGGGATTTTGTCTTCCCCCCCCCCCAATTTTCTCTTTTATTTAGTCATGGTCAGTTCCCACAAATGACCATAGAAATAACATTCACATATGTACATACATACAGTGGGGCAAAAAAGTATTTAGTCAGCCACCAATTGTGCAAGTTCTCCCACTTAAAAAGATGAGAAAGGCCTGTAATTTTCATCATAGGTACACTTCAACTATGAGAGACAGAATGGGGGGAAAGAATCCAGGAAATCACATTGTAGGATTTTTAATGAATTAATTGGTAAATTCCTCTGTAAAATAAGTATTTGGTCACCTACAAACAAGCAAGATTTCTGGCTCTCACAGACCTGTAACAACTTCTTTAAGAGGCTCCTCTGTCCTCCACTTGTTACCTGTATTAATGGCACCTGTTTGAACTTGTTATCAGTATAAAAGACACCTGTCCACAACCTCAGTCACACTCCAAACTCCACTATGGCCAAGATTAAAGAGCTGTCAAAGGACATCAGAAACAAAATTGTAGACCTGCACCAGGCTGGGAAGACTGAATCTGCAATAGGTAAGCAGCTTGGTGTGAAGAAATCAACTGTGGGAGCAATTATTAGAAAATGGAAGACATACAAGACCACTAATAATCTCCCTTGATCTGGGGCTCCACTCAAGATCTCACCCCGTGGGGTCAAAATGATCACAAGAATGGTGAGCAAAAATCCCAGAACCACATGGGCAGACCTAGTGAATGACCTGCAGAGAGCTGGGACCAAAGTAACAAAGGCTACCATTAGTAACACACTACGCCGCCAGGGACTCAAATCCTGCAGTGCCAGACATGTCCCCCTGCTTAAGCCAGTACATGTCCAGGCCCATCTGAAGTTTGCTAGAGAGCATTTGGATGATCCAGAAGAGGATTGGGAGAATGTCATATGGTCAGATGAAACCAAAATAGAACTTTTTGGTAAAAACTCAACTTGTCGTGTTTGGAGGAGAAAGAATGCTGAGTTGCATCCAAAGAACACCATGCCTACTGTGAAGCATGGGGATGGAAACATCATGCTTTGGGGCTGTTTTTCTGCAAAGGGACCAGGACAACTGATCCGTGTAAAGGAAAGAATGAATGGGGCCATGTATTGTGAGATTTTGAGTGAAAACCTCCTTCCATCAGCAAGGGCATTGAAGATGAAATGTGGCTGGGTCTTTCAGCATGACAATGATCCCAAACACATCGCCCGGGCAACGAAGGAGTGGCTTTGTAAGAAGCATTTCAAGGTCCTGGAGCGGCCTAGCCAGTCTCCAGATCTCAACCCCATAGAAAATCTTTGGAGGGAGTTGAAAGTCCGTGTTGCCCAGCGACAGTCCCAAAACATCACTGCTCTAGAGGAGATCTGCATGGAGGAATGGGCCAAAATACCAGCAACAGTGTGTGAAAACCTTGTGAAGACTTACAGAAAACGTTTGACCTCTGTCATTGCCAACAAAGGGTATATAACAAAGTATTGAGATGAACTTTTGTTATTGACCAAATACTTATTTTCCACCTTAATTTGCAAATAAATTCTTTAAAAATCAGACAATGTGATTTTCTGGATTTTGTCTCTCATAGTTGAAGTGTACCTATGATGAAAATTATAGGCCTCTCTCATCTTTTTAAGTGGGAGAACTTGCACAATTGGTGACTGACTAAATACTTTTTTGCCCCACTGTACATACATACATAAATGAAAATAAATAAATAAACCTGACATCAACTTATTAGTGTGCTTGCTCAAACACACAGCAGCCTTCTTGCCAAAGGCAAGCACACAATTGTTTTTCTTAAGTTTACTTATTCTGCCTTATTCCGACACTTTTTTTGGATCCACTACTCCTCCTAGGGCGTTCGAGATAGAGACACCGTTCCAACTCTGAGACGTCTGGCCTGAAGTGGTGTAGTGTGCTTGTATACAGCTTTTGGATCAACGTGCCCGTTCTCTTGTTCTTGTCGTTTTTCTTTTGTTTTTTTCCCCATAGAGAATGAATAGGGCTTATGAATCAAATCGTCCTACTCGGACACGCTCCATCACAGATGCACCAAACCTCATGTGATACTTCAGGCCAACTCCCCCGACACATACATGCAATCGGTTCTGACCCACACTCATATTTTTCCTTTCTTTTTGACTCATCCCTTTTTCCTCCATAGGCTTGCATTGATTTTTGGCGCCATTGAAAATGAATGGTGTTTCAGGAGAAAAAATTTCACTCTCCATCAGTTTTTTTTTAACCAAGTGACCAAACTTCAAGAAACTTCACTTGATGCCTCAGGCCAAGTCCCCGCACAGATCCATCCCCTCATATGAGACCTGCACTCGTCTTTTCCTTGGTTTTCATGCATCTCTTTTTACCTCCATAGGCTTCCATTGATTTTTGGCCCCATTCAAATGAATGGAGTTTTGCTCAGTAACACTTCACCACACATCCACCAAACTTCATACGGCACCTCAGGCCAAATCACCATCACACACATGATATCGGTTCTGACCCGCACTCGGCTTTGTCTTGCCTTTCATCCGTCCATTTTTTCTCCATTTTGCTGCTAATCAATGGAAGCTTGACTGAGTCATTTCTCCCTTTCCCCATAGGTGATGATGCATTTGATGATGCAAATCAACTTCTACTCAATGGCCACTTTATTAGGAATACTTACACGCACACCCGATAGCAATTAGCATATAAGCATTCACGTGTTACCATGCCAGCTGTTAGCATGTTACCCATTATGATATCATGCCTGCTGTTAGCTCGAGAGTTGTTAGCATGTTCACCATTAGCATGTTATCATGAGAGCTGTTAACATGTTAGGATTAGTATGGTAGAATGCAGAGTTTGCATGTTTGCTGTTAGCGAGTACACCTGAGCATGTTAGCATGTTAAGTGTTAGCATGTTAGCTGTTAGCATGTCACCCTGAGCATGTTAACATGTAAAAGTTAACATACTAGCCATTAGCCTGTTAGCCTGTTAGCTGTTAGCATATTAGCTTTAAAGTGTTAGAATTTTAACAAATAGCATGTTAATCATTAGCATGTTATCTATTAGCATGTTAGCATTAAAATGTTAACATGCTAGCTTTTAGCATGTTAGTATGCTGTTAGCATGTTAGTATGCTAGCTGTTAGCATGTTAGTATGCTAACTGTTAGCATGTTAGTATGCTAACTGTTAGCATGCTAGTTGTTAGCATGTTGGCATTAGCATGTTGGCATGCTAGCTTTTAGCATGCTAGCATGATAGCTGTTCTGCTACAGCTCAACAAGCACACTTTGCATTTTCTCTGTGGAAATGCAGTCTAGTTTCTATTGATATGTTTTTATTGCTATAATTGTAGCAACAACTTTGGAGCAAGTACTTAAGTTAGATGTTTTGGGTTGAAAGTTGGTGATGTCAAACTTTTTTAAGGCATAAATTTTAAGAAGTTTAAGATGGAAACTTTAAGATTGACAGGGATTTTACTGTGGAACTGTCAGGGGGTTTACAGTGCACAATTTTCACTTGTTAAGCAAAATATGATGGTCACTGGATATTGGATATTTTGGATTTTTAGGTTTCAATAATTGAAGGTGGTCCTTTCAGGTGTTTAAGATGTTGACATTGCACGTCTTTAGATTCACATTTCAGGGGATTTTAGTTGCTCTAAGTTTTTATTATTATTATTATTATTATTATTATTATTTTTAAATGCAGCTTATGTTACAGAGAAACCACAAAGCAGAAACTCCTATTTCATGATGATGATAGAAAACATAGCTACAGCTTTACCTCTGTTACCTTTGTGACACTGGAAGCTCTTTCCATAAATGTTAAATAAAAATGTTAATGTCCCTGTGAATGAGCTGCTACTATAGAAACATACATGTGTGCACTGAAATAAACCTGTACGCTGCTTTTATAGAAAATTCTATCACAGTATTGCACTCATTCTAAGACCTTATCATTTCTATAAAAATTCCCACACAGGGATTTGTCTGGAAGACGCTCCACATAATCTTAAGAGTAGAAGAGTAATGATCGTAGGTGCAATAGGCTTATCAAATCAGTCTCATGTAAAAAGGGATCAGTCTCATAAATTAATTAAATCATTAATTCAAGTGTCTAATAGTTTATAGCTAAACTATTAAAATCAATGGAATATCTTAGTAGTGATGTTGCTATAGTTTATTGAGTATTGTAGCTCTAATGTAATACATTTACTCTAGATCTATAACATTCATATAACAACCAAATGGGCAAAGGCAATTAGAATACTTGTTTGGCAGAGGTTGGCACTCAGTGAATGTTGTAGCAATAGACAGGATACAGTTTATTCCAAAGATACCATTTATTGAAATAGCTGACATGAATTAGCAAACTAATACTGATCCGATAATTCAATATAAATGGTGATACAATGTATACAGGTAATAATCAGTATTGTATATGATGATAACTAAGGCAATAATGGTGATCAGAAGTAATAAGCTACATATATGCAAGTTTACAGTGTAGGGGCGAGTGGATGCTAAAATGTGAGAGGGAAATCACGTGTTTATGTGCGTCTGTATGAGAGTGTGTGTGGGAGTATGTGTGTGTGTGAGTGTGTGTGTGAGTATGTGAATGGAATGCGTGAGCCTTGTGCGAGGCCTCGCCTAAAAGGGGATGGGCAACAAGGAGAGCAGATGAGGGAGAGAGAGACAAAGGCTCTGTAGTTTAAAAGCTAGTCTCGGCTAGCCCTTAAACCCAACTTCTACTCAACCCTTAGCTACTCCTGAAATCCCAATGTTGAGGGGTGTAGTGCGACGGAGGGAGTTAAAAAGAAAGAGAGAGAGAGAGCGAGAGAGAGAGAGAGAGAACACATGCACCATCTAACTAAATACAGATAGTAAACAAAGCAAATCAAACAACATGCAGTCTAAGACTGACTTTCACGTGAATCAAAATGTGTACATTTAAACCATAAATTAATTCAAATAAACAACACTCTTCACGTTAACTAGCCACAACTAAGATTAACAATTGCCCAGATGCCAGCCTTACTTGAGATTGCTCTTGCTTGGCGACTGAAAGTGTGCCATCTGTTATCCGAAGACAGCGCGGAGCGCAGGTCCAGGGAGAAAACAGTTCTGTTCCTTTCACTTTTACAGCTCGTCAGCTCAGGACATTGAAGATGTCCCGTCGGTCATCCGATGATCTGGAAGGAATCTTGCTTGTAGTTCATCGACTTTGCGAAAGGGAAAAGGGATCCGGTCGCCTTTTCTCTTTAAAATACTGCTTGGGCTGCAGTAACTAACCGGTTCAGTTATTATTGCAACTATGCGAAGATCAAATACCTTGAACTTTGGCTAAAGGTCCGGTATCAATAGCTCATTCTATGTTCTCTGTTCTTTGTTCTTTAGCACAGATGCACGATGTCTCTTTCACGCATGGAAACCCACTGCCAGAGAGAAGGAATTTTGATTCTGCCGCAGGTTTAAAGCACAGTCGTGATGTCACTGTATTTGGTATCCGGTATCATCTCTGTATCCAATAACATTACAGGGAGTCAGAAGAATGGGCGGAGATAGAACATGGCATCAAGTACAGGGATTGGTGTGTTCAATGCTGTACAGTGAAAGGGAGAAGATGGTTCATAAATGGTTACTATCGCTACGGTATGGCAATCCATCCCTACATGATAAATGGATTTTTTAAATGTGTTATTGAACAAATTTAAATGTATAATCATTGTTATGGTGGTGTTTTAGAAGACATTTATTTCACATTTATGGAAGGCATCTCGGTGATTGTCATGAACTCTCCCTCACTCTGATCGCTATCCTGCACACCTCACAAACCTGGTGCAACTGAGCAATGACTTTCGGTTTCCTCTGTGCTGGATGGCACATCCAGACTACAGTCCTCCAGGATGCACTACGGACTCACGCATGCTCCTGTTCGCTGCACACACCTGCTCTGCATTCTGGACAACCACGACTCATTCAGGACTCACTGTTTACATTACAGTACTTAACTGTTATTCGCCAAAGGTGAAGTGAATATCGATGAATAATGACGGAGCTGAAGTCAAGGTTATTATTCATCAATATTCACTGAACCTGAGGTGGATAATTGTTTTAGTATAAATACACAGGGAATTATTTTTAAAAAAATTGTATTTAAAAAATCTTTTATTTCAATCTTCAAAAGCGGCATGCAAATGTAATAACAGTGCGGCACAGACTTGTGTCACTTATCTATGCCGAGTCACATAAAATACTTTGTTTTGAAATCAATAAAATAAATCCCAATTCCATCTTACCTTTGAATAGTTTTACACGAAACTTCGTAGCATCTTTAGTGCTTTTAGGAACATAATTTTCTTTCATCATTTGTAATTCTTCCTCACTTACGGTGACAAAGCAATTGAGCACCATTTTGCCGAGTCGCTTGAGTTGACTATTGAGAAAGAGTCAGAATTTCTCAACCAATCAGCATGTGATTTTCTATAATCACCTGTGTATTTATACTAAATTACATTACAGGCATTTAGCAAACACTCTTATCCAGAGTGACATGCAACATACCCAGACCAGCCTGGGGAGCAGTTGGGGATTAGCTGCCTTGTTCAAGGGCACTTTGGCCATTCCTGCTGGTTCAGGGACTCAAACTGGTGGCCTTTTGGTCCCAAAGATGCTTCTCTAACCCTTAGGTCATAGCTTCTTTCAGGAGTTTCATTGCAAGGTATTGTTTCTACACTCCAGTGTCTGACTTTGTCAAGCCATGTTTGCATTGTTCTTGCTCCTTCTGGTTTTTGATCCTGTCCTGTTTCCTGTTTATTAGCTCATCCGGCCAACAGGTGATGAGTTATGCCGTCATGTGTTGTCTATCCAGCGTTGTCCACATTTCATGAAAATCTTTCTCAATTCTTCACAGATTTTTATTCTTTTTGGCAGGAAGGTAGGTCTGCCTGGGGAGCATATAGCTTCTAACCAGATTTGCATAATTGCAATTAGTAATGAAGATATGGAGTAATTAATCAATCCCTAATGAGCAGTTTCCACACAAATCACTTCTTCTCCCTCAATTCTTCATCAATTTTGATTCCTTCTGGCATGATGGTAGGGTGACCTGGGATGCATATAACTTCTACCCAGATTTGCTTCATTACAATTATTAATGAAGTTATGGACTAATTAAGCCATAATGAGCAGTTCAACAAAAACTGTGGTCAATTCCTTGCCATTTTGGATTCTTTCTGGTAAATAGGTTGGTATTCCTAGGGTGGATATTGCTTCTATATATCGCTTCTATATAGCTTGCAACATTTATTGCACAAGGTGGCCCATTTTAGATCATTCCTTCTGGACTAGACAGGACCAGAGTGAGCTACACCCTAACTGACAGTCTCATTATATTGTTGGACTTGTTAGATTTTGTCCCGTTCATGCAGTTCACCAATCGACCTATACTTGTTTTTGACCACAACTTTGCATTACATATTGAACATCTAAATCAACTTTTTTTTTGAGCGAGAGAGAGAGAGAGAGACTGCTGAGGGATGTACTGTAAGTGAGAACAGGAGCCAACTTGTCTCTTGGATATTCCACAACATTAAATCTAACTATAAATACTTAAAATGTGCAACATGTTGTACATTAATAAATGAAACCTGGTAATCATTGATAAATTGTTGTGGTAAGAGTGCACTCCAGACCACACTGTTATCTAAAAAATAATGCATTTCCGGGAGGGTAGGAGCACTCCTCACTCTATCTCACTGAATCAACACCTTTTGATGATTCAGGATCCAGAACTCAGCAGTGCTGTGATGTGACATAGGGAAAACTGAGCCTGTGGAGAATTTCCCCCTCTGCATGTTTTACTTTGTTATTGTTAGAACTTCATTCATTCAATAAAGATTCATGGTAGTGAACTTTTTGAAGAATGATGGAATATTTTACCAATATAATTTGACAAAATCAAATTACTTTTCCATAACTGATGAAATAAAAACAGCTCTGGCTAGTGGATGAGGGCAGAAAGGTGAAACACATTGTAAGACCACGGACAGACCAAGAGAGGGAGAGCAGGAGCAGTCATATCGATTACTCCTAATTAGATTCCTATCAAGTCATGAGGGACTGGTTCATCCCGGCAGCATGTTTTAGACCAAACAGGGGGAAAAAAGACACAGATCTACTCGCCAAGAAGTATATGAAGCAGGCTAATTTAATTTCAGAAACCCTCAGAACGAGGGTGGATTTGATTATTCAGATGGTTTCTCTTGACTAATTACAATTTCAGGGGATTTTTCCTTTCGCTTTCCCTGTGAGTCGGCTGTTAACTCTCTTAGCAAAGTTAAGTGAGTTTGGACAACTCCGTAGAAGACCTTCAAGCCATGTGCAAATCCATCACAGGACTCAACAGAGACAGTCCAGATGAGGATGGGAATGAAACACAGAAGTGAGGCTGAGCACTTGCTTATTGTGGTTATATGGGTTAATACACAAGTACATAATGATATGTACACACACTTAGAGTATCTTAGAATGAATGCACACACTGATGCTTTTAATATCTGTAATCACAAACCTGAGTGATTACTTCAGGTTTATAAGTCATTCATGATGTTCTAGGTGTAAACATAAAACCGCAGTGTGTGAGCTATTTAAAAACTGAATTTTACAGAGGGGGAAAATGTGTTCCTGAGTCCAATTTACACTTCATTTTTTTCTTTTTTTTTTCTTTTTTACCACAACAAATAAAATAATAAATATATAAATTTAAAAAAAATCCAGTCCTTCCTTCCTTCCTTCCTTCCTTCCTTCCTGTCAGGGTGCAGGTACTTATGGATGTATGTGCAGGGGAGAGCAGGGTAGCAAACAGGAAATGTAGCCAAATCACAAAACTCGAATCATAGTCAAAAAGCAAGCAAGGATTGGTTGATCAGCAAACAGGGCAATAAAGAGAAGACAAGAGGCATAGAAGTAAAGAGATAGTGAGGATCAGGAAAACTAGAGGCAGGCAGACAGAGATAGAAAGGCTTGGTATGACTGGGTAAACTCAGAATGATACTTCGTAATGATAGTGAGAGTGAGAGAGGCTTAAGTAGCGTGGCTGATTGTGCATGAATGAGAGGCAGCTGTAATCAATAAGCTGGTGACGGGGGCACTGTGGTTCTTGGGCATTGTAGTTCTGAGAAGCCATGTTTGTAGTTTGGTTAGAGCTGTTGCTCTCAACACCCTTACTGACAGAAACCCCCCGAGAAGCTCCCTCTGGGAGCTACATTCTTCCTGGGGCTCCCTCTACCCCTAGGTGCAGGCTTGTCAGGGTGTCGTGTATGTGGAACTCTTCTTTTAGAAGAGGGTCCAGAATGTCCTTGGCTCCCACCCAGCTTTGTTCCTCTGGTCCATAGCCCTCCCAGTCTACCAGGTACTCAATTTAACCTCTTCGGCATCTGGAATCAAGTCTTCTGTTTACCTGGTAGATGGGCTGTCCTTCTAGGCTTAGAGGTGGGTGATCTTGGATGGGAGCATTCTCAGCAAGAGGTCCCTGAATAGCAGGTTTCAGGCAGGAGACATGAAAAGTGGGGGCTATCTGGCTGTGTGGTGGGAGCTCTAGTCTGTAAGAAACTTCATTGACACACCAAAGTACCTTGAATGGACCAATGTAGTGTGCCTGTAGCTTTCTGCATGTGCTGGGTTCCTTGAAGTTTCTCAAGGAGACCCATACTCTGTCACCTGGAGAAAATTCTGGGTTGCTACTTCTGCATTTGTCGGTGTACTCCTTATATTTGGCATTTACAGGCTCAATGCGCTGGTGAACCTCCTCCCATATTGCTTGGCTTTGTGAGAACCATTCTTCAACTGCTTGTACCTGTGTGGGTGCATCATCCCATGGAAACAGGGATGGTTGGTAGCTAAGCATGCACTGAAATGGTATTATTTGGGTAGCAGAGTGCTTGAGTGAGTTCTGTACATACTCAGCGCATGGAATGAATCAGGACCAGTTCCCTGGTTCCTCATGCAGAAAATCCTTAGAAAACACCTAATCTCCTGGTTAGCTTGTTCCACCTGGCCATTGGACTGGGGGTGATATCCAGATGTGAGACTCACTGAGACTCCTAATTGTTCCATGAAACAGGCCCATAATTATGAGATGAACTGGGGACCACGGTTGAGGACTATGTCCTCTGGGATGACAAAATACCTGAATATATATTGAAATAGTAATTCAGCTGTTTGAAATGCAGTGGGGGTACCAGATAGCAGAATGAGTCTCAGAGCCTTAGAAAATCTGTCTACAGTTGAATGAATGAACCCTTTATTATCACTGTTACCAGTGAAATTGACCATCAACCTGTTCTTACATACATACATACATACATACATACATACATACATACATACATACATACACATAATTAAGGGGAGTAGACAGGACAGGAAGACAGGGGAAAAAAGAAATTACAGAGAACATGAGGAAAGGAGAGGAGAAAAAACACCCCCACTCTATGCTCCTGCAAGAGTACAGTGTGGGAACATTAAAAAAAAAACCTCAGCACATAAGCACAAAAAAACACAAGTACACTTTACAGCATGAAAACACGGGACTTAAGGGGGGACGGGGGGGCAATCAGGGCTGGGGGTAAGGGGGGAGGGGGAGGGGAGGAGGTAGAGGTAACCCAGTGCAAGCAAGCAGCCATCCGCTCCTGCAGCCATGAGGGCGCTGGTCACGCAGCTGCTTGTTACAGTGGGGGTGAAAGTGGCAACCGTGGGAAGTGGGGGAAGGAATGCAAGGAATGTGAGAGCATCTCACAGCAGTGACCTTCAGGGGGAGATGTTGTCCCAGCAACGGCCTTGGCCGAGGCCAGTGCTGCCTCAAGGAGCCGAAAGTAGATAAGATTGGGATTGTTTGATCTTGCGAGCAGACACATTTTTTGCCCGTACACTCTGATCGTCCATATCTTTCCAATTTGGTCTCCGAAATAATTTTTCTTTGCAAAGCCAAAAGCTTCTCCAAGATGACAACCATGCTGTGGTTCAAGTTCTGAATAGCCACAGTCTGAGTGCCGACAGCTCTGCCCACCGCTTCAATCATATCGGGCAGCTTTGTGGGGCTTTGAACATCTGTCACCGTTTCCTGATTTCCTCAATAAACCAGGGCAATGCCTAATCCAATCAGCAAAAGTCCTGTAATCATGGTTCCGAATAGGTAGATATCTTCAATGTCCTCCACAGAAAGAATCGCCAGGCACACGACCCGCCACTGCTCCCATGCATCCATCATGTAACCAGCCACAAACGTTCCGGCAGGACAGGTGGGTTCCCCTGAACCCAGGCTTCTCGTCGAGAAAACTGTGTCAATTTCGTTAGGAGATCAGTTTATCAATTCCATGTTTTGTTTTGTTTTTTTTTTAGTTTAGAGAGCAATGCAGAGAGAGTCTCTCAAAAGTATAGACAGATGAGACGAGACAAAGGAGCACAAGCAGGGGAAAAAAGGAGGGAGAGGAAGAGCAGAGAAAAATGTGACCGCCTTCCGTGGAAGCACGGAGATAGAAAAAAAATCATGATCAGTTACCATGATGGTGTTACCTTGAGATGGTGGTAGATCCATAATGAAATCAATGGCCAGGTGGGACCAGGGTCGTTGAGGTACAGGGAGGGGACAGAACTTACCTGTGGGAGGGGTTCATGGAACTTTAGCCTGGGCATAATCAGAACATGAAGCAATGAACTGGTTGACCTCCATTTGCATGTTCTTCCACCAGTACTTGTGCTTCAGCATTTGGTAAGTTCGTTGGCTGCTTGGATGACCCATGGCAGGGGACACATGTGCCCATGTGATGTGTCTCCCTCGGAGGTGCTTCGGGACATAAAGAAGGCACAGTGGACAGTTTACTGGGCTCTCCCAAGGTTGAGATTTCTTGATTTCTTGATCTAAGTCCCAAGTAATGGTCTGGACGGAACAGTCGGGTGAGAGAATGGGGTGAGATTCATAACGATGAGTTGATGAGTTGAAGGTTCGGGATAGGGCGTCAGCCTTGGTATTCTTGGAACCAGGACAAAAGGAGATCATGAAATTGAAATGTGTGAAGAAGAGTGCCCATCTGCCTTGCCAAGGGTTTCCCGCAGCGCTTTATAGTTAGGGCGGCCGCCTTGACAACAACTGCCCCCCGCCTTGACTACGTCCCCCCAGGAAAAAAAAAAAAATCTGCCGCATCCGCGCATGCATAGACAATTAAAATACGGCCGCATCACGATGAGGCCGAATAGTGGCATCTGCTGGTTAAATATGTTACTGCGCCATCTATCACCTGTTGCTACGCCAGCATGACTTTTTTTTTTAACGGGAAGAGGCTAATTATCCGGCAGAACAACTACTGTATTTTATTTCTTTTTCTATTTTTTTTCTGTGTGTTTGTGTAGTTTGATGTTTGTTTGAGTGTTTTGTCCGCCGGTTGTGGTGTAGCTCCGGACCGGCGTCGGTGCCCTCCAGGCCTTGGTTCGCCATGGGCGATGCCTGTGCTCCCAGCTGTGGACTGCAGTGAGCTCGTTGCTCATTTTACATCATGGTTGTCCAGCGCTCTGCGCTTTAACGCTTGGCGTGATGTTCCGAGCGATGTTGCTTGGTGGTGTCGCGGCGGCTGTGCAGGCGGTTTAGGACACACCAGCGCTCTGCGTGGCGGAGCTTCTCTGCTCGCTTTGTGGATCCACGGCGTGGTGTTCGAGCGCTGTTGTTGACGGCGGCGGTGCTGGAGATGTGGGACTTATTTTCGTGTGCCTTTTGGTGGGACTATGGCTGCTACACCACGGGAATTACATCCTGACCCCTACTTGGTGGACTTTATTATTTATTATTTATTTTTTCTTTCCTTGTCTATAATTGTAAAGCGTCCTTGGGTTTTTTGAAAGGCGCTATATAAATTTAACATTATTATTATTATTAACTACCCGAACACAATTATCTGAAGTTGTGTCAGACTAGAAGTGTTTTTGCACGTTGTGCAATTGTATGCTGTGCCTTGCACTTGGTTACTGCTTTCTTTATTTATAAAGAGTAAATAAGATGTTGTTTCCTTTATGATCCTGTAAACACCTACCGCCACCCCAATCACAAACAAGACTCCACAGTGCCCCTTCAGAGTTTACAGACCACTATGTGACGTTGTATCGCACTAGAATACTTGCACATGTTGTGTGATTGTATGTTATCTTGTTATTGTTTTTGTTATTGCACTTTGATTGTATGTTATTGTGTTGTTGCACTTTGTTATTGCACTTTAACTGTTTTGTTTATTTATAAAGAGTTCAGTAAATAAAAGAAGGCTGTTGCCCTTAAAGAAGTTGTTGGCCCTGTGATCCAGATTTCTCACCAACGTCGCCCAAACAGGACACCACGCAACGCCCCCTCCCCCCTGTCACCACCTTGACTAACTGATTTTCTGCGGGAAACCCTGAAGTGTCTTGGCTTTCTTGAGATATTCTAGGTTCTGATGGTCAGTCAATATCACAAAGGGGTGTGGCTCCCTCCAGCCAATGTCTCTACTCCTCAAGGGCAAGCTTGATGGCTAGTAATTCTTTATTCCCAACATCATAGTTTCTCTTTGCCGACATGAGTTTTCTTGAGAAAAAATCCACCGGGTGGAGTTTGGGTCTCTCGCTGAAATTCTGGGACAAAATCCCTCCTACTCCAGTGTTGGAGGCATCTACTTCGACTGTGAATGGCTTGGTTGGGTCAGGGTGTTGCAGGATCGGGGCTGAAGTGAAGACATTCTTGAGTCAATTGAAGGCTTCCTCTGTGAGGGGTTCCAGTGGAGGTGCTTGGGTCCTTTTTTAAGCAAGGCTGTTAGGGGAGAAGCAATGGTACTGAAACCTCTAATAAAGTGATGATAGAGGTTGATGAAACCGAAGAAACATTGGAGCTCCTTCACAGATGTGGGCACTGGCCAGGACATGACTGCAGAAACCTTGGAGGAGTCCATACTGACTCCATCTGTGCCAGTGACGTAACCCAAAAAGGAGATCTGACACAAGTGGAACTCACACTTCTCAGCTTTCACATAGAGGTGATTAGCTAACAGGCATTGGAGAACTGATCCGACATGTCCTAGATGGCTCTTCTCATTGGGAGAGTAGATCAAGATATCATCAATATATGCTATCACAAACTTGCCCAGCATGTCCCATAGCATGTCATTAATAAAACATTGGAATACACTTGGTGCTGAAGAAAGGCCATATGGCATTACCCAGTACTCAATATGGCTGGTGTTAGTGCTGAAGGCGGTCTTTCATTCATCACCCTCCTTGATTCTGACCAGGTTGTAGGCACTGCACAGGTCAAGTTTGGAGAAGAGCTTAGCAGTATGAAGTTGTTCTAAAGCTGAGGGGACCAGTGGAAGAGGATGGGGTATTTGGCAGAGATCTGATTGAGTCCTCTAAAGTCTATGCAGGGTCAAAGACCTCCACCTTTTTTCTCAAAGAAGAACTCTTCTGATGCTGGTGACTTGATGGACATATGTACCCCTGCTTGAGGGCTTCTTGAATGTACTCCTCCATGGCAGTCTTTTCCTTCTGAGAAAGGGGATAAATATGACTGCATGGAGGTGATGTACCTGACAGAAGATCGATGGCACAGTCATATGGATGATGTGGTGGTAAGCCACAAGCTTTACCCTTGCTAAAGACTTCCTTAAGGTCAGAATAACACTCGGGAACATTCTCCATAGAATCAGGCTGTGGACTCTCTACTGAAGTAGAGGAGAGATAGAGTTGGGGACATAGAAGGCAGTTCTGAAAACATGTGGACGACCACTGGAGGATCTCCTTATTCTGCCATGAGATTAGTGGGTTGTGAAGCTGTAACCAAGGATATCCCAGGATGATATCGTGGTTAACGGTAGTGGTCACATAGAGAGAAATTAGTTCAGAATGAAGTGCACCCACTTGAATACAAACGGGAGTGGTACGGGTACGAGTAGTAACAAAACCATCCCCTATTGAACCTCCGTTGATTGTCCTGATACTGAGTGGACTCTGCAGAGGGGTTGTGGGCAGACTGAACTTCTGGATGATTGAGCAGTTGATGAAATTCCCCTCCACCCCAGAGTCAACAAAGGCAGAGAGTACGTGTGTCAAAGATACCAGTTTCAGTAATACAGGTATTTTAAAAGGCTGTGAGTTGAATTTTCTTACAGGACTCACCGGATTGGGAGTGGTCTCAGGTTGGCTGGTGCGAGGTGGGTGAATAGGACACTGGGTGATAAGGTGATCTGAACTCCCACAATAGAAACAGAGCCCCTCTCTCCTCCTTCTCTCTCATTTGGAGCATTTCAAATGAGTATATGAAACCTCCATAGGTGTGGAGGCATCAGAATGCTGAACAGGTCTGGTGTCCCCCTTGAGAGAGGGTCGGTTGGAAAGTAGATGATCCAGTCGAATAGCTAGATCAACAAGGGAATCTAAAGTAAGGTGTTCATCTCTACATGCCAGTTAACTTAGAATTTCAGGGTGAAGACCTTGGAGAAACATTGATTTTAAAGCTGGCTCATTCCATCCAATGGCTGCCGCTAGAGGCCCTGATCTCTTTGTTAATGTTCATAATCAGCATTCATTTTCTTTCTCCTCCCCCTTTTTTTAAATATCCCACTGTCATCTCAAGGTAGACAGCCATATTGGCTCTATTTTATACTCACTCCCAGGAGTCTCTCACAGATGGTCGGATGTGATCACAGCATGCATGACTTCTGCGTCTCTCTAGGCTTTTGACTCTTCTGACTCCATTGTTTCACAGCCTAAAACACATGTACAGGTGCTCTGGAACCAAATACACACCAGGACAGGGTCACACAGGACAGTGATACAGGACATCACATACATGGTGTGGAGTTTACAGTCCATCCAGGCAGCAGTTACAGGACAGTTTTAAAATGGGGTTATTTTTGTTTGATTTCAATGAAAAGGTTTGACTGACACTTTGTCAGATGATGGTGATGGAGTCAAAACTTTATATTCCAGCCCTTCCAAAGACCTAGAGCATATATATATATATATATATATATATATATATATATATATATTTTTTTTTTTTTTTTTTTTTTTTTTTAATAAAGTGACACCTTGTGTACAAGGAAACATGGGATAAAGGAGCAGGTGAAATTTGTCCTGCTGTAATTACAGCAACACAGCTCCAGAACAGCTCTGGGAATGTTCAGATTCAGGAACTCGACAGTACTGTGGTATTAAAAAAAAAAAAAAGGAGCAGCAATAAACATGTTACTATGGATTAATAATCAGAAAACTTGGGAGAGTATGTTGAATTTGAAATTAAAACTGAAAACAATGATTTGTAAATAATTCAACAAATTTCAAGAATGATGAAGTGTTTCAGGTGTTACTTTGTCCCATTCTTCCTGTAAACAGATCTTAAGGTGTGTAACAGTACAGAGTCGTCATTGTCATATTTTTCATTTCTAAATTCTCCACACATTCTCTGTTGGGTACAGAGGGGACACGCCCTCTTCTTCCACAGCCACACCTTTGTAATGTGTGCAGAATGTGGTTTTGCTTGTCTTGTTGAAGTCTCCCTGGAAAAGATGTTATCTTGAAGACAGCATATGTCACTCCAAAATCTCAGTGTACTTTTCGGCATCAATGCTCCATCAC
Organism: Neoarius graeffei; assembly: GCF_027579695.1. Classification (NCBI taxonomy): domain Eukaryota; kingdom Metazoa; phylum Chordata; class Actinopteri; order Siluriformes; family Ariidae; genus Neoarius; species Neoarius graeffei. The sequence continues at coordinate 9,369,790 of NC_083590.1, forward strand.
AGAAGTGTAAGTTACCTTTGCCAAGGGCACTGATACAACCTCATACCATGACAATACCTGGCTTTTGGACTTGTTCCTGGTAACAGTCTGGATGGTCCTTTTTGTCTTCAGAGCACACCACATCCATTTCTTCCAAAAAAAGACCTGGAATACTGATTTGTCTGACCATAATACATGTTCCCACTGTGTGATGGTCCATCCCAGATGCCTCCAAGCCCAGAGAAGTCAACAGAGCTACTTCTGGACACAGTTAACATAAGGCTTCCTTTTTGCACAGTAAAGTTTTAACTGGTGTTTGTGGATGTAACTCCGGATTTAGCTTGACAAAGGTTTGCTAAAGTAATCCCGAGCCCATGTGGTTCTATCAGCTATAGATGAATGACGGTTCTTGATGCAGCACTGTCTGAGGAATTAGAGATCACGGGGGTTCAGACTAGGCTTGAGCCCTTTGCCCTTTACTCACTGAAATTCCTCCAGATTCCTTGAATCATTTGATGATACACTATTATGCACCACAGAGGTTGAAATATCCAAATCTTTTCCTATCTTTCTTCAAGGAATATTTTTTATATTTTTTCAATAGTTCAGTATTCAATAATTTTCTCACAGATTTGCTGACAAACTGGAGATCCTCGGCCCATCTTTATTTCTCAAAGTCTAGACCTTTCCATTTGTTAATGGATGTACATTAACAATTGCTTTAGAACATGTTGCAGGCGGGGCGGCACGGTGGTGTAGTGGTTAGCGCTGTCGCCTCACAGCAAGAAGGTCCAGGTTCGAGCCCTGTGGCTGGCGAGGGCCTTTCTGTGCGGAGTTTGCATGTTCTCCCCGTGTCCGCGTGGGTTTCCTCCGGGTGCTCCGGTTTCCCCCACAGTCCAAAGACATGCAGGTTAGGTTAACTGGTGACTCTAAATTGACCGTAGGTGTGAATGTGAGTGTGAATGGTTGTCTGTGTCTATGTGTCAGCCCTGTGATGACCTGGCGACTTGTCCAGGGTGTACCCCGCCTTTCGCCCGTCGTCAGCTGGGATAGGCTCCAGCTTGCCTGCGACCCTGTAGAACAGGATAAAGCGGCTAGAGATAATGAGATGAGATGAGACATGTTGCAGGCCTGAAACACAGGAATGGATGTACGAGTATATTAACAAATTAAATGATGTTGACCAACAAAACATGAAAGATCTTGGGTTTATATAATTTTTTTCTGCAATAAAATACAAATCAAAGCAAATTTAGAAATCATTGCTTTCTTTTTTTATTTGCAGTTTCCATACTATTCCAACTTTTTCTGATTTGGAGTTGTAGAAAAATAAGATGGAATAAAAGGAAGTGATAAAATATTAGAAGATGAGAGATTATGGTCAGCTGGGATAAGTAGTTCATCGACCATGTAATAATACCTTTATCCCTCAGTACTACCTTGTGCAGGTTTCCCAAGTCATTACACCAACTCACACCCAAAAACTGGTGTCAAACACTCACGTGGGACTGGAAACAAGAGCTAACACCTTTACTATTGAGACTTCAGATCATAAAGGCCAGCTCAAACCAACCCCAATTTGACTGCCCTATAAACACCACTTCCTCATTCGGAGAGCCAGTGCCATTATCATTCATCTCTCTATTGTCTATATCTCTTTCCCTTCCTTTTACTTTCTGATCTGTGCTCTCTCTATCTCTCTCTCTCTCTCTCTCTAATTTACTCCCTCCTCTCTTTCCTGCTCTCTCTATAATTGTGGCTGTAAATCGTCCAGTTCTTGGTCTTCCCTGTCCTAAGCAGGACTATTATGCAGGCTTCAGTCTGGAGTCTACTGATTGCAGCTGTCAGGGAGTGTTGATTCAGAGCACACCAGCACCCACATCCATCCATCCATCCATCCATCCATCCATCCATCCATCTTGCAGCTTATCCTTTGTATGTTTCAGGATTTAGAACTTGGATGATTCTCGTGTGGTTTTCAGATTTCAGGTTTCCTAAACTGAGGTTTCCAGACACGCTCACTTTCTGCTTCGGGTCATGGAACACTGGACTTGATCCTGGAAATACACCCTGGAATGGACTTTTTCCATACAGATTATGCCAATCCTTATTTCAGGACACTTGGGGATGTGGCGTGATTGGAAAAGAATCAACTTCAGGGTGGTAATAGTTACCCCACTTCATCACACCACTACTTGCGTAGTTCCTCACCAAGAGAAGTGAACCCTAATAATGGCTAATAAATGTGTTGGTGCTTCCAGCTAGCATTATTTGCCTAGCAATTAATGCACTTGTTGTTGAACAAGATGAAGAACTTTCTGAATTGGAGATAATCGGTTCTTTTGAACAATGCATGAGGATCACATCTGCCTTGCATCCAGGTGTGGAGAATGCAAAGAGGTCAAAGGGTGTTTTCTCACCCACTGTTTGACCCAGTAAAATATTTAGCAGCTTTATGACACAATTTCAGATCTTTTTGCCCCCTCTGTATCTTTTCACCAAACACTCCATCAAAAGAAAATCCTTTTTCCAATGCTTTAGTACTTCTTCTTCACCTCTATAATAAAGTGTCAAAGTTAAAATGCTATTTGTCATCCTTCTGCTCATGAGCCAATATCTAGGGGTGGAAAACAACTAAAATAATAAATACACTGAATTGAAAACAAACAAAGTAATATCCCTGACTTGTATTTTTCATGAGATCAGGTTAACTTCTCATGACACCCTGATTTAAAGGAGTTTATCAGTTTTCCACATGAACAGAGTCCTTATACATTTTTAAAGCATCAATTCACAAATTAAGTCACATGGACTCAAACCGAGTCCCCAACACATCTGAGAGACTCAAGAGAGAAACGGAGAGAGATGTGCATCCAGAGTATATCTGTTCTTCTTCCTGAAGATCACCAATCAATGGAGCCCATGCATAATTCAGTGCACTATAGGAGGAAAGCCGAACTGTCATAAATTATTATTTCATTTGATCGTTAGGGTCCAATCTATTTGAATTAGCTGACACCATTATTCATCAGTGCATGTATAAATATGCATGGCCTTCTATTTACAGAGCCCTAAATAAGTCGCTGCTCTGACTGAAAATGAATTTTGGTGTGAAATATGAATTTCCTCTGAAATAATTCAGCAAGAACGAGCAAGATGAAGGTTAGCGCTTCTGCATCCAAAGACACCGTGCACACATTTGTGTCCTTGACACTAAGATTAAATTTAAAATCAGTTTCTTAATTGCATGGTGTTTCTACAGTGTCAGAAAATATGCTGGAGATGAATTTGAGGAGTCATCCTTATGGGCTGAAAAACTTTTCATCAGCTCACTGTTTACTGATTGGGTTTTAAACGAGGAGGTTTTGTTTTCAGGCAATAATTTACATCAAATTTAAATATTACATTACAGGCATTTAGGCGGCAGGATGGTGTAGTGGTTAGCACTGTCACCTCACAGTAAGAAGGTTGTGGGTTTGAGTCAAGTGGCCAAAGGGGGCCTTTCTGTGCAGAGTTTGCATGTTCTCCCTGTGTCTGCATGGGTTTCCTCCGGGTGCTCTGGTTTTCCCCACAGTCCAAAGACATTGGTGGCTCTAAATTGTCCATAGGTGTGAATGTGAGTGTGAATGGTTGTTTGTCTCTAGGTGTCAGCCCTGCGATGACCTGGTGACTTGTCCAGGGTGTACCCCGCTTCTCACCCATAGTCAGCTGGGATAGGCTCCAGCTTTCCCGTGACCCTGCACAAGATATGTGATTATGGATGGATCCGTGATCAATCTTCTTCTTTTGGTTGCTCCTGTTGTTAGTCACCACATCATGATCCACATATTTGATTTGGTGTAGGTTTTTTACACTGGATGCCCCTCCTGATGCAACCCTTCCAAATCTATCCAGGCTTGGGGCCGGCACTAAGTATACACTGGCTTGTACAACCTCAAGGCTGGATTGTCAGCCCTGCGATGACCTGGCGACTTGTCCAGGGTGTACCCCATCTTGCACCCATCGTCAGCTGGGATAGGCTCCAGCTTGCCCGTGACCCTGCACAGGATAAATAGTTATGGATAATGGATGGATTACAGGCATTTAGCAGAATCTCTCAGACTCCAGAGCTACATACAACTTACCCAGAGCAGCCTGGGGAGCAGTTGGCAGTTAGGTGCCTTGCTCAAGGGCACTTCAGCCATGTCTGCTGGTCCAGGGAATCAAAACAGCAACCTTTTGGTCTTAAAGCTGCTTCTTTAACCATTAGGCCAAATAACTTCAATCAATCAGTCAATCAATCAATCAATCAATCAATCAGTCAGGCTGTTTAGTATTTTCATATTAGATATTTACAGTTACTGGGTGTATGTGCATATCATGGTCTAACCAGTTCTCGATAGCGTAAGGTGTTCTAATAGACTACCAACTTTTGCATTTATATTTGGACATAATTTAATAAATGTTTAGATGGGTGAACTGACCAAATTTCTGCAAATTCTGGCAATATTTGAAAGTGATATTGGCATTTATACACACACTATCTTTCCAGTAGCTACAAAAATGGCGTAGTGAGTTCTCGATAGTTAGAAATATGACGCCATAGCTGAGGGGATTTTCCAAGAAATGGGATTTCCCACATCTTAGAGTGTTCTGTTCAATGTTACTACTATATATCTACACTGGGACCAAAAAAAAATCCCACCCAGTCTTTTTATACAGAATGTAGTTTACATTTTATGATTATTTGTTGATGAAAAAAGGAAAAATACACATGGCCCATTCTGTAATTGCAGCTATATTTCAACTGCTGACCCTGTTAGTCATCAACTCTGTTGTCATTAAACTGGGCAATCCATTAACGGAATTGATGATAACAGAGTTGACATTTTCCACCATTTTGTGTCTTAATTCCACATGCTAACCTCAAACTCGCTACCACGTGGCGTGTAGAAAAACAGAACATTATGGATTTTAATTGTTTTTAAAAAATGAGCGAGAGATTCACTCGAATATCACAATAACAGAGTTGACAAATAATTAATCTACTGTTGGTGTAAAATCCTCAACATTTTGTTCAAATTGATGAGAGAAGAAACAGAACAGACCTCACTGCCTTTCTGAAGTTTCCCGCCAGAGGAAGTGACAGGTGTCATGTGTATTATTAAAAGTCTTTGTGGAGTTTATGCAGTTTTATAATAGAGTTAATAGAGTTGACAAGAACGTTGGGATGGATAAAAAATATATATTTTATTACTGAAATTTCACATAATACAGAAAATAGACTTTCTATGCAGTTGAACAGTGAATAGAATAAGCTCCAAAAAACACAGACTGAATCACTTCCTGTTTATTGGAGTTGCATGGATGAATCAGGAGTCAAAGACAGACAATAATGTGGGGGGGGGAGGGATGGGGTTATTTTGTTCATGTTTTTTTGATTAATTGGGTCTAAAATGTACATCAAGCATTGCTGTTGGTGAAAGTGTGTCATAATTTGCATTATTGTTCAAAACTGATTCAATAAAGATTTATTTTGTGGGAAATAACAAAAGGTTTATCTCAGATGCAAAATGTACCCTGAATTCTCTATATTTTCATGTGATTAAACTTAATAATTATTGTAATTTCAGTAGCTTGCCTTCCATCCGATCGTGGCTGTTTTGGTGGGTTAGATGATGAAGTATGGATCCCTTTTCAATGTGATTAAGTTTACGGATACATTTTCTTGATGAAAGGGGTTTTTTTTATTCATTTCGTTTTCCAGCTTCAATCACTTTTATTGGTAATCGGTTTCCAAATTCAATTAAAAACACAAAAGTTCACTGGAAGAAAAATTGAAAACAGTCAAAACTTTTCAGATGACATGCGCTGCAGTGATGAATCACTTTGGACAAATATATAATGAACAACATTTTGTTGGTGCACAAAAAAAGAAAAAGTGGAAAAGTGAAATGTCTTCATCTAAACTTTGGTTCAGTGAAAAAACTTTCAAACAGAACATTTTTCACAAGAAGTGATGTTATTATGATTGGAGATGGGAAGTACCTCTGGCTAGCACAGGGTTCATCTTTGATGTCAAACAAACGTAAGCGGGATCGAAATAAAATGCTATCGAGAACAGGTTACACGACAATATTTCTTTTAACATAAATTTTCATATCGTAAAACCATGTTGGACTGAAACCAATTCAATTCAACGTTATTCACACATAGTATATAATATGAGAAAGAAAATGTCCTAAAATTTGAAGACAATTATATATAATAGAAAAAGAATTTGCAAACAATAGTTACTACAATTATTGATGTAAAGTGTGTGTGTGTGGCTGTTGAAATAGTATAAACTTTTGTGCCAACAGCCATACATGTCTCATGCCTTTTTTTTTTTAAGAACAAGAGAACTATACAAATATCCATTGCAGCTAAATACACTATACTTATTTACACACAACTCTATGCACACTTACACTAACACAAACACTGACAAAACCATGGCAACCATGACAATCATAAAGACCACTGACAATTGGAATAAAACTAATAACTTTAATGGCACTATTAAAACATTTAGAACTGTTAAGATGCCTTTGAGTTTCTCTTTAATATTCCATATATAAACCTATACCTGAGGGTTTCCCTATCAGTCAGGGATGAGACTTAAACATCCACCTGAAATAGCCAACTGCGTGATCTGACCTGAAGATCGGATGCAAAATGAGTCTAACTCAGTCATCCAGCTTCAGAATGCAGTTCAAAATCCGACTCGGAGAGTAAAAAAAAAAATCTAAATTGAAGATCCAGCTCCAATATCTACCTGACAGTGTCAACTCAAATATCTGGTGGGGTTTTTTTCATCTTGTTCTTTTCACTCACACTCTGCTTATTACTTTAATGAAACATCTGGATAATTTTCCAGGTGTGTTACTCTGTTAGTGAAGGTGTGTCTGTTTAGAGACTGTGTGGTGTGGAGGGTGTTATTCATTATCCACGGTATGTAGTGGTGTACAGAGTGATCATGCTCCAGCCTGCACTTTCTTTATTCACTGTAGTGAGTGAGGGCTGATGATACTCCTGCATGCCACAGGGCTTAACTGTGCATGGTTGATCTTCTGTTTTTACTTTTATAGCTTAGCCACGGGAGGTGTGGTGAAGGCATCTGCAGTGCGGCGTGTGTGTGTGTGTGTGTGTGTGTGTGTGTGTGTGTGTGTGTTGCTGTGTTTGAGCTAAAGTGATGATTAAGGGATCATGGCCCTTAAATAGGTAGGCTTGTTTACTCACTTCAGATCTTCAATCAATCCTTCACTCGCCAGATTAACTGAAATGCTTCCGATTGATCTTTTTCTTCTTCTAGCTTTCCATCTTATCCTCCTTTTTTGTTTACTCTTTCTCTCTCTCTCTCTCTCTCTCTCTCTCTCTGACTCCACAGCAGGTAACCCACACTGTACTCCACTTAGCCATGGAGAGAGAGAGAGAGAGATGTGGATGGAGAAAGGGACAAAGAGAGTGAAAATGAAGGCGAGAGTAGATAAAAGATATAGTAAGAGAGATAGAGAGAGATGGGGAAGAAAAGAGAAACACAGAAGAAAAAATGGAAAGGGAAAGAAATGAAAGAGTGAGAGAGAAACAAGGAAGATAAAAAGAGAAAGGGGGAAAAGAATAGCATGCAAGAGAAGTATGATGGACAAAGGAGATGAAAGATAGGGTGAAAATAGAGTGCAGAGAGTCATATGGAAAAGGAAAGAAAGAAAGAAAGAAAGAAAGAAAGAAAGAAAGAAAGAAAGAAAGAAAGAAAGAAAGAAAGAAAGAAAGAAGTGTGTGTGTGTGTGTGTGTGTGTGTGTGTGTGTGAGTGAGTGAGTGAGAGAGCTCTTGCATCACTCCATCATTCCTTAAAACAACTTTACACCAGTCTTGAGAACATTCATCAACATTTCTATTGCCTTAATAATAGACTGTGCATGCAATTTGCATAATATTTGCATAAAATCACTGTAAAAACAATGTTTCTGTTTCTTTAAGGCAAACTGACATCACTGTGTTTTTTATCTCAATAATGAACTAATTAGATATGATATGGCCTCAGGATCTCACTGTACATTAGAAATGATGTGTAATTAACACGAGGGAGATGGAAATATAATACAGAAAATACATGAAAATATAATTTATTTAAATATAATACAGAATATTTTACAGCACTGTGTATACTGGGTTACAATCTGCATGTGCTTTCAGGCCAGTGGTTTGTTTTCCTGTCAAAGATATTTTACTGATAAATTGGTAATTAATGAATTATTGTCTTCGGTCATTCGAGTAGATCTCGCTACAAGAGCAGGTTTAGTTCTTGGAATGAAAAGATCAGGCCAATGATTCAAAACGTAATCCAAAGTGTCCAAAGTCAGAAACAAGCAGAATATCAGGAGATCAGCAACCAGTCAGAGGGCAGAATGAAGAAATACTGGAGCAGCTTAAATGACTGGGATTAAAGACCCAGAGTGAATTATTTCACACTGGATCGTAGCAGTGAGTGTGTTTCATTGTTGTGGCTGTGAGGAGTCTGGTGAACTTGAGCATGAGAGCTGTCAGGATGTAGAGTCTGTTGTGAGTATGTTTATGGAGGGCAAGCATGAAATGGAGGCCGGAGCAGAGTTTGGAGCTGGCATGACAATTAGATTGTATTTCTTTAAAATAATAAATAAATATAATTAATTATTATTAATAATTAACTATTATTATTATTATTATTATTATTATTATTATTATTATCTTGAGATTAATGAGACCACTTCAAACATAAAGTAAGTAAATTTGAATACAAATTAATGAATTAAATAATTCAATGTGTCTTATTAATTTAGCTTCTGTCAGAAAATAAAGGCAAATAAAGTTTTTTTTTCCTGATAACATTCATTAATTTATTAGAAATCATAAATAATTGGATTCCCCCCATTTCAATTAATTAATTGATTGATTAATTAATTAATATCAATCACTGTGCTTGGGGGATTGAAAATGTGTGTGTGTGTATATATATATATATATATATATATATATATATATATATATATATATATATTGCAATTAAGAAGAAACTTTCAAGCTTGTTTTTCAATGAAAGAAAGAAAGAAATGACAAAATTAATATTAAACAAATCCAAACATTTTTTTCTTAATTAAATTTTAAAATTGTCTTATTAATAGGATATTTTTTCATTTTTATCAATAAGATCAGTTTTCTTCTTTCAAGAAAAAAAAACTGATACGGTCATGTTTTTACAGATACAGATACTTTATTAGTTACTTAATTCATGAACTAATTTAATTGCCTGTATTTCCTAAAATAAGTTAAATTATTTTCCAATTAAAAGGCAACTTATTCCTCAAAATTAGTACCAGAGCCTAGTCCTGTGATTAATAATGAAATAATTAATTATTTTCAAATAAATCCTACTGAATAATTTGAGGTCCATTTCTCTGTACCCATCGTGTGTGTCTGTGTGTATTGGTGTAAACAAAGCTGTGCCTGATTTGTAATTCAACACAATTAGTAACATCACTTCAGATGAATGGCTTTTCACATGTTATTGATGAAGCACATTAACCTGATGGGAAACGCTGTGTGCTGATAATGTGCTGCTAACGGCTCATACATTTTACGTGACACGTTTTAATCCACACTACTGTCCACATGTGCTAATTAAGGGGAAATGACACAATTAATTTCACATGCCCAGCATCTGATTTCTGCCTGAGATTTGTCCAGTTGGGTTTGTCAGATTATCGCAGTCTCCATCAGGAATTAACCCCAGCAGGGATTAGTTTCATCAGTAATGCTGCTTCTGCATTTATCTCAGTCTGATAGGGTTCATGATGGAGAACCTAGTGCTCTGATGGAGCACGAGCTGGGAGCTGGGAGTTCTTCTTCAGTCACGCTTCAGAGCCAAGCAGCACATACTGTATGGAACACTGACCGATAAAACACTTAAAACTTGGACATGTGTAACTGTTCATATAGTGAATGTTTCTGGAACATTTATGGAAGGAGTCTCCAGTGTCAATGATTTGTAACAGTCAGAGGATTGAGTTTAAGAAAACTTTGCTTTCCCCCATCGTCAGTACAGAGGAGTTTATGCTTCTTTGCAGTTTCTCAGTGACAGAACAGGCTGTTTTATTTTCTTGTTACACTACCGTTCAAAAGTTTGGGGTCACTTTGAAATTTCCTTATTTTTGAAAGAAAAGCACTGTTCTTTTCAATGAAGATCACTTTAAACTAATCAGAAATACACTGTATACGTTGCTAATGTGGTAAATGACTATTCTAGCTGCAAATGTCTGGTTTTTGGTGCAATATCTACATAGGTGTATAGAGGCCCATTTCCAGCAACTCTCACTCCAGTGTTCTAATGGTACAATGTGTTTGCTCATTGCCTCAGAAGGCTAATGGATGATTAGAAAACCCTTGTACAATCATGTTAGCACAGCTGAAAACAGTTTAGCTCTTTAGAGAAGCTATAAAACTGACCTTCCTTTGAGCAGATTGAGTTGCTGGAGCATCACATTTGTGGGGTCGATTAAATGCTCAAAATGGCCAGAAAAATGTCTTCTATGACTAAAATGACTATATTTTCTATTCATTTTACAACTTATGGTGGTAAATAAAAGTGTGACTTTTCATGGAAAACACAAAATTGTTTGGGTGACCCCAAACTTTTGAACGGTAGTGTAACTTCTAGAAAAAAGAGGCTTTTCAGGAAATTAACTAACTTTTTTTCTTGGATGTTCTGCAACATTAAAGGGAACTATAAATAGACAAAAAGTATGTCATTCTTTAACAAATAAGTAGTAATCTTTGGTAAATTGTGTAAGAGAAATAAAATTCTTTAGTTGGTTGTTTTTCTAGAACAGTCAAGTCAATGTAACAAGTCCCTGATGTGGGTGGAGTACAGAAACACGGCAGGCAGGAGTTGATGTTCACACACATACTCTTTATTTTACTTATTTTTAGCTTTTCAGCTTTACTCACTCACACAGTCACACATGCAACACACGTGTTGTGGTCGGGAGAGCTCCCTCTTTCTGCTCTCTCCCTCCTTTTCTATCCTCTGTCACTGTAACTCAGACACGCAATGTTAATTAAGCACAGGTGCATTGACTTTGCCACTCACCTTCCCCAGCCCCACCCTCCATTCACAAACTGACGCTAGGCCACACCCTTGCTGCCACATACCCCCACTGCCTGATTCAGGCTGGGGAGCCATCCGGCCTGCAGCGGATTTCCCCCGATGGGACATGAAGTCCGCCATTACCATCTGCGCCCCCGGCCTGTGGACCACCTCAAATTTAAAAGGCTAGAGGGCTAGATATCAATGGGTAATCCGTGCATTGGCATCTTTCATGCAGTGGAGCCATTGGAGGGGTGTGTGATCCAAACAGAGGGTGAAAGGGTGCCCCAGCAGGTAGTACCGGAGAGTGAGGACTGCCCACTTGATGGCCAAGCACTCTTTCTCGATGGTGCTGTACTTACTTTCACACATTGAGAGTTTGTGGCTGATGTACAGCACAGGACGTTCCTCACCCTCCACCTTCTGGGACAAAACGGCCCCCAGCCCTCTGTCCAATGTGTCCGTCTGCAAAATAAGGGGAGAGAGAAGTCAGGGGGGTGTAAGAGTGGCCTCCCACACAGTGCAGCCTTTACCCTGGTGAAAGCCTGTTGGCACTGCTCCATCCACTGGACCGGATCTGGTGCTCCCTTTTTAGTGAGATCAGTCAGCGGGCTGGTGACATCCAAATAATTAGGTATGAACCTACGATAATAGCCAGCCAGCCCCAGGAACTGTCTCACCCCCTTTTTGGTCTTAGGCCTCGGGCAGGCTGCAATCGCTGCTGTCTTGTCAATTTGGGGATGCACCTGCCCATGACCCAAGTGGAAACCCAGATACTCTACTTCCACCTGCCCAATTATACATTTTTATCAGGTTGGCTCTGAGACCTGCCAGTCTCAGTGACTCTAGGATGGTCCTAAGGTGTTCTATGTGCTGCAGCCAGTCACTGCTGTATATAATTATATCGTCGAAGTAGGCTGCTGCATAGGCAGCATGGGGGCAGAGGATCTTGTCCATGAGCTGCTGGAACATAGCGGAAGCTCCAAACAACCCAAAAGGAAGCGTGACAAACTGATGGAATCAAAACGGTGTGGAGAAAGCCATTTTTTTCTCAGGATAGAGGAGTCAAGGGGATCTGCCAATATCCCTTTGTCAAATCCAGTGTCGAATAAAAGCGAGCAGCACCTAATCAATCAAGCAACTCATCAGTGTGAGGCATTGGGTATGTGTCGAATTTAGACACAGTGTTGACTTTTCTATAGTCCACACAGAACCAGACCGATCCATTGGCCTTGGGTACCAGGACCACCGGGCTGCTCCAGTCACTGTGTGACTCCTCGATTATGCTCATACTGAGCATGGCCTTGAGTTTGTCCTGAACCACCTTTTTTTGTGTTCAGGTAAGCGGTAAGGACGGCTATGCACCACCATACCTGGGGGCGTTTCAATGTGGTGTTCTATGAGGTGGGTGCGGCCAGGTAGGGGTGAGAACATGTCAGAAAATTCCTTCTGTGACTTGGCTACCTCTGTGAGTTGGGCCAGTGAGAGGTGGTCTCCACAAGGGACCAGAGTGGTTCGGATTGTGGTTTTGGTTGTTTTTACCTCTGGCCCCAGCTCTGCCTTCTCTGGAACTACCGATGCCAGTGCTACAGGGACCCCCTCATTCCAATGCTTTAATTGGTTGAGGTGGTATATTTGTAAAGCACTGCCCCTATCTGTTCACCTCACCTCATAGTCAACGTCTCCGACTCGCCGTGTGACCTCGAAGGGCCCTTGCCACTTGGCAACTAATTTGGAACTTGATGTGGGCAATAATATGAGTACTTTGTCTCCCAGAGTGAACTCTCTAAGGCGCGTGCCCCTGTCGTACAGCTGGGCTTGACATTCTTGTGCCTGCTGCAAATTCTCCTGGGTTAAATGTGTGAGGGTGTGGAGCTTTGCACGCACAGCAAGAATGTATTGAATTTTGTTCTTACTAGGCGAAGGTCCCTCCTCCCAATTTTCCCACAGCACATCCAAGATGCCACCCGGCTTTTGCCCATATAATAATTCAAACGGGGAAAATCCCCTGGAGGCTTGCAGGACCTCTTGTACTGCAAATAACAGGGGCTTGAGCCATCTGTCCCAATTACATGTGTCTTCACTTAAAAATCTAATTTGGAATTTTTTAAGTGTTTGATTAAACCTCTCTACCAAACCATCCATTTGTGGGTGATAAATGCTGGTGCAGATGGATTTAATTCCCAACAATCCATATAGCTCATGCAGTGTGCATGACATAAATGAAGTGCCTTGGTCTGTCACGATTTCTTTCAGAATCCTGACCCGGGAGATAATACAGAAAAGCACTTCCTCAATCCTGCATGCTAAGATATTGCAGAGAGGCACCACTTCCGGATATTGCGTTGCATAGTCCACCAGAACTAAAATAAAGCAATATCCTTGTGCAGACTGATCTAATGGCCTGACGAGATCCATACCAATTCTTTCAAAGGGGATCTTGATTAGAGGGAGAGAGCACAAAGGTGCTTTTGGAGTGGCCACAGGATTTACTAATTGGCATTCGCGGCATGCTGCACACCACTGATGAACTTCCCCGCAAATCCCTGGCCAATAGAACCAGGCTATTATTTGGGCTAGCATTTTATCCTGCCCTAAGTGTCCAGCCATGGGATTAAAGATAGCCACATGGAATATGAATTCCCTATGGCTCTTAGGAATTAACAACTGGGTTATTTGTTCCTGGTTTGAGTGTGCTGCATCACTCAATACAGTCTATCTTTAATAATTGCAAAATACAGGAAGACAGGTGCTGCATTTGGCTGGAGAGTTTGACCATTGATTACTCTCACTAGGTCAAACACATGCCGCAGAGTCTCATCTCGTGACTGCTCTAAATGGAAATCCTTGAGGGAATCCCCGAGAGCGGGAAGAGGGGAGGGCTGCTCCTCACTCCTCGTATCATTCTGACGTGATGACGTGGACAGCTCTGTTACAGCTTCTCTAGTCAATGCCACACTGGGATCCCCTCATGATGTTTTACGGCAGGACCCACTCCCTACTACATATTCCATTAAGGTTCAAAACCCTGGTCAATCAGTCCCCAAAATCAACGAGTGGGTGAGATGAGGATTAACCGCCACCTTAATTCTACGTATGCTTTTGGCCCAGAATTGAATATGGACAGACACTAGAGGATAATTGTGAACATCCCCATGCACACACACCTTCACCGCTTGTGCAACTTTAGACTGTCCATATGGAGCCATCCTCCACAGGAGCGATGTGATGAAACTCCAGCCAGAAGTAGGGCATCAGGATGGATCAGGCAGGGCTGAGGAACACCATCCACCAACAAGTTTGTTATTTCTTATAAATGCCTCCTTAGTTTGTTTATACATTCTTTCAGAAAGACAATCAACCAAGGAAACCCTTAAATGTTCTATGCAGAACCCCAAAAGAGTGTTTCCATCCTGGGGAGAATTATTGGTAGAACCAAATTTGAACTTTACAAAACAATAAAAAAAAACCTCAATGAGGCTATAGCTCATACTGGCCAAGACGCCAATAAAATCATAAATTTGACAGGTAGCACCACTATCTTGACAACTTTTATGCACACCCACCTGGGGAACATTGTGAGTTTGACTGAAATCTGATCAGTCCTGTTGTCATGAGCCACCCTGGACTTCCACTCCGGAGATTTATTATCTCCCAGTTCAGCGCAATCTGGATCCGGGACAGGACTTCCATCTTGCCGGCATTCACTTCCTGGTCTGCTCTGCTGTGTATAAATAGGCCATTCTCAGAAGGGGACTTTGCCAGAACAACTTGTCTCATTCTCACATCGTCTCTGTGCCATTTTGTTTCCTGGATTTTTGCTCTCTGTTTTTGCCTATTCTTTGCCACAGTTTTTGTACTCTTGTCTTGCCATTTTTTCATGTTTTTGTGCTACATTTTTAGTTTACAGTTTTTTTTTTGTCTGGACTATTTTTGCTATTTTTGTTTGTTTATTCTCTTTGACTTTAATTAAATCTTTTTTTATTCATTGGATTGTCTGGTTTGTGTTTCTGCTTTTGGGTCCTACTCACCACATCTCGTCACCCATAAGAGTACATTCTGGCCAACATAGATCCAGCGGAACTGAACCATCTGAGAACGGCTATGCAGCAGCAAGGAGCCCTCCTCGGGACCCACCAACAGGAACTCAGGCAGATCACCCAGAACCTTGCCACCCTGTCTGACTCACTCAACCTCCTAGCCACACAACTCCAGCACTCCCAAGCCGTGCCTACCCCTGCCCAGCCATCTCTTTCTTCACCTCCCGCCACTGCCACTCTCCACGAACCTAGACTCCCTTCGCCTTAGCCCTACAGTGGAGAACCAGGTACCTGCAGATCTATTTTGTCACAGTGCTCAATCTTGGAGCTTCAACCTCACAGAATGCTCCCGGGTAGCCTATACTATCACGGTCCTCACTGGCAAGGCCAGGGAATGGGGGACGGCGGTCTGGGACACTGATGCGCCCTGTTGTTCCAGCTTCAAGGAATTCTATGAGGAAATGAGGCAAACATTCTACCGCTCTCTGTCTGGCCGGAAGGAGGCAAGAGAGCTCATGGAGCTGCGGCAGGGGTCCCAATCTACCTTGGATTATGCCATCGAGTTCCGGACATTGGCAGTATCATGCGGTTGGAACGAGCATGCCCTGGTCGACGTGTTCCTACATGGCTTATCCAACAACATCAAGGATGAACTTATCTCGCGGGAACTGCCGTCGGACCTCTCCAGCCTGATGGACCTTGCCAATTGTATTGACGCGTGGGTTCAACAACGGAGGAGAGAGAGGAGCTGCCTCAACTTCAACCCCTCTCCACCACCCGCCTCGTCCGTCTAACCCATGCAGGTAGATCGGGTATGGGTGTCAGCAGAGGAACGACTGTGCCGACAGAGCATGGGGGCTTGCTTCTACTGCGGTCAGCAGGGACACATCTGCCGAGCCTGCCCGCTAAAAGGACGAGCCCACCAGTAAATCGAGGGGCCCTGGTGGGCAATGCTCAGAACCAGTCCCTTGCCAACCGACCATTGCTCCCCATTACCACTCTCAACAACTGGCATCACCATCTTCAGGCACTCGTCGACTCGGGGGCGGACAGGGACTTGATCTGCTCTGCCATCGCCAAGGATCTCGGAATCCCGTTACTCGCCCACAAGGTCCCTCTCACCATCCTGACACTCAATAACACTGGCTTGACCACCATCACTCACCTCACCACCCCGCTCACCCTAAGGATTTCAGGAATCACTCCGAAACTATACAACTTCATGTCATGAACAACCCTCACATTCCCGTTATTCTTGGATTACCCTGGTTGATGCAGCACAACCCCCACTTAAACTGGACTGACCACACCATCTTAGGCTGGAGTCCTTCCTGCCTGGCCTCCTGCCTGAACTCCACTCTGCCTCCCAGCAAACCACCTCCACCCTCAGCCAGCGAGTTTCCCGACCTTTCTCATGTGCCTCCAGAGTATCTGGACCTCAAGCCTGTCTCCAGTAAGACCTGAGCAGTATCCCTTCCCCCTCATAGGCCTTATGACTGCGGTATCGACCTCCTGTCAGGGACAGCACCACCCAAGGGATGTCTCTACTCTCTTTCCCCCGCCGAGAGACAGGCCATGGAGAAATACATCACTGAGTCTCTGGCAGCTGGAATTATCCACCCTTCCTCCTCCCCAGCAGGGGCAGGATTCTTCTTCGTGGAGAAGAAAGACAAGTCGCTCTGCCCCTGCATTGACTATCGAGGTCTCAACGCCATAACAGTCAAGAACCGCTACTCACTACTGCTTATGACTACAGCCGTCAAACTACTCCAGGGAGCCAAGGTGTTCACTAAACTGGACTTATGCAATGCCTATCACCTAGTTAGGATCAGGGAAGGGGACAAGTGGAAGACGGCCTTCAACACCACCACAGGCCACTGTGAGTACCTCGTAGTCCCTTTCGGCCTGACTAACGCGCCCGCAGTATTCCAGGCGTTGGTTAATGTCTTGAGGGACTTTTATAACACCTTTGTCTTTGTTTACCTGGATGATATCTTGATTTTCTCTTGCTCCCTGGAGGAACATCGGGGTCACGTCCGGCAGGTTCTTAAATGCCTGCTGAAGAATAAGCTGTTCGTTAAGGCAGAGAAGAGTGAGTTCCACCAAAGCTCTGTCTCATTCCTGGGGTTCATCATTTCACCAGCCCAGATGGACCCCCTCAAGCTGGAGGCAGTCGCTGACAGGTCCACCCCATCTTCAAGACGAGAACTCCAGCGCTTCCTGGGGTTCGCCAACTTTTACAGGCATTTCATCCGCAACTTCAGCATGGTGGCCGGACCTCTCTCAGCCCTGACCTTGACCAAGACCAGGTTCAAGTGGGGGGAGGAAGCAGAGAAAGCCTTTTCCAGTCTCAAGCACAGGTTTACCACAGCACCCATTCTCACCATACCCAATTCTACCAAGCAGTTTATCATCGAGGTCAGTGCCTCTGAGTCAGGGGTCGGAGCCATCCTATCCCAGAGGGCCAATGACAACAAGATCCACCCATGCTCCTCCTTCTCCTACCGGCTATCCCCAGCCAAACGAAACTACGACATCGGCAACCGAGAACTACTGGCCGTGAAACTAGCCTTGGAGGAATGGAGGCACTGGCTCAAGGGGTCTGATCTCCCATTCCTAGTCTGGACAGACCATAAAAACATGGAGTATCTCAAGTCTGCCAAACATCTCAACTCCCGTCAAGCCCGTTGGTTTCTCTTCTTCTCCTGATTCAACTTCACGCTGTCTTACCGCCCAGGCTCCAAGAACAGCAAACCCAACGCCCTGTCCAGGATGTTCTCCTCCCACCAAGAGGAGTCCAAGCCACCTGAGACTATCCTTCCCCCATGCTGCCTGGTGGGAGCTGCTATTCTAGAGGTTGAGATGCTCATGCAAAAGGCCCTGGAGCAGGACATCAGTGAAGGTAACTCCAACAACATTCCTCATAACCATCTGTTTGTCTCCTGTCACGTGTAAACTCAAGTCCTACAGTGGGGTCACGGTTCCAAGTTGACCTGTCATCTGGGAGCTGCCTGAACCCTGGCTCTCATCCAGCAATGCTTTTGGTGGCCATCCATCAAGGAGGATGTCCAGGAGTTCGTTGCAGCCTGCAACACATGCTCCCGGAACAAGACACCCAATCGACCCCCTGCCGGCCTACTAAGACCCCTTCCAACTCTGCATCGACCTTGGTCTCACATCGCCCTGGACTTCATCACAGGACTCCCCAATTCAGGTGGCAATACATGCATCCTCACTGTCATTGACTGTTTTTCTAAGACCATCCATTTCATTCCTCTGCCCAAGCTCCCCTCAGCCAAAGAGACCACAGAACTACTCATCCACCATGTTTTCCGCCTACATGGTCTGCCTACTGATATAGTTTCTGACCGGGGTCCTCAGTTCACTGCACAGTTCTGGAGAGCCTTCTGCAAACTCATCGGAGCTACCTGTAGTCTCTCCTCAGACTTCTACCCACAGACCAATGGCCAGGCAGAATGGGCCAACCAGGCTTTGGAGGTTGCATTCAGATGCATGGTGTCCAGGGATGCCAGTTCATGGAGCAAGTACCTTCCTTGGATCAAATATGCACATAACACTCTCCCTTCCTCTGCCAAATGTCTCTCTCCATTCCAGTGCTCACCAGGGTACCAACCACCACTGTTCCCCAGCCAGGAGGAGGAGGTCACCGTACCATCAGCCCAGGCCTTTATACACCACTGCAAGAGGACATGGGCATTGGCCTGGAGAAGACTCATTCACTCTGCACTCACATCCAAGAAGCAGGCTGACAAACATCGCTCCAAGGCACCCACCTACCGAGTGGGCCAACGAGTTATGCTCTCCACGCACCACCTGCCACTTAGGGCCATCTCTCGCACGCTGGCACCCAGGTTCCTTGGACCCTTCCTCATCAAGAAGGTAATCAACCCATGTTCTGTTAGACTGGCATTACCTCTCACCATGTGACGTGTTCACCCTACCTTTCATGTATCACAGCTTAAACCTCTGGCTTCCAGTCCTTTGTGTGATAGCATAAGCTCATCTAGCCTGACCTGCGGCCAGATGAGCTAACCATTTTGTTCCAAGAGTGAAATGCTTTCAGAAATAAACTTGAAGATTAGATTGAACAGAAAGAAGTGTTCCAGAACTCTAGAACCATCCAACAAACCCTTGAAGAACACTTCTTTGAAGAGTGTATGGATGAGAAATAAACGTACACTTTTACCAGGTTGAGTACTAAAAACTGGGTTATTATGATAGAATAATGAAGAATTAATTTAACATCATTATATACATCATGGTTCCTCATAGAGAGTTAAACACACACACACGCAGAGAAATCATCTCAACGATGCAAGTTTTCCCCACATCATTAGCCACATTGCTAGCAGAAAAAACTCCCACATTGTTTTCAGAACATCAGTGCTTTGAGAAGTGGAGTTTGTTTCCATAAAATCAAGATCTTACTCTGACTAGCCACCGGTTGGTCTGTGGAACATCAACCTGTTGTTTGGACTGGTATGGAAAAATTAGATGGCTTTCTGACTTGAGAGTTCTGTTTCGATATCACTGTGCTTGGTTGCATGATGATGCAGTATATCTGTAACTTACATATCCAAGTTTCAGAGCTTTAATATATGTCTGAAAGAGTCGATCCAATGTGTCTGAGAGTCTTGTCTCTGTAATCCATCTCCCTTAACAGATACAGCTGTCATACTGTAGCTCCACCTATCAGAGAGCTGAGTCTTTATAGTCCAGCTTCGTGTTGCCCTCAAGGCACAAAAGGAAAAAAAAACATGCTTTTAAAATCAAATTGGCACCAGAAAAAATATGCATGAAAACAAGCAGCTGATGGAATGTGGGTACTTTTCACATGCTGAACTAAATTAGCCCACAGGAGGAGATTTAGACAGAAACTAATAGCAGACTGAGCAGTTGCCAATGTAAGGAACCATTTTTCCTACATTACTAAAACAAAATGGCCCTATCTATCACACGCAATGATTCGCTGTATTGTCTCTGAGGTTCTATGGAAGCACCGTACACCACATGGAAGCAAAATGGTTCCAAATAGAATCAGACAATTCTGGATTGATGCACTGGCCAAACACTTTTCCATTCAAAGTACCCATGAGGAAGCCTCTTTAATTTGTGTGGAATGCCTACTGTATTTTGTTTCCTCACACTTTAGTTGCCACAGATTTAGAGAGTTGGAGATTATTATTCCATATCTGGTTGATTCATCTTTAAAGATTCTACAAATGATGGTTTCTCATGAATAAATTATAAGCAATTTGATGAATGGAAAATTTCTTACCTACCCAAAGGTGAGGATGGAATGGTGGTATAGTGGTTAACACTGTTGCCTCACAACAAGCAGGTTCTGGGTTTGAACCCAATGGCTGATGGGGGCCTTTCTGTGTGGAGTTTGCATGTTCTCCCTGTGTCTGTGTGGGTTTTTTCTGGGTGTTCCAGTTTCCCCCAAAGTTAACTGGCTATTCTAAATTGCCCAAAGGTTGAGTGTGCAGAAAGGAACTGACCACCCTACTGCTGCAAATCTGGTCAAGTCAACCAAGCATGCCTCAAGCCTGGATCGGGTTTGGCAGTGATGACAATGACCACTTTTTAAATGGCATAAAATACAGCTTGTTCAACACAAAAACAGAAGTTGTAATTGCACTTAAAAGTTCAGGTGGTGGAAGAACCATTGAGGAACCTTTTGCCACATATGCTTAAAAAAATGGAGGTCCAAGAGATTTAGACTCTGAGCTATCCAAAGAACCCTTGAGGAACTGTCTTTTATAAGTGTGTGATGCTTATATTGTTTCCTCACAGTTTAATGTCCAGAGATAAAATAGGTAATTGGCTCCATTTAGCACCCTCAAGGGAATGCTTTCAAGTTCTAAGTAGAATCCCAGCACAAACAAGATGCCTTTCAGAAAAGTTTACAACTAGAACTAATTTGGGAAGTGAAAAATACTTAAATCACCCAAAAATTATTTGCAGAATCCTTTACCTGGTGCAGTGATTAACACTAATCTCATAGCAAGGTTCTGGGTTTGAGCCTGATGGCAACATATCAAAGACAACATATCTGAAAAAGTTGAAACTAAGACTCTTTTTAAATTTTTTTTAGCTCATGTTGGGGGCGGCATGGTGGTGTAGTGGTTAGCGCTGTCGCCTCACAGCAAGAAGGTCCTGGGTTCGAGCCCTGTGGCTGGCAAGGGCCTTTCTGTGTGGAGTTTGCATGTTCTCCCCATGTCTGCGTGGGTTTCCTCCGGGTGTGCCGGTTTCCCCCACAGTCCAAAGACATGCAGGTTAGGTTAACTGGTAACTCTAAATTGACCGTAGGTGTGAATGTGAGTGTGAATGGTTGTCTGTGTCAGCCCTGTGATGACCTGGAGACTTGTCCAGGGTGTACCCCGCCTTTCGCCCGTAGTCAGCTGGGATAAGCTCCAGCTTGCCTGTGACCCTGTAGAACAGGATAAAGCGGCTAGAGATAATGAGATGAGATGCTCATTTTGAATTTGATACCAGCAACACATTTAAAAAAAAAATGGGATGGGGCATTTTTACCACTGTGTTGCATCACCTCTACTTTTAACAACACTGTAAATGTTTGGGAACTGAGGAGACCAAGTGCTGTAGTTTAGAAAGAGAAATGTTGTCCCATTCTTGCCTGATACCCATTTTCAACTGCTCAACAGTTTGGGGTCTCCTTTGTCGTATTTTGCTCTTCATAATGCACCAAATGTTTTAAATGGGAGACAGGTCTGGACTGTAGGCAGGCCAGTTTAGTACCCGTACTCTTTTACTATGGAGTCATGCAGTTTTAATATGTGACCACTCACCGAATCCAGGGACACATGTCGGCCGAAACGAATCCGAGATAATCGCAAAAGAAGCATTTTTTTTGAAATTTGTGATTTTTGTTTTTTTCCATCATGTGCAAGTTGAGATCTTGAAGAATGCAATCAGTATTTCAGATAATAGATTGTTTTTTTGGAAAAGCATACATTTTTTGTTGCAAATTGTCTCGTTTTTGTCAGGACTGTAGCCTGCTGGGGGGTGTGGGTAAATTACCATATGGGCCATTCACATGAAGATATAAGTCTTTTTTTTTTTTTTCCTCGAATCAGCTGTATGATGCGGGCTGAGCGCATGGCTACTTAACCTGCATACAGGCGTGTGATTTCACTATGGAATGAGTTACTAAACAGAGCGCAGAGGAGCCGACACACCGCGAAGCAAACAGACACACGGTATTTACATCGGAGATCACCATTTCTAGCAAAAAAAAAATGCAACCTCGTTTTCCAGATTGAATGGAATACTTGAATGATCGGATGATACACGGACCGTTCTAGGACTATATTCCATCGGAGGCATTGGTTTGTGCAAGGCGCCGTTTCTCTTTCTGATGGGGTAAGTTTATTAATCTAAGGCTGTGTGGTTATTTTTGCATGTAGCTGAGAGTGTTGTGGTTTGGTTAAGCCTAGGTCACAACCGGACGTACAATTTTTTGGCCGTGTGATTTTTGGCATTTCCCAAATCACTGCGTTTTTTTTTTGTTCACGGAGAAAGACACGCGTTGGCCGTAAGTTTGTCTTGCAACCTGAAAAAAACGTAAGCGCCCGTAGAGTTTGTTTGACATGACAAAGAACCTCTGCGGCCGGTCTGCGGCTCGAAAATCAGCACATCACACGCGTGCTCTCGTGCTTTTCACACACATGCTCTCGTGCTTTTCACACGCACGCTCTTGTGCGTTTCATGCGTGCTCTCCGTGTGTTTCTTGCGTTTTTTGCATGTAGACCGGCCGTAGGAGTGCGTACTGTACGGCCGGTTGTGACCGAGGCTTTACATGAAACTAGCGTTGTGTTAGTTGTGTCATCATCGTGCTATCTTTCTTTCTTACAGTGTGAGTAATTTTTCAACCACAAAACATTAAAGTATACTTTAGGACTTATTTTTGTACTTCATAATTGTGTTGGGCATACTTTGCATGGAAGGAAAATTGACGTGGTGATCTTTGTTTACATGAAAGTAGCATCGTGCTAGCTCGTAGGGGGTAGGGCTTTCCTTAATGTTATGCAAATGAGCACCATTATGTGCCCGCCCTGCACCCAGAGTAGCTGAGATGGAAAACTTTGAGGGCGATTTTCTCCCTTTTGTTTTAAGAAGTATACACTTTCAAAAGGCCACACATTCTTCAAATATTGTCAGATCTCCACATGGAAGGCATCATTGGAAAACTTAGAAACTGTACTTTCTGAATCTGTCAATAACTCAAAATGCCCCCGGGCAGACGTGTCCCTGGATTCTGTGATCTGCCACATATGTGCAGAAAGCAGTTTGGCGTTGTCTTGCTGAAAGAAGGAAGGCCTTCCCTGAAAAAAGAATTTGTCTGGATGGCAGCATATTGTGTTTATATCATTCATCATCATTCATGCGTGTTATATCATTCATCATTAATGATGCTTTCCCAGATGTACAAGCTACTCATGTGATGTGCACTAATGCCCCCTCATACCATCACAGATGCTGGCTTTTGAACTGTGCACTGATAAAAAGTCGGATGGTCCCTCTCCTCTTTTGCCTGGAGGACGTGGTGTCCATGATTTCTAAAAAGAATTTCTACTTTTGATTCATCAGACCTCTCGACAGTTTTCCACTTCACCTCAGTCCATTGTAAAAGAGCTCGAGCCCAGAGAAGGTGGCGGTATTTCTGGATATTTTTTATATCTGTTTTTAACTCGCATTGTGGATGCAGTAATGAAGTGTTTTCACAGATGGTTTTCTGAAGTGTTCCTGAGCCCATACAGTGATTTCCACTACAGACACATGTCTGCTTTTAATGCAGTGTCTCCTGAGGGCCTGAAGATCACAGGCATTCAATGTCAGTTTTCAGCCTTGTCTCTTGCATACAGAGATTTCTCCAGATTCTCTGAATCTTTTAATGATATTATGTACCATAGATGATGTGATCCCCAAATTCTTTACAGTTTTATATTGAGGAACATTATTCTTAAATTGTTGCACTGTTTGCCCATGCAATCTTTCACAGAGTGGTGAACCCCTCCCCATCTTTACTTCTGAGAGACTCCGCTTCTCTGGGATGCTCTTTTTATATCCAGTCATGTTACTGACCTGTTGCTAATTCACCTGATTAGGTTTTTTAATGTTATACGAGTTTTTCAGTCTTTTTTTGCCCCTTGCTCCAACTGTACACAATACAGACTCCATCTGTATTATTGGAACAAACATTTCACATCTTTCCTTGAAGAACGTTGTTGTAAGCATCCAAACTGCAATACACTTTCACCACTCCTTCTGGTGTAAATGCACTCTGTATCCACAAGGTCATGATACACATCAGGGTAAGTCACTTCAGGCATATGTTTTAAACCAACAGGAAAACAAAGCTGCTTTCTCACATTCTTTTTTTAAAGGATCAGCTAATTGATCTGGTAAATGATTTATTGTTCATTTCCATCTATATTCTGTTTGTTCAATTCTTCATTCATAAATGACATTCATAAATTATGAGCTAATCAATTTTGTTTTAACAGCTTTATGTTCAAAATGGCACAGCTGAAAATGTTTTAAAGGACATGCATAGTATTTTTTTTTCTTATTGAAATGGTCTATAACAGGAGTTTTCAAAGTGTGGGAGAGTCAGCCCCCCCTCAGAGAGCAAATAAACAGCGCCCCCCCCCTTACAATTTTTGTTGTTGCTATACTTAATGTTCCATTCGTATTTTTAAAAAATGGTTGTTGTACACATTTTTTTCTTTTTCACATTTTAAACATCTGTGCTTTTTCAAACATCTTGTTTTACACATTTAAACATCTCATAGCATCGTTAGCTAGCACCTCTTGGCAGACAACACACTGTGGCAGTGGAGCATCTTCAGATCCAGTCCATGAAAATCCAAACTTTAAATAACCGTGGTCATACTTCCTTCTTTTTTCAGTCCCCCCAGGATTCCGTGGGCCTTTTTTGTGATTGTTGGGGGCTAAAATGTCTGATGTTGTGAGGTTTTCCAAAAAATTGCGATGAAAGTTGCGGTGCTTTTTAGGTTCTTGCGAGAAATTGTTGCGATTTTCTCTTTTTGTGATTTAAAATTGAGTGATATGTTAAATAAAGTTATTACTGAAAAACTATTGATTACAAAAACAGACACTGAGAAATGGTCCTATAAACAACTTTACCAATATAAAAGATTACCAGGACTACAAAAATGCAGAAAAATAGGCTTTACTTATCCAAATGCACCTGTTGGTTCAAAAGTTAAAGTGCATAGAACCTCACAGCACAACAATGAAGTTACCTTAAAATAGAATATAAATGCCTCAGCTTTCATGGAAGAAAAAAAAAACTATTAATACTAGTACTGTGTGCAGGCAGTCTCTCCTGAAGACTAAATTAAACAATTATAAACTAATAAAATAAATGGCTCAGGCTTCATAGAAGAAAAAAAAAACAATTTGAACAGAATCTCACAGTATGATGCTGAAGCTCCCTAAACAATGGAAAATAAAATACCATTTTGGCATCCATTAATTTCTTGTATTAAGTAAAAAAAAACTAAAGTGCACACAGTCCTTCACTGTAAACATAACACACTTTCAGTAACAGAATTTAAGCCTATATAAACACTGACTTGCACATCATGCAATGTTGCCAGATACTGCTGACGTTTTCCAGTCCAAAATATGTTCAAAACCCGCCAAAATGCACTTGAAACCGCCCAATCTGGCAACACTGCATGCATGCTGCTTCTCTTGAACGTATACACGGAAGTAAGGTGGAAGGTAGTTTGTTGACGTCACCTCAAGACGACGCCAACGATTGGTCAAATTTGCCGGAAAGTTGCGGTGATTGGATATAATTGCAATACCGCCCTGAATTCGCGGTGAATGTTTGAATTTGCGTTGAAGTTGCAAATCGCAACATTCTGGAGGGTCTGTTTTTTTGCTTGGCCCAGACTCTGTCTCCTCACTCACTGTAGCTTTAGGTACTAAAAATCGATCCATTTTATCTCTGGTAAAGGCTAGCTGAAGTTCGCTAAATGTCTGCAATAGTAACTTATTCTGGTTTATTTTTTCTCATGTTGCGACCCCCCCCGAAGAACTCTGGCACCCCCTAGGGGAGGCGCGCCCCACACTTTGAAAAGCCCTGGTCTATAATACAGTATAAGTGAGTACAGGAATTAACTTGTTTACTGGGTGTACTGTAACTGTAAGTGCACTAAAGTGTCACTATAAATTAATAAAAAGCATGACAATTAGTTTAATTAACAATTAAAACTGCTGTGGTATTCGTGGAAAAAAAAACACTTTGAGGCTACACAACCCTGATTCCAATGCAATGATTTGCAAATCCTTCTCAATCTGCATTCAGTTGAATGCAATACAAAGACAAGATATTTATTATTCAAATGGATCAACTTTATTGTTTTTCATTTTTTTAAAATAATATGCACTCATTCTGAATTTGATGCCTGCACCATGTTCCAAAAAGGTTAGGACAGGGGCAACAAAGGTCTGGAAAAGTGTGTATTGTTCAAAAAACATCTGCTTGGAACATTCTACAGGTAAACATGTTTAGTCCATCCATCCATTATCCAGAACTGCTTATCCTGTACAGGGTCACGGGCAAGCTGGAGTCTATCCCAGCTGACTATGGGCAAGAGACAGGGTACATGCTGGGCAAGTCACCAGATCATCGCAGGTAAACATGTTTAGTGGTAATTGGAAAGGTTTCATTATTCACAAGCAAGGATGGCACAAGGTTCATTACGTTGTGAAAAGCTATGTGGGCAAATAGTCCAACAGTTTAAGAATGATGTTTCTCAATGGTCAACTGCAACAAATTTAAGGACTTCACCATCAACAATCTAGAATATCAACAGATTCCAAGAATCCAGAGAAATCTCTGCACATAAGGGGCCAGGCCAAAGACCAACACTGAACACCTGTGACCATCAACCCATCAAGCAGCACTGCATTAGAAACTGATATGACTGTGTAAAGGATATTACTACATTGGCTTAGGAACACTTTGGAACACTACCATGCAAAGCAAAAGCCAATATCAACAACATCCAGAAATGCTGCTGAATTATCTGGACCTGAACTCATCTGAGATGGACTGACACAAAGTAAAAAAGTATGCTTAGACTTAGACTCTCTTTATTGTCATTCAGATTTGCATCAAACAATACACATCAGAATAAGATTTCGTTGCTTTGGCTCAGTGTAGTGCCGAATGAAACAGCAGCAAATTGCAGTAAAGCAGCAGTAAATTGACCGTAGGTGTGAATGTGAGTGTGAATGGTTGTCTGTGTCTATGTGTCAGCCCTGTGATGACCTGGCGACTTGTCCAGGGTGTACCCCGCCTTTCACCCGTAGTCAGCTGGGATAGGCTCCAGCTTGCCTGCGACCCTGTAGAAGGATAAAGCGGCGAGAGATAATGAGATTATATATATATATATATATATATATATATATATATATATATATATATATATATATATATTTTTTTTTTTTTTTTTTTTTTTTTTGTCGTCTGCAAACTTCACGATATGGTTAGTAGTGGACCTGGGACAGCAGTCATGGGTCATCAGGATGAACAGCAGCAGGAGTCAGTGCTCAGGGAGAGGACACTGGAGGTGTTGTTGCCCACCTGCACAGACTGACGTCTGTTGGTGAGAAAGTCAAGCAGCCAGTTGCACAGGGGGAGCTGAAACCAAAAGGGGCCAGTTTGCTCACCAGGTGCTGTGGGATGATGGTATTGAATGCCAAGCTGAAGTCCAAAAACAACATCCGCACATGTGGGTCCTCCCCTTCCAGATGTTCTAAGCTCAGATGGAGTACAGAGGAAATGTCATCCTCTGTGGCATGATTAGGGGGATAAGCAAACTGGTATGGGTTGAATATGTGTGTGTGTGTGTGTGGGGGGGGGGGGAGTCTGGAGACAATGTGGTCCTTTACCAGCCTCTCGAAGTACTTCATCATCATGGGGTGAATGCTACTGTGCGGTAATTGTTGAGGGAGGAGATTATGGGTTTTTTAGGCACCGGGATGATTGTAGCAGTCTTTAGACATGTTGGTACCGCAACCTGGATTAGCGAGGTGTTGAAGATGTCTGTGAGAACCCCAGCCAGCTGTTCAGCACATTCTTTGAGCACCCATCTTGGTATGCCATCAGGACCAGCTGCTTTCCATGTGTTCACTCTCCTCAGGGTTCTGCGGACATTAGCTGTGTACAGACTGATCGGCTGCTTATCAGGGCGAGGAATAAATTTCCTCACAGGAGTGGTGTTGAGTGCCTCAAACCTCCCAAAGAAGTTATTGAGTTTGTCAAGAAAGTTGATGTTGTCGTTGCAGGGGGGAGGAGTAGCTTTGTAGTCTGTGATGACTTGGATACCCTGCCACATTTGTCTTGTGTTCGTGGGGTCATGGAAGAAGTCCTGCACTTTCTGGCCATGGGCATGCTTTGCAGCTCTAATGGCATGGTTCAGATTGACTCTAGCTGTTCTGAGTGCCACCATGTCACCAGATTTAAAAGCATCATTCCGTGCTTTCAGCATTGCGCATACCTCTCTGGTCATCCAGGGTTTTTTGTTGGCCCATGTGGAGATGTTTCTGATCACACTAACATCCTCCATGCACTTCTGAATGAATGCAGAGACAGACTCAGCATACTCTAGAGACCAGAGGTTTAAGCTGAGATACATGAAAGGTAGGGTGAACACATTACATGGTGCGTGGTAATGCCAGTCAAACAGAACATGGGGTGATTACCTTCTTGATGAGGAAGGGTCCAAGGAACCTGGATGCTAGCTTGCAAAAGACAGTCCTAAGTGGCAGGTGGTGTATGGAAAGCATAACTCGTTGACCTACCCGGTAGGTGGGTGCCTTGGAGCAATGTTTGTTGGCCTGCTTCTTGGATGTGAGTGCAGAGCAAATGAGTCTTCTCCGGGCCAATGCCGACGTCCTCCTGCAGCAGCGTATAAAGAGCTGGGCTGATGGTATCGAGACCTCCTCCTCTTGTCTGGGGAACAGTGGTGGTTGGTAACCTAGTGAGCACTGGAACAGAAAGAGACCTGTGGCAGAGGAAGGGAGTGTGTTATGTGCATATTTGATCCAGGGTAGGTACTTCCTCCAAGAACTGGCAGCCCTGGACACCATGCATCTGAATGCAACCTCCAAAGCCTGGTTGGCCCATTCTGCCTGGCCATTGGTCTGTGGGTGGAAGCCTGAGGAGAGATGACAGGTGGCTCCAATGAGTTTACAGAAGGCTCTCCAGAACTGTGCAGTGAACTAAGGACCCCGGTCAGAAACAATGTCAGTAGGCAGACCATGTAGGCAGAAAACATGGTGGACGAGTAGTTCTGCAGTCTCTTTGGCTGAGGGGAGCTTGGGCAGAGAAATGAAATGGACAGTCTTAGAAAAATGGTCAATAACAGTGAGGATGCATGTGTTGCCACCTGAGTTGGGGTGTCCTGTGATGAAGTCCAGGGTGATATGAGACCAAGGTTGATGCGGAGTTGGAAGGGGTCTTAGTAGGCCGGCAGGTGGTCGATTGGGTGTCTTGCTCCGGGAGCATGTGTCGCAGGCTGCCACGAACTCCTGGACATACTCCTTGATGGATGGCCACCAAAAGTGCTGCTGGATGAGAGCCAGGGTTCGGGCGGCTCCCGGATGACAGGCCAGCTTGGAGCCATGACCCTATTGCAGCACCTGAGTTTGCACAGGACAGGGAACAAACAGATGGTTACGAGGAATGTTGGTGGAGTTACCTTCACTGGGGTCCTGCTCCAGGGCCTTCTGTACAAGCATCTCAACCTCTAGAATAGCGGTTCCCACCAGGCAGCATGGAGGAAGGATGGTCTCTGGTGGCTTGGACTCCTCTTGGTGGGAAGAGAACATCCTGGACAGGGTGTCGGGTTTGCCGTTCTTGGAGCCTGGGCAGTAGGAGAGCGTAAAGTTGGACTGGGAGAAAAAGAGACCAATAGGCTTGACGAGAATTGAGATGTTTGGTGGACTTGAGGTACTCCAGGTTTTTATGGTCAGTCCAGACTAGGAACAGGAGATCAGACCCCTCTAGCCAGTGCCTCCACTCCTCCAAGGCTAGTTTCATGGCCAGTAGTTCTTGGTCACTGATGTCGTAGTTCCATTCGGCTGGGGATAGCCGGCGGGAGAAGAAGGAGCATGGGTGGACCTTGTTTTCGTTGGCCCTCTGGGATAGGATGGCTCTGACCCCTGACTTGGAGGCATCAACCTCGGTGATAAACTGCTTGGTTGAATCGGGTCTGGTGAGAATGGGTGCTGTGGTAAACCTGTGCTTCAGACTGGAAAAGGCTTTCTCTGCTTCCTCCCCCCACTTGAACTTGGTCTTGGTCGAGGTCAGGGCTGAGAGAGGTCCAGCCACCATGCTGAAGTCGTGTATGAAGTGCCTGTAGAAGTTGGTGAACCCCAGGAAGTGCTGAAGCTCCTGTCTCAAAGATGGGGTGGGCCAGTCAGCGACTGCCTCCAGCTTGAGGGGGTCCAGCTGGATCTTTGCTGGAGAGATGATGAACCCCTGGAATGAGACAGAGCCTTGGTGGAACTCGCTCTTTTCCACCTTGATGAACAACTTGTTCTCAAGCAGGCACTGGAGGACCTGCCAGATGTGACCCTGATGTTCCTCCAGGGAGCGGGAGAAGATCAGGATGTAATCCAGGTACATGAAAACAAAGATGTTTAGGAAGTCCATTAAGATGTCATTAACAAGTGCCTGGAAGACTGCAGGCGCATTGGTCAGGCCAAAAGGGACCATGAGGTACTCGTAGTGACCAGTGGTGGTGTTAAAGGCTGTCTTCCACTTGTCCCCCTCCCTGATCCTGATGAGATGGTATGCATTGTGTAGATCTAGCATGGTGAATACCTTGACTCCCTGGAGCAGTTTAAAGGCTGTGGTCAAGAGCAGTAGTGGGTAGCAGTTCTTGACCGTGATGGCGTTGAGACCCTGATAGTCAATGCAGGGGCACAGCAACTTGTCCTTTTCCATGAAGAAGAATCGTGCCCCTGCTGGGGAGGAGGAAGGGTGATTGATCCTAGCTCCAAAAGATTCAGAGATGTACTTCTCCATGGCTTGCCTTTCGATGGGAGAGAGAGAGTAGAGTCATCCTTTGGGTGGTGCTGTCCTGGGTAGGAGGTCAATTCCACAGTCATAGGGTCTGTGAGGAGGGAGGGACACTGCTCGGGTCTTACTGAAAATGAGTTTGAGATCCAGATATTCCAAAGGCACGTGAGAGAGGTCGGGGAACTCACTGGCTGAAGGCTGCAGTGGTTTGGCAGGAGGCAGAGCAAAGTTCAGACAGGAAGCTAGGCAGGACTGGCTCCAACCTAGGATGGTGTCATCAGCCCAGTTAAGGTGGGGGTTGTGCTGCATTAACCATGGTAATCCTAGGATGATGGGTACGTGGGGGTTGTTCATGACGTGAAGCTGGATGGTTTCTGAGTGGTTACCGGAAATCCTTAGGGTGAGCGGGGTGGTAAGGTGGGTGATGCTGGTCAAGCCAGTGTCATTGAGTGTCAGGACCATGAGAGGGACGTCGAGAGCAAGTAGCGGGATTCCAAGACGCTTGGCAGTGGTGGAGCAGATCAGGTTCCTGTCAGCTCCTGAGCCGACGAGGGCCTGGAGGTGGTGATGCTGGTTGTCACAGATAATGATGACAGGAAGTAATGGATGATTAGTGGAGGACTGGTTCCGAGCATTGCCCACCAGGGCCTCTTGATTCACTGGTGGGCTCGTTCTTTTAGTGGGCAGGCTCGGCAGATATGTCCCACCAGACTCCAGTAGAAGCAGGCCCCTGTGCTCAGCCAGCAATGTTGTTCCTCCGCTGACACCCAAACCCGGTCTACCTGCATGGGTTCGACAGACACGGCGGGAGGCGGAGAGGAAGTGAAGCTGGGGTGGTTCTTCTCTCTCCTCCATTGCTGGATCCAAGTGTTGATGCTGTTGGCGAGGTCCATGAGGCTGGAGAGGTCTGACGGCAGTTCCCGTGATACCAATTCATCCTTGATGGAGTCGGACAAGCCGAGCAAGAACACATCGATCTGGGTGTTCTCGTTCCAACCGCATGAAGCCGCCAACATCCGGAACTCGATGGCATAATCCAAGGTAGCCCGGGACCCCTGCCGGTGCTCCATGCGCTCTCTGGCCGCCTCCTGGCCAGACAGAGAGCAATCAAAAGTTTGCCTCATCTCCTCGGAGAAATCCTTGAAACTGGAACAGAAAGGTGCATTGGCATCCCAGACCACTGTTCCCTACTGTCTGGCCTTGCCAGTGAGAAGCTTTATTGTATATGCTACCTGGGAGCATTCTGTGGGGAAGACCAGAGGTTGCAGCTCTAGGATCAATGAACATTGAGACAGGAGTGATCTGCAAATACCTGGTTCTCCCTTGTAGGGCTGAGGCGCTGGAAGTCTTGGTTCGTGGAGAAAGGCGGTGGCAGGAGCTGAAGTAGGAGATGGCTGAGCAGGGGTAGGCATGGCTTGGCAGCACTGCATCTGCATGGTGAGAAGGTTGAGTGTGTTGGACAGGGTGGCGAGGTTCTGGGTAATTTGTTGTAGGTCTTGTTGGTGGGTCCCCAGGAGAGTCCCTTGCTGCTGGATAGCCGTTCTCAGAGGGGCGAGTTCCACTGGATCCATGTTGGCCAGAACGTACTGTTATGGGGGGTGAGATGTGGTGAGTAGGATCCAGAAGCAGAACACAGACTGTAATCCAATAAATAAGATGATTTAATACAGGGAAGAAAGGGCATGGCAAAAGGTAAACAAAACAGGACAAAAAACAAATGGCAAAAATAGTCCGGGCAAAATGAGAACAAACAACTTGACAAAAACATGAGACAGGCAAAGACAAAAACGCTAGCACAAAAAACCCTAAACAAGAAAAAACCCTTAGTGCAAAAAAACATGAACCAGAAATAACCCTTAGTGCAAAAAACCATGAACCAGAAAAACGCTCGTGCAAAAACCATGAACAAGAGAAAATCGCTAGAGATAAACCATGAGAAGTAAGAGAGGCACAGAAATGGCTAGAGTAGCAAAACAAGACATTCTGGCAAAGGTATTAGTCTGAGAATGGCGTATTTATAAGCAGCAGTGAAAATCAGGAAGTGAATGCAGGTGAGAAGGAATTCCTGTCCTGGATCCGGATCGGTGCTGGCGTGAGAGAGCCATAATCTCTGGAGTGGATGTCTCAGGCGGAGCATGACAGAAAGGTTTGTACAGGTTTTGAAGTAATATGCCGGTATGCTGCCATCCAGACAATGTCTTTTCAGGGATGTCCTGCTTATTCCAACAAGACAATGACAAGCCACAGCATGGCTTCATAGTAAAAGAGTGCAGGTGCTAAACTGGTCTGCTGCCTCCCATTGAAAATATGTGGCATATTGTGAAGTGCGGCGGCACGGTGGTGTAGTGGTTAGCGCTGTCGCCTCACAGCAAGAAGGTCCTGGGTTCGAGCCCCGGGGTCGGCAAGGGCCTTTCTGTGTGGAGTTTGCATGTTCTCCCCGTGTCCGCGTGGGTTTCCTCCGGGTGCTCCGGTTTCCCCCACAGTCCAAAGACATGCAGGTTAGGTTAACTGGTGACTCTAAATTGACCGTAGGTGTGAATGTGAGTGTGAATGGTTGTCTGTGTCTATGTGTCAGCCCTGTGATGACCTGGCGACTTGTCCAGGGTGTACCCCACCTTTCGCCCATAGTCAGCTGGGATAGGCTCCAGCTTGCCTGCGACCCTGTAGAAGGATAAAGCAGCTAGAGATAATGAGATGAGATTGTGAAGTGCAAAATATGACAACTGAGACCCTGGACTGTTGAGTAACTGAAAGCATTATTGAGCAAGAATGGGGGGGGGGGGGGGAATCATATTCAAAACTTCAACAATTAGTGTCCTCATTTCCTGAAGGCATTCTGAGTGTTGTTAAAAGAAAAGGTGAATCAACACGATGGTAAACATGCCCCTGTCCCAACTTTTTTGGAACATGTTCCAGGCATCAAATTCAGAAAGAGTATATATTTACAAAAGACAGTATCATTATCACTCTGAACATTAAATATCTTGGCTTGGTATTGTATTCAGTTGAATATAGGTCAAAAAGGATTTGCAAGTCATTGCATTCTGTTTTTATTTATGTTTTACACAGTGTCCCAGTTTTTTGAACTCATGGTTGTAGGAAAATAATTAACTTTTGGGTGGTTATATAACTCCACTTCATCACCCCACCCCACCTATCACTCTTTATTTTCCTGTAACAGCATTGATACCTTTGATAAATCATGCAAAATATGCCAAATCTGAAATGGCATTTTTTGACAATATCTATACAGATACAGTATAATGTTAATCTAATTTTTGTTACAGTGCTGTTAGTATATTATCTCTTCTTCCCTAGCACTAATCATTAATGGAAACAGGAAGAGTGGCAGCAACACTTGACACTCAGGCTTGCAAAAAAAAAAGAGATTTGTCAAAGTGACAGCAGATGCTGCTGAAAGTTGCATCAGACATCCCAAGACTTACTGAATTATCTACAAGAGCGAGTGATAAAAAAAATATGTGAGATTTACTACATCATTAATGCACATCATCTGTCTGATGCTCGCGCAACTGTGATGGAGTCAGCTTGTCACCCATTCCATCTAATCAGTGTCACTACTTTTTTTAGAAAAAAAAAAAACACATGATGAATGGCATGATGCTAACAGTGCTAATGATAAGAACATACATC
The DNA here is from genome assembly GCF_027579695.1 of Neoarius graeffei. Lineage (NCBI taxonomy): Eukaryota > Metazoa > Chordata > Actinopteri > Siluriformes > Ariidae > Neoarius > Neoarius graeffei. Next base: position 9,404,718 of record NC_083590.1, read on the forward strand.
TGTATCACACTTATAAACCTTGCGTTTTTGCTTGTGGTGATCGTCAGACCTGTGTATTGTTTGTTTGAACGGTTTTTATACATAGATAGTTCTCAGTGAAGAGGTGCAGGTGTGGGATCAAGGTGCTTGACATAGCTGCTGCTTTCATTCCTCCTTCCTTCTGCCTTCTATCCTAATTAAATTAGGGACTGATTAAGCTGTGGCTAATGCAGTCAGAACTGCGGCATGCTAATGTAATAAAATCAGTTAAACCAGTTAGCATAATTGGCAGGAGTTGCAAATGCCAGGAGATTTGCATTAAATTATTTATTTGCTTAGCAGACGCCACTCTGTAATGCACCGCGACTTCACAATTCCATTACTTACATCAGCTGTTTGCAGAAACAATTTAGGCACAGAGTGATGTTCAAGGATACGACATAAGAAGTGTAGCAACACCAAAACTACATACATGCAATTTATTTTACAGCTTTCATTTTTAATTACATCTGTTGCACCAGAATTCGATTGAATCTAATGGGTGCCATTGCTTTTTCTGTAACATATGGTGTAACATAGTGATGCAGAACCTTGTGGGTTTTTCCCCCCCAAGAAGTTCTCCCCATTTTGGTCACCTGCCACTAGCCGCCAGCTCTCACCTGATCTTATGCCAGCTAATAACCGGGGAGGGTGAAGGCTAACATTCTTCCTCCAAGACCCATGAAGCCATCCATATCTTTTTTTTTTTAAACTGCTGCTCATGTATCACAGGGGAGGAAAGCACTATCCACCCTCTTTTGCATACATGAGCTCACTCCATGATTGGCAAGTGTCTCTCACTAATAACACCTAGCAACAGATGGCTATTGGATTTCTGATGATGATGTAAGGCCTAAAGGCTCTTTGTAGAACCCTGCAATTGAGGGTTTCCCATTTTATATCAAGTTAAATAGGAAGTGAAAGATTTCTGACTCTGCAAAGAACATTAGAGGTATTTTTTTTATTGTATAAGACATAAAACAGTTATAGAATTTGTAATTGAAACTTTAAAGGAAACCTTAAAGGCTCTATGCAGAACACTCAATTGAAGGTTTTCCATGTTATAGAGGAGCAAAAGTTGAGCAATTGACCTTTAAAAATAATTAAGTACCCAAAGAACCCTTGAGGAAACTTTTTCTTTTCTAAGGCATAGAACATCTTTTCAAAGGTCTAAAACAGGTGTAAGGTTCTACATCGAAACTTCAAGGTAAACACTAAATTCTGTATGTAGAATCATACTCAGGGTTTCTCATTTCACATAAAGGTTGCAAGAAAGTCCTTATACTGTAGGTGTCAGGGTGTAGGCACTTACAGATGCAGGTGTGGGGGAGAGCACGTGCATTGCAAACTGGAAACCAAGTCCAAATCAAAAGACAGAAGATGTAGTCAGGGCCAGGCAGGGGTCAGTTGATGTGCAGATGGAATATCAAAGAGAAGGCATGAAGTTGAGGTCGGGGTGTAAACATATACAAAGTCAAGTCATAGGAAGTCAGGTTTGGTATGATCAGGCACAAGGACACAGAACGATACTTTTCACTGAGGTGACTGTTTGCCAAGCTTAAGTAGAGTGGTAATTATGGAGATTATGGGGAACAGATGTGCTCCTAATACTCAGGAGAGGTGGGGGCTATGGTGCTTGGGAGATGTAGTCTGGAGTGGCCATGTTTGGATGCCGCTCTGAACTTAGATTTTCAGCACCATTACTGACAAGAGGAAAGTCTTGCCACTTGGTAGCCATCTTGGTAATGCACCTGGATGGTTATTTCAGGTGAACAAAACCAAGCCCCTATCTAAATGAATAAGGATAGAGCCATAACTGCACTTTCAATGGATACTTGGACATAAAAACTGCATGGATAGAATCACCAATCGAATCTGATGAAAAACCTTTTAAAAAGTTTGGTGATTTTTCTCTAAAATAAAGTTTTACTAAGCTTTTATCGCCACAGGTTATACTTCTACTATGCACCCGCAAGGTTGCTAGGAGGTCACCATACTTCTACTATGCATGCACAACTGCATGCTTGGTTTCCTGGTTCAGCAGATGATTGGCTTTTTGGGGAGGGGCGGGATATATGCATACAACCGCCATTTTTGTCATTATGGACTTTTCTCAGAGGTTTCTATTCGGGATTGTTCAGGAAAGTAGGATGTCTTATACCTGATAACATCTCTGGTTTCAAACCAAAATGCTAGGAGTTCTTAACTAAAGCAAAGAAAAAACAGCACTAATTGGAAATGTTTACATTAATCGCATTTAGCAGACACTCTTATCCAGAGTGACATACAAAGTACCCAGAGCAGTTGAACTGGGGAGCAGGTGCCTTGCTCAAAGGCACTTCAGCCATTCCTGCTGGTTCAGGGAATCAAACCAGCAACTTTCTGGTCCCAAAGCTGCTTCTCTAACCTTTAGGCCATAGCTAAAATAAATTTCAGGCTTTGTTTTGAAATCCAGGCTGTTCAAGAACACCTAAAGAACCCTTTCCAGTACATAGAAAAAACACAGCTAATGTGTCGATCTAACAACGTTTACCATTAGCACTGTCTGCTTGTCCTATACATCCACTGAAAGTCAACTGTAATTACTCTGCTGCATTAGCAAACAAGCAGATGGTGCCCTGACCCACTAATTACACACACACATTTTTATTTTCATGAGTAACTCAGAAGCAACTTGCATTCTCTGTTGTTAATGTTAGCAGAAGTGATTGGGTAATCTGTGGACTTGGGTGTCTGACATGATCTGTTTCATCGCAAATTGCTAATGTGCTTATGGGACACTGTAAAGTCTTGGAAATTAAGTTTTGAAAGCCTCAGAAAAGCCCAGAGGCATAGTTTCTTAATCCTCATAGAACACTCTGGAAAGAATTAATAGTGTTAATCATTTACCATTGATGCAAAGCTTTTGAAGTTTGTTTCAAGAGACATATTGCAACAAGAAGTGGCTGAATTTTAACAAGTGAGGGGTTTTATTGGATTTAATACAAAATAAAAGTTATAAAAGATGTATTAGAATTTGTTTTTAAATAATTCTAAAAACTGAATCTAAGAAAACATGCCTTTTAACAAATTTTTTAAAAGTGTTATCGCATCTCATGCAAATAATATATCATTTTGTTTTGTTGCATTTTCCTCTTAAATGAGTAACAGGGTTGAGGTTTTAGCTTGAATTAGCAAATGTGGTTAACACGCATCCATGCTAATGCATATGAGGACATAATTTGTAAATGTAATATCACTGGGACACACATGGCACCAAGTTGTGAGCTGTAGAATTACCCAGCATTATGATCAATCTATCTCACCCAGATAACTTACAGTATGATAATGAAAATGTCTTTACTAGAATGGATAAGATCGAGGTAGACCTCTGCCATTTTCAAGAGTACTTTACAGCTTCTCTTAGGATGTTTTCACACCGTAGTCCAAAACCAGAGTGAAATTGGATCTTTTTGGTTCATTTGCTATTTGATTTGGTTTTGTGCATTACATTACATTACATTACATGGTATTTAGCAGACACTCTTATCCAGAGTGATGTGCAATGAGTGAAAAAGTCCAGTACAAGAAGTGCTGAACTTCTAGACAAGAAAGGTGAGTCTTCAGTCTGCATTTGAAGATTGGTCAGGGAGTCGACAGTTCTGACCTCAATGGGAAAGTCATTCCACCAATGGGGAACCAGGACAGACAGCTGCTGTGAGTGGGCTGGGCAGGAGCAGAGAGGAGAAGGGGCCAGGTGACCAGTAGTAGTGGAGCGTAGGGATCTGGCTGGCTTGGAGGAATGCTGGCCCTAACCCCTTGACAGCTTGGTAAGCTAGCACCAGTGTCTTAAATTTGATGCAAGCTGCAATAGGTAGCCAGTGCAGGTCGGCAAGCAGAGGGGTGACATGAGAAGAGTGAGGGAAGTTGTAGACCATGCAAGCTGCGGCATTCTGGATGAGCTGCAGGAGTCTGATGGCAGAAGCTGGAAGGTTGGCAAGGAGAGAGTTGCAGTAGTCCAAGTGGGAGAGGATCAGCACATGGACCAGGAGCTGAGTAGAGTAGGTGGTGAGGAATATTAGACTAAATAATAGAGTACTAAACAATAGAATAGATGGTGAGAAATTCATACTCCACAAAAAGCAAGAAACATGAAGGTTGAGAATGTTCTACTAAAATTGGTTTGTTCATCAGTCAGAAATATGGGGACAGAAAAAAACAAACAAACTGTAGGTGAGTGAATGTTGAAAACACAAAAGTCACTCAAGCATGAGTAACACAGTCACCACTAAATAAATTATTAGATAACTACTGTATACACCAATCAGCCATCCCTTTATGACCACTGACAGGTGAAGTGAATAACATTGATTATCTCATTACAGTGGCAACTGTCAAGGGGTGGGATATATTAGGCAGCAAAAGGGTATCTTCTCTTCATCTTGGTGATGATCAGTATAAACATAGACAAACACTAGATTAGTCTAAGTATGGTAGGCACATGTCCATTGTATATTGTATATAATATATATATGCATAATTATGATATGGGTGTCTATGTACGTATGGATGTGTATAGTTATAGGTATGTATATATGTATTGTATGTGTGTATATATGCATAACATAAGTATCTGTATATATGATTTGATTTGGTCGATATTATACCACGTTGGTATGTCTTGGTATTTTGATATGTTTTCTTTTTTGTTTGTTGCTTTTGTTTTCTTTTGTATATATAGTTTATTATGGGCGAAAGTGATGTTTGATTAGCGGTGGTATAGAGGGTTAGGATTTGATAAGTTATTTACTTCTTCCTAATCCTTTCCGAACATTATTATGTTACTGCCTTGTGGTTATGCTATTCTGTTTGTTTATGATGATGTTTTGATTATTGCTTTTTTTATTGTTGTTTTTTTTGTTTTTATATCTTCTTTACTGTTCAGAATAAAGCAATCAATCAATCAGTCAATCAATCCATGAGAGCTGAAATGTCCCAGTAAAGTCAAGTCCTTCTCAAAAGTCCATCAGAGTGTAGTTCTTATCCTATCAGGAAAGGAAAAGAAGTTCTGGATGGTATATAAGTAGCTAGCTAGCTAGCTGACTACATTAGAAACTGACACAGAATCAGTAGTTAATTTGTATTTTGTGCTTTTGTTTTTGACTTTTCAAAGGGTTAAAAGGAAACATTTGCATTCCCTAAGTAAAGGATGAGCTATTACTTTTGTAGATATAGACATGATTTTTAGCTAGCTGTAATATTACATAGATATGTGGAAAAAATCAGACTTTGGAGCTTCTCATTATGGTGGCACCTGTCAAGAGGTGGGATATATTAGGCAGCAAGAGAACAGTTAGTTCTTGAAGTTGATGTGTTGGAAGCAGGAAAAATGGGTGTGTAAGGATCTGAGTGACTTTGAAAAATTGTGATGGCTAGATGACTGGGTCTGACTAAGCATCTCCAAAATGGCACATCTTGTGGGGTGTTCCTGGTATGCAGTGGTTAGTACCAAAAAAGATAATGATATAATGATATCTGCTGAAAAAGATAATGATCATAGCTTTCTGTTTGTCAGCATGAACTTTTTCAGCAGTTTGTACAACACGTCAACTTTGAGAATCTTTGCTTTGTCTCAATTTACATCCCACGGCTTAGTTTAGCAGCTCACAACTAGAAATCAAATGCCACAACTGAAAACACACAGCACGTTTCATTCACTTCCCATAGTTGCATTGATTCACTTTCTTACTTGAGTTTGCATGGTAGCAGACTGAGGCCACCTCACTGCAATGCTCTTGGACCTGAGTGCCTGAAAAGCCACACAGAGGAGCAGAACTTTCCAGAGTTTCAGTCAAATGCACTAAACCCTGCTGATGCAAGATCACCCTTCGACTCCTTGGTTTACAGCTCATGGTAGTCTGACATTTAACAGATTTCCATTGGGTTTATTACTCACTGACCCTCCGGTGTTTCTCTTCCCTCATTGATCAGTTTGACTGCACTCTAATGCTCACTCTATGCTCCTTTAGTAGTTGAGCAGAAAGAATAGCTGTCATAATCAAGAAAGTAAAGAACAGCAGCTATAATCAATAATGTAGGAGACCACATATCCAGTGATACGTTAGAGATATAAATCAAATATACATCTCCTGAAGTGTGTATGGACTAGATACCTGTCAAAGCTTGAGTCAGAACACTGCAGTGTAGGACTGGGGTTTAGGAGGGTTAGGGTTATGCAGCTCTCACTGATTTGACTGGCTCATTGCCATCCAGGTCTTTGATTGGATTTTCAACTGAAAGGCATTTGGGCCAAGGTAAGCTGATACATTCTTTAAACTCCTCCACTGATTGTATGTGATGTTTACCATTAAGACTCCAGGACTCCGAACACTTGAGATGTCAGAAGTCAAGCAGAATGGGTAAAACTCTCAGATTAGTGAGCATGTAGGCTAAAGTTCCACTCAACAGTTTTCTCATCTCATCTCATTTCATTATCTTTAGCCGCTTTATTTAGAGTCACACATTTCATTCAATGACACTTTCCCTATATTTTACTTATTTTGACTGAGAAATGTTTTATTGACAATTTTGATAACCCTTCACTTTTAATCCAGGTCTGTAGTGTGAAATGTTCTCGGCTGTGTTTTTGTTTAAAAATGTTTTCCAAATTGTAGCTGTGTTTAATTCATATCCAGAAAAATATATATTCCAATATAATATACTCAGCATAAACATTTTAAATAGATTCTATATTTTTGGTCCATCCATGACATATTACTAAAGTAGCCTATTTACTGTTGTTGATATGGGTCACTTGCTGTTAGCCAATTCACTTTCTCGTACCAGGAGAGCTGAAAGGAACAAGTATTATTCCCTACCTTTTTCACCAAGTCAATTTGAGGTGTTGGTTTACCCTGCTCTTTAATTTTAATTTTTTCCTTGAAAGGAAGACTGGCAAATGGCTTTGCCAAAATTAAATCAACAATGCTTGGCATCCGTGCGCAGCTTTCTTGCTAGCTGACTAGCCCCCTCAAGTTCAAGTTCAGTCACTCAAATAAACGAAATTTCTGGAACCAAGATAGCAAACTTGACAACACTATATTTACACTTTATTTACAATGAAAATATATACAAACTAAAAAAGCTGGTAGAAACCGTATGTAATGAATGAAATCGAAATGTAAGCTGATCTCTTACAATACACCACAGCACTTGCGAATCCGCATGGGACTGAACTGAAATTCACCGCTGCCTGTCTATAGTTGAAACGAGCTGTCAATCAAAGAAAATATCCGGCCGCTTTCACCAATCACCAGTCTCCTCACGGAAACTGCCATGTCCCTCCCACTGTGAGGCTCAGAGTCCGTGGGTGGGCATTTTCGCAGTATTTGTCCAATAACCGTCTTGCATTTTGAGATTGAAAAGCGCATAGCTCCCAAATGCCATTGAAGTCCACTGAGGCTGGGAGTCCGGTGGGTGGGCGTTTTCGCAGTATTTGTCCAATAATCATCTTGCATTTTGAGATTGAAAGCGCATAGCTCCCAAACGCCATTGAAGTCCACTGAGGCTGGGCTGCATCGCGCTGTCACGAGGGGGAAAAACTCACGCACACATTAGGCGAACTGGGGAAAGTTATAACGGAATGATTTCGCACTGTAGTTGGGTTGAGCACATATATTTCTATGATTCTGGATCTGAAATAGCAATGTTATAACTTATAACATTGCTATTTCAGATCCAGAATTTTTAGAGGAGGCTGAGCCTCCCTCGTTGTCTTAGAGCAATCGCCCGTGGTTGACATCACCTGTTTCAAATCACATCATTATTTAATTGTTTTACCTCATTACTCACCCTAAATGTCCCCTGTCCCAACATTTTTTTAATTTTTTCGGAACATGTTACAGGCCTGAAACACAAGAATGGATGTATATTAACCAATTAAATGAAGTTGACCAATAAAACATCAAATATCTTGGGTTCATTCTGTCTGTAATGAAGTCAAAGTCCATTTAGAAATCATCTCATCTCATCATCTCTAGCTGCTTTATCCTGTTCTACAGGGTTGCAGGCAAGCTGGAGTCTATCCCAGCTGACTACGGGCGAAAGGCGGGGTACACGCTGGACAAGTCGCCAGGTCATCACAGGGCTGACACATAGACACAGACAACCATTCACACTCACATTCACACCTACAGTCAATTTAGAGTCACCAGTTAACCTAACCTGCATGTCTTTGGACTGTGGGGGAAACCGGAGCACCCGGAGGAAACCCACGCGGACACGGGGAGAACATGCAAACTCCGCACAGAAAGGCCCTCGCCGGCCCCGGGGCTCGAACCCAGGACCTTCTTGCTGTGAGGCGACAGCGCTAACCACTACACCACCGTGCTGCCCATTTAGAAATCACTGCTTTCTTTTTTATTTTCATTTTCTATACCATCCCAACTTTTTCTGATTTGGGGTTGTATTCTGATTGTACCCTTGGTACATGTAAACACACATTTATCTGATTGCTTTCTGGTAAATGGTACATTTTGGAATCAATGATTGGAATGAATTCATTATGAATGTAAAAAAAAAGTATGCATGTAAACATAGCTAATATAATGTAATGGATTTTTGCTTTTCATTTTCATGTGTAAGGTGAAACAATGATGTCACAGCCTCACATTTCCAGGGTCTCTGTGCTCATGTTACTGTTTCTGTGCAGCTCGGATGTTCTCTCCATATCTTCATGGGTTTCCTTCCAAGTTCTGCGTTTTCCTCCCACCTCCTAAAGACATGCCTGTAATTGGATTGGGTATGCTATATGACCCCATGGTGTGGTGTGATGGACTGCTGTCACATTCAGGATGTACTTCCATTCCACACCCAGTGTGACGTTCCAGTGGCTCTCTGCAACACACAACTTTGTGGTCTCTAATACACAATTGAAACTGATAATCTACCATCTCAGTCCATCCTTGTGAAAATCGTGATAAGTCATGATAAGCTCACATTTTATTGAATCTCTTTTTCAGGCACTGTGCTTGAAGAAATGTTTTCTTCATCTCGTTTCTTCATTGATTGTTTAATGTGCTCACTGTTTCATTTGTGATGGCTAATTTGCTGGATAAAGACCTTCTTACTGGCCCCAGGTCATCTTTTAAGTGGGTAGAACAGCACCAACTGTTTACCAAATTACCAGGTTGCCAGCTCCAGCGCATGCCACATTTTTTTTTCCTTTTTCCGCTGCGCTCAGCTGTAACAACAGTACTGTTTGCATTAAAGAGCTGGCCAGGGTAAATGGAGCTGTTTTCAATTAGTTTTCAAAGTGCTTATCCCATTAAAGATAATGACTTATTGATTTAATGACAGTGGTACTGTTGGTGTGAGGCTCATTGCTATCATGACTATACTCTCTTTCCCCACTCATTCTTTCTCGCGCTTTCTCCTACTCACTTCAGTTATTCTCGGATAACTTCTCTTCAATCTTCCAGCTCACTTTATACTTGAGCAGAAACAACCCTTTATTGCTGGAGGTATATATTGTTATTCATGTCGTTTTTTGAGATATAATAGCAGCACAGTGTTTAGCAGGTGGAGCTGGCCAGGTGCCAGGGTATCAGCAGGGTGCAGAGGAATGTGGCAGGAGGGAAAACCCTGATTTCATTGAAGATGTTCCCATGCATCACATTACTGCAGTACAGATGGGACATTCTCCCTCCCTCCCCCTCTTTTTCTCTACACAGTATGTATACATCCCTCCTTTTCTTCTCCTCGAGTTTCTCAAAAAAATTAAAAGCAGTACCAGCCATTGCTTTTCCTTCTCCCATGCTCTCATTCATTCATTGAGAAATTGCCTGCTATCTCTCAAAACATGGGTAATGTTCAAGCCTATGAATGATCTAGTCTATATGAATTTTCTAGAGTATTCATGATCGACTTCCAAGTGTTCTTCATTAGCAAGGTCAACTTACCTGTTTCCTAGCCAATGCTGAAAGTATCACGTGTAAACTGCTTTGTCATCTTTACTTTGTTTACTGTTAAAAGTTCTGAACAGGTGTTTGTTTGTTTGTTTGTTTGTTATTTGGGGAAAGTATTGTACAGTGGTTCCCAGTAGTGAGCTAGTCTAGAGTATGAGTGATCTACTACAGGATGTTTGATATTACTGATCTAGTCTCGAGTTTTGGTAACTTAATCCAGAATGTTTGTCATTACCAATCTCATCTAGAGTGTGTCTGATCTACTATAATGTGTTTTCCATTGTAATCTAATTCTAATGTATGTCTGATCTACTGTAATGTGTTTTCCATTGGGAGTCTAGTCTAGAGTATGAGTGGAGTATCTACCGTAATGCTATCTCCATCAGTGATCTCGTCTTGAGTATGTCTGATCTACTGTATAGTGAGCTGTAGATCAGTCTGTGTCAGCACAGTGATACACCACAGTGATTTTTTTTTTCTCTCACATATCCCAGCTTATTAGAAAGTTCAGGTCAGAGCACAGGGGTCAGCCATGATACAGTGACTCTGGAGCAGAGAGGGTTAAGGGCCTCACTCAAGGGCCCCCAGTGATCCCAATAGTGATCTCTTTCAGTAAGGTGTAGTCTGAGTGATCGACAGTAAAGTGATCTCTTTTACTAAGCTCAAGTACAGGTGGCCTGTAACAAGTTCTCCATTAGTTATCACTTTTAGATCGAGTGATGCTGTGTAGCATTAGCGAAGTAGTCTAGAGTAAGTCTGATCTTTCGTAGAGTGGTATCTGTCAATGATCTACTTCTTTCTAGAGTGATCACCTACACAGTCCAAGCATTTAGAGTACATCCGATCACAAGGTAATGGCTCGCTGGTCATGAGTAGGGAACATTTTGAGGGATGAATCATACTTGACTCTTGGACGAGACTCTGAGGTCCTGCTTATGACAACACCAGGCTCTGTGAGTAATCTACAGTCTGAGCGATCTACTGAAGAGTGGATTCCTCTGTGTGTGTGTGTAATCAGAATAATCAGCAGTTTGTTTTGCTAATGGCTGTTTTTCTCTTTCACACACCGTGGGGAGCTATGTGTAATGAAGCGCCCACCTCCCAGGCTAACACACACACACACACACACACACACACACACATACACACACACACACACACACACACACACACACACACACACTTTGTTTGAAATGCTTTCTCTCTCTCTCTCTCTCTCTCTCTCCATCATCTTTGTCACTACATTACATTTTCAATGATCATTATGGAAAAATATATTAGCTAATCTACACATCTACTAAATAATTTATAGCTAATATTAGTTAATGGCTATATTATATTTGATATTGCTCAATTTTATATCTCACTCCCTCTCTCTCTTTGGCGGGATAATTATCTGTGGAAGTATTAATAATGGCAAAAGTGGTGTCTAATTCTGACTCATGACAAAAGTAAGCAAATGGAATTGATGGGCGACGGGGCTGAGCGGTCACGCTGGGCTGTTTATCTAAGTGTTTTGTTGGCACTGCGTGACTACAGAAGCCCCAGTGAAATGAGGTTTCACGTGGAAATTCTTAGACAGGAAACACTTGGCCTTGTTCCAAAAGACAGGTGTGCACTAGTCACATCTCGACAATGATAACAGTGGCTGTATTCAGGCTACAACATCAGATCTTGAGTATTTTCACTGCATGGGTTTCATTCTGTAATTAATGTGAACAAATCTTCAGCAAATTGCTGTAGTGTCAGAGGGGAAAAAACATCTCGGGACATTCTGTTATGGGAAAATGCAAAGTATTAGTCTGTTGTTGATTGTTTTCCTCTAACAGCACAACAGAGTGTGCTTTATTCCTTATGTATACTAGGCAGATCAGGTGAAAATACAAAAATTCAATCCAAGTTGCTCGAAACTGCTCTCATTGAATTCAGAATTGAATGCAGGACAACATACTTTTACAGAATTAAAATATGTTCATCTGTTCTTGAGAGTTTACAAATCAAAGATTGAAAAAAGGCTTAATTTTTAGAAAATTGTGATAACATTCTGTATGAGGATCACATGGTCCAAAATGGGTCTCATTAACCAATGAGATCAAATGTTTTTTTCTTCATAACTTTTCTATTTTTTCAAGATATTTACATGGAAATTGGCAGCACACAGATGGTTGTATGCTGAATATAAATTTTGAAAGATTAGTAAAATCAACTTATGCAAATTAGTATTTAATTGGTATTAATTATGATAATTAGTTGTTGTTTTTTTTTAATTGAATCGGTACATGATTTCTTCAAAGTTTCACCAAATGGCTTTATTTGTGCAATATAAAGCTGATCTTACAGTAACTCTCATTTATACATCACGAAGAAGGAGAAATAAATGTTAATAACAAAATATGCACAAATAAGCACTGAATGTCTTTATTTTTTATCTATCATTCTCTATCAAAATAAAAAAGTAATAAAAGTTTATTTCTAATGTCCTCTTTGTGCTCTGTAGGCCTTTGTATTTCTCAGTAGATCCTACTAGTGTTTATATGAAAGAATATAAATGATTATTTTGATTAATATTCACAACTTTCAAGGTGACCCTCGAAAAAACTGTCTGATCCACATCCAATAAACAATTCACATTTACTCAACTGAAACTGACACTCGCGTTTCTGACTTCAGGGTTTTTTTTTTTTTAAATCTTGTTCTAGCCACTAAGATCTCAATATTTTTCATCAAAAACAAGTCCAGTTATATTCTAAAATAGTGATTTATTTACAGGAATCAGTTTGATTTGAAAAAATAAGTAGGTAAAGTTATGAAAACTCACTTCAAAGTCTCCCATGAATCATAACATCAAAAGTAGCCGAGGGGAAAATTTTGCTGAATCCTTCATCAGAAACAGTGAGAGCGAGAGAACATCCCTATAAAAGTGATCTGATTGATATTGATGGGTACTCCAGTGGGAAACCAATCAGGAGAAAGAGAGAGCCTGAACACTTTCCTGTGACTCAAAAAGAAAAGCAACAGCAGTTTCCCAACGTCCCATGAGCAGAGTTTTTACTCTCTTTTACCAAATTCAACCTGCTGTTACTCCTAAAGTACTGAACAGATCTTAACTAGATACATTTCTTTGGAAAGCAGAGATTATAAGATTTTTAATGATATAATTCAGAATAGAAAATATTCAAGAGTTAAGCAATGACAGGTGTGGAAACTTTGATGAGCGTGTGCATGGGCAATTTTCACAGCACAGCCAGCGAGCGTCTGATATGCCGATGTAAAGTGTTCACGGGATGTTTTAAAAAGATTTTGTTGAAATCTTGCATAAATCTGGAAGGCTACAGGGTCATGTGATTACTCCTTGCCCCACCCACTTCCTTGTGTTTCAAACCCTGTGTCCGAAATCACTCACTACTCACTATATAGGGCACTATATAGTGAGTTCACCATTTTGTAGTGCTGTCTGAAACCTTAGTAAAGATTATTACACCCTATATAGTGCACTCAAAGTATCCCACGATGCATCACGAAAAGTAGTGTACAACCGATGGTCACTAACCAAAGCAATTGTAGAATTATATCAGGGGTGTGGAACACAGAAGCACGGCAGGCCAGAACTGAGTTCTCAATAACTCTTTTTATTTTAGCTTTTCAGCTTTTATGTTCACTCATATAGATACACACACACGTTCTGGTCGGGAGAGCTCCCTTCCTCTGTGCTCCCTCTCCTCTTATAGGGCATGGTCACTGGGGAAGACACACAAACACAGGTTAATTCCCATCAGGTGCAGTGATTCTGCCACGTACCTCCACACGTGTGGAGACCCTCCCTTCACAGACCGATGCTTGACCACGCCCCTGCTGCCACATACTCCCACCGCCCGACTCAGGCCGGGCAGCCGTCCAGCCTGCAGCCGACTCCCCCCCCCTTGACGGGAGAGAAAGTCCGCCACGACCATCTGCGCCCCCAGCCTGTGGACCACCTCGAACTTAAACGGCTGGAGCACCAGATACCAACAGATGATCCGAGCGTTGGCATCCTTCATGCAGTGGAGCCACTGCAAGGGCGCATGGTCCGACCAGAGGGTGAAAGGGCGCCCCAGCAGGTAGTAGCGGAGGGCGAGGACCGCCCACTTGATGGCAAGGCATTCCTTCTCTATGGTGCTGAACCTGCCCTCATGCACCAACAGCTTGCAGCTGATGTACAGCACTGGACGGTCCTCCCCCTCCACCTCCTGGGACAGAACAGCCCCCAGCCCTCTGTCCAATGTGTCTGTCTGCAAAACAAAGGGGAGAGAAAAGTCAGGGGAGTGTAATAGTGGCCCCCCACACAGTGCAGCCTTTACCTCAGAGAAAGCCCGCTGGCATTGCTCCATCCACTGGACCGGCTCTGGTGCCCCCTTTTTAGTGAGATCAGTCAGCAGGCTGGTGACATCCGAATAAATAGGTATAAACCTACGATAGTAGCCAGCCAGCCCCAGGAAGTGTCTCACCCCCTTTTTGGTCTTGGGCCTCAGGCAGGCTGCAATCGCTGCTGCCTTATTGATTTGGGGACGCACCTGCCCATTGCCCAAGTGGAAGCCCAGATACCGTACTTCCACCCGCCCAATCGCACACTTCTTTGGGTTGGCTGTGAGCCCCGCTCGCCTCAGCGACCTAAGGACGGCCCTCAGGTGTTCTAGGCGCCACGGCCAGTCATTACTATAAATAATAATGTCGTCCAGGTATGCAGCCGCATAGGTGGCGTGGGGGTGGAGGACCCTATCCATAAGCCGCTGGAACATAGTGGGCACCCCAAACAGCCCAAAAGGAAGTGTGACGAACTGGTGTAAGCCAAACGGTGTGGAAAAGGCCGTTTTCTCTCGGGATAGCGGAGTCAAGGGGATCTGCCAATATCCCTTTGTCAAATCCAGTGTCGAATAAAAGCAAGCCGTGCATAGTCGATCAAGCAACTCGTCAATATGAGGCATTGGGTACGCGTCAAATTTAGACACTGTGTTGACTTTTCTATAGTCCACACAGAACCGGACTGACCCGTCAGCCTTGGGAACCAAGACCACCGGGCTGCTCCAGTCACTGTGGGACTCCTCGACGATGCCCATTTCGACCATGGCCTCGAGTTCTTCCCGAACCACCTTTGTTTTGTGTTCGGGCAGTCTGTAAGGGTGGCTGCGCACTACTACCCCCGGGGGCGTCTCAATGTGGTGTTCTATGAGGTGGGTGCAGCTGGGCAGGGGTGAGAACACGTCAGAAAATTCTGTTTGCAACTGGGCTACCTCTGTGAGTTGGGTCAGGGAGAGGTGGTCTCCACAGGGGACCGGAGCAGTGGGTGATGTCAATTTTCCCTGTTGAACCTCCAGCCCCAGCTCCGCCTTCTCTGGAACCACCGACACCAATGCCACAGGGAACTCCTCGTTACAAAGTTTTAACAGATTGAGGTGGTAAATCTGTAAGGCCCCACCCCTGTCTGTTCGCCTCACCTCATAGTCGATGTCCCTGACTCGCCGTTTGACCTCAAAGGGTCCTTGCCACCTGGCGATTAATTTGGAGCTCGACGTGGGCAACAGCATGAGTACTTTATCTCCCGGTGTGAACTCCCTAAGGCACATGCCCCTGTCGTACAGATGGACTTGACGTTCTTGGGCCTGCCGCAAATACTCCTGGGTTAAGTGCGTGAGGGTGTGGAGTTTGGCGCACAGGTCGATAACGTATTGAATTTCATTTTTACTTGTTGAAGATCCCTCCTCCCAATTTTCCCGCAGCACATCTAGAATGCCACGTGGCTTACGCCCATATAATAATTCGAATGGGGAGAACCCCATGGGGGCTTGTGGGACCTTTCACACTGTGAATAAAAGGGGCTCAAGCCATTTATCCCAGTTGCATGCGTCCTCACTTACAAATGTTTTAATTATGGTTTTGAGGGTGCGGTTGAACCGTTCGACTAAGCCATCCGTTTGTGAGTGATAAACGCTGGTGCGGATAGGCTTAATTCCCAGTAACCCATACAGTTCTCACAGTGTGCGTGACATAAATGAAGTGCCTTGATCAGTCCGAATCTCTTTGGGGATTCTGACTTGGAAGATGATGCGGAAGAGTGCTTCCGCAATACTACATGCTGAGATATTGCGAAGAGGCACTGCTTCCAGATACCGCATTGCATAGTCCACCAGAACTAAAATAAAGTGATACCCTCGTGTTGACCGATCTAATGGCCCGATGAGATCCATCCCAATTCTTTCGAACGGGGTCTCAATTAATGGCAGAGGGTGCAAAGGCACTTTTGGAATGGCCATTGGATTTACTAACTGCCATTCGCAGCATGCCATACAACACCTATGGACACCGCCGCGAATCCCTGGCCAATAGAACCGGGCCATTATTCGGGCTAGTGTCTTATCCTGCCCTAAGTGTCCAGCCATGGGATTAAAGTGAGCTGCCTGGAATATAGATTCCCGGCGGCTCTTTGGGATTAAAAGCTGTGTGATCTGCTCCTTCGTCTGAGTGTCCTGCATCACTCGGTATAATCTATCCTTAAAAATGGAGAAATAGGGGAAGGACGGGGTGGCGTTTGGCTGGAGCATTTGACCATTGATTACTCTCACTTGGTCAAACGCATGCCGCAGAGTCTCATCTCGCGACTGCTCTAGCGGGAAATCCGCGAGGGAATCCCCGAGAGAGGGAGGAGGAGCCTGCTGCTCCTCACTCTGACGCGGTGGTGATGTGGACGGCTCTGTGACAGCTGCTCCCACCAAAGCCACACCGGGACCTCCCTCCGCTAAATTATGGCAGGCCCCACTCTTCACTAAATGTGTCATTAATTCCCCGAATCCCGGCCAATCAGTCCCCAAAATTTGAGTGGGTGAGGCGAGGATTA
The DNA here is from genome assembly GCF_027579695.1 of Neoarius graeffei. NCBI lineage: Eukaryota > Metazoa > Chordata > Actinopteri > Siluriformes > Ariidae > Neoarius > Neoarius graeffei. The sequence continues at coordinate 9,421,548 of NC_083590.1, forward strand.
ACCGCCGTCTGTACTCTAAATTTCTCCCCTTGAAATAGAATGTGGACCGACACTAATGGGTAGTTGTGAACATCCCCGTGCACACACAACACCTTCACCAATTGTGCTCTCCCCAATGCCTTGTCTTGCACCAGGCTTTGGTGGATTGAGGTCTGATTACAGCCGGAGTCCACCAAAGCCTGATATGTATCCCCTTGGATACTCACCGGTATGTGATATGCTCTGGCCTGATCGAGGGCGGTCCCTGGCATGTTGGGGATCCGGACCACCGCGCCCACCTCCATCGCTGAGCACTGATGCTGGAGGTGCCCCGGCTCCCCGCAGAGCCAGCAAACCGGCCCAGGCTCTCTCTCTGCACTGGTGTTCCAGAGATCACTCACCTGAGGGGGGGAAGACACAGACCCAGAAGTAGGAAACGGTATGACACCGCGGGTGTGGCGGGCTGGCTGGGGTGGAGCCGGGCCCTGTCTCCGTGGTGGGGAAATGGGGTGAGGACAAGGAACAGAAGGGGGGAGAGAGAGAGAGGGGAGGGGAGAAGGGGAGACACGCTGTCCTGCCATCGGAACGGCCACCATATGGTCCTCCGCCAGCTCGATGGCCTGATCCAGCAACGCCGGGCAATGGCACTGGACCCACTCCGTGGTTCCTCCCGGAAGTCGAGCGATGAATTGCTCCAGCGCCATCAGCTCGATGATTCCCTCGGCGTCGTGGTTGTCGGCCCTCAGCCACCGCCAGCAGGTGTCCTGGAGTTGCTGGCTGAACGCGAATGGCCGGGCGACCTCCTGGAGGATGGCCCTGTGGAGGTCCGCATAGACCAGCCGGCTGTTGGTGGGGAGCTGTAGCGCAGCCAGCTGCACCTCGCCCCTTAGCAGGGGGAGGAGGTGCGCCGCGTGCTGTTCCACCGGCCAACCCCATGCCTCGGCTGCCTGCTTGAAAAGAGCAAGGAAGGCTTCGGGGTCATCCTGCGGAACCATGTTCTTGAGGGTGAGGTGGGGTGGGTCTGCGGCGGTGGTGATCGGGGCTCCCGCCAACGTGAGCAGGTGCCGGAATGCCTGGCTAGCTTCCTGTTGCACCAGCACCAGGACTTCAAAGCACTGTTCTTGTTCCTTCCAGAGGGTGATCAGTGCCTGGTGCTGGCTCTGTTGGGCCGTGGCGAGGGCATGGACCAGGTCCTGAAAGGGGGAAGACTCCATGTGGCCATTCCCTTCTGCACTATCCCGGATTTCAGCACCACTGTAGAATTATACCAGGTGGGTGGAGCACAGAAGCACAGCCGGCCAGAACTGAGTTCTCAATAACTCTTTATTTTAGCTTTTCAGCTTTTATATTCACTAGATACACACACACACACACACACACGTGTTCTGGTCGGGAGAGCTCCCTTCCTCTGCACTCCCTCTCCTCTTATAGGGCGTGGTCACTGGGGAAGACACATAAACACAGGTTAATTCCTGTCAGGTGCAGTGATTCTGCCACTTACCTTCCCTGACTCCACCCTCCCTTCACAGACCGATGCTTGACCACGCCCCTGCTGCCACAGCAATATATCCCATCATGCATTGCGGTTGCGCTGAAAGAAATCAAATTAAAAGTCTCAAATTTGATTTAATAAAAGGTAGCGGCAAAGAAGAAAGTATTCAGCCTTGATTTAAAAAAAAAACTGAAAGATGCAGGTACTTTGTATTGATTAATGTGGGAAATACGCTCAGTATAATATGGATTTATCACAAAAACACATGCATGTATTTACTATTTTGAAAACCCACCAGCCTACTGATCCGGCACGTTTTAATTGTTTGATAGTAATGGCATAAATAACGGTGGGATGGAATAGTGTCCAAAAGTGTTTTTTTTTCATTTTACCAATGAGCTCACTATATAGTTATCTATAGAGTAATTCCCTATATAGGGAGGAGGGAGTAGTGAATGAGTGAGTGATTTTGGACACAGGGTCTGTCTTGCATTAAATGTATGACGGCCTGCAATTTGATTCTGTATCTTGGTATATTTCCTGTTTTGAAACAGGAAGTTTCTAAACACAGCTTAGTGAGCTAGCTAAATATGGAGAACAGTGAAGAGCTTAGAGTTTAACATTAGTTGTTTTTTTTGTTCTTCTTCCTTGCTGTCTAACCAGGATGAGAACAAGATGACATTTTTGGACTCATGATATTCACATTCGAGTCAAAGTCAAGTGTCAAAGATCTGCCCCCAGAGGTGGAGCACATATTATCTAGGAAGCAGTTAATACAATGAACATAAGATATCTCATCAAAAAATCATGATTAAAGTATAAAATTAGTATAAGAACATCTCTATATTTATTTTCTAAATGTTCTCTCATATCCCTGTCCACAACACTAAGGGACGAAACGAGTGTGTTCCTTGGCATCTGTGTGTGAATTAACAGTCCTCATGTCGCCGGGTTTCCAACTCACAAATCTACCAGGAGAACCCAAACAGCAGCTGTGAGGCCTTGCAGGTCTCCTCCCACACTTCTCCTCCAGCCTGGGCTCAGCTCCTGCGTGCTTTTATTGTTATTTATGTGTTCATTCATGGAGCGTGTTATTTATTGACACTTAGCAAGAACCAGCGGCGATATTATATTCCCAATTTTCATTTCAGCTCAAGCACAAATAAACAAACAGGTTGTGCGAGAGCTGTTTTATGAGCGCACACACACACACACACACACACACACACACACACACACACACACACACTACTGAAAGTTTAATGGACTATGGACTGGCCATGTAATAGAATTACAGCCAGTATGAGAATAGCAGAATCGGGCAATAGATCTCAAAGGCTATCACTGCACATGCACACGCACACACACAGGAAATTGCCAAAATAAAGCAGTTTGAATGGTAATACTTTGTGAGATCAGTAGTGAAGTGTGACAGGTGAACTGCAGTTTGGTGTATGCATTGCAAAGTGCTATGTCGCTCTCTCTCTCCCTCTCGCTCTCTCTCTGCCTCTGTGTGTGAGAGAGAGACAGAGAGAGAGAAATAAACAAATATGAATAAGCTTTGCATAAAAATGAGTAAAAATTCTGTAGGTACTTATTAACATTTATAACATAGTAATAAATCATGTATTACAGGGTAATAAAGCAGCTGATTGCAAATGTTTGGTGTAAAAACCAGTCAGTCTGTAAAACACCTCATAGCTCAACATCATAACATGTTCTATTAAAGTGTGTGCAGTTTTAAATGTCTTTAATATAACAGAATCCTGTTCATGTAAAAACACAGAAATTGAAGCTGTTTTGGCTCTGTCTTAATCTTTGCCTATTCGTGTGTGTGTGTGTGTGTGTGTGTGTGTGTGTGTGTGTGTGTGTGTGACCTTGACTATTCGTGCTGTGCTGGACAGAAGTAGAGGGGGGCAGTGTGTTTTTGAGCTGAGTTGTCCATCAACACTGGGGTTCAGTTGATTATTGATTAGAAGGAGAAAAATCATGTGTGTGTGTGTGTGTGTGTGTGTGTGTGTGTGTGTGTGTGTGAGAGAGAGAGAGAGAGAGAGAGAGAGAGAGAGAGAGATGATCAAGTATCTGAAGAGCACAGAGTTGTGTTCAGGTGATGTATTGCATAATAATAAATGAAATATTACAGTGTTATACACACAAATATTTGGATTTCTAAGGCTTTCTGTGTTGTTTGCTTCACTTCCTGCTTCTGTAAACACATAATCCTGTAACCACACTGACAGGAGAGAGAGAGAGAGAGAGAGAGAGAGAACAGGAGGGGTTCAATGCACCTTTAATAATCCGTGGCAGAGGTTAAATGAGCCATTCTGCAGTAATCTAACACACACACACACACACACACACACACACACACGTGTCTCTTACCATTTCAGTATCTGAATTATTGAAACTGTTGTTTTCCCTGATTTCATTGCAACAAGATGAAATGCTGCAGCTCAGAGGAAAGCCTCCTTCTGTCTGCATGTCTCTCATTTGGGTATTAGAATAGAAAAGGATGGTGTAGAATAGAGAATAGAATTGAGTATACAGGATAGAGTAGAATAGAATAAAGGAAAACAAAGCAGAGTGGAGTTCAGTAGAACTGAGTAAAATTGTGTAGAAGAGAATATAGTGGAAGCCCTGCGATGACCTGGCGACTTGTCCAGGGTGTACCCCGCCTTTCGCCCGTAGTCAGCTGGGATAGGATCCAGCTTGCCTGCGACCCTGTTGAACAGGATAAAGCGGCTACAGATAATGAGATGAGATGAGAATATAGTGGAAGCCCTGCAATGACCTGGCGACTTGTCCAGGGTGTACCCCGCCTTTCGCCCATAGTCAGCTGGGATAGGATCCAGCTTGCCTGCGACCCTGTAGAACAGGATAAAGTGGCTAGAGATAATGAGATGAGATGAGATGAGATGAGATGAGATGAGATGAGATGAGATGAGATGAGAGAATATAGTGGAGTACAACAGAATCACAGAAAACAAAGTGCAGTAGAACTGAGTGGAGTAGAACAGAACTGAGTGAAATAGAGAAGGGTAGAATAGAGTCGACTGAAATAGAATAGAAATGAGGAAAATAGAACTGAGTAGCATAGAGACAAGTAGAATAGAGTTGAGTGGCATTGTGGTACAGCCTTAGAAGTAATAGAACAGAACAGTGTGTACACACACACACACACACACAATGATGCTGTCTCTGACCTGAGTGTGTATGTTCACCTGTGTGCAGAGAGCGGCGTGTGTAAGTCTGGAAGTCTAGCCGTGTTCAGGAACGCGGTGTGTAGTGGATTCCTCACACAGCAGCTCTGGCATTTAGGGCTCCCGCTTCTACACACACTGGTAAGAGCTTCCTGTCCATCCCTACACACACACACACATGCCTGACCCAGATCTCAGTGTAAAACTGTCAGTGTTTATTACAATGGTGTGTGTGTGTGTGTGTGTGTGTGTGTGTGTGTGTGTGTGTGTGTGTGTAATTTTTTCTTATGTTGCATCATCACACACTCTTGCTGATGCCTCTTGGCCAGGTCATCACTGTAAATGAGAACTGGTTCTCTATTGATTTTACCTGGTTAAATAAAGGTCAAATAAAATAAGTGTGTGTGTGTGTGTGTGTGTGTGTGTGTGTGTGTGTGTGTGTGTGTGTGTGTTTGTGTGTGTGTGTGAGAGAAAGAGAGAGAGAGAGAGAGAGACAATGGGTGAACATCAGATATACAGACAAAAATCTTCCACCAACTTGGTCAACCCCCTCCAATAAATAAATCAAAAGGAGTTGTTTGGAAGCAGAGCTGGATTTTCATTCAGTTGTGGTTTTTTGAATCTGCTCTTGCTTTAAAGTTCTGTGTAACAGCCACAGTGCTCTGGTGTACAGCACTTTTCTTCTTCCTCTTCTCCCGGCTGCCTCCATTACACTGTAAACCCGAATAAGTTGAGTTTACTTAAAAAAATTGAGGAAAGTGGTTGCCTTAAAAAAAATAAGTAATTATTAATGATTGAATTGAGTACCTTAAACTTACAATCTTCTGGTAAGTTTAAGGTACTCAATTCAATCATTAATAATTACTTATTTTTTTTAAGGCAACCACTTTCCTCAATTTTTTTAAGTAAACTCAACTTATTCGGGTTTACAGTGTAGGGTCACCACAGCGGATCTGTTCTGCATATTTGATTTGGCATAGCTTTTACACCAGATCCCCTTCTTGACGCAACTCTTCCCAATCTATCCAGGCTTGGTATCAGAACTAATTATGCACTGGCTTGTACAATCCCAGTAGCTGGGTATTTAATCTGTATGTCGGAGGAAACCCACACAGACACGGGGAGAACCTGCAAACTCCATACAGAAAGGCCCCCATTGGCTGCGAGGTTCAAACCCAGAACCTTCTTGCTGTGAGTCGACAGTGCTTCCCACTGCACCACCATGCCACCTCTGGTGTACAGTATTGATTGACCATAATAGATTTACAGCTGTAATCTCACTAAAGCTCAGTATTGATCAGTAATCTATTGGTAAACAGTGGACTTAAACAACATTTAGGAAGCAGATGTAACAGGAACATAGTCTCCTACTCTCCACACATCTGTTCTGTTCCAATCTATTTAATGTGATGCTGAGAAATGGGAGAATTAATATGAGGTGTATTGAATTACTAAAAACTCAAATCAAATTACCAATTTTTGGCTGCATTGGAATAAATTGTGTGTGCAAATAGTGGGTGTGTTATGGAAGATTTACAAATGCATCAGTTACAGAATGTGCAAGGATGGGGGAGGAAACAATATACTTCAACACAAAACACTATTATTATTGATAGAAAGTATATTTTGACTATATTTTTGGCATGGATATAGTATTTTATAACCAGGATGATAGGACAGATACAGAGACATGACTATAACGGAAATAAAGCCATTTGAAATGTAGGCAAAAGCACTTGGTATTGAGCAAAAAAGCAGGCAAAAGCAGGCAGTATATGTTGTGAGTGGAACTCCCCATTACAGAATGGACTTGTGACACAGGATCTCTGTCTCTAATAATTTACAATGGTTTGTGAGTCATGGGTAAGGTCAATAGCTTCAGTTAATATTCACAACAAACATCATAGTGGAGGAAACATGATCTCAGTGACTGTGGCATGGCCAGCAGTACCAGAGGGGCTGGCCCAAGCACCCCAGACACCACTGACCCTGTGCAACTCCTGTGCCCAGCAGTCCCAGATTTTCACACACAGCAGAGACTGCATGAAATTGTCTGAAGAATACAGGTAGGCATCCAATGAGCAGGGGTCTTTTCCAGTCTTCGACTGTCCATTTTTAGTGTGCCTGTGGCCACTATGGATTCCTCTTCTTGGCTGACAGGACTGGAGCTCAGTGTGGTCCTTCAATGTTGAAGTCCAGCCTCCTAAAGGTTTTTCATGTCATGCATTCTGACACCACTGACCCTGTGCAACTCCTGTGCCCAGCAGTCCCAGATTTTCACACACAGCAGAGACTGCATGAAATTGTCTGAAGAATACAGGTCGGCATCCAATGAGCAGGGGTCTTTTCCAGTCTTCGACTGTCCATTTTTAGTGTGCCTGTGGCCACTATGGATTCCTCTTCTTGGCTGACAGGACTGCAGCTCAGTGTGGTCCTTCAATGTTGAAGTCCAGCCTCCTAAAGGTTTTTCATGTCATGCATTCTGAGATGCTCCTCTGCACACCATAGTTGCCAAGAGAAGAATTACAGTCAACTTGAAACACCCTGGCCATTCTTCTTTGACCTTTCTCACCAACAAGGTGATTCTGCCCTGCACTACTGCTGTTCAGTGGTTTCCAAGCCATTCTCAAAACCACCGTGCATGCAGATAGGCATGGATATAGTATAGTGTCATGTTTGAGATGCACTAAAAACATCACCATTATTAATGATGGTGAACAGGTTAGTTAGATCAAAAGCATAGATAGATAGATAGATAGATAGATAGATAGATAGATAGATAGATAGATAGATAGATAGATAGATAGATACATAGATACATACATACATACATAGATACATACATACATACATACATACATACATACATACCTTTTTGGCTCAGCCTTTGACTGAAGCCTGTAGAGGCACCTGTCTGTATGTGTATGTTAACCGAGTTCAAGCATGTTTAAGAATGTAATTGGCATGCCAGCTTCAGGTAGTGATTCCACAATTGTGGTGTGGTGCCACTGCATACTGATTATGTAAATGCCACATTGCATAACCTCAGTTCGCAACGTAATCCCCTGTGGCCGAGTGGTCAAGTGTGCTGTCCAGGAAAGGAACAGCTTTTTGCAACGTCTGTTTGAATCTTGGGGTTGATGTAAAAGGCTGAGCTCAGACCTGCACAGGTATCTAGTTCTGATTAGTACTATATATATATATATATATATATGGAAGATACTCCACATGCGATGACTAGAGGCAGGATTGTGACAAAGGTGTGTTTTATTTTCACTCACTTGCAGTGATTTTATCTACTTAGACACAGTAGTGCACATTGTTTGTGGACCACCTTGAATTTGAATGGCTTAAGTGCCAGACACCAGTGAGTGATCTACGTGGTGGTATCCTTCATGCCATGGAGCCCTTGAAGAGGCCAGTCAGAACAGATTGTAAAAGGGCACCCCAATAGTAAGTATCAGAGGGTGAGGACCACCCACATTGATGGCAAGACACTCCTGTTTGATGATGCTGTACTTGGTCTCTCTTACCAAAAGCTTTCATCTGATGCATCTGATGCACAGGGCACTCCTCCTCCTCCACCACCTGAGACAAAATGTCCCCAACCCTCTATCCAACACACCAGTCTGCATATCAAAAGGGGGAGGAAATAAGGTAAATGCAACAGTGACAAAACCACTTCTACCTCTGTGAAAGGCCATTCACATGGTTCCATCCACTGGACAAGATTTGGTGCTCCCTTTTTAGTAAAGTCAGTTAGTGGGATGGTGTCATCTGAAAAATGCAGTACAAATCTCTGATAGTAGTCAGTCAATCCCATGAACTGCCTTACCCTCTTTTTGGTCTTGGTTCTCAAGCAGGCCACAATGACTGCTGTCTTATCAATTTGGGCACACGCCTGCCCATAGACTAAGTGGAAGCCCAGACACCATACTTACACCCATCCAATTGTGCACTTCTTTGGGATTGCTGTGAGCCCCAACCATCTCAAGGATCTCAGGACAGGCCTCAGATGTTGTAAATGCCAGAGCCAATAACTACTATAAATGATTACATCATCTAAACAGGCAGTGCATTATGCATATTCTGTCCATGAGACAGTGAAATGTTGCTGGGGCTCCAAACAACCCAAATGGAAGCCTGACAAATTGGTGTAACCAAAACAGACTGGAAAAAAAATTATCTCAGGATACTGGAGTCAAGGAATACTGCCAGTACTCCTTGGATAAATCCAGTGTTGAGTAAAAGTGAGCTGTGCCAATAGATTGAGCAGTTCATCACTGGGGCATAAAATATGTGTCAAATTTAGACACTACTTTGAATTTTCTAAAGGGCTTCAAGACCACCAGGCTGCTGCAATCTCTGTGGGACTTCTTGATTACCCCCATGTCATGCATAGCCTTGAGTTCATACCGAAACACATTTTTTGTCTGTGTTTGGGTAACTGGTATGGGTGGCTGTATACAACCACCCCTGGAGGGGTTTCATTTTGGTTTACTATGAAGTTGGTGTGACCAGGTAGAGGTGAAAACACATTGGAAAATTCCTCCTGCAACCAGGCAACCTGTGCTCTTTGGGACAGTGACAGGTGTTGTCCACAGGGGACTGGGATGAATTGGACTTACTTCTGATTCCAACTCCTCCCTCTCAAGAACCACCATTGCCAGAGCCACAGGAACCTCATTTTTCTACAGTTTTAGGAGATTGAGGTGGTATATGTGAAGAAGCATTGCCATGATCTGTTTGCCTCTGTTTGACTAATCTGACTCACCATGTGATCTCAATGGGTCCTTGTCACTTCACCAGTAACTTTATCCCTGTGAAAACTCTCAAAGCTGAGTGCCCCTATTATACAGCCAGGATTGCCATTCTTGCCCATGTATCAAATTCTCCTGGATTAAGTGACTTAAGGTAAGGAGTTTTGCTTTCAGGTCAAGAGCATGCTAAATTTCACTTTTGCTGTTAGACCCCCCCCCCATTCTTTCTAATGACATATAAGATGCCACAAGACTTGTGTCCAAACAATAATTCAACTGGGGAAAATATCATGGAAGGTTGTGAGACCTCTCATACTGCAAATTGTAGGGGTTCAAGCCATGTATCCCAATCCCAAGCATTATCATGAACAAACTTATGAATCATGTTTTTTAAACATTTGATTACACTATTTGACCAGCCTGTTTATCTGTGGATGGTAAATGCTGGTACAAATTGATGTAATCCAAAATCATTTATAAAGTTCACAAAATGTGCATAATAAAAAGGTAGCACCTTGATCAGTCAGGATCTCTTTCAGAATTCTGACTCATGAGATGTAATGGTGAAACTGTGCCTATCTTTGTTAATTGAAAAATAAGGATGGGAGCACACAACATGAGACTGAATTTTGTGACCACTGATTACTTTCAATTGATTGAAGGCATGCCTTAGGGTCTCATTGTATGACTGCACCAAAGGGAAATCCCCAAGAATAATTACTGCAAAGGGTGGAAGGCAAGAACCCTCCCCACAATCTGTGTCCCCCTGACCCAGAGCTGATGTTGATGGTCCCAGTCCTGCCTCCCCAACAAAATGTTGTGCCAGATTCCACCTGTACCTTGCTACTGCAGAACCTATCCTCAAGCATTTTTTTTCCACTAATGCTTGAAACCCTGGAACTTTTCCCCTGGAATTCAATGATGATTAGCACTCATGATTATCCCCTGATTACATCTCAACTTCACCAATTGTGCATTTCCCAATGCCCTCCATTGAATCAGGCTTTGATAGATGGTGGTCTGATAATACCCTAAGTTCACCTGATGTGTAACCCTTGTATACTCACTAATACATGGTTCTTTCCTGCTCAACTTGGGGAGGCCTGCAGTGCATCAGGAATCTGGATCAGTATTCTCACTTTCACGAGAGAATGTTGATCCTGTAACTATCTGGTTTTCCCAAAACTTCTCTAAACCTGCCTTGGCTTTGCCCTTGTCCTTGTGGGTGTGGATGGTTCTACCTGTGTAGATAGAGGGAAATATTGGAGACATCAGAGTGGAAGGAGAAGATGTGAGGGAAAATGGAGAGGAATTTGGGTTCAGGGAATTGCTTTCAGTATAATTAGCACCAAAACGGGAGGCTGTGGAGAAGGAGAGGATGGGAGGATGGAGAAAAAAGGATGAGAGCATGAGAGAGAGGGAAAAGGACAGGGGGCTCATGCCTCCATGGAAATGCTGTCACATGGTCTTGCCAGATGAATCGCTTCTTCCAATGACTCTGGACGTTGGCTTTGGACCCACTCCAGCGTCCCTCTGACAGCCAAGCAATAAACTACTCCAGCATCACTCAGTCATTGACTTTGTTGGCATCATGCTCCTCTGCAAGCAATCACATACGACAGGCATCTTGGAGCTGTTGGGCAAAGACAAACCAGTGGCCAAGCATCAGTCAGTGGAAGCGCTGATGTTGCTGTTCAGGGGTGGGGCTGACCTTTTGCAAAATAGACCATTTTATGTCTGGGTATTCAAGCAGGTTTGTGACTGGGAGCTGTTGGGCCATGACCTGGGCTTCCCCCAACAGTAATGGAAACAAGTGGACTGCCCATTATGAGTCTGACAATCCCCACACTTCCACAGCACACTTGAAGAGCTTGACAAAGGCTTCTGGGTCAACCTACAGACTCATCATGGTGAGCAGGATGTGGGGTATGCCCACAGCAGCCACCAGGACTGTGGCTGGAGTACTTGCCAGCTGGGCCAGGCTCTGGAGCACCTGCCGATCATCCATCTGGGCCTGGAGAAGAGCCCAGAAATGCAGACTCTGCAAACACAAAGAGACAAAATTAAGTAGACTCCTAGTAATCAGACACAGGTAAGAATCATCACTCACTGCCTGCAGGGTTGACCTTCCTCCTCTTTGTCTACCATTGACGTTTAGTACATACTGTACAAACAGAAAGATATCCTCAAACTCATTTGTATTTTTTATTACTACTACTAAATAATAATAATAATAATAATAATAATAATAATAATAATAAATACATCCACCTTTTACCTTTTAGGGTATAACCTTTTCATACCCTGAATAACCTTGCGAATTGTTCAAAATATTTATAAAAGATATTCTCCCTGATATCTTGTTAATTCAAATAAAATTCTTTAAATCAGGTCTGAAGAAGAAGAGGAAGAAGAAGAAGTTTAACATCAAGCCTCTTTCGTAACTCTTTTCTGATTACTTTCTGCTTATTTTGCTTTTTTTGTAGTGAAGCTCTATTCTTTCGCAGCTAAATTGAATTATAGAGATGCATTTACCTTTTGCCATTCATAAACCAGAGGGAGCTTAAACTTTTGCACTCTTCTGTACATGTATACTCTGAAAACTGTGATAAACAGTTCGAAGTGAGTTAAACCCTCCCACTCAGTTCCTCTTCCTCATCCTCTCACTCGCCTGTGGAGAAGCGCTTAAGGCTGAGTGGAGGACGAGCGCAGTGAGTGCAGCCTCCACACACACACACACACACACACACACACTGCAGAGAGAGAGAGAGAGAGACAGACAGAGTCAGTGTAGTAAGCGAGAATAAGACAGAATCAGATTCTAATGTAGCACTCATTACATGGACGAGAAATATCATAAAAAAGAAAAATAACAGGAAGAGAGAGAGAACGGAGAGATAAACAACTACTGGAGCACTCTAGCTGGACCATACACACTTCCTCACACTTTTACACACACACTCACACACACACACACATACACACACCAGCCCTGCAGCCACAATGATGATGTATTTTTGGGTGAGTACAGCAAGCTGGAGCTTCTCTCTGCTGTTTTTTCCTCTTTGTTTATTTTTCATTTCATTTCCTATCAAACGTGATTCAATTTCACGCTGCAGAAATTATCGCAGAATGGAAACACATCAGCTGATGGGTGTGTGGAAAGAGGCGGGGCTAAAAAAGAATCCACCAATCATTTTACTGAGGATTTTAACATGTATGCAAGTAATCCGATCTATATCCGATTTCATCATTTTTAATCCAATTTGTATCTGATTTGAGTTTTTATCATCCAAGCTTTATCTCATTTCAGTGTTTATAATCTGATTTCACCTTTCATAATCTAATCTTTATTTAACTTCATGTCAGCAGTATGCTATGTTACCTTAAATCAGGATAAAGGTATTTTCAAAATCTGATAATGACGTGGAGTTTAGCTAAATTGTATTATGTACAGTGTAAATCTGCTGTATTTTATTTTCTGACAAACATGAACACTACAGATGTAATAATTTGTACTAAATATAACTATTTCCCTTCAAAGCAACTCAGGGTCATCCCTCCATTTTTATATCTTTTACCTCGTGTCCTTGTTGTTCTGTGGGTTACTTGACAACTATTGATGCACATGGATCGTGTGATTATAAATATTGGTTTATTTGCCATTTTTCACTAGTTACCTTGAAATGGAGGGCAAGTTAGCTAAACAAGCGGCAAGTCTATGTTGACTAGCAGGTTTAGCTAATTAGCTTTAACGATGCAGCAATTTCTGTGACTCTCCACTGTCTACACAATCTAAAAATAAAGATGCAACAAAAGGTTCTACAGAGAGCTTGTGTGTGTGTGTGTGTGTGTGTGTGTGTGTGTGTGTGTGTGTGTGTGTGTGTACAGGGCACTCACATCCATCTTCTTTCCATTTGCTGTTGATGCTTCTGCAAATCATTCAATTACACGTCACTCTGCTCTTCCTGTCATTCAGAGAAAGAAAGAATCAGAGAGAGAGAGATATTTCTGTATTGTAGAACTATATTGTATGTGAGTGTGTATTGCTGTGTGAATGTGTAAATGCACAGGTGTGTGTGTGTGTGTGTGTACACTGATCTCAAATCAGTATCCTTAAGTCTTTCCAAAAGGAAGTGTTCATTAATATCGAGGAAGTGATATTTTAGACACAATGTGGCCAAATGTTCTGTTTATTTTCACTCTGTGAGTGGAAATAGATCCTGAAGAAGCCACACTCACTTGATAGTGCGTCGGCTCACTAGCTAGCTCACACTGATTTGTGCTACATTCCTGTTAAAGGTGCTTTCAGTAAAATCAGCATCCCTTCTAACTTTTCATCTTCATCTGAATAGTTTTTATATTTTAAGTCAAAAGTTATATTCCTGAAAATTATCATATGCTGCTGATGATTATGATGTCACTAAGGCTACTGTAATAACAGTTTTGAACTAGGAAGTGGAATTTTACACGGAAGACACAGACAAGTGGAGAAATAGTGAAACATCTCAGTGCTGTAATAGGAAATATAAATGCTCTTGAAACATCAATTAGATTAATGAACCAGAACTAACTTCTGTATATTTTTTTATAACAGCAGCTCTGTTTGAATACGTTATCATTTCTATAGTAACAGCTCATTCAAAGGGACTTGTACAGTGGATGCTCTGCATAAACGGAGTAAAAAGCATGTTATCTTTGTTATGATGAAGTTTTCTGAAAGGAGGTGTTTATGGATATCATGGTGGTGTAGTGGTTAGCACTGTCGCCTCTCAGTAAGAAGGTTCTGGGTTCAAACCTCATGGCCAACAGAGGCCTTTCTGTATGGAGTTTGCATGTTCTCCCCGTGTCTGTGTGGGTTTCCTCTGGGTGCTCCAGTTCCTCCCACAGTCCAAAGACATGCAGATTAGGTAAAATGCCCAGCCACTGGGGTTGCACAATCCAGTGTATACTTAATGCTGGTCCCAAGCCTGGATAGATTGGGGAGGGTTGTGTCAGGAAGCCAAAAAAAAAAAAACTCTATGCCAAGTCTCAAGGGGTTGAAAACCTGTTGGCACCTTGCCCTGTATTCCTCCCCTGTCCCAGAGTCTCCAGTGTCAGAGAGCAAGTTTTCACTCTTTTTTAGAGGTTTGATTTTATTTCCTGTCTCTGGTCTGATTAGATGAACTTACTGTGTGTTTAAAAAAAAAAAGTCAGTGATGAAAGTAGAATGTTTAAAGAGACCTGGACAGAGAAGTTCAAATTTAGACCCCATCCACACGTAGCCGGGTATCTGCTAAATCGAAGATATTTTTCTACGTTTTGGCCTGTCATCCACATGAAAACACATCAAAAACGAATATTTAAAAAAACTCCGGGCAAAGTGAAGATTTTTGAAAACTCCGTGTATGCCTTTTCGTGTAGACAGAGATAACCGGAGTTTTGCGTTTTAGAACATCACAATCTGTGCCAAAAAAATGACAACAAATCTGCCCTGATGTCAAACGTGCGACCTTTGTTTACTGCAGAAGCCAGATTAAGCATGGACAAAGAGTAATGGATCGGAGTAGTGCCTTGAAAGCGTTAATTATTGTGCAGGTGCTATTTACATGTTTAATTTTAGAAGCCCAACTACTGACAAGATTCCCAATCAACATTTTCTTGCGTCTTTTGAAGTTTATACTCCAAAATTGTGCTTAGAAGCAATTCTGTCTCCGAGTCTGTCCAGACGAATGAGCTTGGCACCATGTTTTATGTTTAGGCGGAAGTGACGCTAACAGAGGGCTATTCTGATGTGATTAGGGGGTAGGATTTGGGGAAATAATGCCATCTACAGGTTTGGAATGCTTATGAATGTGATTGAAAACGCAGATGTTCGGTTATGTGTGGAAGGGATTTTTTTCAAAGACGAGGTGGTGTGGATAAAACATTTTTATAAACGGGGGGGGGGGAATGTTCGGTTTTAAAAATACCCGGCTACATGTGTACATGGCCTTAATTTCAAGTCATCTTCAAGTTTAAAACAACCGTGTCTCATCTATTTAGAGTCCGTGGCTCTAGTCAAAAGCATTAATATGAAGAGATGCCACTGCAAAACAAAAGCTAAATATGACCATTCTTATGTTGGTGAGACTGAAAGGACGCTCAAATCAAGATGCATGGAGCATTGCAGACCGAACTCTATGTCTTCTGAAGTCTTCCAACACATTCACAAACATTATAAGGGACACAAATTTCATTTGGATAATGTCAAGATATTGGATCATGATTTAGATTGGTTTAGAAGGGGCATGAAGGAGGCCACAGACCTTCCCTAAACAAGGACGGGGGGAGGTATCAACTACCAGCAGTTTGGGACAATATTTTATTGGGCATATGCACTGCATGCTCGAAGGAATGATGTCACTTCCCATCCCTGATGAAGGCTCCTGAAGGAGTTGAAAGCTTGGGTATGTCCAAGAATTTTGTGCAGTAAAAGGTTTTAAAACTTTTTTTTTATGGAATTGATCACTGTATAGATGAAAATCTTCAGTGTAAAAACCAAATACTTCAGATTGTCTCATTTATCACCATGAACTAATTAGGACTGGTAAGGCATTAAAGCGTAACTGTTATTCATTCACTCATGTTAGTCGTTATCTGGAATGTTCTACATGGCTGCAACTGGCTTTGAGGATCCTGAGGACCAGACTTTGGTTGTTTTGTGTTTATTTATGTCTATATACAGGGTTTTACAGGAAACATTAGTTCTTTTTTTTGGGGGGGGGGATCTGTTTAAGTTAAGCATAATTGTATGTGTACTTATTAATTATGTCATCTTTTTCCTTGAATAAACTCTTAATTTTGGGTTGCTGAGTGGCGCAAGAGTAAAATGTTCACCCTGTCCTCCAGAAGTAGCAGGTTTGAATTCAACAAGTCACATACCCATCTTATAACCCAAAACATTCTCTCAAGTAGAAGGAGCACTCCATAGAGTGGATACCTCCATCAAGCCACATGTTATCAACATCAAAATTAAATCACTTGAATCTTGGATAATACTAAAGCTGTCCACCAAATATCATCCAAATTTGTTCACTAATTTTTTATTTACATTGGGAAAAGATTTTTTTTTAAATCCTGGATCTGCATACATATCCAGACTGATATCAAAATCTATTAAATTGTTCCAAACATAACCTCCGCAAACACAGCTGCTGGAGGTAAAAAAGAAATGAAAGAAATGGGAGCCTGAGCAGTTTATGGAAAGATAAAACCAGACCGTCAATAATGGAGTAACTCATTCCAGCCCCATCTAGTCCAGAAGAAATTATCTAAAGTGGACCACCTTGCACAGGTCTACTCTCAACCAGTCCAGCTCACATATGTGCCAGAAAGAATCCTAAACAATGAGGAATTGATTGAGAAGAAGCAATTTTTGTTGAACTGCTCATTAAGGCTTAAATAACCCATAACTTCATTAATAATTGTAATGAAGCAAATCTGGGTGGAAGTTATATGCACCCTAGTTTCCCCTACCTTCATGCCAGAAAGAATCAAAATCGGTGAAGAATTGAGGGAGAAGAAGCAATTTGTGTGGAAACTGCTCGTTAGGGATTGATTAATTACTCCATATCTTCATTATTAATTGCAATTATGCAAATTTGGGTAGAAGCTATATGTACCCCAGGCAGACCTACCTTTCTGCCAAAAAAAAAATCAGTGAAGAATTGAGACAGAAGAAGAGATTTTTGTGAAATGTGGACAATGCCAGACAACACATGATGGCATAACTCATCACCTGTTGGCCCGATGAGCTAATAATCAGATTACTAATTACTCCAGTACACATTCATCGTTAATGTATATTAACTGCAATAAATTTCGGTAAATTCGTCATACTGGTTATGGTCCTGCACTTGTACGAAAGGAATTTTATCTGACTGGACTTTTAGAACAAAAAAGGGGGCGGGGTTAAGGTTAGGTTCAATGACATTGATTATTTATAGCATTTTATAAACATGTATACTCGAAAATTTACCAATAAATTTTAAATTAGGGCCAGTGTGGGTTAATCCATGCTTTGTTCATAGCTCAACTCTTGTGTGTGTGTGTGGGTTCCTGTCCTCACTCAGCTTTTTCCACGTCGATAATCTACTCAGTTCTGGACTGAGATCTGATCTTACGTAGGAGAAGGAAAGATTCATCACACCTACTAATCGCCCACACACACACACACACACACCTCTCTCTCTCTCTCTCTCTCGATGGAGTAATAGTGCTTCTCATTATAATATTTATCCACGAAGCAGATGTGCTTCTGCAGGGCGATTACCTCTGACTTGCTCTCCCCTGCTGCTCACTCTCATGCACACACTCACACACTCACCACTCATTTTAATTTTCAACTGTTTTATACCATTTATTTGACCTCAAGTTGGGTTATTTCTGTCGACAGTTTCTCTATTATAATACTTTCTCACTTGCAAAAAGAAAAAAATCATTCAGATTGTAAACTTCTGCCCACATTTGCGTTTGAAACCATCGACTGTAGAAAACATGGACCACATAGCTACCTTACGTCCCATTCGATAGAAGCAAAGCCGAAAATTCCTCCACCATGGTGTCTAATTTGGACCAAATTCTGCACCGTCGGGCTGAGATTCGAAGTCAGGTATACCCGCTCCTGTGGTAGGCTCTGCCCCTTCTCCCGATGTACAGTGGTCATAATGATCAGACGAATACACGCTCTTTCTCAAATTCTCTCTATTACAGCTATCCAGAGAGCTTCAATCATTTCAGCTGGAGATATTTCATTTTCATTCATACAGATGTTTCCAGGAAGGACATTAATCACATGAGATAGAAATTTACTGACACTGATGTGACTAATGCTACCCGTTCATCACACACGGCTATTCCGAGTGCTAACTCACCTACTTATAAAATCCATTATAATGTTATTGGTAGTGTGTGTGTGTGTGTGTGTGTGTGTGTGTGTGTGTGTGTGTGTTTACTGACCAAATGACAGAATGATGTTTGCATGAATTTCAGTAGCTGGCTGTCTGCATGTTGTTACTACTGAAATAATATATCCAGTTGCTACATGGCTGATAGCTAACAAGATTAAACTGACCTTTTCCTCTTAAACTTCTCAATATTTCAAACCTGTTTATTAGAAATGGATAACAGTTTTATTAGTGCAGTGTCCAGAAAAGCTCATATAATTAGGAATATGTAATGAACATAATAATGACAGGATGTGACGCAGGAGCTACATCCAGTCTCTTCCAGCCAAAGCTGGAAATCACCTCATTCCCAAGTGTAGCCGCACCTCCTTATGATATAGTAGAATAACTCTGGGTGAACATGCAAACTTCATACAGAAAGACCCCTGCCAACCACTGGGCTTGAACCCAGAGCCTTCTTGCTGTGAAGCAACAGTGCCAACCGCTACACCACCATGCTGCCCAAGCTGCATGACAAGCCCAACAGCAAGTTGTGGCTTTTTTGTCTTATAAATTTCAAGAAAGAAGAGAGAGAAAACATTTTTGTTTTTACGTTTTACAGAGTGTCCCAACCATTGATGTTCTGCAGGCAGTTTATGGTCAAGTCTCGCTCTTTACCAACTGTAAGCATTTCTATAGTAACAGGAAAGCATTTGTGCAATGTTCTGAGGATAAACGAAAGGATCTTTCTTGAGCATCAGTTGCTTTCCTGGTTCTTATGATGATGTCATTTTGTGAGCTGTAGTTTGGAAGTAGTTTTCTAATCTTACACACATCCATGTTGAGAATAACTCTTGATGAAGTGCTGCCAGTAATTCCTCACTAAACAAATTTCACACAGTCTACCAACATGGGAGGACTAGAGAGACGGAGAGACAGGGAGAAAGCACGTTCTTCCTTAAGTGAGGAAGACAGATCTTCTCATGGGAAATCAGCATTGGAGTGCGGTATCGGGAAAAAGAGCCTCATGCAGTAAAAGCCTTCTGTCTGCTTAACACGGTCAATCGTGCTCAGATTCATGGACACACGCACACATACGGCGCCACACACATATGTACACACACTCTATTATATCAGCGCCAAAGCTAGTGAGCACAGGCGTGGAGTTAGACAGGCAGGCACTTTTGACACCAGATGCAATTATCAACAACAGTGCATCGGTTGGATTTGACAGTGTATCAAGGTCGAGAGTGGAACATTGTCACAAATATGTTGTTAACAAAGACGGACAGAATAAAGAGGCCGATCTGTTATCATTCATAACATGAAAGACAAGAGGTTAATGGTGGTATGTGCAAGTGCTGCGGTTGTTTAGATGGAAATGATAAACACGGACGATCAGAAATGCAAAAAAAGTAAAATGGAAATGCAGTGAAGTGTTACACGAGATACAAAGTCTTTCCACCAATGATAAGGTAGGATGAGGAGGGAGACAGATCTCGCCTTATATGGATGCTCAGATCACAGTGTGGAAGATTCTGAGGTTGGCACCTTGAGGTTCAGGGTGATGAAAACACATTTGATGTCTAACACAGAGATGAGGCATTTGAATTTGACTCTTTATTCAGGGGAGCTCAAGACCCAGGTGAGCAATAGTATTCTGAATAAGAGGAGATATCAGACATGAAAGGTGACCAGCAGGTTCAGGGTTGACTTTCAACCCTGAACCTGCTGATCACTTCATCTAGAAGTGACTGCTGCTTGTATGAGATCTTGAGCATTTTTCTTTTGTATTCTAGTTTAAAAAAAAGATCTGGATTATCTGCAGCCAATGTGTTTAAAGGTTCTAAACCTCTGGAGTCAAGGTGTTACAGCATCTTCACTATGCTGGACTGCCTAGACCAATATGTTAGAAGATCTTCTGTCTCCTGCATTTGGGTATTTAGAAGGTCCTGACTATCTTACATTGATGTTTCAGAAAATCTTGGATATTGTCCATCGTTAGATGATCTCATCTATCATGCACCAATGGTTTAGAAGAGCTTGATTATCTGGCACTGATGTTTTGGACAATCTTGGCTATCTTGCATCAATGTTTTGGAAGAGTTTGATTATCTTGCCTGGATGTTTTGGAAGATCTTGGCTATCTTGCATTGGCGTTTTAAAAGTATGAGTATCTTGAGTATCTTGGGTTGTGTTTGGAAACATTGTCTGGATTAAATCCTACTGTCAATCTTTTACTGCCAGGCCTTCATTGATGTGTTAGGATATTTTGACTTTCTTGTATTAATGTTTTAGATCATCTTTACCATCTTGCATTAATGGTTCAGAAGATCTTGACTGTCTGATCTGGGGTCAATGTATCAGAAAACTGAGGTTGAGATGTTTAAGTATATTCATGTGTTAGAGGATCTTGACTGTCTGAATTTACAATGGAGAACACTTAAACCTTGCCATGAATGTGTTGCAAACTCTTCCCAATGTGGGGTTGGGGGTCTGAGAAGATCTTCACTGTCTTACCTTGATGTTTTAGCAGATCTTGAATATTTGAGGTTGATGTGTTAGAAAAATTCCCTTTAAGATCTTGAATGTCTGGTTTGCTGGATGATGTGATCTTAACTATCTGGGATCAAAGTGTTGCAAGATCTGGAGTGGAGATACAGGATTAGAAAATCTTGACAATGTGTGGTCAATGTATGAGGAGAACATGACTACTTTGGGTTTGATGTTATCTGTAAAATCATTCCTGAATTTAGTAAATCGTCAGGAGCAGAGTTCCAGAACAGGTCCTAAAAGTGAAGAACCAGGTTCTAAAAGTGAAACCCTGGATCAGTTAATGAAGGGTAATGGAAATGTGTGTGTGTGTGTGTGTGTGTGTGTGTGTGTGTGTGTGTGTGTGTGTGTGTGTGTGTGTAAAGGAAAGTGTACTGAGAGAGACATAGAAGCGTAACACATCACTGTAACTTCGACAGACAATCTGAAATAAGAGCCGAAATGAAAAAAGATAGATGTGGCTAATGTGGTTGTGTGTGTGTGTGTGTGTGTGTGTGTGTGTGTGTGTGTGTGTGTGTGTTAGAGAGAGAGAGACAGAGAGAGAAACAGTATATGGGGAAATCGTGGTCAGGCTTTTATAAATCTGCATAAAGAAATATCAACTGCTATATGTGTTTCTAGAATCTGTGTGTGTGTGTGTGTGTGTGTGTGTGTGTGTGTGTGTGTGTGTGTGTGTGAAGAGCTTAGAGAGACTGCAGAAGAGAAGATGAATTATTCTTGTTAAAGCAACATAATGCAGCACTGTTGACACAGCCATAACTTGTGTGTGTGTGTGTGTGTGTGTAAATGGTAGCACTCCTTAAGTTCCTATTCAGCATTTTGTTATTCACTGACATCATCCTCCCTTTACACTTTTCATAGCCCTCAAGCTAATTCTCTGCTAACCAGCATCAGCTTTTCTCAACCAATCCCACATCATCACTCTGTTAACCAATCCCACTTCACCTCTCTGTTATCCAATCCCAGGTCACCTATCTGTTAACCGCCCCATGTCACCTCTTTGTTAACCAATCCCACGTCACCTCTCTGTTAACTAATCCAACATCGCCTCTCTGTTAACCAATCCCACATCACCTCTCTGTTAACCAATCCCACGTCACCTCTCTGTTAACCAATCCCACGTCACCTCTCTGTTAACCAATCCCACGTCACCTCTCTGTTAACCAATCCCACGTCACCTCTCTGTTAACCAATCCCACGTCACCTCTCTGTTAACCAATTTCATGTCATCACTCTGTTAACCAATCTCACATCACCTCTCTGTTAACCAATTCCATGTCATCACTCTGTTCACTAATCCCACGTCACCTCTCTGTCAACCAATCCCACATCATCACTCTGTTAAACAATCCCACGTCACCTCTCTGTTAATCAATCCCACGTCACCTCTATGTTAACCAATCCCACATCACCTCTCTGTTAGCCAATCCCAGGTCACCTCTCTGTTAACCAATCCCACGTCACCTCTCTGTTAACCAATTTCACGTCATCACTCTGTTAACCAATCCCACATCACCTCTCTGTTAGCCAATCCCACGTCACCTCTCTGTTAACTAATCCCACATCACCTCTCTGTTAACCAATCCCACATTATCACTCTGTTAAACAATCCCATGTCACCTCTATGTTAACCAATCCCACATCACCTCTCTGTTAGCCAATCCCAGGTCACCTCTCTGTTAACCAATCCCACGTCACCTCTCTGTTAACCAATTTCACGTCATCACTCTGTTAACCAATCCCACATCACCTCTCTGTTAGCCAATCCCACGTCACCTCTCTGTTAACTAATCCCACATCACCTCTCTGTTAACCAATCCTACATCATCACTCTGTTAACCAATCCCACATCACCTCTCTGTTAACCAGTCCCACTTCACCTCTCTGTTAACCAATCCCACGTCACCTCTCTGTTAACTAATCCCACTTCACCTCTGTTATCCAATCCCAGGTCACCTCTCTGTTAACCATCCCATGTCACCTCTTTGTTAACCAATCCCACGTCACCTCTCTGTTAACTAATCCAGCATAGCCTCTCTTTTAACCAATCCAACATAGCCTCTCTGTTAACCAATCCCATGCCACCTCTCTGTTAACTAATCCCACATCACCTCTCTGTTAACCAGTCCCACTTCACCTCTCTGTTAACCAATCACACTTCACCTCTCAGTTAACTAATCCCAAGTAACATATCTGTTAACTAATCCCAAGTCACATTTCAGTTAACCAATCCCACTTCACCTCTCTGTTAACCAGTCCCACTTCACCTCTCTGTTAACTAATCCCAAGTCATCTCTCAGTTAACCAATCCCACTTCATCTCTCTGTTAACCACTCCCACTTCACCTCTGCTTTAACTAATCCAAAATCACTTCTCAATTAACTAATCCCAATTCACGTCTCAGTTAACCAATCCCACTTTACCTCTCTGTTAACCAATCCCACTTTACCTCTCTGTTAACCAATCCCAGGTCACCTCTCTGTTAACCGATCCCACATTATCACTCTGTTAAACAATCCCACTTCACCTCTCTGTTAACCAATCCCAGGTCACCTCTCTGTTAACTGATCCCACATTATCACTCTGTTAAACAATCCCACTTCACCTCTCTGTTAACCAATCCCAGGTCACCTCTCTGTTAACCATTCCATGTCACCTCTTTGTTAACCAATCCCACGTCACCTCTATGTTAACTAATCCCACATCACCTCTCTGTTAACCAATCCCACGTCATCACTCTGTTAACCAATCCCTCAGTTCACTATCACCTGATTAACAAAGATAACAAATAATTTGTTAATTATCCTCATTAACATTTTTCTCACGCTATCAGATTTTTTTTTTACAATTGTACTACATGTGTACAAAGTTTCACATTTGTTTATATCTTTTTTTATTTTATTTTTATAATTACTACTTATATCTATTACTTTCCATATCAAAGCAAATAATATTTATTTATTTATTTATTTATTTGCATATTTATACGATGGTGTCTGAGTGATGTGCACATTGTAGAGTATTTTAATGACATGATATGAAATGAACTTTGCACTCTATAAGAAAAGTTCATAACGCTGGAGGTTTAAATTAAGTTTGGAAAGTGGAGTTACTTTCCCTAAATTAAATCACAGCTCTGAACTTAAATCACATTTATAATCGATTTTTGGTGCCAGTTAAACCAGACGCTGTTTGATTGACGCTCTGCTGACA
Organism: Neoarius graeffei; assembly: GCF_027579695.1. Classification (NCBI taxonomy): domain Eukaryota; kingdom Metazoa; phylum Chordata; class Actinopteri; order Siluriformes; family Ariidae; genus Neoarius; species Neoarius graeffei. Next base: position 9,445,651 of record NC_083590.1, read on the forward strand.
TCAGTGAGCCTTGTTTTCTTTCTTTCTTCCTCTTTTTCTTCCTCTCCTCCTCCCTTTTCTCCTCTGCTCGCATCTGCAGTGGCCTTTCACACCATGTGCTCTGGTTTGTTTTTAATTAAAAGGAAAATTCAATAACCATATTGGCGCGTGTCATTTATGGCCGGTGTTTTATCGATCGCGTATGTAAATGAGCCACTTTGTTTCAGCCGAGTTGTCAGATTTGTGCTGACGTTTTCATACGGCTTCATGTGAGTTAATCAGGGTTCAGAGATTCATAACTCTCACTTGTGAGGAACATAGAATTCTGTGTTCACAAGTCAGCTGAGTTACCTGGAGTTTTATTGCTTATGAACATGCACTGTTTCAGTTAGCTTTATTTAATCCCAACACTACCATCCAAATTGGACGACAGCATATTACGTTAAAATTACATTTTAGTATTAGGTTTTTAGCTAAACAACAACACAGAGCTGAGTGAGAGGGTGATATTTCAAGAGAAATAAATCTTTTCAAGATTTGTTTCTCCATAATTTTTCATTTAAATTTAGAAGAAGAAACCTTTATTTGTCACATGCACACTTCAAGCACAGTGAAATTCATCCTCCACATGTAACCCTTCTGAAGCAGTGAACACACCCACCCACCCAGAGCACCCAGGGGTTCAGTACCTTGCTCAAGGGCACCTCAGCCCAAGGCTGCCCCACGTCAACCAAACTGCATGTCTTTGGATTGTGGGGGAAACCGGAGCACCCAGAGGAAACCCACACAGACATGGGGAGAACATGCAAACTCCACACAGAAAGGCCCTCGCTAGCCGCTGGGTTCGAACCCGGAACCTTCCTGCTGTGAGGCGACCGTGCTAACCACTACACCACCGTGCCTCTTTAATAAGAGGCCATATATGAGAGGATAAGATTAAATCTTTTTTTTCTTTTTTTTGTGCATCAAACAGTCACTGGGAACTAACTCCAGGTTGTGAGCGGGGAACTTATAAAATGTCACACCACACATGTTGTAGTACTGATCTGAAGAACCATTCAAGCCAATGGTTTGGATTCGTCTCTTTATATCATCATAGGAAATTTGCATAGAATTCAGGAAATATTAATTCAAATGTTGATCTCACTGAATTTGTGGTCAGTCTTAGTTTTCAATGCAAAAATAATTTTTAATAAACATTTATATTTTACAGACATGAGTGTTTTACTGGGAAATATGCCACTTGCCACTCATATTTTTCATCCAAGCTCCATTTGGGACATGGAGAACCAAAACCGTGACATAAATCTCTATATGTCACTCTTGAGGAAATCAATGAATTGTTAAAACTGTTAAAATTGTTATAATCACATTGTCTGTTATCACCCAAATGAGGATGAGTTCCCTTTGGAGTCTGGTTTCTCTCGAGGTTTCTTCCTCATGCCGTCTGAGGGAGTTTTTCCTTGCCACCATCGCCACAGGCTTCATCATTGGGGATAGATTAGGGATAAAATTAGCTCATGTTTAGTCATTCAAATTCTGTAAAGCTGCTTTGCAACAATATCTATTGTTAAAAGTGCTATAAAAATAAACTTGACTTTTGATAAATTTGTGTACATTTTGTTTGTGAACATGTCAATATAATAAAAAGAAAATCACATGTTGACTTGAAGATATGAAGTTTATCTTCTTGTGTTAAAAAACTCCCATTTTTCATATGAAATACATCGCTGATCTGAGTGACATATTTAAATAATATTGGCTGCCTTTTTTCATGGTCTATCAGATATATTCCATTCAGCTAGCATGATACTGAACAAGTCGAAGATGAGTAGCTGAATGGAATATATCTGATATACCATGAAAAAAAGCCAGACAATATTATTATTATTATTATTATTATTATTATTATTATTATTATTATTATACATACTCATTCCTTTCAGGTGTTCAAGGCATCTTTCTCTTTCAAAATTCTCTCAAAATCTTCCATATTTAATGAAGCAAACCTGTTGGCCATGTTTGTTTACAAATTGTCACAGTCACTCGCTAGTGTGGAAGTTTTAAGTCTCCGACGTGTGACATCATGTTGTCTTGACAACCATGCAATAAAAACCATATTCAATGCTCATTCTCCATTGAATAGGGTGATGTAATACATGTAGGATAAGAGATATGCTAACAATATTGCATGCTGTCAAATCAAATGAATGGAACAAGCTAGAAGGGAATAGAACACATGTTTTATTCCATGGAAAAAGTGTCCTGTATGTATAATAATTCCTGATGTTTCACTTTTAAAATTATTTTGATTCACTTGTGTATTTTTTTTTTTGTGGATGTGTCCATAAAATATAAAGAACATTACATGGTGGTTTGAAGATATGAAGTTTATTTTCTCGTGTTGAAAAATTTCACTCATTTGCTTCACTCACTCATGAATATGTTCACCACTCAAAGATAAACTTCATATCTTCATGCCACTATGTAATATCCTCTATATATACACAAATATATTTCATATTTAATTCAATATTTAAGTTTTTTTTTTTATTTTTACTGAAGACTTTTTAATATGTAGGATATATATGAGGACAGTGTGACAGCAGTAAAATGTGCAGTGGGAATGACGGACGCATTTAAGGTGGATGTTGGATTGCACCAGGGTTCGGCTCTAAGCCCTTTCCTGTTTGTGGTGGTAATGGACAGGTTGACAGATGAAATCAGGCAAGAGGCTCCATGGACAATGACGTCTGCAGATGATATTGTGATCTGTAGTGAGAACAGGGAGCAAGTGGAAGAAAACTCAGAGACACAGAGATATGCACTAGAGAGAAGGGGAATGAAAGTCAGTCAGAGAGAGACGGAGCACATGTCCATGAATGAGGGAGAGGACAGTGGAATGATACAGCTGCAAGGAATAGAGGTGGTCAAAGCAGATGAGCTCAAATATCTGGAGTCAACTGTACACAGTAATGGCGAGTGTGGAAGAGAAGCGAAGAAGAGAGTGCAGGCAGGTTGGAATGGATGGAGGACAGGAGGATGTCAGGAGTGATTTGTGACAGAAGGTTGCCAACAAGAGTGAAAGGGAAAGTGTACAAGACAGTAGTAAGAGCAGCCATGGTGTATGATTTGGAGACAAAAAGACAGGAGGCTGAACTGGAGGGAGCAGAGCTGAAGATGTTGAGATTCTTAGTGGGAGTGACAAAGTTGGACAGGATTAGAAACGAGAATATTAGAGGGACAGAGGGACATGTAGGATGGCTTTGAGACAGAGTGAGAGAGGTGAGGTTGAGATGGTTTGGACACATATAGAGGAGAGATCCACAGTATACTGGGAAAAGAATGCTGGAGATGGATTTGACAGGTAGAAGGAAAAGAGGAAGAGCAAAGATGAGATTTATGGCTGTGGTGAAGGAGGACATGAGGATGGTTGGTGCGACAGAAGAAGATACAGAGGACAGGAGGAGATGGAGGGACATTATCCATTATGGAGACACCTAACGGGAACAGCTGAAAGAAGAAGGAGAGAGAGAGCATGTACAGAAGTAAAAATATACAGAAAGTGAAAAGTCAGGGATAAAGAAAATAAAAATGTGTCCTAGAATCTTTTTTTTTCTGTTTGCTGAGGCTCTGTATTGCATGGAAACACTCCTGCTTGCCTACACGCACACACGCACGCACGCACACACACACACACACACACACACACACACACACACACACACACACAGACTTTTGTGAGTGATTTATGGTGTCTAACAGCTCTGGAGAGAGTGTACAGTTGGGGTCCAGCTCGCTGCGCAGAATAACGCTATTAGCTTCATTAATATAATAATGGCCCAATCATAACGAGTGAAAATTATTGCTCAATTTGTGTGTGTGCGTGTGTGTGTTCGCTCTAATGAGATTATCGTGACAGTGATGATGCAGACGTACTGAATTAAAGCATTAGCACTGTGACACTCGGCATCACTGAACAGCAACGATTTCATCATTTATCATGTACACACACACACACACACACACACACACACACAGTCCAGTGGATGTAAACACCAGTGTGATCGGGATAATCTACTCCCAGCTTGTCGTTATGAGAGTGCTAACACAGGGATTAGCGAATCCACAACAACACAATCACTCTGTAACGTCTGCGGAGAGCAGCTTAGAGAGGAGTTAAGTACACACACACACACATGCTGATCGAGTGCAGCAGCTACACACTGTATTCTGTTCGCTAGTTTAATACTGTGCAGATATTTTGAATCGCTATCAGTAAACGGCACTGAATGTAAACAAGCTGTGTTTCTTTTTTCATTCAAAGTGAAAAATACATACTGTATATAATCTCTCAACAAAGAAACAGAAGTTCGGAGATTATGGTTCTAGCAACTGGAAAGGTATGAGTTCAAATCCCAGGATGATAGATAAATTTTCTTGGTGCATATTATTTACAACATATAATGAACCCAAGGCTATTTCCATGGTAAGTACACTATGTTTACTGCTAAGCTCTTATCTTGGTTAGAAAAGGTGAGCCAGACATACTATAGCTTGGAGGTTTTTGTTTGTTTGTTTTTTTCTAGAACAATCTCAGTTATCCAGATCTTCCATCACTTGATATCATGATACTTATGCATTTTATATTTAATTTTTTTCGTGGTCCAGTTTCCATCAAATCCTGCACTCTGATTGGCTGGCGAGCGGGTCCGTATCCTACGGTACGGACCCCAGTTATGGACCCTGGTTATGGACCTCTGGCGACTCGCTCATTCACAACAACAAACATAGTAGCATTTTTTTTGTCAACATTTATCTTTTTTTATAAGATTTATTTATAAGATTATCAAAAATCTTATAAATTTTTGCCAGCATTTCTCAGGAGAATAACATTAATTTTACAGCATGGATAGTAATAACGACAGTGTTCACAGCGAAAGGAGTTTTACTACCCTGAGGAAGAAGAAATAAAAGAAAACATTTCAGGAGAAAGCTAAAAACCTGTAACTGTTGCTAACGCCAAGCAAAAACATGGCTGAATCCTGAATGACACAATTTTGTATAAATAGAGGACTACATAGGCAGCAAAATGTATTTTTTTTTCCTGCCATGGAAGTGCACTTGTATACCGAGGAGGAAGCAATTTGCATTACAGCCGTGAATGAGGATTCAAAATGGTGACTCGGCTCGGTTTTCCCTTTCAGGCGCTCTCGCTTTCTGTTAGAATTTCGTAAAGAAAAAAATAAATATATTATTTACCAGCTTAAGGTTGGTCCGTATGGTGAAATACTGTGACCTCGGCCTTGAATACTGACCTCGGCCCAGAGGGCCTTGGCCAGTACTTTCAAGACTTTGGTAACGGTATTTCACGATACGGCCCTCCCAGCTGGTAAATAACATTTTATTTATATATATATTCACATATTTATATCACCAAAACCCTTATGGATAAAATTAAATCAAGGACCGTGACGTCGCCCGGTATGGTGCAGCCGGGGCCCCACCCTGGAGACAGGCCCGGGGTTGGGGCTTGTATGCGAGCGCTTGGTGGCCAGGCCTTTGCTCACAGGGCCCGGCCGGGCTCAGCCCGAAGCAGTGACGTGGGCCCGACCTCCTGTGGGTTCACCACCCACAGAGGTAGCAGTAGGGGACTGGTGCAGTGTGGATTGGGCGGCAGTCAAAGGCAGGGGCCTCGACGACCTGATCCCCTAACACAGCGGCTAGCTGTTGGGACATGGAATGTCACTTCGCTGGGGGGGAAAGAGCCTGAGCTTGTGCGGGAGGTTGAGAGGTACCAGCTAGAGATAGTCAGGCTCACCTCCACACACAGCTTGGGCTCTGGAGCCCAACTCCTCGAGAAGGGCTGGACTCTCCACTTCTCTGGAGTCACCCATGGTGAACGGTGGCCGGCTGGTGTGGGCTTGCTTATAGCTCCCCAGCTCAGCCGCCATGTGTTGGAGTTTACCCCAGTGAATGAGAGGGTCGCCTCTCTGCGCCTTAGGATCGGGGAGAGGGCTCTTGCTGTTGTTTGTGCCTACGGGCCGAATAGCAGGATAGAGTATCCGGCCTTCTTGGAGTCCCTGGGAGAGGTACTGAGAGGTGCTCAGACTGGGGACTCCATTGTTCTGCTGGGGGACTTCAATGCTCACGTGGGCGACGACAGTGACACCTGGAGGGGCGTGATTGGGAGGAACGGCCTCCCCGATCTGAACCTGAGTGGTGTTTTGTTATTGGACTTCTGTGCTAGTCACGGTTTGTCCATAACAAACACCATGTTCGAGCATAGGGTTGTCCATAAGTGCACATGGCACCAGGACACCTTAGGTCGGAGGTCGATGATTGACTTTGTTGTCGTTTCATCTGATCTCCGGCCCTATGTCTTGGACACTCGGGTGAAGAGAGGGGCTGAGCTGTCAACTGATCACCACCTGGTGGTGAGTTGGATCCACTGGCAGAGGAGGAAGCCGGACAGACCTGGCAGGCCCAAAAGTATGGTGAGGGTCTGCTGGGAACGTCTGGCCAAGCACTCTGTTGGGGAGGTCTTTAACTCCCACCTCTGGGAGAGCTTCTCCAAGCTTCCAAGGGAGGCAGGGGACATTGAGTCTGAGTGGACCATGTTCTCTGCCTCCATTGTTGAGGTGGCTGTTCGGAGCTGTGGCCGCAAGGTCTCCGGTGCCTGTCGTGGCAGCAATTCCCGAACCCGGTGGTGGACACCGGAAGTAAGGGATGCCGTCAAGCTGAAGAAGGAGTCCTATAGGGCCATGTTGGCCTCCAGCACTGCTGAGGCAGCTGATGGGTATTGGCAGGCCAGGCATGCCGCAGCTCGGGCAGTTGCGGAAGCAAAAACTCAGAACTGGGACAAGTTCGGTGAAGCCATAGAGGAGGACTATTGGTCGGCCTCGAAGAAATTCTGGCAAACCGTCAGGTGCCTCAGGAGGGGGAAGCAGTACTCTGCCAACACTGTTTACAGTGCGGGTGGGGAGCTGTTGACCTTGACTGGGGACATTGTCGGGCCATGGAAGGAATACTTCGAGGATTTCCTCAATCCCACTGTCACGTCTTCCACTGAGGAAGCAGAGGCTGATGATTCAGAGGTGGACTCGTCCATTACCCAAGCCGAAGTCACTGAGGTGGTTAGCAAGCTCCTCGGTGGCAGGGCACCAGGGATGGATGAGATCCGCCCCAAGTATCTCAAGTCTCTGGATGTTGTGGGGCAGTCTTGGTTGACACGCTTCTGCAACATCGCGTGGTGGTCGGGGACAGTGCCTCTGGAGTGGCAGACTGGGGTGGTGGTCCCTCTTTTTAAGAAAGGGGACCGGAAAGTGTGCTCCAATTATAGGGGAATCACACTTCTCAGCCTCCCAGGGAAGGTTTACTCCAGGGTACTGGAGAGGAGAATTCGGCCAATAGTCGAACCTCGGATCCAGGAGGAGCAATCCGGTTTTCGTCCTGGTCGTGGAACACTGGACCAGCTCTATACCCTTCATAGGGTGCTCGAGGGTTCATGGGAGTTTGCCCAACCAGTCCACACATGTTTTGTGGATTTGGAGAAGGCATTTGACCATGTCCCTCATGGTATTCTGTGGGGGGTGCTTCGGGACTATGGGGTTCGGGGCTCTTTGCTAAGGGCTGTCCGGTCCCTGTACGAACGGAGCAGTAGTCTGGTTTGCATTGCAGGCAGTAAGTCAGACCTGTTCCCACTGCATGTTGGACTCCGGCAGGGCTGCCCTTTGTCACCGGTTCTGTTCATAATCTTTATGGACAGAATTTCTAGGCACAGCCAGAGGCCAGAAGGAATCCTGTTTGGGAACCACAGGATTTCATCTCTGCTTTTTGCAGATGATGTTGTCTTGTTGGCTTCTTCAAACCAGGACCTTCAGCATGCACTGGGGCGGTTTGCAGTCGAGTGTGAAGTGGCTGAGATGAGAATCAGCACCTCCAAGTCCGAGGCCATGGTTCTTGACCGGAAAAGGGTGGCTTGCCCTCTCCAGGTTGGTGGAGAAGTCCTGCCTCAAGTGGAGGAGTTTAAGTATCTCAGGATCTTGTTCACGAGTGGGGGAAGGATAGAGTGTGAGATCGACAGGCAGATCGGTGCGGCCTCTGCAGTGATGCAGTCGCTTTACCGGTCCGTTATGGTGAAGAAGGAGCTGAGCCAAAAGGCGAAGCTCTCGATTTACTGGTCGATCTATGTTCTGACTCTCACCTATGGTCATGAGCTTTGGGTAATGACCGAAAGAACAAGATACAAGCAGCCGAAATGAGTTTCCTTCTTAGGGCACTCCCTTAGAGATAGGGTGAGAAGCACAGTCACTCGGGAGGAGCTCGGAGTAGAGCCGCTGCTCCTCCACATTGAGAGGAATCAGCTGAGGTGGCTCGGGCATCTCTTTCGGATGCCTCCTGGACGCCTCCCTGGGGAGGTGTTCCAGGCATGTCCCCCTGGGAAGAGGACCCGGGGAAGAACCAGGACACGCTGGAGGGACTATGTCTCTCAGCTGGCCTGGGAACGCCTCGGTGTTCTTCCCGAGGAGCTGGCCAAGGTGTCTGGGGAAAGGGAAGTTTGGGCTTCCATGCTCAGACTGCTGCCTCCGCGACCCAGCCCCAGATAAGCGGAAGAAGACGAGATGAGATATTTATATCAAGAAAATAAAAAGATCACATCTTGTGAAATTATGTTTTTAATTGGATCTCTCCATATAATACAGTGTCTTGCAAAAGTATTCATCCCTCTTTGTGTTTGTCCTGTTTTGTTGCATTACAAACTGGAATTAAAATTGATTTTTTTTGGGGGGGGTTGTTAGCACCATTTGATTTACATAAAATGCCTACAACTTCAAAAGGTGCAGACTGTTTTGTTGTTTTATTGTGACACAAACAATAATTAAGAAGAAGAAACCTTTATTCGTCACATGCACACTTCAAGCACAGTGAAATTCATCCTCTGCATTTAACCCATCTGAAGCAGTGAACACATGCACACACTCAGAGCAGTGAGCAGCCACACTAGAGCACCCGGGGAGCAGTCAGGGGTCAGGTACCTTGCTCAAGGGCACCTCAGCCCAAGGCTGCCCCACGTCAACCTAACTGCATGTCTTTGGATTGGGGGGGAAACCAGACCACCCAGAGGAAACCCATGCAGAGACGGGGAGAATATGCTAACTCCATACAGAAAGGCCCTCGCCGGCTGCTGGGTTCAAACCCGGAACCTTTTTTCTGTGAAGTGACCGTGCTAACCACTACACCACTGTGCCACCCAAGATTAAGATTGGGGGGGGGGGGGGGGAATAGAACTCTGTAGTGTGTATAGGTATTCACCCCCAAGTCAATGTTCTGTAGAGCCACCTTTTGCTGCAATTACAGCTGCAAGTCTCTTGGGGTATGTCTCTATTAGCTTAGCACATCTAGCCACTGGGATTTTTGCCCATTCCTCAAGGCAAAACTGCTCCAACTCTTTCAAGTGAGATGGGTTGCGTTGGTGTACAGCAATCTTCAAGTTATGCCACAGATTCTCAGTTGGATTGATGTCTGGGCTTTGATTAGGCCATTCCAAGACATTTAAATGTTTCCCTTTAAACCATTCCAGTGTAGCTTTAGCAGTATATTTCAGGTCATTGTCCTGCTGGAACATGAACCTTTGTCCCAGTCTCAAACCTCTGGCTGACTCAAACAGGTTTTACTCCAGAATTGCCCTGTGTTTAGTGCCATCCATCTTTCCTTCAGTCCTGACCAGCTTTCCTGTCCCTGCAGATGAAAAACATCCCCACAGCATGATGCTGCCACCACCATGCTTCACTGTAGGAATGGTGTTTTCAGGGTGTTGGGTTTGCACCACACATGGCATTTTCCATGATGGCCAAAAAGTTAAAATGTAGTCATTCATTATTGTCATTGTTTTATTTGCTGTGATTTCAAAACCAGATTCCTCAACAAGACCGTATTGCACAGAGAAGTGCCAGGTATCATTGGAAAGGGAAAGTTTTGCTGATTATGATATCTGGAATGTTGTGGCATGATAGAGACTTCATGACTTATTCAACTTAGAATCAGAAGAGTGCAAATTTGTGGATTAATCAGTAATGATTACTTTGAAGAAGTTTCTTCTTCTTCTTTTGGCTGTTCCCATTAGGGGTCTCCACAGCAGACAATATCCCTCCATTTCTTCCTGTCCTCGGTATCTTCTTCCGTCCCACTAAACATTCTCCTTCACCACAGCCATACATCTCATCTTTGCTCTTCCTTTTTTCCTTCCACCTGCAACTCCATCTCCAGCATTCTTTTCCCAATATACCTTGGATCTCTCCTCTGTACATGTCAAACCCACCTCAATCTCACCTCTCTCACTCTCACTTTGTCTCCAAGATGTCCTACATGTCCTGTCCCTTTAATATACATACTCATTTCTAATCCTGTTGAACATTGTCTCTCCCATTGAACATCTCAACATCTTCAGCTCTGCTCCCTCCAGTTCAGCCTTCTGTATTTTTGTCTCCAAACCGTACACCATGGCTGCTCTTACTACTGTCTGTACACTTTCCTTTTCACTCTTGCTGGCAGCCTTCTGTCACAAATCACTCCTGACATCCTCCTCTCTTCCATCCCTTCCAACCTGCTTACACTCTCTTCTTCACTTCTCTTCCACACTTGCCATTACTGTGTACAGTTGACCCCAGACTTTGCAAAAGCTTGATCTATAATTATAAAGTGATTAGGTCAATGTGTACAAATACTATACAAATGAGACCCACATCACTAGAAAGCTCTGGTTCTGCTCTTTCTTATGATATGTGTTTGATATCTATGCAGGGAGGAGTTCTTGAGTCATTCAAACAAGAGTATTGTGTATGGAGACGGATGCGGAACTGTATACAGATGGTAACTCTGACTAAATATGATATAAATACAAAATGATTTTTCTCGCTAATGCTTCATCACATAGATAAGCCACTAGCACTGTTGGGAAGGTCAAATCATGCCATTTTGTGTGATATGTGACACACCTCACTGTGATAAACACCTCATGACCAATCCAACCAAGAATAGGGTATGATTTGCCTGAGTCAGGTTCAAAGGGTTAAACTTACAGAGTTTGTGAAATATCCATCCATCCATTCATCCATCCATTATCCGTAGCCACTTATCCTGTACAGGGTTGCAGGCAAATTGGAGTCTGTCCCAGCTGGCTATGAGCAAAAGGCAGGTTACACCCTGAACAAGTTGCCAGGTCATCACAGGGCTGACACATAGAGACAAACAACCATTCACACCTACAGTAAATTTAGAGCCACCAATGATCCTAACCTGCATGTCTTTGGACTGTGGGGGAAACCAAAACACCCGGAGGAAACCCATGCGGACACAGGGAGAACATGCAAACTCCACACAGAAAGGCCCCTGTTGGCCACTGGGCTTGAACCCAGGACCTTCTTGCTGTGAGATGACAGTGCTAACCACTACACCACTGTGCTGCCTGTGTGGAAATATATAAAAAATATATACAGTACACTTGCAATAATCTTGGTGTGTTCAAAGTGTAAAATTTTCTGTAGTCTCTGGAGCCAAAATAATATACATTCTGTATTTTGAAAATACTTGCTGTCTCTGTGATGAACAGCTAAAATCCAGATTCATATATCAGTAATATCACTTGCAAAATATCTGCACACTCATACTGTCATTCTGTGCTCACTGTTACTTATATTTATATTTATACTTACTTATATTTACTATTTCATCTTTGCACTATGCATCATATTGCACCAAAAGTGAAAATCCTTTCTGTGATGAACAGCTAAAATCCAGATTCATATATCAGTAATATCACTTGTAAAATATCTACACACTCATACTGTCATTCTGTGCACACTGTATATTTATCTATTTCATACTTGACTTACTTGGATGACTTTGCACTATGCACCTATTACACCATTTTTTTGTTTGTTTTGTGTATATGCTTTTTGTCTGTTTTGTACTATGAGAGCTAAGTGAAACTGGAGTCAAATTCCTCATGTGTCCACATACCTGGCAACAAAAGTGATTCTGATACTTTATATATACATCATCATCCATTCCATTGGTCATTTTGATGGATGCTTTCGAGGCTGTGAGATTCTCAGAGCATGTATAACTGTAGCAAGAAAGTCATGAATCATTCAGCATGCTTATAGAAAAGTGTGTCACATGCTGTACATGATAGAATGGACAGCGGGGGTCCAGACAGTATTCACTAAAAACACAATCCGGTATTTGATGTATGTGTAGAAAGAAATTAAATGCCAATAATTCAAACATTGTTTTGGATTTATAGTAAAAGGAACATTGTGTACAAGGGTTTTTTTTTTGTCAAAGCAGCTCCTTTAGTGACTAACATCTAACACCATGAGTACATTCATCTTTGTGTGACGTGATCATCTTTGTGTTCAGTCAACAAAAACACAGTGTGAATGGATTTATCTGACTGAAGATTGATGAAATCATATTTGAAAATATTCCATTGACATTGTTTTGATTTTCCATAAGTAGTGCAATACAGTAATTGAGTGATCGAGAGAAGGTATAGCAAGAGAGAAAAGTGACTATAGCAAGCTAATGTCCATTTCATGTAATGCAACTGATAGTGGATCTATTAGATATGAAGACTTAAGACCAAATGCACTTGAGAAATCAGATTTATGTTGCCCTCATCTGCTTGTGTGCTGGGGTTTTAGTTACGAGTACATTCACAAACTTTCAAGAAAAGGAGGCATCAGAGAGCAAGACACATGAAAGAGAAATCTAATATTATGCAGGAGTTATTTTGCCACGTAGACACACCATAAGCATAGTCATACACACCAACATGGTAGTCCTGTATGCCATGAGCATGGTCTTACACACCAGCGTGATAGTCCTGTACACAACAAGCAGAGTCTTACACACCAGTGTGGTAGTCCTGTATGCTGCAAGCATAGTCTTACACACCTGGCATACACCAAGCCATACACTCATACCAATGTTATTATCTTACATTCCAGCATATTAATCTCATGCACCAACATGGTATTCTCACACACAGGTTTCACTCACACTGGCATAGTAGTCTTACAAACCAAACTGGTACATTAGTAATAAAATTGTGTCACCTAACATGGCCAACAACTGCCTACTTTGACAAATGGAAGTGGCTAACCACAGGATATCAGTTTTGTGAATTGTTTGCTGATTCATTCATCCAGATCAAGAGCCTATTCCAGCAATACTGGACATGAGGTGGAAATACATCAATGGGACACCAGTCCAATGTCAGTCACCATGCCTAGGGGTAGCTTAGTGTTGCAAATTGGTGACCTACTGGCTTGTGTTTGGAAGGTGGGAGACACTGGAGATCCCAGTGGAACACAATGTGGACAAAAGGACATGGGGAGCACATGCAAAACTCCAGAGAGTAACCCAAGCTCAGGACTGAACCTGGGATCATGAAGCATTGAAGCATCATGGCTACCTACTGCAGAACAATGCTGCCTTTATGGTGTGTACAAGGAACAAAATCACATGTGTAAACTATACTGTATCTGTCTTAAAACCTTGTAGTTGACAGAACAGGTACATATTCTGTCAGGAGTGGCAAGCTGAGGTGAAGTGAGGACACAAGGGCAGACTAAGAAGACAGGCAGTATAAAGAGAAAACGTCTTTAATGAAGTAGATGGCAGAAAGGCAAAAAGGTACAGTAGGGTTCAGGCAAAAATCTATAGTCAAAAACCAGGCCAGGAGGTCAAAAACACAGGAGCAGGTAGACACGATCAGGGACAAAAACCAGGACAGAAATCTCCACAAACTGATGAACAGGGACAAGAGAAATCCAGGCAAAGGTAGTAAAAGAATTCAAAAGAACAGGCAGGCAAACAGGGACAAAACTGGACAGAAAAACAAGGAGAAATTCAGGCAGGGGGAATCAAGAAGACAATCTCTATGAGCTGTAGTGAGGTGAGGAAAGTCTACAAGAGACAGCCTGGCAAATGGATTAGCTCCAAACAGTTCTTTAAAAAGCCCTGGCTGATGGGAGAGGAGTGGTAGCAGGTGTGGGAGTGCCACTTCAGGAAATGGCCTTCAGCAAGGCAGGACTGAATTCCTGTCCTGGATCTGGCCTGGAGCCAGTATGGAAGTCCCACAATCTAAAGCATGGATGGACTGGACCGGACTGTGACATATTCACTACTGGTGTTTGGTCTGTTTCATCAATCCAAATGAAGTAAACTGCTCTCAAAGTCATGTCACTCAAGATATTAAAATACAATTCACACAGCACAAAGATGGTAAGGAACAGAAAATAATGCATCATTAGGTGTGGTAACCAATTACTAACAAGTACGTCAGGATGGGGATGAACTAATGAACATAAACGTTTGCTCCCGGCAGCCAACAGCTGAGGAACTAACCAGGAAGTAAACACAGGACCATCTAACATCACTACATTATGAAGATTAGACTCCGTCATAGTTGCTGTGAATGTAATGCATTAGAGGAGTAGTTACTTCACTGCTATTGTGCACTGTGGGTCTTTGCTTGTTTTGGATTCAGTTGAATTAAATTATCAGAAACTTTACGGCAGGTTTAATACACTCAGCTCATGGCATTTTGGCTAATCACATTTTCAAAGATCTGCCAAGTTGGGCATTTTATGCAGCATGACATCAGAACTTTGCTGAACTGAAACACACTCCGGATATTAGAGATTTGATCACACTATCTATCTATCTATCTATCTATCTATCTATCTATCTATCTATGTTTGTAGTATTCAGACTATTATTGCTCTCTCTCTCTCTCTGGGGATTGTGGGTAGAAGGTCAGAGGGCAGGGGATTGGAGTATGTTCTCTTTGCATTCTGAGTTTTCTGTAAACTTACTTTATATATATATATATATATATATATATATTCATTCATTCATTCATTCATTCATTCATTATCTGTAGCCGCTTTATCCTGTTCTACAGGGTCGCAGGCAAGCTGGAGCCTATCTCAGCTGACTACGGGCGAAAGGCGGGGTACACCCTGGACAAGTCGCCAGGTCATCACAGGGCTGACACATAGACACAGACAACCATTCACACTCACATTCACACCTACGGTCAATTTAGAGTCACCAGTTAACCTAACCTGCATGTCTTTGGACTGTGGGGGAAACCGGAGCACCCAGAGGAAACCCATGGGGAGAACATGCAAACTCCGCACAGAAGGGCCCTCGCCGGCCATGGGGCTCGAACCCGGACCTTCTTGCTGTGAGGCGATAGCGCTAACCACTACACCACTGTGCCGCCATATATATATATATATATATATATATATAATTTATTTATTTAATTTTATTAATTTTTTTAATAGTAAGGTTAAAATGGTCAATGGGTTAATTGAACAAGAGCTGATAATAAACAAGATGTCAGTACCTGTTCTTCCACTTTCTGGCATTTAAACAAATCATGTTGTCTAATGTTCCTGCCTTTATTAAAAATGAAAATGTTGAAAGTATATTCAAGTGTTCCAGAAGGTTAACAGTGCAGATAAAAATGATCCCTCTGGATTTAAAAACTCAGACACTGAACATGTTGTGCCTTTCCATCTTTTCACAAACATGATCCAGAACACACAACATGAGCTGCTGCATGATTCAGAAAATGAGTTTGAAGATACAGAAAGTGTTTCAGAAGATGACACTGATTTTTCTGAGGTGATAGATAGGCTAAGTAAAACATTTAGCAGTTCTCAGTGCCCCACTCTTTCACAGATAAGTGCGCTGTTTTTACTGTTCAGGTCGATAGTGTCTTTAAAGATATTTAGTAAATAATATTGGCTGGCATTGAGTGGTCTATCAGATTTATTCTATTCACCTAGCATGATACTGAATGAGTCAAAGAAGAGTAGCTGAATGGAATATATCTGATAGACAACAAAAAAACAGCCATTATTATTATTATTATTATTATTATTATTATTATTATTATTATCATTATACATTCCTTTCAGGTGTTCAACGCGTCTTTCTCTTTCAAAATTCTCTCAAAATCTTCCGTATTTAACGAAGTAAACCTGGCAGCCATGTTTGTTTACAAATTGTCACAGTCGCTTGCTAGCGCAGAAGTTTTATGTCTCTGACGTGTGACATCATGTTGTCTTGACAACGATGCAATACCATAAACCATATTCAATGCTCATTCCCCATGGGGTAGAGTGACATAATACACGTAGGATAAGCGATATGCTAACAATATTGCATGCTATCAAACCAAATGAATGAAGCCTGCTAGAAAATGTGTCCTGTACCGTATGTATAATAATCATGAATAGATGAAGCAGAAATTATATGTGGAAGTATGTGGAGAATAGAATCTCCATAAACTCTTCTTTTTTCTGTTTAAAATCTATTCTCTTAACATTGGCACAAACTGTGTTTTGTTTTTTGTGTTTTTTTTTTTTTTTAATAAAGCCATCTCAGACATCCCTCATGAAAGAATAATCATTTTAGCTGGATATTTTAACTGCAGGGCGGCACAGTGGTGTAGTGGTTAGCGCTGTCGCCTCACAGCAAGAAGGTCCTGGGTTCGAGCCCTGGGGCCAGCGAGGGCCTTTCTGTGCGGAGTTTGCATGTTCTCCCCGTGTCCGCGTGGGTTTCCTCCGGGTGCTCCAGTTTCCCCCACAGTCCAAAGACATGCAGGTAAGGTTAACTGGTGACTCTAAATTGACCGTGAGTGTGAATGGTTGTCTGTGTCAATGTGTCAGCCCTGTGATGACCTGGTGACTTGTCCAGGGTGTACCCCGCCTTTCGCCCATAGTCAGCTGGGATAGGCTCCAGCTTGCCTGCGACCCTGTAGAAGGATAAAGCGGCTAGAGATAATGAGATGAGATTTTAACTGCATTCCAGATCTCTGTCTAGACCGACACCTCAGTGATCTTCATCCTTGCTCAGCAGATGCTCTTAAAACTGTAGTGCAACACCACAATCTAGTAGATCTCTGGAGGGAAACTTTTCTGACAGACAGACAGACAGACAGACAGACAGAACACATGGCTGAAAGCTCCTCTTGATAACATTCCTACAGCAATATTAGATGGGTTTTATACTCAGAAGTTCAACAGAGTCAGATTCCTTAACATTGTATGTACTTATATTCAACCCACTCTACATCTCTGTCACTGCCACACTAAGCACTTTCCATCAGCATCACTGGCACTTCAACAAGAGGTCATTACAGGATCACCACCTTATTCGTGCTTTTACACTTTTCTGGGAACCTTGGAAAGCTAAAAGAAATTGCAGTATACAGCACACAATATACAGGATAACTAAGCCAGTATTGGGACATCGGAAAGTTCAGATCCAGCTCTTTTGCCAACAATACATCAAAAACAGCACCAGTAGTGGTGGCTCATAAATGGGCTAAAGTGCAGTACAAGGCAGAGCTACACAATATTAAGCAGATGTGTTTAATATGATGGCAGAGCAGTGTAGTTAGGAAGTATTAAGTTTAGTTAGATAGTGTTTGTATGAGAGGGTCATTCCCTGCACCTTCAGGTCGGGGAGCGGTCTCTGACTGTCATTTGCACTTTTGTGCCAGATGGTAGTTCAGAGTACCTGACCTTCTTGCAGTCCTTGAGTAGGGTGCTAGACAGTGCACCATGAAGGGACTCCATTGTTTTACTGGGGGACTTCAATGGGCAATGATGATGAGACCTGGAGGGGTGTGATTGGGAGGAATGGCCTGCCCAATCTGAACCCAAGCGGTGTTCTGTTGTTGGACTTCTGTGCCATGCATGGTTTGGCCATAACGAATACCATGTTCAAGCCTAAGAGTGTCCATAGTGCACGTGGTATGAGGACACCCTAGGCCATAGATCGATGATTGACTTTGTAGTCGTTTCATCTGATCTATGACCATATGTCTTGGACACTCGAGGGAAGAGAGGAGCAGAGCTGTCAACTGACCACTACCTGGTGGCGAGCTGGATCAGATGGTGGGGGAGGAGGCCGGACAGACCTGGTAGGCCCAAATGTGTAGTGAGGGTATGCTGGGAATGTCTGGTGGAGGCTCCTGTCTGTCGGATCTTCAACTGCCACCTCTGGCAGAGCTTCAACTGCATACCGGGGGAGGATGGGGACATTGAGTCTGAGTGGACCATGTTCTACACCTCCATTGCTGAGGCGGCTGTGCAGAGCTGCAACTGCAAGGTTGTTGGTGCCTGTCGTGGCAGTAATCCCTGAACCCGGTGGTAGACACCTGTGGTGAGGGGAGCCGTCAAGCTGAAGAAGGAGTCCTATCAGGCTTGGTTAGCCTGTGGGTCTCCAAAGGCAGCTGACAGATACCGATGGGCCAAACAGAACGTGGCTCTGGCAGTCATTGAAGCAAAAACTCGGGTGTGGGAGGAGTTTGATGAGGCCATGGAAAGTGATTTTCGGTCACCCTCAAAGAGATTCAGGCAAACTGTCTGGCGGTTCAGGAAGGGGAAGCAGTGCTCTGTCCCTACTGTTTACAGTGAGGATGGAGTGCTGTTGACCTCAACTGGGAACATTGTCCAGCGGTGGAAGGAATACTTCAAGGATCTCCTCAATCCCACCTTCATGTTGTCTGAGGAGGATGCAGAGTCTGAGGGTGATTGGGAGGACTTGCCCATCACAGGGGCTGAGGTTGCTAAGATGGTTAAAAAGCTCCTCGGTGGCTGGGATCCGGGGATGGATGAGATTCATCCTGAGTTCCTGAAGGCACTGGATGTTGTTGGGCTGTCTTGGCTGACATGCCTCTTCAACATTGCATGGAGGTTGGGGACAGTGCCTCTGGATTGGCAGACTGGGGTGGTGGGCCCCCTTTTTAAAAAGGGGGACTGGAGAGTGTGTTCCAATTTTGGGGGATCACACTTTTCAGCCTCCCTGGGAAAGCCTATGCTGGTGTGCTGGAGAGGAGAGTCCGGTCGATAGTCAAACCTCAGATTCAGGAGAAACAATGCAGATTTCATCCTGGTCATGGAACACTGGACCAGCTCTTTACCCTTGCAAGGGTACTGGAGAGTGCATGGGAGTTTGCCCAACCGGTCTACATGTGTTTTGTGGACCTGGAGAAGGCTTACAACCATATCCCTCATGGTGTCCTGTGGGGGGTGCTTCAGGAGTATGGGATTCATGACCCACTACTGCGGCCCATTCGGATCGTCTTACCAGAGCAGGAGTTTGGTTCGCATTGCCAGCAGTAAGTCAGACTTGTTCCCGGTGCATGTGGGACTCCACCAGGGCTGCCCTTTGTCACCGGTTCTGTTCATAATTTTTATGGACAGAATTTCTAGGTGCAGCCAAGGGGCAGAGGGTGTCCAGTTTGGTGGCATCAGGATCACGTCTCTGCTTTTTGCAGATGATGTAGTCCTGTTGGCTTCATCAATCTGTGACTTACAGCATGAACTGGGATGTTTTGCAGCCGAGTATGAAGTGGCTGGGATGAGGATCAGCACCTCCAACTCTGTGGCCATGGCACTCAGCTGGCAACAGGTGGAGTGCCTACTTTGGGTCAGGGGGGAGTTGCTACCTAAAGTGGAGGAGTTTAAGTACCTCGGGGATTTGTTCACGAGTGAGGGTAAGGGGGAGCGGGAGTTGGACAGATGGATCGGGGCAGCATCAGCAGTTATGTGGACGCTAAACCAGTTTGTTGTGGTAAAGAAAGAGCTGAGCCAACCGCTGCTCCTCCACATTGAAAGGAGTCACTTGAGGTGGTTCGGGCACCTTGTTAGGATGCTCCCTGGACACCTCCCAATGGAGGTTCTCTGGGCATGCCCCACTGGGAGGAGATCCCGGGGTAGACCCAGGACACACTGGAGAGATTACATCTCTCGGCTGGCCTGGGAACGCCTCAGTATTTCCCTGGAAGAGCTGGTGGAGGTGGCCAGGAAGAGGGAAGTCTGGGCTGCTCTGCTTAGGCTGCTACCCCCGTGACCCAGATCCAGATAAGTGGTAGAAAATGAATGGATGGATGGATGGATAGATAGATAGTGTTTGTTATCTGGGAAGCCACTGCCTAATGGTTAGAGAAGCCACTTTGGTACCAAAAAGTTGCCAGTTCAAGTCCCTGGACTAGCAAGAATGGCTGAAGTGCCCTTGAGCAAGGCACCTAACCCTCAACTGCTCCCCAGGCTGCTCTGGGTACATTGTACGTCACTCTGGATAAGAGTGTCTGCTAAATGTCATTAATTAGTCAAGTCAAGTTTATTTGTATAGCGCTTTTAACAATACACATTGTCGCAAAGCAGCTTTACAGAATTTGAACGACTTAAAACATGAGCTAATTTTATCCCTAATCTATCCCCAATGAGCAAGCCTGTGGCAACGGTGGCAAGGAAAAACTCCCTCAGACGACATGAGGAAGAAACCTTGAGAGGACCCAGACTCAAAAGGGAACCCATCCTCATTTGGGCAACAACAGACAGCATGACTATAATATTAACAGTTTTAACATGAAGTCAGTTTCGTTGATGTTATAAACTCTTCATTGATGGAAACTTGAGTGCAAAACTGTTCATGACAACTGCAGTCCTAAAGTTAGCAAGTCAACTGTAGTCCTTAGCCATAAAAGCATTACTGTAAGAGTCCCGAGCGTCCTCCAGGTGTGACTTTCAACTGTCCTCATGGGGCCATCCTCCACAGGAGCGATGCGATGAGACTCCTACCAGACACAGGGCACCAGGATGGATCAAGCAGGTCCGAGGAGCAGAAGAGGTCAGCATCTCAATCCCAGGACCAACATGTAACTCAGAGGGACAGATTTGGGGGGAAGGAGAGGGAGAGAAAACACAGGTTGTTAGGTATGCCCGATGTCACCTGAATAAGTGTAGGCAACAGGTGTCAATGTCTAAAAATAACAGTCTAAAAATTAAGTCTGTGTGCTAGGCTCGCAGAGACAAGAGTCCTGACGTCAGGCATAATACACAACAATGGCATGTTAATATGGTTAAAAAATATCATGACCTGCTCTGGCTGGATGCTTGATTGGGTGATGGGAGCACACTCCTCAGCAATGAGACAGTTGGAATTATAGATCTGAGTGAGTGCAGGCAGATGCAGATGGGACCCTTAGGGCTGGCCAAGACAATTCAGTTACATTTCACCGGGTCTGGGACATGCAACAGAATGTCTGATGGCCAATTCCCTGCAGGCTACGAGAGCCAGTTGAGGTCTCCACCCTCTCCACCAAAAGATTTCCTGTTGACTCCATGTAACTCAGAGGGACAGATCTGGGGGGAAGGGGGGAGAGAGAGAGGGAGAGAAAACACATCTTGTTAGGTATGCCCAATGTCACCTGAATAAGTAGGAACAGTATACATATTGCACTGAGTACAAGCAGGGACTCCGGCAACTAACTATGATAGCATAACTAAAAGGGGAGAGCTAGAAGGTAACACAGGCATGAGGGAGCCCCAGGACATAAAGCAGCCAGCCACTACACTGTCAACAAACTCGAGTGAGCAAGCAAGTGGGGACTGACAGCATCCATACATCCCAGTTTACCAAAGCACTCTATGTCTGAGGACCCTCCAGATCTACACCTTTACCTCATAAATACCATTAACACAAGGCTTGACTAAACAGATATGTTTTCAGCCTAGACTTAAACGCTGAGACTGTGTCTGATTCCTGAGCACTACTTGGAAGGCTGTTCCATAACTGTGGGGCTTTGTAAGAAAAGGCTCTGCCCCCTGATGTAGCCTTCACTATACGAGGTACCAGCAGATAGCCTGCACCTTTTGATCTAAGTAGGCATGGCAGGTCATAGAGGAGCAGAAGTTCACTCAGGTACTGTGGTGCGAGACCATTTAGTGCTTTAAAGGTCAATAGTAGTATTTTATAATCAATACAAAATTTTATTGGGAGCCAATGCAGTGTGGATAAGACAGGATTAAATGTCTAAAACATTAATGCAAGAAAGTCAAAATGTTCTAACACATCAGTAAAGGACTGCCAGTAAAAGACTGATAGTAGGATTCTACCCAGACAATGTTTCCAAACATGACCTAAGATTTTCATACTTTTAAAACATCCATGCAAGATAATCAAAGTCTTCTAAAGCACTGATGCAAGATAGTCAAAATCTTCCAAACCATCAGTGCCAGATAATCAAGCTGTTCCAAAACATTGGTGCATGATAGAAAAGATCTTCTAAAAAATTATGGCAGATATCCAAGATCTTCTAAAACATCAATGTCAGATAGTCGGGACCTTCTAGACTATGAATGCAGGAGAGTGAAGATCTTCAAATCTATTGGTCCAGGCAGTACAATATAGTGAAGATTCTGTAGCACCTTAACTCTAGAAGTTTGCACATTGGCTGCAGATAATCCAGATCTTTCTCTCAGTCCTACACAAACTCACTACTCCAGCCTAGACTGCTGGCATGCATCTCAAATCTCTGTCATCACATTTCACAGACCCAGAAGATCTCCTCCACAACCAAGAAACAGAACTTCCAGTAACCTCATCCATCGTCCATTTTTGTCTCAGTCCCAAATAGTGGTGGTAGGTGGGCTGTAGAACTGCCAGTCCACCATACAGAAAACTGAATTCATCTCAGCCTTTGCCACCTATGATTTTTGCCACTTTATGGCATTCACTGAGACCTGGATTACTCCACAGAACTTGGCTACACTGGCCCTTTTGTCTTCTGCTTATGCTTTCACTTTCTCTCACAAATCATGAGAAACTGTGTTGTGGTACAGGGTTGCTTTTGTTTTGGAGATGGTTCTTCACACCTCTGTTACTGTCTGATCTCAACACACCATCCTTCAAATTCCATGCTGTTACAGTGATCTCTCCATTCGACCTCCAGTCATTGTTATCATCTACTGCTCTTCTGGTTTCCTAGGAGACTTTATTTAAGGACATGTTCCTCAGTTTTTTCCCTACCAACAGCATGCAACACACTCTCCTTGGAGACTTCAAACTCCCTTCTAACAAGTTATAGTTCTTTTGCCTTCTCTTTCTTCTGCATTCTTTCTCCCTGACATTCAGCAGTTGCCCTCCCACACACAAGGGATGTAATGTCCTGGACCTGGTTGCCCCTCTACAGCTTTAGATATCAATGCCACATCTCTGATTATCTTGATATCAACATCACCTTTTCTGTCTTGCCTAATACCAATAATAATAATAATAATAATAATAAATCCCACTCTCCCACTTACTGAAACCTCCACTCCATCACCCCTTCCTCCATAGCTTCCTGTACCCTATCATACCTTCCAGACCCTGACTCCTTTTGCTCTCTACCATTGTAGTTAGCCACCCAACACCTTGCTCTCTTCACTTTCCTCAAGTGGACCTCCATGGACCTCCTCTGCCCTCCATCTTCTAAATCCAGGAAGTTTTCTTGCCCTGCTCCTTGGCTGTGGGATGTGTTGCAGAGAAATCAGAGAGAATTAAGTGCATCAGAGAGGAAGAGGAGGAAATCACAACTTGATACTGACTTAATCTCATAATGCCCTCTCCTGTCTCCTGTGCAAGACCATCTCACAAGACCCCATTCCCTTTCCACTCTACTATCATTAATGACTCCATAACATCTGGACATATACCATCTACATTCAAGACAGCAGGGGTTATTACAATCCTGAAGAAACCCACTCTGGACATCTCAGACTTCAGCAATTACCAACTGGTATAATTTCTGTCTTTTCTTTCTATAATTCTTGAATGCACTGTCTCCAATCAACTGTTTCTCTACTTCAACAAAGTATAAGATCTTGACAAATCTGGATTCAAAGTAGCACACTCCACAGAACCTCATGGCAATCACTGAGAAACTTCATGCTGCTAGATCAGTCAAACTGTCATCAGTCCGCATCCTCCTCAATCTTTCATCAGCATTCAGCATAGTCAACCATAAGATGAATCATCATGGATGGCAACTCATGAGCTGAAATTGAATCCCAGCAAAACTGAACCACTGTTCATCCTAGGAGGTACATACCTATCTCAGGATCTTGTGATTTCCCTGGATAACTCTCAGATCTTACCATTGGTCATTGCAGGCAACACTGGTGTAATCATGGAAAATCAACTGCCCTTCTCATCTCACATTGCTAAACCGACATGCCAGATTCTTCTTTACACCAGCAGAAGGGTTTGTTTATTTCTATCCAGGGAGGCTTGTTCAGTCGCTTGTCATTTCAAGACTGGACTACTGCACCTCAGTCCAGGAAGGTCTGCCTCTGTGCATCATTCGACCTCTGCAACTGATTGGATTGAAACTGCAGTGAAAACAATGACTTGTTTTCAACCTTCCTAAGTTCTCTTATATGTTCTCCTATACCACTTCATTGCGACTCTCCCTTTACTAGCTTCCTGTAGCCACCTACATCAGATTTAAAACACTGATGCTTGCCTACAAAGCCAAAAATGGGCCAGCAGCTACCTACTTCAAGGCATTATGACACCCTGTTCTGCAAAATACTTCTTCCAAACTACTAGCACTGCTCAGTTGGATGCATCATCTCTCCTCTCCAGAACTGTTCATATCTCCAACTGAAGCCCAATATGAAAACATGACACATCAACTTCTCACCTACTAAGGACTTATCAACTTCCTTTTTTCAACAGCAAAAGCGAGTGGACACAAAGTGTAAAGTCGATCTGTTCATATGTCAGTCACAGTCCCCTTCCTGGAGAATATGAGTTTCACATAATGAATGGCAATGTGGTAATGTTTGGAAAGAAAAAAAAAACATGCAATTAAAGGTTTGTTTTCAATAACAGATGATGGTGATTTTTTTTTCCACTGGTGATTGATAATCAAATTTAATTTTCTTTTTTTCTTTTGTGTAGAGGTGAAAACATATAGGAAATGTATCTATACTACTAAAGGAAGGCTGTCTGTCACTCTGTCTCTCTGTCTGTCTGTCTGTTCACCTATGCAAATCGACACGGCTGGACGCACATACTCCATACTTTCCACATGGATTGGTGACACCCCAGAGGGGCCCAAGACAACATTTTCAATTTTCCAAAACATGGGATTAGTGCTAATCCAACACACTATCATTTCCCATAGGCTACATGCTCATGCTAACACACTGCATGCAGCCTCAGTGGAGACTCCC
Organism: Neoarius graeffei; assembly: GCF_027579695.1. Classification (NCBI taxonomy): domain Eukaryota; kingdom Metazoa; phylum Chordata; class Actinopteri; order Siluriformes; family Ariidae; genus Neoarius; species Neoarius graeffei. The sequence continues at coordinate 9,470,730 of NC_083590.1, forward strand.
CTCCTCCACTCACCTGAGACTTTCGATTGTACAGGATCTTGCAATCAACACTCCTCACCAGAGACTTCAGCTGAGTCTACATCACTGAGGAGATGTGGGGAGCGATTTACATTATTTTGACAGAACACAGTGAAGATATACAGTGGTGCTTGAAAGTTTGTGAACCCTTTAGAATTTTCTATATTTCTGCATAAATATGACCGAAAACATCATCAGATTTTCACACAAGTCCTAAAAGTAGATAAAGAGAACCCAGTTAAACAAATGAGACAAAAATATTATACTTGGTCATTTATTTATTGAGGAAAATGATCTGATATTACATATCTGTGAGTGGCAAAAGTATGTGAACCTTTGCTTTCAGTATCTGGTGTGACCCCCTTGTGCAGCAATAACTGCAACTAAACATTTACAGTAACTGTTGATCAGTCCTGCACACTGGCTTGGAGGAATTTTAGCCCATTCTTCCGTACAGAACAGCTTCAACTCTGGGATGTTGGTGGGTTTCCTCACATGAACTGCTCGCTTCAGGTCCTTCCACAACAGTTCAATTGGATTAAGGTCAGGACTTTGACTTGGTCATTCCAAAACATTAACCTTATTCTTCTTTAACCATTCTTCGGTAGAACGACTTGTGTGTTTTGGGTCGTTGTCTTGCTGCATGACTCACCTTCTCTTGAGATTCAGTTCATGGACAGATGTCCTGACATTTTCCTTTAGAATTCGCTGATATAATTCAGTATTCATTCTTCCATCAATGATGGCAAGCCATCCTGGCCCAGATGCAGCAAAACAGGCCCAAACCATGATACTACCACCACCATGTTTCACAGATGGGATAAGGTTCTTATGCTGGAATGCAGTGTTTTCCTTTCTCCAAACATAATGTTTCTCATTTAAACCAAAAAGTTATATTTTGGTCTCATCCGTCCACAAAACATTTTTCCAATAGCCTTCTGGCTTGTCCACATGATCATTAGCAAACTGCAGATGAGCAGCAATGTTCTTTTTGGAGGGCAGTGGCTTTCTCCTTGCAACCCTGCCATGCACACCATTGTTGTTCAGTGTTCTCCTGATGGTGGACTCATGAACGTTAACATTAGCCAATGTGAGAGAGGCCTTCAGTTGCTTAGAAGTCACCCTGGGTTCCTTTGTGACCTCACCAACTATTACATGCCTTGCTCTTGGAGTGGTCTTTGTTGGTCGACCACTCCTGGGGAGGGGAACAATGGTCTTGAATTTCCTCCATTTGGACACAATCTGTCTGACTGTGGATTGGTGGAGTCCAAACTCTTTAGAGATGGTTTTGTAACCTTTTCCAGCCTGATGAGCATCAACAATGCTTTTTCTGAGGTCCTCAGAAATCTCCTTTGTTTGTGCCATGATACACTTCCACAAACATGTGTTGTGAAGATCAGACTTTGATAGAGCCCTGTTCTTTAAATAAAACAGGGTGCCCACTCACACCTGATTGTCATCCCATTGATTGAAAACACCTGACTCTAATTTCACCTTCAAATTAAGTGCTAATCCTAGAGGTTCACATATGTTTGCCACTCACAGATGTGTAATATTGGATCATTTTCCTCAATAAATAAATGACCAAGTATAATATTTTTGTCTCATTTGTTTAACTGGGTTCTCTTTATCTACTTTTAGGACTTGTGTGAAAATCTGATGATGTTTTCGGTCATATTTATGCAGAAATATAGAAAATTCTAAAGGGTTCACAAACTTTCAAGCACCACTGTATCTACCACATTTATCCACTCAACTCTCCACTGGGCCATTCAGAGGAAATCAGGTTCACAGGCGATAACTACTAGTTTAATACTGTTTCTAATACAGGGCACACAAAAGTCAAAGTTTGTCTGTCTCTCTGGATGGTTAGAGGAATAAAGATGTGTGTGTGTGTGTGTGTGTGTGTGTGTGTGTGTGTGTGTGTGTGTGTGGTGGTTGGTGGTGTATGTAGTCTAGAGTGATGATGGTGGTGATGGTGGAGATGAAAATGGTCAAAATGATAATAAATATCCTGATTATAATGAAGATTATTATACTGATGACACACACATTGATATTAATTTCCTCACACTGACTACAACTACATTCTTTTTTTTTTGTACTCTGAGATGACGATGAGGATTAAGTGATCAGAGCATCCTGGAAGATTGGGACAGAGCAGTATCAGCAAGTGCAGTCATTTTAAAATGCTGTGAATTGCACTTTGACCCAAAGTGTAGACGCTGAAGTGTGGTTGCCTCATTGCTCAGTGCTCGCTGAACTGAACTGATCTCATATCCCACAGTTTCTCCACACACTCGCCTCATTGTACAACACTCACCACTACATTTGTTATCACCATCTCGTGGTTTTGCATATTGGTTAATGGATTTGAATTGCATTTATGTTTTTACTGCTCAATGTTGTATTTCCTGTTTGCTGTCTTAATTGTGATGTCATGAGGGGGCAAAGGGTATATTTGATGTAGGTTTGAGTTCGATTTTTAGTCAGGTTGATGGAAAATGGTAGCGGGGAGAAACGCACTGTTTTGACCATGCTTCTTATCCCTGTTTAATGAGCTCTTGTTACCAGTTTTTTTTTCAATATAAATTCTTTTGCTAATTTACAACAATTTGTTATCATCTATCCATTCATTATCCATAACCGCTTATCCTGTGCAGGGTCATGGGCAGACTGGAGCCTATCCCAGCTGACTATGGGTGAGAGGCGGGGTACACCCTGGACAAGTCACCAGGTCATCACAGGGCTGATACACAGAGACACACAACCATTCACACTCACATTCACACCTACAGTCAATTTAGAGCCACCAATTATCCTAACCTGCATGTCTTTGGACTGTGGGGGAAACCGGAGCACCCGGAGGAAACCCACGCGGACACGGGGAGAACATGCAAACTCCAAACAGAAAGGCCCTCGCTGGCCACTGGGCTCAAACCCAGAACCTTCTTGCTGTGAGGTGACAGTGCTTACCACTACACCACCATGCCACCAACAACTTTTTAATTCAATTTTTAATTTGTTGCTGGAACTGGACCAGATAATTTATTTATGCAACCGTATCAAAGGAGTTGTATGTTCTGCTAAAGAGAAATGTTTTAAGTCCTGTTTTAAAACTCTCAGTAGTCTGTGGTGTCCTTAGATGGTCAGGGAGGGCATTCCATAGGCAAGGGGCAGATCACCCATGGTGCTGAGCTCAGTCCTGGGGTGGTGGAGGTGATTTGAGTGAGTAGAGTGGGGGGCTCACATTGAGATTAGTGGGGTGAGTAATTCTTTCAGGTAGATGGGGCATTTCCATAGGTGCACTGGTGAGTAAGGAGGGAGACCTTGTATTTAATCCTGGCATAGACAGGGAGTCAGTGAAGTGAACAGATAATAGGTGTGATGTGTTCCTATCTCTGCACTCTCATCAGGATCATTGGAGCACTGTTCTGAACATATTGTAGTCCTTGAAGACTCTTGCTAGGGATCCCAATGAGAAGGGCATTACAGTCATCCAGCCTGGAGGAAACAAAAGCATGGACCAACTTTTCAGCATCTGATAAGGTCAGAGTGGGACGGAGTTTGGCAATATTTCTGAAATGGTGAAAACAGATCTTGCAAAGATGTTTGATACCGTATGGGCTTCAAAGGTGAGTTGAGGGTCATATTTTACACCAAGGTTGGTGACTGATGAGAAAATGGGAATGTCATGGTCAGAGAATGTAATGGAGGATGACTGGATCTGGTGTGGGGAGCCAACCAAGATTGCTTCAGTTTTGGAGCTGTTTAGCTGGAGAAAGTTGTGATTCATTCACACCTTTATCTCCTCCAGACAGGCAGTGAGTGTAGATAGAGAGGATGATGATGATGATGATGATGATGATGGCGAAGATGCAGAGGAATGTGTATCTGTTTTTTTTTTTTTTACATAAAGTTGTGTGTCAACAGCGTAGCAATAAAATGAAATCCCATAGCGAAAGGAGGCAGTCTGCTTTGGTTTATCATTAATCATGAAATGATGTCATCTGTTCATTCACGCAACATCGTACACTGGGCTTGCGTCACATGGTATCACGTGGTATCGGATTTTGCTAGCTTAGCATTTTTACAAGTGTTACTATATGAACAGAATATGGGGCCAAAACCAGGATCATAATGATGCATGATGATGATAAACATGATGATGATGATGATGAAGAAAGAATACCCCACCTAAGACAATAATATAATATAATGTAAAACAATGATGTAATACGGAACCACTGGTGTGCGCGCGCGCGCACACACACACACACACACAAGGAAAATTTAAGGAGAAAGAAAGGAATGAGGGAACATCCTTGAAGGTCCTCCTTCTGAAAAAAAGCGACTGAGTGCAAAAGCACACAAAGAGCGTGAGAGAGAGAATGAGAGAGAGAAGCGAGGGAAGGGAACACCCTGGCTGAAGACAAACGAGTGCAGCACTGAGTGCCCGAGGCGGAGAGAGAGAGAGAGAGAGAGAGAGGGAGAGGCAGAAGGGGGCAGGAGCACTCTGCACGTGTTAGTGTGCAAGTGTGTGTATGTGTGTGCGAGAAACAGAAAGGGGTAGCGTGTGTGTGTGCGTGTGTGTGTGTTGTGTCTGCGCTCATTCCTCTCTCTCCATGGCCGACTCCGGCTGTGTCCTGATCCCCAGTGCAGCGATGCTCCCTCACCCCATCCCAGCCTTCCTCTACCTGCCTGAGGTAAGACTCCTTCTGTTCCTGTCATCCCTCCTGTCGTAGCCGTTCTCATCCATCCATCCTGCTCCTCCTCTCATTCCTCGCGCTCCCCCTCCGTCTCATCATTCCCTGCGTGCGCTTTCTCTCTTCCTCCGTTTCCTCATCCCATTCTTCTGTCGTGCTCTCTTTCCAACTGCTTCACTCCTGCTCTCTCTCTCTCTCTCTGTCACTCTATCCATTCATCCTTTTGTTCCTGTAGTTCCTTTCATCTCTTTATAAAAGCAGAATGATGTGTTTGTATGTGTGTTTGTATATTAGGATTTTTTTTTTTTCATTAATGGACTCCTTAGAAAATTACGTATGTGTGTGTGTGTGTTGTGAATTCTGGCATTTACGCAACCAAGAAAAACTGATGTGTGTGTGTGTGTGTGTGTGTGTGTGTGTGTGTGTGTGTGTGTGTGTTTCGGGACTTTTCTTGTTGGTGGAGCTGAGAGAGAGAGACTGGGTTTCGGTGTTCCCCAAGTAACTAATTAAAGGTACTAGTGTGTGTGTGTGTGTGTGTGTGTGTGTGGTTTCAAATTTGTACTCAGAGTTTTATAGATTTTTACTCTCAGCTCACATCACATTACATCATTGCTTTCACTAAGCTCACATTACATCATTATTATATTTCTCTTATTATATTCTGGACTCTGATTGGTCAGAAGGTGTTGATTAGTTTTCTCTAACAGCAGCTCTGACAGTAGTGCAAGTTTATATTAATGCATTTGTTCTAATACATTCTCATTTCTGTATTAATGGTTCACTCACAGGGACTCATACAGCAAATGCTTCACATAAACAGATGAAATAAATGTGTGTAATCATTGATATGGTGAAGTTTTCTTAAAGTAAAGAGATGTTTCTGTAACACTGATGAAAGGAGTCTCCAGTATCAGTGCTTTGGAACAGTCAGAGGTAAAGGTGGAACTAATATCTTCAGGACAAAGGAGTTCACGACTCTTTGCGGTTTCTCAGTCACCTCGTATCTCAGTGTAGCGTGAGTGAGAACAGGAATTAACTTGCTTTGTAGAGCATTATTTGAAACCCTAAATGGATAAAAAGTACAGCATGTTTTTTTTAAATAAATAAAATAATGTGTGTGTGGTGTGTGTGTGTGTGTGTGTGTGCTTGTAGCAATCGTATAGCATCATATTTATTTGTTTTACATTTGCTGTTATATATTACACACACACACACGCATGCAAATTTGTCATTATCCAGCATGGTGCTTTTGTGTTGCAGTGACTGAGTGTGTGCTTTTACAGTGCATCATTCTGTGTGTGTGTGTGTGTGTGTGTGTGTGTGAGAGAGAGAGAGAGAGAGAGAGAGAGAGAGAGTGTATTCTATTTACTCCTTTTAAATCCTACCCCAACATCAGTCTAATAATCTTCACTCTTCCCAGCCATCTTCACACACACACACACACACACACACACACACACACACACACACACAGAGTAGAGAGTGCAGCTCTATGGGGAAGCACTCAGTCCCACTCTTTCTGGGTCATGCAACAGTCACAGTGGCACGACGACCCCCTCAGTTCAGTGTGTGTGTGTGTGTGTGTAAATCTCTGACACTCATTACGTCTGTTTCTCTGTCTAGATTAGCTTTTACTCACTGCGTTCACTTTCTCTTGTTAGTATTTCGTTGTTAGGTTTGTTTTTACTCCTTCGGTTACCTTCCTCTTTCTCGGTTAGTGTTCTCTCTCTCACTAGTTTAGTCATTACTCACATTGTTAGCTTCCTTTTGTGAGTTTGGTCATTACTCTTTCTGTTAGATTAGTTCGTACTCGCTAGATTAGCTTCCGCTTGCTAGTTTGACACCAAATACCTGTATGTTTTCCCAAATATTAGCCCCACCCACTTAACGTCAAAGATGGAGAAAGTTGGTTAAAGGTGATTAAATTGTATCCGGTAGCTAATACAGGCGTGAGCTAAACAGAGAGAGATTTTACACTTTTATTAAATCCTGTGTGTGTGTGTGTGTGTGTGTGTGTGTGTGAGAGAGAGAGAGAGAGAGAGAGAGAGAAAGAATCGAGTCAAACCTCAGGTGTGTGTTTACTCTTTTCCATATAATGAACGGCTAATGAAAAGGGTTTCTTTGCTACAACGCTGATGTTTATTAGTGTTACACACTTTCCTGCATTTATTTATTTAGAGGCTTTCAGATCAATTTCAAGCCCCGGTTCATTGCACACACACACACACACACACACACACACACACACACACACACACACACACACACACAGGCCAAGTTAGCTAATAAAAACATGCACAATGTAGCTGTGTGTCATCTCTAACTCCCTTGATCCTAAGGAACGGGGTTGGAGAGAAACGTGTGTGTGTGTGTGGGGGGGGGCATGTTGGGGTGTGTAAAATGAAATGGGGCTTGAAATTGATCTGAAGGAACAGCACCAGAAGACGGAAATGTACTGACGAAGTGAAAACGTGTCCATTTTACTACAGATGGACTTAAAATACTGTTTATTACAAGTCAGATTTTGCCAATTCTACAGGCCTACTGGTGAGTTACGACACGGTAAGGTGACAAATCCAAACTTTACCTGCAGTTAGTTCCCAAAAAAGTGTCAAAAAAAAACCACACACACCAATAACTGTGTATTCATCTCCTCTTGTCATTTACAACCACTCATTCAGTGTATATAGACATGCTACAAAGATAAATAAAGCTCAGAAGGAAGGAACAGAGATCATTAGAACTCATTGGCGTCCCTGGTGAGTGTGTGTAGCAAGTACAGTTAGCTCGCTTTGCTAATCTAATCGGGAAACGAAGATAATGTGAAGCTAGTTCACACTGAGTTCATGTGTGTTTAACACACAGCTAGCATTAGAGTGTTTGTGTGTGTGTGTGTGTGTGTGTGTGTGTGTGTGCGCGCGTGTGTGTGTGTGTATAAGTACAACTTTTTCTCAAAAAAAATAAAGATGGACAGGCCACACCCACAAATGACAACAGTTGCTAAATGCCCACAAGAAACAAACTACAAGCAACATGAGTGACTTTTAACCTGCTATTGTGAACCAATGATTCATTTATTCAGAGCTCTGAATCAACTCTTCAGTCTGAGGTGTCAATATTTTTAGCAGATCAATTAGCAGTTGACTGTACATGATCTAAGCAAGGTGGTGACCTTTGTCCTCATTAGCATAGTGGGCAGTATCTCTGCCTGTCATGCAGAAGACCAGGGTTCGAGTCCCTGACGGGGAGGGTATATTGGGCGACAGGGTGGTGTAGTGGTTAGCGCTGTCACCTCACAGCAAGAAGGTCTGGGTTCGAGCCCTGTGGCCGGCGAGGGCCTTTCTGTGTGGAGTTTGCATGTTCTCCCCGTGTCCGCATGGGTTTCCTCCGGGTGCTCCGGTTTCCCCCACAGTCCAAAGACATGCAGGTTAGGTTAACTGGTGACTCTAAATTGACCGTAGGTGTGAATGTGAGTGTGAATGGTTGTCTTTGTCTATGTGTCAGCCCTGTGATGACCTGGCGACTTGTCCAGGGTGAACCCCGCCTTTCGCCCGTAGTCAGCTGGGATAGGCTCCAGCTTGCCTGCAACCCTGTAGAACAGGATAAAGCAGCTAGAGATCATGAGATGAGATTATTATTTTCAGTTTGTTCATTTGTCAAGTGAACGAATCTGAATGAATCGTTAAAGTCAACTGATTCAAATGACTCGATTCAACTCTTCTATCAAATCCAGATTGTCTGGTGAGAAAGACAGACAGCTGAGGAAGATACTGCTGATACTGCTTTAGTGTGTTCATCTTGAACCATGTGTGTGTGTGTGTCACTCAGTGAGTCAGTGAAGCGAGTCAAGGTACGCTTGTAACATTTTACGAGACTCATATAAAATCAGAACATATAAAAGACTTCCCGTGTGTGTGTGAGAAAGAGAGAGAGAGGGAGAGAGAGAGAGAGAGAGAGAGAGAGAGAGACATAATTGAGCAGTGTAGGCAGTGAGAGGAAAAATGCTGTGTAAAATGGATCTTGTTGCAGTTGCGTCTCGCCATGTACTTACATTTCATGGAGGAAAATCCAATCTTACGCTGTGTGTGTGTGTGTGTGTGTGTGTGTGTGTGTGTGTGTGTGTGTGTGTGTGTGTTCCACAGCACACTGTGTCCACTTTCATTCCAATTTTCACTCCCTCACATATACCACACACACACACACACACACACACACACACACACACACACATCTTTTCGGAGACTTCAGGGAGAATTACACTGACAGAGGGAGCCAGTGATGGAGTGATATGAGGTCAATTCTCCATAGCTCAGGGTAATTTATGAGCTCGGTGTGTCCTTTTTTGTGTGTGTGTGTGTGTGTGTAACTTCACCTGATCAAGTTTTCTTCACTGTATATCCTCTGAGCCTTATCGATTACGATCCCGCTCATTTTCACTGGGTTTAGGTTTCACTGGTGTCAGACAGAAATGTTAACATTGAGTGTGAATTTGAAACGAGTCATTTATAAAATGTTCAGGGTGTATGGGTGTGTGTTACAGACACTGTGTGTGTGTGTGTGTGTGTGTGTGTGTGTGTGTGTGTGTGTGTGTGTGTGTGTGTCAGGCTCAACAGCCTCTCGCACACCCGGCTCCCCTCAGGGGGTTTCTATACCATTTTTCATGTCTCGAGATGCTGATTGAGATGAGCTAAAAAGTTTTGTATGGAAAAAAATTTTAGCTAATTTTGGCCCTGAGCTTACCGGCTGAAAAGGGCATCGTGCGTAACTTGCCGAAAGAAAGTTGAAACTCAATTTTCTCTTCACCAGTGGTCTACTGGGCATGTTGGGAGCCTGCCCACCAAGTTTTGTCTCGATCGCACCAGTGGGCGCCCTTCCACAACCCTGCTGTGCCCAAGGTTTTGGCTGGGGGACTTTTTTTAACCAGTCATATCGGGCATAATTTTTTATGCACTGACATAAAATGCATATCCGTGCCTTCAGGTTGAGCCCCCAAATGTAACGCATGCATCCGTGATCATGCTGGATGCTCCTTTGATTTTTTATGATTTTTTGAATTGGCCTTCACATCTTCCGCGATCATCGTCCAATAATAGAATCACACGTAACTTGCCGAAACGAGGTTGAAACTGAATTTTCTCTTCAGCAGTGGTCTACTTAGCACATTTAGAGCCTCCACGCCAAATTTCGTATCGATTGCACCAGGGGGTGACCTTCCACAACTTTGGGCACTGCTTGGGCTTTTTTATTTACCATTCATAATCGGGCATAATTTTTGATGCACTGACATAAAATGCATATCCACGTATGCTGCTTGAGCCCCCGAATACAACGCAACCATCCATGATCATGCAGAACGCTCCTTTGATTTTTTATGATTTTTTGAATTTGCCAAAAACGTGAGCCTGCGCCTATAGTCCAACAATGTAATTGCACGTAACTTGCCAAAACGAGGTCGAAAGTGAATTTCTTCTTCAGTGGTGGTCTCTAGGCACATTTAGAGCCACTAATCAGCTTTCTGAATGGTGGAGAACACACACAGCTCAGATCCCATGGCTCCTCAGGTTCATGTCACTGTGAGTTTTCTCTGTCTCATCTCTCATCTCATCTCATTATCTCTAGCCGCTTTATCCTTCTACAGGGTCGCAGGCAAGCTGGAGCCTATCCCAGCTGACTATGGGCGAAAGGCGGGGTACACCCTGGACAAGTCGCCAGGTCATCACAGGGCTGACACATAGACACAGACAACCATTCACACTCACATTCACACCTACAGTCAATTTAGAGTCACCAGTTAACCTAACCTGCATGTCTTTGGACTGTGGGGGAAACCGGAGCACCCGGAGGAAACCCACGCGGACACGGGGAGAACATGCAAACTCCACACAGAAAGGCCCTCACCGGCCCCGGGGCTCGAACCCAGGACCTTCTTGCTGTGAGGCGACAGTGCTAACCACTACACCACCGTGCCGCCCGAGTTTTCTCTGTGACTCAGTAATTCTTAATAACATTATTAAATTAGAATAATGAAGGTTACAGTTTCTGCTCTGGATCTTGTTAAAGACACTGCTACGTTTTGTCACTACACAGGGCCATAAACAATCTCACTCCGTGTTTGACAGTTTTCCTGTACAAACCTGGTATATGGAAGTGTGGAGAGTCAATCAGAACGCAACGTTCCCCACTCTGAAGCCTGTGGCTATATCGCTGTGCTACCTCCAGGAGTCCTGAGGGCCACAGGGCTGAGAGACACTTTTCAAAGAAAGTCTGAATTAGCAAGAGAAATCTAATCTAACTATTAAATCCTAAAAGGAAATCTAACCTAGTGAATAAAAGCTGTTTATCTGAGAAAATCTGAACGAGTGAGAGAAATCTAACCTAATAAGAGTATTTTACCATCGCAAGAGAAATCTAATCTAACAAGAGAAATCTAACCTATAGAGAGTACTTTAGCTGAGAGAAATCTAATCTAATAAACACAATATAACCTAACAAGAAAATTTTAATCAAGCGAGAGAATTCTAATCTAACGAGGGAAATCTAATCTAACAAGAGAAATCTAACCTAAGAAGAAAAATGTAACCAAGCAAGAGAAATCTAATCTAACAAGGGTACTCTGATCTAACAACAGAAATCTAATCTAACCAGAAAATTTAACCAGACAAGAGAAATTTAACCCAGCAAGAGAAATCTAATCCATCCAACCATCCACCCATTTTCTGTAACTGCTTATCTTGTGCAGGGGTGTGGGCAAGCTGGAGCCTATCTCAGCTGAAGAAATCTAATCTAACAAGAAAAGTTTAACCTAGCAAGAACATTTTAACCTAGGAAGGGAAATCTAATCTAACCACAGAAATCTAATCTAACAACAGAAATCTAATCTAACCAGAAAATTTAACCTGACAAGAGAAATTTAATTGAACATGAGAAATCTAATCTAATCAACAAAATTTAACCAGACAAGTGAAATTTAACATAGTATGACAAATCTAATCTAACAAGAAAAATTTAACCAAGCAAGGGAAATCTAATCTAACAAGAGAAATCTAATCTAAGAAGAAAAATGTAACCAAGCAAGATAAATCTAATCTAATAAGTGAACATTATCCTCGAGACAGTAATCTAACCTCACTAAAGTATGCTGATCCAGCTTGTGGAGCAACTGGACTAACTGTTACCACTGTGTTAAGATTCTTTAGGCAGAGTTTATGAGAGGATGCTGTCAATCAAAAGTGCTTATTAGAATATAAGGCCACACTCATTAGGTCATTTCAGCTACTGTCTCTCTTTTATTTAAAATTTCCTGAAGTAACAAAAATTATTATTATTATTATTATTATTATTATTATTATTGTTGTTGTTGTAGCTAACCTACTGAAGGGAATCTATCCTTGTATAGCACTGTAATAACTTGTACTGTTGTGTTTACTTGCCTGAATGATGCTAGAGGTGGAGTCTGAGAGAGAGGGTTGTCAATCAAGTGTGCTCATTACAATATTCTGCCCTGCCCACTAGATCGGACTGATAGGAAAGCTGCTGTTTTTGTTTGTTTTGTTGTTTAATTGTAACTTTGCTCAGGTTTGCTACCAGAGAAAATGTTTATATTTGACTTTCTAAACCAAAGAATCACATTTTTTTTAAATAATAATTTAATGTTCATTTCACAGGGTGATAATCATCTCTTTTATAGATGCAATATATAAAATTGGAAAAATCAGGAGCTGTGGAATGTTATTTCCTTTCCTCACTCTCTACTCTTATAAAAGCATATAAACTGTGATCAAATGACAGAAAGGATGATGTGTAGCTTGAGGGCTGAGAGAAAAACTTCTCAATATAGTTATACACACTGTTAGATTGAGTTTAGTGAAGTGAGAGAGAGAGAGAGAGAGAGAGAGAGAGAGAGTTTCTCAAACCTTATATTTGGATGATCAATTTAAAAACTGGATCTTCATGCTGTTCTCAGTTCCAAAATTGTGTTTGTGACTTTCCAAAAATAAGCAGTGTAAATAGCCAAGGAATTTTAGAACAATAATGTGCAACGCTGTGGGCTTTATCTCGCTCCTTCTTCCTCCTGCCTCCATTTTCCGTCTCGAACCTGCAGGGAATCTCTAACGCAATCCACCATCAAGCGCCAACACAAACTGCACCTCTGACTTATGAGCTACTCTTAATGCATGCTTTGAAAGTGATAAAGTGATGGAGTGATAAAGTGATGGAGTGATAAAGTGATGGACTTTGGAGTGGCCTCAGGTTCTGACTATTCTGTATTTGCTTTTGATTTGAATTTCAGAAGTCCTAATGTTCTCAATGTTTTATTAAACATGATTCTGTTCTAGAGTCTATTATTATAACTGTAGAAGGTACAGAGATGATTCATCTCTCTCTCTCTCTCTCTCTCTCTCTCTCTACCTCTCTATCTATCAGTCTGATGGATCAGCTCCATGTTCTGTTTTTTTTCCCTCACAGTAATCAGATGTTTGTCTAATGGGTTCACTGCAGAAATGACCGACACCCACTTTATTAAGTTGTACTAGCAGTGCTGACTGTTACTCTCACTCAGGATCTTTCTACTTTATTATTATTATTATTATTATTATTACATTCTTTAGGATACTATTTCTCCCTCAGTTTTCAACCAATCAACATCAAATTTCACATGAAGAATCCCTCTGGGCTGAATTACATTGCTATGACTTTTGGTGCTGATCTGGATCACTGATCCAGATCACTGATCCGGAATGATCCATGAAAAACAGGATTTTTTCCTCACTTAAGCGTAATTCTGTATCTCTTACCATTCCGGATCTATAGGGTTCGGTAACCAGACATCCTGGTTTGTAAAAGCTAGCACAAATCACTGTGACATTAGTCGCAGTCTCTATATTATTATTATTATTATTATTATTATTATTATTATTATTCAGTAGATTTTAGTTTAGATTTTAATTTTACTTCTTTTTACTTTCAGATTTTATGAAATTGTACCTTTTTGTTTCATTTTTTTTGGTAAATTAAATTTTATTTTAATTAAAATGTATTTATGTTTTTAGTTGAATTTGACTAGTTTTAGTTTCATTTTTATTTCAGATTAATTTCAGTTTAAATGTTTTATTTAATTTTATTTTAATTTCATTTAATTTGATTGTTTTCCATTTGATTATTGAAATAATTAGTTTGAGTTTATTTTATTTCAGGGATTTCTCAGGATGTTAGTATTTGTTTATTTTTTCTCTTCGTGTCTGTTTCTACATTCTAGCTCCACCCCTTTTCCTTTTTGTAGCCTTTTCCTTTTTCTGTCTGTCTTAAATAGTTGATCCTGCTTAGTCATAGCATACACATGGTTTTTGTTTGTTTGTTTGTTTGTTTGTTTGTTTGTTTTTTAATCAAACTCTCAGTGAGCTGAAGACTCATCTAGATCATTGTTTAAATCAGAGAAGTGCACTACTTAGTTAAATAGGCAGCCTCACTCCAGCCCTAATAATCAAGTCAAATAACATCAGAACATTTTGAAAACGCAACCTTATACATATACAGCATGATAAATATATAATAATATGAATAGCTAGCATTACAATATATAGAGAGTTATAAATATATAATATTACACTTCTTTAATATTATGAATATATAACTTTATGAATATAAGACATTATGAAAACATAGCATCATAGATGTCTAACACACTCTACATTACAGCAGTAATAATATCATAATATCGGTTGTGTTTGGTCTTTAAAGTATATTGAGGATGATTTACAGAGAACAGCTATATGGATGACGTCATGTTCGAGGTTTAATTCTGCTATTTCCTGTGTGCTGTTTGCTCCTGACACCTGTTTAAGGTTTGTTTGGTTGTGAAATGGCCAAATGCACAAAATCAATCATGCATGGTCATGTTTGTGGTCATGTGACTTTTTTTGTGGTAATATAACATGGCTTTTGACTTTTTTTTTGTCACCAATCCTCCAAGAACCCTGTTAATATTTCAGCATCAGATATTTTTTGCATGTGTTCTGAAGTTTTGATGAGTTTTTAGCGCGATAAAGAAAGGCGAGGCTCTGAGTGTGCACTACACCGCTGCTCTCTGCCGTATCCCACTTCACCCCGAGGTGGGGAAGCCACTCCGAGCACGACACATCATGAATGATTTAGTGCTACAACGGCCCTGATAAAATGGATGAATAAAATATTCTCGAGAGGATGAAAGAATGAGAGTGAGACAGGCCTTTTTTCTTCAGTCTCGTTCTTTCGCTCTTTGAACCGGTGGAGTTTTTGTTGATTTTTTTTTTCTTGAATACTTCCAGCTCACAGGAGACATGCTGCACGTTAAATAAAGGCACTTAAAGGTGCAGGAGGTCAGATGTTGGTTTCTTGCTGTCTATCACAGTTACCGTGTGTGTGTGTGTGTGTGTGTGTGCTTCTCTGATACTAGATATTCAACACGTCAACTATTTTTTTTTCTATTAAACACATTTCCAGTGCAGCTATCAGCATGAAATGTTGAGCAGATGCAATAAAATGAAACAGGGAAAGATATCGTAATATTCCAATCCATAAAAAAGAAGTTCTGTCCAATAAAGTGGAAGGAGAAAAAAGTCTTGAACACGGTAACTGAAATGCATTTACTATGTTTTGGAGAAGTGGAGAAGCGTTTGTTCGTAATGACAGCTTCTAGATGCTTCCTGTATGAAGAAACGAATCTCTCTCAGCATTCAGGTGGGATTTTGGATTTGCGTTCTTCTATACAAACAGTCTTTAATCAAAATGCTGAATCGTGATCTTCAGTTTATCTGACACATTTCTATCAGGTTTTTAGTGTGCTGATTGACCGGCCATTCCAACACCTTTACTTTCTTCCTATGGAATCGACTGTGAGTGTCCTTTGCAGTACATTTTATTTATTATTTTTATTTTATTTTATTAGCTTTACCATCAATCCTAAAATGTATAAAATGAGATAAAAAATCTTTACAAGTTAAAGAAAGGAATATCTCATCTCATTATCTCTAGCAGCTTTATCCTGTTCTACAGGGTCGCAGACAAGCTGGAGCCTATCCCAGCTGACTACAGGCGAAAGGCGGGGTACACCCTGGACAAGTTGCCAGGTCATCACAGGGCTGACAAATAGACACAGACAACCATTCACACTCGCACCTATGGTCAATTTAGAGTCACCAGTTAACCTAACCTACATGTCTTTGGACTGTGGGGAAAATCGGAGCACCCGGAGGAAACCCACATGGACACGGGGAGAATATGCAAACTCCGCACAGAAAAGCCCTCACCGGCCACGGGGCTCGAACCCGGACCTTCTTGCTGTGAGGCGACAGCACTAACCACTACACCACCATGCTACCCAGATGGCAGGGTAATCACAACAGCATTAGCCAATTAATGCAGTGATTGTTCTGCTGGAAAGTCCATATGACTTCATTCATGTCCCATGAGAAGAGAAATGGCTTCATACTGTGATGCTCCACCTCTGAACATTACTGTGGCTATGATATTTTTAGGCTCATCTGCAGAGCCAAACATGGAGCTTTGAAAAGTTTGACTTTTTTTTATCATGTCTGATCATACAGATATCTATAAGCTTCTTCAAATGTTTCATAGCAACCTTCCAACAAGCTTCAACATGCCTTTTCTTCAGTAATAGAGTCTTCTGGGGTGATGGAGGGAGAACGGAGATCTACATCACCTATTATTTCCTCTGTGACAGCTGTATCCACTGCTTCCAGATCTTTCTAGAGCTCTTTTCAAGTCCTACTTACCTCTAACGTTCTGATTGCCCAGTCAGTAATCCTGAAAGGATCTCCTGTGTGTGGTTGGTTGATGTTCCTTCCACTGGGTGGTCAGAATGGTGCTTTAGAAGTTGAGAAACCCATCAGTCACCAATACTGAAGGTCCTGTGAGATCTCTATTACCCCTTTTCCACCAAATCAGTTCCAGGGCTGGTTCGCGGCCAGTGCTGGTGCTGGTTCACAACTCGTTCAACTTGCGAGCCAGCTGAGAACCAGTTTGCTTTTCCATACCTCGCGGTGCCATGTCATTACGTCGCTGTATATGTCAGTTACGTCGCTGTATACGTCATTACGTTGCTGTATACGTCAGTTACGTCACTACGTTTGCATAAACCTTGGCGCGAATATCGAAGTAAAAACAACACGGAAGAAGCAGCAGCAGCAACAACAACAATAATAATAATGGATGACTTCGCGTTTGTACAGCTGCTGCTTCTCGTCGCTTAAAAATGGCGATCTTTCGTGGTCTTGTTATTGTTGTTGGTCTTAACAACTCCACCCCCCCCCCCCCCCCCCCACTGACGTAAGCGGTTCTTTCCTCTGGCCCAGCAGAGAGTTGGTGCTAGCCTGGAACCGGTTTTTCTGGCCCCAGAGCCAGTTCTTTGTCAGTGGAAACAGAAAACCCGGTTCCAAACTAAGCACTGGCCCCGAACCAGCCCTGGAACTGCTTTGGTGGAAAAGTGGCATTTGTCTCCATGCATCATGAGCTGGTTCTTGCATGATGGCTTGGTTCCACATGATTGCTTTACATCCATTCAGAAGTGACTTCCCCTTTTCCACAGAGCTGAAGTACGAACCTACTAACATGCTGTAATCCACTGATTCTCATCAGCACAGGGAGGAGAAAGGATTACTGCGATCAGCTGGGTTTCTTTGGGTTCAGTATTTTTTTTTCCTGTGTCACTTTTCCACTTTATTGAACAGAACCCTTTTATGGACTGGGATATTATGATTTTTTTCTGTGTCATTTTATACCAACGTCTTCTCAACGTTTCATGCAAAGAGCTGCACTGGAAATGTGTTTAATAGAAAATAATAGAACATTAGTTGACATGTTGAATAATTATTTCCTCCACTGTAAACCTCTTGACTGCACCTTTAATCTTAAAAAAGTTAAATTTTTGCTTTAAATCTGTGAGATGCAGAAAAAAACCTGGAACACTTCACTGCAGTGCAGTGGTGTAGAAACAGAGCGCAAAAACTTCATTACATCATGCTCACAGGCCGAACCACAGAGGCGGAGCTATGGCTGTGTCCCATTCAACTGCGAGACAGAGACAGAGAGAGAGAGAGAGAGAGGTTAGATGGAGGTTCCTGTGGCTAAAAGTGAGATCAGTAGATTAGGATCGATCCGATCCAACACACACACACACACACACACACACACACAATCTCCTTCTCTCCAATTGTCTATTATTGGATAAAGTCTGTTCTTTTACTCATCCTTGATCATTTTTCTCTATGTTTATCCCTTGTCCCTAGAGGAGAGATGCCCATTCACAGTCAGGGAATCCCCCCAGTGTCTCTCTCTCTCTCTCTCTCTCTCTCTCTCTCTCTCTCTTGCTCTCTTTCTGGTAGAAAAGTGCTGAGTGGCTCAGAGTCCATTGAATTTCCTTAGTTTATCAAATTACAGACATCTTAATAAACCACTCACTACTACTACTACTACAGAGAGAGAGAGAGAGAGAGAGAGAGAGAGAGAGAGATCAGTTCTTTTGTTTTAGCTGTACACTAAAGACATTTGGGTTTGTGATTAAACAGAATTCAGCTTTCACTTCCTCATATTTACATCTAAATGTTTTAAACGACTTAGAACATGGCACCTTTTATTTGTTTGGCCCCACCCATTTTTCACGTGATCAAACATATTGGAACACCACAATAAACATTTTTTAAAAACTGAGGATGAAATTAAAAAGAAAAATAGGATTCTTTTTCATCTTGCCCTGTGATATTTGATGATAATTCTCTTGAAAATCTGTTACATTAGAACATTAGACAGGTAGCAAAGTAAATAATGCTAACGCAAGATTGCAGCAAACAGGCACTGTACAATCACTCAGACGATGGAGCAAACAGTCGACTCTTAAATGGTTCTTGCTGATCAGCATGATCAGGACAGTGAGGAACACAGAGACGTACGGGATAAGCATGATTGTGATCCAGCTGCACAGAAGCACACATGTCATACATTTGATGGAATGAGGAGAAGCCATGGCCTAAGCGTTAGCGAAGCAGCTTTGGGACTAAAAGGTCGCCAGTTTGAGTCTCTGGACCAGCAGGAATGGCTGAAGTGCCCTTGAGCAAGACACCTAACCCCCACCTGCTCCCCAGGCTGCTCTGGGTATGTTGTACGTCACTCTGGATAAAAGTGTCTGCTAAATACTTGTAATATTTGTGTGCTTCAAATTCATTTCAGTGGAGTTAATTTAAAGATAAATAAAATGTTATGAGCAGCTGTGTGATACAGTAATACAGGTAGCGCAGAGCTTTATATATACAGTGGTGCTTGAAAGTTTGTGAACCCTTTAGAATGTTCTATATTTCTGCATAAATAGGACCTTAAACGTCATCAGATTTTCACACAAGTCCTAAAAGTAGATAAAGAGAACCCAGTTAAACAAATGAGACAAAAATATTATACTTGGTCATTTATTTATTGAGGAAAATGATCCAATATTACATATCTGTGAGTGGCAAAAGTATGTGAACCTTTGCTTTCAGTATCTGGTGTGGCCCCCATGTGCAGCAATAACTGCAACTAAACGTTTCTGGTAACTGTTGATCAGTCCTGCACACCGGCTTGGAGGAATTTTAGCCCATTCCTCCATACAGAACAGCTTCAACTCTGGGATGTTGGTGGGTTTCCTCACATGAACTGCTCTCTTCAGGTCCTTCCACAACATTTCGATTGGATCAAGGTCAGGACTTTGACTTGGCCATTCCAAAACATTAACTTTATTCTTCTTTAACCATTCTTTGGTAGAAGGACTTGTGTCCTTAGGGTTGTCTTGCTGCATGACCCACCTTCTCTTGAAATTCAGTTCATGGACAGATGTCCTGACATTTTCCTTTAGAATTCGCTGGTATAATTCAGAATTCATTGTTCCATCAATGATGGCAAGCCGTTCTGGCCCAGATGCAGCAAAGCAGGCCCAAACCATGATACTACCACCACCATGTTTCACAGATGGGATGAGGTTCTTATGCTGGAATGCAGTGTTTTCCTTTCTCCAAACATAACGCTTCTCATTTAAACCAAAAAGTTTTATTTTAGTCTCATCCATCCACAAAACATTTTTCCAATAGCCTTCTGGCTTGTCCACATGATCTTTAGCAAACTGCAGATGAGCAGCAATGTTCTTTTTGGAGGGCAGTGGCTTTCTCCTTGCAACCCTGCCATGCACACCATTGTTGTTCAGTGTTCTCCTGATGGTGGACTCATGAACATTAACATTAGCCAATGTGAGAGAGGCCTTCAGTTGCTTAGAATTTACCCTGGGGTCCTTTGTGACCTCGCCGACTATTACAGGCCTTGCTCTTGGAGTGATCTTTGTTGGTCGACCACTCCTGGGGAGGGTAACAATGGTCTTGAATTTCCTCCATTTGTACACAATCTGTCTGACTGTGGATTGGTGGAGTCCAAACTCTTTATAGATGGTTTTGTAACCTTTTCCAGCCTGATGAGCATCAACAACGCTTTTTCTGAGGTCCTCAGAAATCTCCTTTGTTTGTGCCATGATACACTTCCACAAACATGTGTTGTGAAGATCAGACTTTGGTAGATCCCTGTTCTTTAAATAAAACAGGGTGCCCACTCACACCTGATTGTCATCCCATTGCTTGAAAACACCTGACTCTAATTTCACCTTCAAATTAACTGCTAATCCTAGAGGTTCACATACTTTTGCCACTCACAAATCTATAATATTGGATCATTTTCCTCAATAAATAAATGAACAAGAATAATATTTTTGTCTCATTTGTTTAACTGGGTTCTCTTTATCTACTTTTAGGACTTATGTGAAAATCTGATGATGTTTTAGGTCATATTTATGCAGAAATATAGAAAATTCTAA
Source organism: Neoarius graeffei (assembly GCF_027579695.1). Classification (NCBI taxonomy): domain Eukaryota; kingdom Metazoa; phylum Chordata; class Actinopteri; order Siluriformes; family Ariidae; genus Neoarius; species Neoarius graeffei. Next base: position 9,491,334 of record NC_083590.1, read on the forward strand.
AGGGTTCACAAACTTTCAAGCACCACTGTATAATTAACAGTTATTCCATGAAATCAAGTCGTACATGAGCTGATCGCAGACGAGGCACGTAGCACTGAGTTGTCTATAATCCATGTATGATGAGATTGAGTGGAATAACTTTTTTTATTCTATCCACATTCACTGGGTTTTGAGAAACAGAGCATTTTTTTTTCAAATTTGATAAAGAAAGACTTTATACAAAATGTCCAACAAAATCATTTCCGCTTAGAATGTAAACAAACCGGCGAAATGGCAGGAGCAATTTGTGAAAAATGCGATAATAATAATCATAATTCTTAAAAAAAATTAAAAGATATAGTCTTACCAGCAAACACTTTCATTCCATATTTTGTTGCTTTTTTTTTGTATTTTCTGGGGTTTTGTTTTCGAGTAGAGTTTTTATTTCGTCCTCGGTTGGTTCAGCAACACGCACCGCCATTTTGTTTTTCTCTACTCATGGTATATGAGCTGATATCCTAGTAGTAGAGTAGCCAATCAGAGTGCATGATTGCTCATTTGCAGTGAATGTGGATAGAATAAATGATATTTCATGACTGAGAGTCTTACACTCTTCCTGCTCAAACCACCATCATGATCTGTCTGTATAGCAGTGTGTGTGTGTGTGTGTGTGTGTGTGTTTGTGCGTGTGTATCCAAAGTGGCCCCTCCCTTCATGGCCAAAATCTAAACAATGCATGAGAGGCTCTTAGAAGTTCAAGTTGAACCACTTAGTGAATGAATATTTCAACACTGCGATCAAGTCTGCAGGAACCAGGAGCTTGACACTGACTTTTTGTCTCTCTCTCTCTCTCTCTCTCTGGTTTCTGTATAATAACTGTATAAAGGAATTGTAGGGAGTTTGTGCCCCAGATTGGAACCAGCGGCCCACTTTCTCCCTCCAAACCTCAGCAGGAGCAGAAAACAGCTCCACATCAGCATACTGTCCTCTTTTTTACCGCAGTGAGAGGGTGTAACTCTGTGTGTGAGAGTGTGTGTTAGAATGAAGATCCCATCTATTTTATCTCTTTATTCTGCATAGAGATTGGGATAATTAGTACTGCAGAATTACTGGTGGACTCATAGGGCCAGCAGAGCTCATCTCTGTTGGACTAACTTCTGAAAATCAAAACATTTTCAGTGCGTCGCTCACTTTCAGCTTGTCAGATCATTTCATTTTGCATGAAGTCAGTCAGTAAACACCTTTTAGCTGCCAATCACATCTTTTACGTGTCTGTATTGAGCTCCTGCATGTCAAGATGCAGAAAGTAGGCCAACAAGCTCCATTAGCTGCTTGATATTTTCTTCAGCAAAACAAAAAGCCCTCCATTTTCTGATGAATAAATGAGATATTTCAGAAACAAATGTTCCTACACTCTAGGTTGGTGTGTTATTGGAAAATAATCAACAACCGGGTGCTATGGTAAGGCTGAGGTACTGTTACCATCTCTATAACATCATGTTCTGAGGTATTTTTTTATTTTTTTATACCACAGTAATTTGTAAATTATTATAATTTTTCTCATCAGTGAACAGCATATAAAAAGTCATACTTTTTATCCATTTATAATTACATTTAAACAAGTTCACATTTACCTTATAGCAGCTATACGCTGTGTAAACAGTCATTCCGTCACCAGCTTCTCTTTTATCTCTCTTTTATCTGAAGTTATTAAGACAAAAACAATCTCAGTTTGTCATGTTACCAAGAAACTGTAAATCTGTCTTCAAGATAAAAACCAAAAGTTCCAGCATTTTCTGACCAGTCACAATCCAGAATTCAGCAGCACTCAGATGTGAGGTATAATTTTTTTTAGAACATCTGTATCATATGGAGCCTGCAGTTTTAAATCCGCAATGTGTTTTTTTTTTTTAGTCTCACAATACAACCGGTTCGTTCATACCAAGTCATTAGTTCACGGCCTGCTCGTTAGTTAATGAATACACTTGAATCACACCCATTATTTAACAATCACATTTGAGTCATGTGTGTGTGTGTGTGTGTGTGTGTGTGTGTGTGTGTGTGTGTGTGCTGTGAGCACAGTGCTGTGTTCCCCCGGGACTCGGAGTGTAAGATCTCTGTTCTCCCCAGTGAGTGTGTGTCCTGGTTGTGCTAGCGCAGAAAGATTAATGAGTGTACAGTAATCGTGATGTGACCGATGTGCATGTGTGTCAGTGCACAGCTGAGTTAGCGAGCTTCACTATAAGTAACACACACTGGAGTGTGTGAGAACAGGGACGAGTGTACTTCACAGCATCCAAGAGAGGGAATGAGAGCATATTTTACATATAGGAGATGAAACATTCTTATTCGCGCAGTGTGTGTGTGTGTGTGTGTGTGTGTGTGTGTGTGTGTGTGTGTGTTTTGTCATAATCATGTATGAGATCTGTTGATGATGTACTTGAGAACAGGAGCTGATGGAAACCTATCACACTTTAAAATGTTAATGTGTGAAATGTTTTGATAGGAAAGGAGCTAAAACACGGACAAGTGTATGAATGAAAGATTAAAGATGGATGGATGGATGGATGGATGGATGGATGGATGGATGGATGGATGGATGGGTTGATGAGTAAAATTATGACAGAATGGACAGACAAAATAATGGCTGTATTGGTTTGATACATAAAAGTTCGGGTAGAGAAGATGGATGGATGGATAAAAGAATGTATATATTGGTTTGGTATATAAAAGGATGGGTAGAGTGGATGGATGGATGAATGGATGGATTTGATAGATAAAAGGATGGATATATTGGTTTGGCATATAAAAGTATGGGTAGACAAGGTGGATGGATGGATAAAAAAGAATGGATGCTTTTGTATATAAAAGGACTGATAGAGAAGATGGATGGATAAAAGAATTGATGTTTTGGTTTGGTATAGAAAAGGACTGTTAGAGAAGATGATGGATGGGTAAATGGATTGATATATTGGTTTGGTATTTCAAAGGATGGGTAGAGAAGATGGATGGATGGATGGATGGATGGATGGATGGATAAAATAGAATGGATGCATTGGTTTTGTATATAAAAGAATGGGTAGACAAGCTGGATTATTAAAGGATGATGGGATGGATGGATGAAAGGATGCATGTATTGTTTGGTATCATGGAATGATGGATGAACAGAGAAAAAAGAATGGATGGTTGATAGATGGATGATGAATGAAAGAATGGGTAGATGGTGGCTGAATGGGTGGATTAATGGATGAAGTGGTTAAAATAATGCGCTAAAGGTCTGCTGATATTAGCCAGATGGTTGGTGTTACACAGAGGAGTTGTTACTGGAGAAGTTAAACATAAAGAGCTGAAGAGTTAGTGAGATTGGACTTTAATAAATGTATGGCGAGTGAGACTGAAAATTAGATAAATCACTGGATCACTTCACCTGGATGGGGTCCTCAAGATCCTTTTGTAACAACGAGGTTATAAAAGCCCACCACACTGCATGGACATGTGAGCTTTAAAGAGTGAAACACATCACTGCTCCCTGAAATTTATCTGCTATTGATAAAAGCCTTGAAGCAGAAACAAGATAGAAAATGCTGCCTGTCTTTTCTATTATCCTGCTGTCAGCTAATGCAGCCTTCAGGACTGACCCATACAGAACATGTAGCGTTCCACATGAACACACACACTGTACAACTATGACAATTAGAGGGTGATGAGTAGACAGATGGGAATCAAAATGGCAGCATCAGCTCCAGGATGCATTAAGCCATCTGTGTCCATGATACACTCTGCAGGGGGACAATACATGTGGGCATGCTGCTCAGGGGGGACTGTACATGTGGATGCACTGCTCATGGGGGACTATACATGTGGACACGCTGCTCAGGGGGGAACTGTACACATGGACACATTGCTCCGCGGGACTAAACATGTGGATACATTGCTCACAGGGGACTATACATGTGGACATGCTGCTCTGGGGGACTGTACACATGGACACATTGCTCGGGGGGACTATACATGTGGACATGCTGCTCGGAGGGATTATACATATGGACACGCTGCTCAGGGGGGACTGTACATGTGGACACACTGCTCAAGGGGACTGTACATGTAGACACATTGCTCAGGAAAAACTGTACATGTAGACATGCAGTTCAGGGGGCACTGTACATGTGGACACACCCTCCCATGGGAAGAATTCAACTTGCACTTGGGGTTGGGGTGTAGATGTGTACATGGCTAGATTGATAAAAATAGAGATGGATGTGTTGAGGGATGGATAGATGGATAAAAAGATGTATATGTCAAATAATAATGGATGGATGGGTGAATAAAAGGATGAATGGATAGATAAATAGCTGAATGGATGGATGGATGATGGAAGGATGGATGGACTGGCAGAAGGATGGATGGGCAAAAAAGATGTAAGGCTTAAAAGAACTGATAAACAAAGGAATGTTTCCACACACCCCTTCCTACTTTCATCCATCATTTTATTCAATGGTTAGTAGATCAGGAGCTGCCTCTGATTCACTACTAATCAGGGACTAATCCCAAGTTCCATTTTTGTGTGGTAAAACATCTCTAAAATGTCCCTCTAGACTTGTGGAAGACGTGGACATGGCACTGATAAACCATGTGTACCATGCTGTATTCTTTGTGGATGATTGAAAGACTGTTGTCAGAGTTCTGACTGAACATCATGGCTTGTGTTCCCGTGGTGACTGTGAATGACAGATCTATCAGTCTTTTACTCGTTGACATAGCACTGATAAAATGAGAGATATTGATAGCAGTGAGTGGTTTTATTACATCTCTATCTCTGTCTTCGGTTCATTGATGAATGTGTATCTGCACTTTATTCTTGAAGTTTCTAACCTGTTGTTCCTTGTGGACCACTTGAGCCACTCTGAAAGTTAGGTATTAATGAGACATCTACAATGCATCCATTGTTATAGAACTAATATGTCTTTTCAGAACATATACAGAATAAGTGATGAGGTCATTAACAAAATGTTAAACAGGATGTATATATAAGGGTCAGACCTTGGCCAAACCTGATACAAAACATACACTATATGGCCAGAAAGATATGGACACTACACCACACTACACTATACTCTCATTATTCAACACTTAACTCATGACACTCATTGCATTACATTACATTACATTACATTACATTACATTGCATGGCATTTAGCAGACACTCTTATCCAGAGCAATGTGCAATGAGTGCAAAAGTCAGTTACATGTAGTGCTGAACCTCTAGACAAGAAAATTATAGTGCCAACTGAACAAGTGACAGCAATACCTAGTGCAATATTCTGTTGAAGTACCAATTCTCAAACAGCCAAGAAAACAAACCAACCATATAAAGTACAACTAAGAGAACTTAAACAGCTAACCCCAGGCTAGACCGTACACAGCCTGGGTTGGTCAAGACTGACACGCAGTTATACAGTGGGCAGGGAAGAAGGGGAGAGGTGCAGCCGGAAGAGGTGAGTCTTCAGTCTGCACTTGAAGGTAGTCAAGGAGTCAGCAGTTCTGACCTCAATGGGAAGGTCATTCCACCAATGGGAGCCAGGACAGACAGCAGTCTTGAGCAGGCTGGGCAGGAGCAGAGAGGAGGAGGGCCCAGGTGACCAGTAGTAGCAGACCGTACACATCTGGCTAGTGTGTAGGGGTGGATCTGGAGGTATGCTGGCCCTAACCCCTTGAGAGCCTGGTAAGATAGCACCAATGTCTTAAATTTGATGCGAGCTGCAATAAGTACCCAGTGCAGGTCAGCAAGCAGAGGGGTGACATGGAAAGAACAAGGGAGATTGTAGGCCAGGTGAGCTGCAGCCTTCTGGATGAGCTGCATGGGTCTGATGGCAGAAGCTGGAAGGCCAGCACTCTATACTCAGCTCTCGACACTCAACTCTCAACACACAACTTTTGATACTCTACATGGAACTCTCTAAACTCAACTCTCAACACTCTACTACTGACACTCAATACTCAAGTCTCAACACTCTACTCAACTCTTGAATAGAGTGGAGGTGGCACGGTGCTATAATGGTTAGCACTGTCACCTCACAGTGAGAAGGTTCTGGGTTCAAGCCCAGCAGCTGATGGGGGGCCTTTCTGTGTGGAGTTTGCATGTTCTCCCCGTGTCTGCATGGGTTTCCTCTGGGTACTCCGGTTTCCCCTACAGTCCAAAGACATGCAGTTAGGTTAGGTTAACATGGGTGGCCTTGGGCTGAAGTGCCCTTGAGCAAAGTACCTAACCCCTAACTGCTCCCCGGGTGCTGTAGTATGGCTGCCCACTGCTCTGGGTGTGTGTGCATGTGTTCACTGCTTCAGATGGGTTAAATGCAGAGGATGAATTTCACTGTGCTTGAGTGTGCATGTGACAAATAAAGGCTGCTTCTTCTTCTAGACAGTCACATCAAGTCAAGTTTATCATTTACACAGTATGCCAGGACATATGTACAATGGAATGCTTGTGGTGAGGGCCAGGTCAAATGGACTTGTATTGTCATTCTTCTAAATAGCTATATTGCATACACTGGGAGGAAATGTCATCTCTCCAGGATCATGGTGCAATATGTAACAGTATTCAAGACTATAGAATGTGCAAATACATAGCAGAGTGAGATGAGGGTAGGATAATAAACACACAAAACGGAACAATAAATACTCACTAAAAACCCAACTATTGGTTGTGTAGCAACAATAGATATATCTGTAGCAGCAATAGGAATAGTGTTCCTTAAAGTGTCTGATGCAACTCTTGAAAGTGGTATTTGGGTGTATTACTAGCCCAGGCGAGCACTGGGAGGCAGCAGGATGTTAAATAATCTGGCTGCCTCAGGGAAGAAACTGTTGCAGAGTCTGGTGGTGGTGGCCCAGATGTTCCTGTACCTTCTACCAAATGGCAGGAGGGTGAAGAGTCCATGGGGTGGGTGAAAGGGGTCATAAACAATATGACTAGGCTTTGCAGATGCAGTGGTCATTGTACGTGGTGTTGATAATGGATCCAAAGACTGCATTGATCTTTTCAGCTGTTCTCATAATCCGCTGTATGGTCTGCCGGTTGGAGACTGTGCGGTTTTCATATGGCATTAGGTGAGATTAGATAGAACTTTATTGATTCCTTTGGGAGGGTTCCCTCAGGGAAATTAAAATTCCAGCAGCATCATTACAGGATAAACAGAGAATAGAAAATAGAGAAAATTTCTAGATAAATTAAATTAAGTATTTACATATACAAATATAAAAAAGAATAAGATATGGGAAAAGAAGAAAGAAAAAAACGGCCAGCAGGAGAGGTATTGCACATTTTATTGCACATTGTCTAGTATTGCTTTTTGTCAAGCTAGGCTAGGCTACTGCTCCTTCCTGTCCTCTGTCCTCCTGTTACCCTTCCTCCCCCCCAGAGAGGAGTTGTACAGTCTGATGGCATGAGGGACAAAGGAGTTTTTAAGTCTGTTAGTCCTGCACTTGGGAAGGAGCATTCTGTCACTGAACAGGCTCCTCTGGTTGCTGATGACAATGTGCAGAGGGTGACTGGCATCGTCCATGATGTTCAGTAGTTTGTCCATAGTCCTCTTCTCTGCCACCATCACCAGAGAGTCCAGCTTCATGCTGACCACAGAGCCACCCTGCCTGATCAGTTTGTCCAGCCTGGATGTGTCCTTCTTGGATGTGCTGCCCCCCCAGCACACCATGGTGTAAAACAGGACACTGGCGACCACAGACTGATAGAACATCCACAGGAGTTTGCTGCAGATGTTAAAGGACCGCAGCCTCCTAAAGAAGTACAGCCTGCTCTGTCCCTTCCTGTAGAAGTGGTTAGTGTTGCAAGTCCAGTCCAGCTTGCTGTCCAGCCACAGTCCAAGGTACTTGTAGGAATCCACAGCCTCCACCTTGACTCCTTCAATCAGAACTGGTTGTGACCTTGGTCTGGACCTCCCAAAGTCAATGACCAGGTCCTTGGTCTTCGAGGTGTTGAGCTGCAGATGGTTCTTGTTGCATCATATGGCAAAGTCATTCACCAGGCTCCTATACTCCTCCTCTCTGTCATCCCTGATAAACCCCACGATGGCTGTGTCATCGGCGAACTTCTGAATGTGACACAGCTCCGAGTTGTAGCAGAAGTCCGTGGTGTAAAGGGTGAAGAGAAGCGGGGCCAGTACCATGCCCTGGGGTGCTCCAGTGCTGCTAATCACAGTGTCAGATGTGATGTCATTCAGCCTGACATACTGCGGCCTGTTGGTGAGGTAGCTGGAGATCCAGGTGACTAGGCAGGGGTCCACTCGCATCCTGTTCAGTTTGTCCTGAAGCATAAGAGGCTAGATGGTGTTGAGGGCACTCGAGAAGTCCAAGAAGAGGATCCTCACTGTGCCATTCCCCTTATCCAGATGCGAGTGGGCTCGGTGTAGCAGGTAGAGGATGGCGTCTTCCACACCAACGCCTGCCTGGTACACAAACTGCAGACAGTCCTGGGCATGTTGCACCTGGGGTCTGAGGAGCCTGAGGAAGAACCGCTCCAATGTCTTCATCAAATGTGAAGTGAATGCCACCAGTCAGAAGTTGTTCAGCTCGCTGGGCCGGTTCTTCTTGGGAACTGGAATAATGCATGATGTCTTCCAGAGGGTGGGCACTCTCCCCAGCTGCAGGCTGAGGTTGAAGATGCATTGGAGTGGTTCGCCCAGTTCAGCAGCACAGGTCTTCAGTAGTCAGGGACACACCTTGCCCGGGCCTGCTGCTTTCCTGGGGTGAAGCTTCCTCAGTTGACCTCTGACCTGGTCTGCAGTGATGCATAGAGGAGTCTGTGTTGAGGTGGGGGAGGAGGGGGCTGCTGCGATGACTGGAGGGAGGTGTGTTGAGGGAAGAAGGAGAGATGGCTGCAGTGAGGGGGAGGGTGGGGGGGATGTGGGCTGGTTGAACCAGTTGAAGAAGTCATTCAGCTTGTTTGCCCTCTCCACTGTCCCTTTAACAACTCTGGTCTTTGTGTTGTGGCCTGTGATGGTTTTCACACCTTCCCAGACCTCCCTCATGCTGTTCTCCTTCAGCTTCTGCTCCACCTTTCTCCTCTAGCTGTCCTTAGCTTCCCTAACACAGCGTTTCACCTTCTGCTGTGCTGCTTTCATCGCCTCCCTGTCCCTGCTCCTGAAGGTGGCCTTCTTCCTGTTGAGGACAGCTTTGACTTCCTGTGTTACCCATGGCTTGTTATTAGGGTAACACTGTACAGTCTTAGCGGGGGAGACCACGTCTGCACAGAAGTTGAGGTAATCTGTCAAACAGTGTGTCAGCCCCTCTGTGTCCTCACAGTGTGGGCTAAGCAGCACATCCCAGTCCGTGATATCATAACAGTCTCTGAGGGCATCTTCCATTTCAGGGGACCACCTCCTGATGGAGCTAGTTGTTGCAGGCTGCCTTTGGACCAGGGGGGTGTACTTCAGCTGTAGATGAACCAGGTTGTGGTTAGACTTCCCTATTGGGGGGAGGGGTGTGACTCTGTATGCATCCCTCACATTATCATACAGCAAGTCAATTTTCCTGTTGTTCCTTGTTGGACAGTCCACAACCTGGTAAAAAGCAGCCAAAGTAGAGTCCAAAGTAGCATGATTAAAGTTGCCAGAAATGATGATAAATGCCTCAGGGTGCTGTGTCTGCAGCCTTGCTGTGACAGAGTGAATCCTCTTACATGCAGCGGCATGCCCTCGGAGGGATGTAAACACAGATGGTAATCACATGACTGAACTCCCTTAGCAGATAATATGGCCACAGGCTAACGGCTAGCAGCTCCAAGTCCGGGCAACATAAGACTATCTTTACAAGATATGTCCACTAGCCTAGCTTTTAGCTTAGCCATGGCTTTGCAGCCCCTGGGTCTCCTCCTCAGCTCTGCCGAGATGGGGTGTCATATCCGGGCTTGTCCCATTGTTTTCAGGGCCAGCAGCTCCTCTCTCGAATGAGCGAGAAAACTGGCTCCTGGTTGCATGTTAAAGTTAAAAATATCTATATGATATGAAGAAATGATGAGACACCTGGTCAGGATGCTCTCTATTGTTCCTCTATAGAAGCTGGTAAGTATGGAGGAGGGAGTTTGGCTCTTGGCAGACTCCACAGGAAGTTGCAGCTCCTTCTTGGCTAGGTAGGTGGTGTTGAAAGTCCAGCAGAGGTCCTCTGTCATGTGCCCACGAAGAAATTGGGGCTTTTGACTCTCTCTACTCATGTAAACAGAACATAATGCACACACACACGGTAAGAGCATAGACAAGTATGTACAATAACAAAGTACAATATATGCTAGAAGATAGTAACAAAAAATACAACACAGATTGTTGGACTGGGCGGCACGGTGGTGTAGTGGTTAGCGCTGTCGCCTCACAGCAAGAAGGTCCGGGTTTGAGCCCCGTGGCCGGCGAGGGCCTTTCTGTGCGGAGTTTGCATGTTCTCCCCGTGTCCGCGTGGGTTTCCTCCGGGTGCTCCGGTTTCCCCCACAGTCCAAAGACATGCAGGTTAGGTTAACTGGTGACTCTAAATTGACCGTAGGTGTGAATGTGAGTGTGAATGGTTGTCTGTGTCTATGTGTCAGCCCTGTGATGACCTGGTGACTTGTCCAGGGTGTACCCCGCCTTTCGCCCGTAGTCAGCTGGGATAGGCTCCAGCTTGCCTGCGACCCTGTAGAACAGGATAAAGCAGCTACAGATAATGAGATGAGATGAGATTGTTGGACTAAAGTTGTGTAAAATGTCCAAGTGACAAAGGGGGGGGGCAAAAGGAAAAACAAATGAAAAATGTGTCAATTGACTGTGTAATATATAGGAAGCAGATGACCTGCCTACAGGCTGTTTAGGAGCCTGTGAGCCTGCAGGTGTAAACTGTCCTACAGCCAGTTTGGTCATGACTGGTAGATGTGCTCAAGGGCTGAGAGTTTATTGCCTGTGATGAGTTCTGCTGTTCTTGCCACACTCTGGAGAGCCTTGCAGAGCAAGAGCATGCAGAGCAACCACCATACCATACATACCAATCACCATACCATCGCAATGATGGAGAGAGATGTATGGAAGGATCTTGTGGCATCGGTTCAGGTGGTAGCCTGGCCAAACTAACTAAACTATACCATACAGTGACCCACCCAGTCAGGATGCTCTCAGTGGTACAGCAGTAGAAGCTGGTGAGGGTTTTGGGGTTCATGCCAAACTACTTCACCTTCCACAAGAAGTAGAGCTTCAGTCTGCATTTGACTCTCAACAGTATAAGCAACACTACTGTCAGTCTACACTCTATACTCAACTCATGACAGTCTACACTTAAATATTAGCACTCTACCCTTGACTCTCTCAACCACAATCTTGTCCTGGTTGTGGTCTTGACTAAATCCCTACTAATAGCCAATCAATTGACTTTGCCTTAAGCATTTATCATAAAAATGGAAAAACCCTTGAATCCTGGGGTCATAAGACTGTCTCCAGACTCTGATGGGGTTAAAAGCCTTTTCCCAGAATCCCTCACCAACAGGCACCTGGAGCTCTGATGAAGTTCTGAGCAAAAGTCTTATGTTGTGCATTTCCTCTGAATCAGACACTGGAGCTGTCTGTGTGCCTCTTGATGGGTCAGCCTGTGGATATTTCATTTTTAGAGCCTAATAATATCATTTTTTATTATCTTACAGTAAAAAAAGAATTATCTGTACCTGTGTGCATGCACGTGTGAGTCACTCGATCAATACACTCGAGTCTGCTGAGTGTGCTGATTGCAGAGATGCTCCTCTTTCTCAACCCTCAACCTGATTTACTCAGCCTTCTGGAGTCTCTCTCTTTCTTTTTCTTTGCATTCATTGTTTTTCCTTTCCCTCAAGTTTCTTTCCCTCTTTCTTTCTTATTGTTAACTCTCTCCCTCTCTCTCTCTCTCTCTCTCTCTCTATCTATCTCTATCTCAGTAGACTGGTGTTTCCAGATATTACCCCCTTACTTCTTACTAAGTAGAATCACATTTTGCTGAAAAGCTCTGATTGATTCTTCTTGACTACAGTCATGTTTTCCTCATTTAAGGCGAAATCTGCCGAGATCCTCCAAACCCTGAGTGCCTGCTGATCCCTGGCCAGGAACATGTCACGCTTAATGGACACATTTCAGAAGTGCTGAGACAGAGACAGAGGCAGGATGGGAAATCAAAAGATACGAAGCTTTGCTTTTACACCCTTTAAGTTTTATTATTAAGACTCTTACAACCTCCATGCTCAGCTCTACGATCGCTGTTCAGTTATTGTCTTTTCTTTTTGCATGCAGAAGGGTTGACAAGATGTAATGCCTTCCTCTAGAAAACAACCTAATCATTGGTGCAATGTGCAAATGAAGCCAATTATTTGAAGTAAAGTCTTGGTCTGGGAAGGCATTCAGTGGTTTTTGGTTTTGATCTTGACTTGGCCTTGCTTTTGTTGGACTCAATCTTCACTTGGCCTTTATCACTTTAAAACTCAGACTTGACTCAATCTCAGCCTGTCCTGGTTGTGGTCTTGACTACATCTCTACTAATAGCCAATCAGTGACTTTGCCTTAAACATGTATAATAAAAAATGGAAAAACCCTTGAATCATGAGGTCATAAGGCTGTCATAAGATTCAGATGGGGTTAAAAGCCTTTTCCCAGAACCCCTCACCAACAGGCACCTGGAGCTCTGATGAAGCTCTGTGCAAAAAGCACAAACAGTGTTCCAGTTCCAGGAAAGTGTGAGAGCAGGTCATGTTGTTCTCTGTGTGTGTGTGTGTGTGTGTGTGTGTGTGAGAGAGAGAGAGAGAGAGAGAGAGAGTGCAGGCTCTGTCTCCATCAGGCATAATCACAATGCCTTATTGATATCGATTGGGGAAAATGACGCGCTGCCAAAAAGGCCATTTTTCTGCTCTGAACACTTCCTACTGACCAACAAGTAGCAAGAGACGCAGAGCAGCACCATCTCTCCCTCATTAACTGCTCGCTCTCTCTCTTTTATTCTTTCACTCACTCCCTTTTTCTCTCTATCTCTCCATCTGCAGTATATCTCCCTCTGTTTTCTATAGATGTGTATTTCTTTTATGCTCTGTTGAATTCTGACTTTTCCTCTCTTTCACATTAATGGCTACTTTTAATTCCTATGTATCATGAAACATAAGTAAAGGCAGAAAGAAAAAAAACAAAAGGCAATCAAGAAAGAAACACAATATTAAACAGAAAAATTATCTCCCTCTTTCTATCCATCTCTATTCATGTCTTTGTTTACAGTACTGTGTGGCAGTTCGTAAGAGGGGGAGGAGCACAGAAAGACGGCAGGCCAGAATAAAGTTCCATAATGCTCTTTTATTTGTTCTTTTCAGACACAAATCTCTCCAGTCACACCACACACACCAGTTGACTGGTTCCAGAGAGAGCTGCCTTCCTCTGCTCTCTCTCTCTTTATATAGGGCGCGGTCACTGGGAAGACACACAAACACAGGTTAATTGACATCAGATGTAGTGATTTTGCCACTTACCTTCCCTGACTCCGCCCTCCTGTCACAGACCGATGCTTGGCCATGCCCCCGCTGCCACATACCCCCACCGCCCGACTCAGGCCGGGCGGCTGTCCGGCCTGCAGCCGACTCCCCCCCCCCCCCCCCTTGACGGGAGAGAAAGTCCGCCACAACCATCTGCGCCCCCGGCCTGTGGATCACCTTGAAATTAAAGGGTTGGAGTGCCAGATACCAACGGGTGATCCGCGCGTTGGCATCCTTCATGCGGTGGAGCCACTGGAGGGGCGCGTGGTCCGAACAGAGGGTGAAAGGGCGTCCCAGCAGGTAGTAGCGGAGGGCGAGGACCGCCCACTTGATCGCGAGGCACTCCTTCTCTATCGTGCTGTAGCGCCCCTCGCGTACCGACAGCTTTCTGCTGATGTACAGCACGGGACGATCCTCCCCCTCCACCTCCTGGGACAACACGGCCCCCAGCCCTCTGTCCGACGCATCCGTCTGTAACATAAAAGGGAGAGAAAAGTCAGGGGAGTGTAATAGTGGCCCCCCGCACAGTGCAGCCTTTACCTCAGAGAAAGCCCGCTGGCATTGCTCCGTCCACTGGACCGGATCTGGTGCCCCCTTTTTAGTGAGATCAGTCAGCGGGCTGGTGACGTCCGAATAGTTAGGCATAAACCTACGATAGTAGCCAGCCAGCCCCAGGAACTGTCTCACCCCCTTTTTGGTCTTGGGCCTCGGGCAGGCCGCAATTGCTGCTGTCTTGTTAATCTGGGGACGCACCTGCCCGTTGCCCAAGTGGAAGCCTAGATACCGTACTTCCACCCACCCAATTGCACACTTCTTTGGGTTGGCTGTGAGACCCGCTCGCCTCAGCGACTTAAGGACGGCCCTCAGGTGTTGTAAGTGCCGCTGCCAGTCATTATTATAAATAATGATATCGTCGAGGTATGCGGCTGCATAAGTGGCGTGGGGGCAGAGGACCCTGTCCATCAGCCGCTGAAATGTAGCGGGCGCCCCAAACAGCCCAAAAGGAAGTGTGACAAACTGGTGTAAGCCGAACGGTGTGGAAAAGGCCGTTTTTTCTCGGGATAATGGAGTCAAGGGGATCTGCCAATAACCCTTTGTCAAATCCAGTGTCGAGTAAAAGCGAGCCGTGCCTAGCCGATCGAGCAACTCGTCAATACGAGGCATTGGGTACGCATCGAATTTAGACACCGCGTTGACTTTTCGGTAGTCCACACAGAACCGGACCGACCCGTCGGCCTTGGGAACCAAGACCACTGGGCTGCTCCAGTCACTGTGGGACTCCTCGATGATGCCCATCTCGAGCATGGCCTCGAGTTCTTCCCGAACCACTTTTTTCTTGTGTTCGGGCAGCCTGTAAGGGCGGCTACCACTACCACCCCCGGGGGTGTCTCAATGTGGTGCTCTATGAGGTCGGTGCGGCCGGGCAGAGGCGAGAACACGTCCGAAAACTCGGTCTGCAACTGGGCGACCTCCGCGAGTTGGGTCGGGGAGAGGTGGTCTCCACAGGGGACCGGAGAGGTATGCGATGCCAATGTGCCCTTTTGAACCTCCGGCCCCAGCTCCACCTTCTCCGGAACCACCGACACCAACGCTACGGGGACCTCCTCGTTCCAGAGTTTGAGTAGATTGAGGTGGTAAATCTGTAGCGCCCCACCTCTGTCCGTTCGCCTCACCTCATAGTCGACGTCCCCGACTCGCCGTGTGACCTCAAAGGGTCCTTGCCACCTGGCGATCAATTTGGAGCTCGATGTGGGCAACAGTACGAGCACTTTATCTCCCGGTGCGAACTCCCTAAGGCGCGTACCCCTGTCGTACAGGCGGGTTTGCCGTTCTTGGGCCTGCCGCAAATTCTCCTGGGTTAGGTGTGTGAGCATGTGGAGTTTTGCGCGCAGGTCAATAACGTATTGAATTTCATTTTTACTGGGTGAAGGTCCCTCCTCCCAATTTTCTCGCAGCACGTCTAAAATGCCGCGCGGCTTACGCCCATATAACAATTCAAACGGGGAGAACCCCGTGGAGGCTTGGGGGACCTCTTGCACTGCAAATAACAAGGGTTCGAGCCATTTATCCCAGTTACGTGCGTCCTCACTTACGAATTTTTTAATTATATTCTTGAGGGTGCGATTGAACCGTTCAACTATACCGTCCGTTTGTGGGTGATACACGCTGGTGCGGATCGGCTTAATACCTAATAGCCTATACAGTTCGCTCAGTGTTCGTGACATAAACGAGGTGCCTTGGTCAGTCAGAATCTCTTTCGGGATTCCAACTCGGGAGATGATGCGGAAGAGTGCCTCCACAATACTGCGTGCTGAGATATTGCGAAGAGGCACCGCTTCCGGGTATCATGTTGCATAGTCCACCAGAACTAATATAAAGCGGTACCCTCGTGTTGACCGATCTAATGGCCTGACGAGATCCATCCCAACCCTTTCGAACGGGGTCTCGATTAATGGTAGGGGGCGCAAAGGCGCTTTTGGAATGGCCGCTGGATTTACTAACTGGCATTCGCGGCACGCCGTACACCACCTACGGACATCGCCGCGAATCCCCGGCCAATAGAATCGGGCCATTATTCGGGCTAGTGTCTTATCCTGCCCTAAGTGTCCAGCCATGGGATTAAAGTGAGCCGCCTGGAATACCAATTCCCGGCGGCTTTTTGGAATCAAAAGCTGGGTGATTTGCTCTTTCGTCTGAGTGTCCTGCGTCACTCTGTATAATCTATCTTTCATAATAGAAAAATAGGGGAAGGACGGGGTGGCGTTCGGCGGGAGCGTTTGACCATCGATTACTCTCACTTGGTCAAACGCATGCCGCAGAGTCTCGTCTCACGACTGCTCTAACGGGAAATCTGCAAGGGATTCCCCGAGAGAGGGAGGAGGAGCCTGCGGCTCCTCACTCTGACGCGAAGATGACGTGGACGGCTCTGCGACAGCTGCCCCCGCCAACGTGACACCGGGACCTCCCCCTGCTGACCTATGGCAGGACCCACTCTTCACTAGATGACTCATCAACTCCCCGAATCCCGGCCAATCAGTCCCCAAAATTATCGAGTGGGTGAGGCGAGGATTAACCGCCGCCTTTACTATAAATTTTTCCCCTCGGAACAAAATGTGGACCGACACCAACGGGTAGCTGTGAACATCCCCGTGCACACACAACACCTTCACCCCCTGTGCTCCCCCCCAATGCCTCGTCTTGCACCAGGCTTTGGTGGATTGAGGTCTGATTACAACCGGAATCCACCAATGCCTGATATGTATCCCCTTGGATACTCACCGGTATGCGATACGCTCCGGCCCGATCGAGGGCAGCTCCTGGCGCGTCGGGGATCCGAACCACCGCGCCCACTTCCATTGCCGAACACTGCTGTTGGAGGTGGCCCGGCTCCCCACAGCGCCAGAAAACCAGCCTGGAGTTCCTCTCTGCACTGGCGCCCCGGGGCTCACTCACCTGAGGGGGGGAAGAGACAGACACAGAAGGGAAAAACGGGAGGACACTGCGGGTGCGACGGGCCGGCTGGGGTGGGGCCAGCCCCCGCCTCCGCGGTGGGGGAACGGGGTGAGGACGAGACACAGGAGGAGAGAGGGGGAGAGAGAGAGAGGAGAGGAGAGAAGAGGATGTTCGCTGTCCTGCCGTCGGAACAGCCGCCAAATGGTCCTCCGCCAACTCGATGGCCTGATCCAGCGACGCCGGGCGGTGGCACTGGACCCACTCCGCGGTTCCCTCTGGCAGGCGGCCAATGAACTGCTCCAGCACCACCTGATCGAGAATTCCCTTGGCGTTGCAGTTGTTGGCCCTCAACCACCGCCAGCAGGCGTCCCGGAGCTGCTGGCCAAACGCGAACGGCCGGCCGACTTCCTCCAGCCGCAGAGCGCGGAAGCGCTGTCGTTGTTGTTCGGGGGTGCGCCCCACCCGCTGGAGGACGGCCCGGCGAAGGTCCGCGTAGGCCAGCCGGCGGTCAGCGGGGAGCTGTAGCACGGCCAGCTGCGCCTCTCCTGTTAGCAGTGGGAGAAGGCGCGCCGCGCGCTGCTCCATCGGCCACCCTGAGGTCTCTGCGACTTGCTCGAAGTGCGTGATGAATGCCTCGGGGTCGTCCTGCGGGCCCATCTTGGTTAGGATGGGGGGGGACGGGCCCGCGGTGGGAGCGCTGGTGGACCCCGCCGACGTGAGGAGGTGCCGGAACACCTGACGATCTTCCTGCTGCGCCAGCACCAGGGCCTCGAACCGGCGCTCTTGCTCCTTCCGGAGGGTGATTAGCGCCTGGTGCTGGCTCTGCTGGGCCGTGGCGAGGGCGTGGACCAGGTCCGCGAAGGTGGAGGGCTCCATGGGGCTGTTCTTTTCCTGTGCTCCGCCCGGGTTTCGGCACCACTGTGGCAGTTCGTAAGAGGGGGAGGAGCACAGAAAGACGGCAGGCCAGAATAAAGTTCCATAATGCTCTTTTATTTGTTCTTTTCAGACACAAATCTCTCCAGTCACACCACACACACCAGTTGACTGGTTCCAGAGAGAGCTGCCTTCCTCTGCTCTCTCTCTCTTTATATAGGGTGCGGTCACTGGGAAGACACACAAACACAGGTTAATTGACATCAGGTGTAGTGATTTTGCCACTTACCTTCCCTGACTCCGCCCTCCTGTCACAGACCGATGCTTGGCCATGCCCCCGCTGCCACATACTGATACTGTACTCATTCTAACATTCACATCAGTAATGTTACTTAAAGGAATCTTAAAGTCCATTGTTACTGAAGGAGACTATAAACACACACACACACACTTTCTCTGTGTCCTCAATCTTGTACCTCACAAGATTATTAATTTCTGGGAATGTGAGAGCATTTCGTGTGAAAGGGAGAGTATTTTGTGTGAATGCAAACACCTTTTGTCAACGTGAGAGCATTTTGTGTGAAAGTAAATGGATTTTGTGTGAATGTTAGAGCATTTTTTTCTGAATGTGAGAGCATTTTTGTGAATGAGATAATTTTGTGTGAATGTGAGAGCATTTTGTGTGAAAGTAAATGCATTTTTGTGAATTTGAGAGAATTTTGTCCAGTAAATGTATTTTTTTGTGAATGTCAGAACATTTCGTGTGAATGTGAGAGCATTTTGTCTGAATGCGAGAGTATTTTGTGGGAATGTGAGAGCATTTTGTGTGAAAGTAAATTCATTTTGTGTGAATCTGAGAGCATTTTGTGAAAGTGAATGTATTTTTTGTGAATTTGAGAGTATTTGTGTGAATGTGAGAGCATTTTTCTGAAGGTGAGAGCACTTTGTGCGAATGCAGGTGGGTTGCTGTAAATCTTCGAGCATTTTGTATGAATGGGAGTGCTTTTCCTGCGGATGTGAAAAAAGTGTGTGTGTGTGTGTGTGTGTGTGTGTGTGTGTGTGTGTGTGTGTGTGGTAAACCTTGACTAACAGCTCAAGCAGTGTGTGTTCACATGTGTGGAAAACAGCATGCACCTCTACAGCATAAACAAACTGCAGTGTTTTGCTTTTCGCCATGGGCACTGCGGGAGGTGGATTTGGCAGCACTTCTCTCTCTCAGTACCTCTTGTCAGCCAAAACATTTCACACCATTCACGAGTCGCTGGAGCATTTCGGGGGGTTATTATAATTTCATGTGCTGCACTTGGGCTGATAGATCCAGTAGAGATGCTGTGTGTTTGGCCGCATGTGAGAACGTGAGAGTGCGGATCAGTAAAACTGTCGCAGTGATAGAGAGAGAACGAGAGAGAGAGAGAGAGAGAGAGAGAGAGAGCGAGAGAGAGAGAGAGAGGCTCTGCTGCTCTGCTGTGTTCGGAGAAGATCAGCGTTCATCCTCGTCGAAGCTGTCCAGATCTCAGAGAGGATTACTGCAGGGACACAGAGGCAGCTCAGGGTCTGTTAGGGGGTGCGCTTCTGGGTTTAGGGTCTCTGTAATATCACTCATCTCTCTATATACAGTACTGTGCAAAAGTCTTGACACCCTATTTTTTCCCATACAAATTTTGTTGCAGATTTTTATTTTATAACTTCTACACCAGCGACACAGTGGTGTAGTGGTTAGCACTGTCGCCTCACAGCAAGAAGGTCCGGGTTTGAGCCCCATGGCTGGCGAGGGCCTTTCTGTGTGGAGTTTGCATGTTCTCCCCGTGTCCGCGTGGGTTTCCTCCGGGTGCTCCGGTTTCCCCCACAGTCCAAAGACATGCAGGTTAGGTTAACTGGTGACTCTAAATTGACCATAGGTGTGAGTGTAAATGGTTGTCTGTGTCTATGTGTCAGCCCTGTGATGACCTGGCGACTTGTCCAGCGTGTACCCCGCCTTTCGCCCATAGTCAGCTGGGATAGGCTCCAGCTTGCCTGCGACCCTGTAGAACAGGAAAAAGTGGCTAGAGATAATGAGATGAGATGAGACTTCTACACTATTGAGACAAAATATTACAAAACATTTTAGAGTCCACAAAGTGTTTTTTTTTCCAGCACAAAATTAAATGTTACAGAAAAAAAAAATTTTGTATCTGAGTAGCATATTCCATGAGAGAGCACTTTTCAGACTAAAAAAGAAAACATAATGAAGGCTACTGCATTTTGGTGCAAAATGAAGAAGCAAGTGTGACAGTCAAAGTGTCCAGAAGAACTGTGGCTGGTTCTGTAAGATGTTCAGTAAAACCTACAGCTCATTTCTTTATAAAACTGCACTCACTGGACCTAAGACTCATATTATTTTTAAAGCAAAGGGTCGTCTCACACCAAACATTGACTTTGCATTTATTCATTTATTATGGCTTACTGATTACTGTTTATAGTATGTTTTTTTAATGTTGAAACATTTCATTTCATTATTTTTAAGCTATTTTTGGTCAACAGCAGTTCTTTACAAGTAACTAAGACTTTTGCGCAGGAGTATATGCATAAACACTCTGAACCTACAGTATGTACTGTATGGTGTGAAACCATGGCCAAGGAATTTCTTTTACTTTACACCACAACACTGTTGAAACCTGGACTCTGATTGGTCAGAAGGGGTTGAAATCACATGGTTATACTCTATTAATCCACTTGTTCTAATACATTACGGTTTCTCTTGTAACAGCTCATTCATAGCTAAGGATTGAAAATGTATAATTGTGACAAAGGAAGCTCAGTAAACTGATTAGGAAGGCTGGCTCTGTCCTGGGAAGCTAGCTGGTTGTGGAAAGGAGGACACTAAACAAACTGGTGTCCATCCTGGACAGTGTATCGGATCTCCTCCATTATTTACTGGTCAAACAGTGGAGCTCCATCAGCAACAGATCCACTGTAGCAAGGAACAGTACACAGGAGGTTGTTTTTACTAGCAAACATCCCCCTGTACACCAGTTCATCACTGCACCAGAAGGTTATTGTTCATCCTAGAATAAGTTCTGTTTACTGTGCTGCTGATAACTCACCATACTTGCCAACCACCTGAGAATGAAAAGCGGTAGATCAGATTGTGAAACGCAGTCACACTCTTCTAGGGCATCCCTCTGGAAATGTTTTAAAAATGGTGCATTCTCTTGCATTATCAGTGCCATATTTGAAGAAGATTGATCTAGAAATTGGGGCGGCATGGTGGTATAGTGGTTAGCGCTGTCGCCTCACAGCAAGAAGGTCCGGGTTCGAGCCCCTTGGCCGGTGAGGGCCTTTCTGTGCGGAGTTTGCATGTTCTCCCCGTGTCCGCGTGGGTTTCCTCCGGGTGCTCCGGTTTCCCCCACAGTCCAAAGACATGCAGGTTAGGTTAACTGGTGACTCTAAATTGACCGTAGGTGTGAATGTGAGTGTGAATGGTTGTCTGTGTCTATGTGTCAGCCCTGTGATCACCTGGCGACTTGTCCAGGGTGTACCCCGCCTTTCGCCCGTAGTCAGATGGGATAGGCTCCAGCTTGCCTGTGACCCTGTAGAACAGGATAAAGCGGCTAGAGATAATAAGATGAGATTATTACACCGTTCCATTCCATTGGCTCTCGGTTTCACTTCATATGGCTATCTGAGGCTGTATACTTGTATCCCATGCGCCAAAAACAGCTGAAGCGAGATCAGAAGACTGAATCCAACAGTGTTCACTGATTATTTTGTAATGCAGTCTGTTTAGCACTAAAAGCAGCAGCGCCAGGCCATTTTTTTAAAGTCATTGTCATGGTGTTATGTCTCATCTCATTATCTCTAGCCGCTTTATCCTGTTCTACAGGGTCGCAGGCAAGCTGGAGCCTATCCCAGCTGACTACGGGCGAAAGGTGGGGTACACCCTGGACAAGTCACCAGGTCATCACAGGGCTGACACATAGACACAGACAACCATTCACACTCACATTCACACCTACGGTCAATTTAGAGTCACCAGTTAACCTAACCTGCATGTCTTTGGATTGTGGGGGAAACCAGAGCACCCGGAGGAAACCCACGCGAACACGGGGAGAACATGCAAACTCCACACAGAAAGGCCCTCGCCGGCCACGGGGCTCAAACCCAGACCCCCTTGCTGTGAGGCGACAGCGCTAACCACTACACTACCGTGCCGCCCATGGTGTTATGTAATATATCAAATTAAAGAGTGTGAAGATTTGAACTGAAAACTTGCTTAATTTTGTAAATATGTCTTTAAAAAAATAAAGTTATGAGCATTTGAAAATACAGTGTTTTATAAAATTTTCATTTCTGTCCTTTGCCCCGGTCACAAACCAGCAACCATTTTCCATTGGTTTAATTTTCCATACATGAGAAAAACCTCAGTTAGAAATTAACAAACCAAAAAATCAAAAATAAAGAGATTTAGAGTTTTGAGTATCAAGGTAAGAATTACAGATAAAGGCTTCTTCTTGTAGATCACAATTCTGCACCTCGAAGGCTTAAAAGTAACACATCAGTGAAATTGGACCATCCTTTGTGTTTAAACGTAAAAGCCAAAATTTAGTGGTATGTTCACTTTAAATTGTGGACACTGAGTGTGACTAATGACAGTGGTGCTTGAATGCGCTGTGTATAAGAAGCTCAAACTTTTGTTAATTCTCTTCAAAATAGTATCAATGATATTTGCACTCCTTCTCATTTTTTCTCCATGAAAAACATATGAGGAAAATTATTGATTTTTAGAAAGGATACAAAATTTTCCTCATTGATCCGATCTTTCACAGCACTAGATAGCAAAGCATTTGGGCGATTTTATTGGAAAATCAAGTCAACATAAGAGATTTGACCACGAGGTGGGAATCATGAGTAGCTGATTGAACCAACAGTGATTGAGCCAGAAACAACAACAACAACAGAACACATGGACCGGTGACAAGGATCACTATAAAACCCAAGATGGAAGCACCCATGAGTTTGGTGTATTGCATTACACAATGTTAAAAAAAAAAACACTTAAAGTAAAAACTCATAACAATGCCGCACAAAATTAACAATTTATTCTGTGCATATGTTATTTATTCTTGAATTGACACTAGTTTTATGTAGATTAAACACTTTTCAACGTCTTTAAAGGCCAAAGGAAAACATGCTGTTCTCGCATACAGACGCATGGGAGGTTCATCAGTGCAGCAGTGTGCAATCAAGCGTACTAAAACTGATAAGTGGGATTCACCTGTCAAAATCAGGAGACAATTGCATAAATCAGTAGAGTTGAGAAGTATGACTCACTATATAACTACATTGTATAACTTATCATGGACGCTCTGCTGATCATATCGTCTCTGCTGTAGATCTGTTATTTCTACCTGCAAAATCAGTTACGTTTACTAAGAGTGCTTGTGTTTATCGTTATATTTACAATATTTTTGGCTCAGCCTTTGGCTGAAGCCTATAGAGGCGCCCTTCTGTACGTGTGTGTTTAACCGAGTTAGAGCGTGTTTAAGAATGGAACTGGTAAGCCAGTCTCAGGTAGCGATTCCACAGTCATGGTGTGGGGCCACTGTGTATTGATTATGTAAGTGCCATGTTACATAACCTCAATTCGTGATGTGGTCTAGAGTGCTGTCCAGGAAAGGAACAGGATTTGCAATGTAGGTTTGAATCCTGGCGTTGACGTAAAAGGCTGAGCTCAGACCTGCACAGGTGTCTAGTTACTGCTACTTATTATCTAGTTACCTCTGGGATTAATCAAGTGATCAATTTTCAGAACAGAGGAGTTTACTTTGCAGGTTCTCTGTAACTTAACTCGCTGCTGTTTTAAAAGAAATGCTGGTGAGAGCAGGAGCCAACTTGTTTCACACACATTCCACAACATTAAATGAAACTATAAATTGATTTCATAAAACATGCCAAGAGGAATAAAATCCTGATGTGCTTTTATTGGAAAAACATCAACACTAACGGGGTGGCACGGTGGTGTAGTGGTTAGTGCTGTCGCCTCACAGCAAGAAGGTCCGGGTTCGAGCCCCGTGGCCGGCGAGGGCCTTTCTGTGTAGAGTTTGCATGTTCTCCCCGTGTCCGCATGGGTTTCCTCCGGGTGCTCCGGTTTCCCCCACAGTCCAAAGACATGCAGGTTAGGTTAACTGGTGACTCTAAATTGACCGTAGATGTGAGTGTGAATGGTTGTCTGTGTCTGTGTCAGCCCTGTGATGACCTGGCGACTTGTCCAGGGTGTACCCCGCCTTTCGCCCGTAGTCAGCTGGGATAGGCTCCAGCTTGCCTACGACCCTGTAGAACAGGATAAAGTGGCTAGAGATAATGAGATGAGATGAATGAGATCAACACTAACATTAAAGTTATTGTACAGACTTACATGAACACTAATATATTAGATTTCTCTTCTTTTTCAGGATAATTAAAAGTTTTTAAAAATATTATTAAAGATGTTTTAAATATGAATATGCAATTCTATGGAGAAATATATTTTTAAGCTCATACACATGCACGCACAGGAAAAACAAGCTATAGGCTCGTGTTATTATTAGCGTTATATTCTATATGTGTCTCTCCACCACTTCATGATATTTAAATTATTCGGAACTCTCTCTCTCTCTCTCTCTCTCTCTCTCTCTCCCAGAAGGCTCTGGGTTCAGCTCCTCTCTATACCACACAGACGGCACACACAGATGTTTAGGATATAGTGTTGAGTTTTATGTGTTCGCATATCGTGCATTTCAAACCCTGGAGGAAATGAACTCTTCCTTTCTTTAAGCCATAAAGCCCTTTTCAAGCAGAATGTGTGGAGACATTTCACTAATAGCGGTGTGTGTGTGTGTGTGTGTGTGTGTGTGTGTGTGTGTGAACCCTCCTCCATTAGCTCTTATAGGCCACTGAGCTGTAACTCCCTTCATTTTCCTTGTGTAAAGCCCTGCGCTGGTGGGACTGCAGGCCGAAGCTGGAGGCGTCTCAGTGAGTGTCGAGAGAGAGAGAGAGAGAGAGAGAGAGAAACCCTGAGGAGCCAGAACACTGTTTATTCCTCAAGGCTCTGTGCACATGAACACCTCCGTACTGCAGGCAGGGGGAAAGTTTGGAGAGGAAAAGTGCAGAAGGGCTTCCTGGGACGATGAGTGACACATGGGGGCTTTATTTCCTGCTGATAGTCTTCATCTGTCGCTCTGTGTAACTTTCTCTCTCTCTGTCTCTGCCTGTTCGCACAGCAAACTTTCACAGTTACAAAGATGTAAGGGTTAGGGAAAGAAAGAAAGAAAGAAAGAAAGAAAGAAAGAAAGAAAGAAAGAAAGAATTTCAAGAGAAATAAAAAAGTAGGAAAAAAGTGAAAGAAAGAAAGAAAGAAAGAAAGAAAGAAAGAAAGAAAGAAAATTCTCAAGAGAAATAAATAAAGAACAAGTGAAAGAAAGAAAGAATTTAAAAGAGAAATAAAGAATGTAAGAAAGAATAGTGTTGTTGAGGCTCTAAGCATTATATCGATGTTTAAAGTTTCTTCCTAGATTGTGCTGTAAAATCACTCCTCAAAAAACACCATGACTTTTAAAAATTTCTTTACGGTGTCTCACTTGAACTGTTGCTTCTGAATATAGTACAGTCATCCATCCATCATCTGTAGCCACTTATCCTGTACAGGGTCGCAGGCAAGCTGGAGCCTATCCCAGCTGACTACGGGCGAAAGGCGGGGTACACCCTGGACAAGTCGCCAGATCATCGCAGGGCTGACACATAGACACAGACAACCATTCACACTCACATTCACACCTACGCTCAATTTAGAGTCACCAGTTAACCTAACCTGCATGTCTTTGGACTGTGGGGGAAACCGGAGCACCCGGAGGAAACCCACGCCGACACGGGGAGAACATGCAAACTCCACACAGAAATGTGGGCTCGAACCCAGAACCTTCTTGCTGTGAGGCAAGAGTGCTAACCACTACACCACCATGCTGCCTACAGTAAAACTCGTTACCCACCTGTTCATCATTCTTTACCCAGAATCCTCTCCTTCCACATCTATAAACTTTATTAAAGCTGTCAGACCACACAGACTGAATGGATACTTAAAACACACAAGGAAGGGAAAACAGGTGAAGAGATGCTCCTGACAGGTGAACACTCCACTCTACCCCACCCACCAGACCCCACCCTGGTCTCCCTCATGTCGTTCTGTTCCACACGCCTCTTCTCCATAATGAAATATTCACGGGTCGGTGCGTGTGAGAGGAGTGACACGGGTCACTCAGTGGCTTTTCAGCGGGTCATTTTCTCCTTCAGATGTTCATTAGATCTCAATAACCAGCCGGCAGTGAAGCACAGTCATCTCTCTCTCTCTCTCTCTCTCTCACCCACACACACACACACACACACACACACCAGACAGACCACCGTACACCACTTCCCCTCCTACACCTCCATCACTGCTTTCCTACTGTTTTACTGTTGTAGAGCAGATCAGCTGGATTCTCTTCTTCTTTCTGTCCATATCTTCTTCACTTCATGTACTCTATGAGTGTGTGTGTGTGTGTGTGTGTGTGTGTGTGTGTGTGTGTGTGTGTGTGTGTGAGAGAGAGATTCTAAAGCATGCTAAATAATTCAGAAGTGTTATCTACAGGATCAGCTGAACAGCTTTCCACTATGAAGTACTGACATCAGTGATTATCAAACAAACACACACAACACACACACAAAGCTCTGTAGTGCTATTACTATAGAAACAATAATGTATTAGAAAAAGTGCATTAATATAAATCTGTGCTACAGTCAGAGCTGCAGTTAGAGAAAACTAATCAACACCTCTTGACCCACTCTCCCTCCTCCACTTACCCTCTCTCCCTCCTTCACTTACCTGCTCTCCCTCCTTCACTTACCCTCTCTCCCTCCTTCACTCACCCTCTCTCCCTCCTTCACTCACCCTCTCTCCCTCCTTCACTGACCTGCTCTCTCTCCTTCACTTACCCTCTCTCCCTCCTTCACTTACCTGCTCTCTCTCCTTCACTTCACCCTCCTTCACTTACCCTCTCTCCCTCCTTTACTTACCTGCTCTCCCTCATTCACTTACCTGCTCTCCCGCCTTCACTTACCTGCTCTCTCTCCTTCACTTACCCTCCTTCACTTACCCTCTCTCCCTCCTTCATTTACCTGCTCTCCCTCCTTCGCTTACCCTCTCTCCCTCCTTCCATCACTTACCTGCTCTCCCTCTTTCACTTACCTGCTCTCATATACACACACTCTGGGCGCTGTGTGAGACAGCTGCCTCTCCAGTTGCTCTGTAGTTTTTAGCTCTTTAAACCTCTTTTTTTCCACCTTTTTTTACTTTTTTGCTCTTCTTACGAAGACATAGTGTGTTTAACTATATAACATGGATATATTTAACTTTAACACACAACCAGGAGCCAGTTTTCTCACTTATTCGAGAGAGGAGCTGCTGGCCCTGAAACCAATGGGACGAGCCGGGATACGACACCCCATCCCGGCCGAGCTGAGGAGGAAGCCCAGGGGCTGCAAGGCTGGAGCTAAGCTAAAGGCTAGGCTTGCGGACAACTGGCAGTGCTACAAACCATCCATTCCCCCTGTTATCATGGGGAATGTGAACTCGCTGCTGAATAAAGTCTACGAGCTATCCGCACTGAACAATCAGCAGATTTACCGGGAGAGCAGCTTATTTATTTTTATGGAGACATGGCTAACACACATTGTACTGGATGCTAACATGGACCTGCAGGGATTCACTGCTGTGAGGGCCAACAGAGACACTAACACATGCAGGAAAAGTATAGGTGGGGAACTCATCATTTATGTTAACAACCGCTGGTGTAACCCAGAACATATCTCCATAAAGACAGTTTTATGTTGCCCAGACTTGGAGCTGCTAGCCATGAGCCTGCGGCCATATTATCTGCCAAGGGAGTTCAGTTACATGATTACCATCTGTGTTTACATCCCTCCGAGGGCAGATGCAGCCACTGCATGTGAGAGGATTCACTCTGTCACAGCAAGGCTGCAGACACAGCACCCTGAGGCATTTATCATCATTTCTGGGGACTTTAATCATGCTACTTTGGACTCTACTTTGGCTGCTTTTTACCAGGCTGTGGATTGTCCAACAAGGAACAACAGGACAATTGACTTGCTGTATGCTAATGTGAGGGATGCATACAGAGCCACACCCCTCCCCCCACTAGGGAAGTCTGACCACAACCTATTTCTTCTACAGCCAAAGTACATCCCCCTGGTTCAAAGGCAGCCTGCAACAACTAGCTCCATCAGGAGGTGGTCCCCTGAAATGGAAGATGCCCTCAGAGACTGCTATGACATCATGGACTGGGATGTGCTGCTTAGCCCACACTGTGAGGACATAGAGGGGCTGACACACTGTCTGACAGATTACCTCAACTTCTGTGCAGACGTGGTCTCCCCCGCTAAGACTGTACAGTGTTACCCTAATAACAAGCCATGGGTAACACAGGAAGTCAAAGCTGTCCTCAACAGGAAGAAGGCCACCTTCAGGAGCAGGGATAGGGAGGCGATGAAAGCAGCACAGCAGGAGGTGAAATGCTGCATAAGGGAAGCTAAGAACAGCTACAGGAGAAAGGTGGAGCAGAGGCTGAAGGAGAACAGCATGAGGGAGGTCTGGGAAGGTGTGAAAACCATCACAGGCCACAATACAAAGACCAGAGTCGTTGAGGGGACAGTGGAGAGGGTGAACGAGTTGAATGACTTCTTCAATTGGCTCAACCAGCCCACGTCCCCCCCTCCCTCTCCCTCACTGCAGCCATCTCTCCTTCTTCCCTCAACACACCTCCCCCCAGTCATCACAGCAGCCCCCTCTTCCCCCACCTCAACACAGACTCCTCTATGCATCACTGCAGACCAGGTCAGAGGTCAACTGAGGAAGCTTCACCCCAGGAAAGCAGCAGGCCTGGACAAGGTGTGTCCACGACTACTGAAGACCTGCGCTGCTGAACTGGGTGAACCACTCCAATGCATCTTCAACCTCAGCCTGCAGCTGGGGAGAGTGCCAACCCTCTGGAAGACATCATGTATGGTTCCAGTTCCCAAAAAGAATCGGCCCAGCAAGCTGAACGACTTCCGACCGGTGGCACTCACTTCACATCTGATGAAGATGTTGGAGCGGTTCTTCCTCAGCCTCCTCAGACCCCAGGTACAACATGCCCAGGACTGTCTGCAGTTTGCGTACCAGGCAAGTGTTGGTGTGGAAGACGCCATTCTCTACCTGCTACACCGAGCCCACTCACATCTGGATAAGGGAAATGGTACAGTGAGGATCCTCTTCTTGGACTTCTTGAGTGCCTTCAACACCATCCAGCCCCTACTGCTTCAGGACAAACTGAACAGGATGCGATCTCCATCTACCTCATTGACAGGCCGCAGTACATCAGGCTGAAGGACATCATGTCTGACACTGTAATTAGCAGCACCGGAGCACCCCAGGGCATGGTGCTGGCCCCTCTTCTCTTCACCCTGTACATCGCGGACTTCTGCTACAACTCAGAGCTGTGTCACATTCAGAAGTTTGCCGATGACACAGCCATCATTGGGTGTATCAGTGACGACAGAGAGGAGGAGTATAGGAGCCTGGTGAGGGACTTTGCTGTGTGGTGCAACAGGAACCATCTGCAGCTCAACACCTCGAAGACCAAGGAGCTGGTCATTGACTTTGGGAGGTCCAGACCAAGGTCACGACCAGTTCTGATCGAAGGAGTCGAGGTGGAGGCTGTGGATTCCTACAAGTACCTTGGGCTGTGGCTAGACAGCAAGCTGGACTGGACTTGCAACACCAGTCACTTATACAGGATGGGACAGAGCAGGCTATACTTCCTTAGGAGGCTGCGGTCCTTTAACATCTGCAGCAAACTCCTGTGGATGTTCTATCAGTCTGTGGTCGCCAGTCTCCTGTTTTACACCATGGTGTGCTGGGGGGGCAGCACATCCAAGAAGGACACATCCAGGCTGGACAAACTGATCAGGCGGGCCGGCTCTGTGGTCGGCATGAAGCTGGACTCTCTGGTGATGGTGGCAGAGAAGAGGTCTATGGACAAACAGTTGAACATCATGGACGATGCCAGTTACCCTCTGCACACCGTCATCAGCAACCAGAGGAGCCTGTTCAGTGACAGAATGCAAGACGAACAGACTCAAAAACTCCTTTGTCCCTCACACTATCAGACTGTACAGCTCCTCTCTGGGGGGGAGGAGGGGTAACAGGAGGACAGAGGACGGGAAGGAGCAGTAGCCTAGCCTAAGAATAAGCAATACCGGACAATGTGCAATATAATGTGCAATATAAAGTGCAATATCTTTCCCCACACACACACACTTACCCTAACCCCACTTCCCCCCCCTTTCCCCCTTCCCCCTTCCTCTCATCCCCATATCTTATTCTTTTATATTTGTACATGTAAATACTTAATTTATTTTAATTTATCTAGAAGTTTTCTCTTTCTTTTCAGTGTTTATCTATAATGATACTGCTGGAATCTTAATTTCCCTGAGGGAACCCTCCCAAAGGGATCAATAAAGTTTTATCTTATCTAATCTAATCTAATCTAATCTAATCTCCCTCCTTCACTTACCCTCTCTCCCTCCTTCACTTACCTGCTCTCCCTCCTTCACTTACCCTCTCTCCCTCCTTCACTTACCTGTTCCCCCTCCTTCACTTACCCTCTCTCCCTCCTTCACTTATTCTCTCTCCTTCCTTCACTTACCTGCTCTCCCTCCTTCACTTCACCTACCTGTTTTTCCCAAGCTTTGCTGAATAACCTGTATCTCATCTCATTATCTCTACCCGCTTTATCCTTCTACAGGGTCGCAGGCAAGCTGGAGCCTATCCCAGCTGACTATGGGCGAAAGGCGGGGTACACCCTGGACAAGTCGCCAGGTCATCACAGGGCTGACACATAGACACAGACAACCATTCACACTCACATTCACACCTACGGTCAATTTAGAGTCACCAGTTAACCTAACCTGCATGTCTTTGGACTGTGGGGGAAACCGGAGCACCCGGAGGAAACCCACGCGGACACGGGGAGAACATGCAAACTCCACACAGAAAGGCCCTCGCCGGCCCCGGGGCTCGAACCCAGGACCTTCTTGCTGTGAGGCGACAGCGCTAACCACTACACCACCGTGCCGCCCTGAATAACCTGTATGATGCTCATAATCACACTGAATAATTATCCTTATTAATGAATAGAAGAACACACATCTTCACTGCACTTAATAATAATAATCATCTCTCTCTCTCTCTCTCTTTCTCTTCAGTCTCTTTCACTCTTTCCTCTCTCTATATATATTTCTCTCTTGCTCTCTCTCCAGTCTCTCTTGCTCTTTCCTCTCTCTCTTTCTCTTCAGTCTCTCTTGCTCTTTCCTCTCTTTCTTTTCAGTCTATCTCACTCTTTCCTTCCTCTCTCTCTCTCTCTGCATTGGAGGGAGAAGAGAAGCCAGAGTGTGAGGGAATGGGATGAGTGTAGTGATTAGAGAAGCAGGCTGATGGGCTGTGGTGTGTGTGTGTGTGTGTGTGTGTGTGTGAGGTATTTTCCACATCTTCATGAGAGGAATCAGTGTGTGTGATTAAAGAAGTGTGTGAGAGAGCAGACATTAACACTGAACACATGAGTCATTACCACATCAGTACGACATCTACACCACATGCACATTTCCTGAGGAAAACCTGCACCTCGGATAAAAAGAAGACAAAGAAGGTCAACATTTAAACAGGGCACATTTAAAAAAAAAACTCCATCAGTTTTTTTAAGAAATTCCTCTATTTGTGTGTTCTGTGAAGAAAAAAAATTAGGTGTGTATTTCTTTTTCCAGGAAAGCAAGCAATAAAAACTCTTCCTAGAAGTAAAGTGCATTTCCATCTTTCCATCTCTCTCTCTCTCTCTCTCTCTCTCACACACACACCTTTATGTCCATAGTTGATGGGATCGACACAGTCACACACAGCCAACGCCCCCTTTATGTCTTAAATAATTTCCCTTAAAGGAAGCAGCTCTTTTGTCTCTGGTGTCTTTTGCTCCCATGAGGTTGGCATCGTGAACAGGATGCATTTTTCTCTCCACTCTTGCATTGCTCCTCTGTAACGAGTAAGTTAGCGAAGTAGATGTAATTAATCAAATGCCTGTCTGAACCCAAATACTCAGGAGCAAACGGAGAATTCACGTCTAACAGATTGAGCTAATTAATCCAGCGAGGGATGGATGGAAGGAAGAGTGGAAAGACACTGAAGTCATGAACAGTGTTTGGTTCTTTAATGGAGTAGACAGAAAAGGTTTTTGTTTTGTTTTTTTGTTTTTTGTTTTTTAAATCCTCGGCCCAAATACTCAGGTTTGCAGCAGGAGCTTGTGATTACGGTTTTGTGAAGTTACACTGTTCTGAAGTTTCTGGGGGAAAGAAAAAACCTTAACTGTGAAAATGGCCTGAGATTTCAGGATACCATGGCATTGATAGGATGTGGATAGATAGATAGATAGATAGATAGATAGATAGATAGATAGATAGATAGATAGATAGATAGATAGATAGATAGATAGATAGATAGATAGATAGATAAAGCTTTTCCAGCTTGTCTTCTTTTCCAGCTAGGAAGTGATGAACCCCAGCTTAAATATGCATGAAATTTGGGACTTTGGGACTCTATCTTTCTCTCGCTCTCTCCATGTCTAACTTCTTCTCCTCTTCCTGAAACTCAAAGCTCTATTTACCCCAAGCACTGTAGCATTAAAACCACCCTGACTCTTCATTAGAATTTTTTTAAACTTTCTCTCATTTTCCTCCTGTGACTACCTGACCTTTGGCCTTTTAGCTGCCACTTCTACCCCAGAGACTCCCTTATGCTCTTTATTCTTTATAAATTCATAGTTTCCACTTGAGTTTAAAACCCAGAACCGGAGCTACTGAAACTGAGCCTTCGTTGCTCATTAGTAGTTTGAGATTATTCGTGAACAATGCAGACTATAAGAGCTGGACTAAGAGCTATACATTCAAACTGGACATAACTAGAAAATGTCCTGGAAAATAACTCTACTGTTTTGCTGAAACTTAGCAAACTTAGCATGTCAAGGCTTAGCATGTTGTGCATTCTGAGGTGCTTTTCTGCTCACCATGGTTTTAAAGAGTAGTGATTTGTGTAGCTTTCTGTCAGCTACATTTTGTGATACTTAGGTATAATGTAGAGATCACTTTAGAGAGCCAATCCGAGCTCTAAGCTGAGAGGCGGGGCTCACCCTGGGCAGTTTGCCAGGGTATCATATGGCTAAGACAGATATGGACAACCATTCATGCTCATGGACATTTTAGAGTAGCTAGTTGATCTAATCTGGATGTCTTTGGAATGGTGGAGGAAACCTACACAGATATGGGGAGAACATGCAAACTCGACTGCAGAGTTTGAACCCAGAACCTTCTTGCTGTGAGTTGACAGTGCTAACCACTGCACCACCCAAGTCCTCTGTAATTCTCTGAATAGTGCTTAGCTCTGTAGTTCGGTATGAGTTCTGTTTACCAATGTGTGCAATTTCAGCATTAAATCCTTACAGCATGCAAGTAAGTCAACTCAGAATATAGCTCACACTGGATATGATTTTACTTACAAATAAAGACTTTCCATCTCCACAGGCAGTTTAACCTGAAATGGCATAATAAAGTAGTGTTTATAAGCAAAGCTGAAAACTGGGAGAGATGTTTGATCTCTGAGTGTGTACCCGCCCACTCTACTAATGCCTGCTAACTTGAGACAGGGGCAAGGCAATCCCCCCAAACAGCTAACTGTTCAGATCAAGAGAGAGAAAGTAAGGCCCAAGGCAGAGAGAATGAGTGTGAGAGGATGAACATGAGAGGGAAGATCATGTGTATCTGTGTGAAAGAGAGAGAAGAGGGATAATGGAGCATAAAAGAGAGAGAGAATGTTGAGATCGATATTAATTTGGGAGTGGGCATTCCCTGCGGTCTCATCCATGGAGGTAGAGTTTTGCCCGATCAAATAGCTTTCCCATGGATGGGTTATGCAAATCACCTCTCAGGGATCCACGTGTGAGTCATAAACCCACTCAGACGGGCGGTCACACTGATGATGGGTTACAATAACAACAACTGCATTAATAACCAAGATGGATTTGGACTAGGGTGGCACGGTGGTGTAGTGGTTAGCACTGTTGCCTCACAGCAAGAAGGTCCTGGGTTTGAGCCCAGTGGCTGCCAGGGTCCTTTCTGTGTGGAGTTTGCATGCTCTCCTTGTGTCTGCGTGGGTTTCCTCTGGGTGCTCCGGTTTCTCCCACAGTCCAAAGACATACAGGTTAGGTTAATTAGTGGCTCTAAATTGACCGTAGGTGTGAATGTGAGTGTGAATGGTTGTGTGTCTCTATGTGTCAGCCCTGCAATGATCTGGCAACATGTCCAGGGTGTACCCTGCCTCTCACCCATAGTCAGCTGGGATAGGCTCCAGCTTGCCCATGATCCTACATAGGATAAGCACTAAGAATGCTGAGGGAGTCACAGATGAGTGAATGTGTAAATATACAGTAACTATGCAGCTCATACTTGTATATTTTTCTAGGTATTTGTGGTTCTTTGAAAGGCTGCATGGTGATGGTGCAGTGGGTCTACCCTTAAATAGTGTTGGAGTACTGGAGACCGGTGTCAAGACCACTTTTTGAAGGTCTTTTGTCGGAATTGGCCACATTTTTACTTGGTCTTGTCTCAGTCTTAGACATAGAGGACTTAGGATTTTATTTCAAGACCAGTCAAAACCACAACTGTGGTGATTCCAGTAATTTGTCTGATTTAATTGTTGACATCATTACTGTGACTGGATATAAAGCTTCCTGCTTTAAATGTGACCAATAACGTGACTCATTGCTAATTTTAAATTTTTCTTTCTGTTAATGGTCAGTTGCCACTCCTCCCCCACCCCCCTTCTCACCCACTGGTCTGGTCTTGGTCTTGACTTGGTCTCATCCTGCCTTGGTCTTGGCCTTGACTTGATCTCAACTCCTCAAAGTCTTGGTCTTGTTTTGGTCTTAATACACTCAGGTCTTGATCATGACTTGGTCTTGGTTTAGGTGGTCTTAAGTACAACACTACACATTCATTTTAAAAAGGTGATAACAACAAAAAAGGTTTCCTTGTTGCTGGCATGGTATCCTCCAAGGTACATCTTTTTTCACTGGCAAATGGGGTGAAAGTGATCAAGAGTATGTCATTGGACCTCTATTAGCGTTTAGAGCAGAAATTTCAAGTTAAACTACATGCACCCTTCCAGGCAAAAAAAAAAAAAGTACATTCTTAAAGTACAACAGATTGTCATTATGACCTGAGTGACAAATAAAGGTACAGTTTAGTACCCTGTTCTCTGAAAGTGTAGTGTTGCTGATGAAATACTTGGGGTTCATTCCACCTCCAAAAACATGCCAGTGGTTGGACTGTTGACTCTAAATTACCCTTTGATGTTTATCTATGTCCTATCCAGGGTGTATTTCAACCTCATATACAATGGGGCAAAAAAGTATTTAGTCAGCCACCAATTGTGCAAGTTCTCCCACTTAAAAAGATGAGAGAGGCCTGTAATTTTCATCATAGGTACACTTCAACTATGAGAGACAGAATGGGGGGAAAGAATCCAGGAAATCACATTGTAGGATTTTTAATGAATTAATTGGTAAATTCCTAATAAGTATTTGGTCATCTACAAACAAGCAAGATTTCTGGCTCTCACAGACCTGTAACTTCTTCTTTAAGAGGCTCCTCTGTCCTCCACTCATTACCTGTATTAATGGCACCTGTTTGAACTCGCTATCAGTATAAAAGATACCTGTCCACAACCTCAAACAGTCACACTCCAAACTCCACTACGGCTAAGACCAAAGAGCTGTCAAAGGACACCAGAAACAAAATTGTAGACCTGCACCAGGCTGGGAAGACTGAATCTGCAATAGGTAAGCAGCTTGGTGTGAAGAAATCAACTGTGGGAGCAATTATTAGAAAATGGAAGACATACAAGACCACTGATAATCTCCCTCGATCTGGGGCTCCATGCAAGATCTCACCCTGTGGGGTCAAAATGATCACAAGAATGGTGAGCAAAAATCCCAGAACCACACGGGGGAACCTAGTGAATGACCTGCAGAGAGCTGGGACCAAAGTAACAAAGGCTACCAGCAGTAACACACTACGCCGCCAGGGACTCAAATCCTGCAGTGCCAGACGTGTCCCCCTGCTTAAGCCAGTACATGTCCAGGCCCGTCTGAAGTTTGCTAGAGAGCATTTGGATGATCCAGAAGAGGATTGGGAGAATGTCATATGGTCAGATGAAACCAAAATATAACTTTTTGGTAAAAACTCAACTTGTCGTGTTTGGAGGAGAAAGAATGCTGAGTTGCATCCAAAGAACACAATACCTACTGTGAAGCATGGGGGTGGAAACATCATGCTTTGGGGCTGTTTTTCTGCAAAGGGACCATCCGTGTAAAGGAAAGAATGAATGGGGCCATGTATTGTGAGATTTTGAGTGAAAACCTCCTTCCATCAGCAAGGGCATTGAAGATGAAACGTGGCTGGGTCTTTCAGCATGACAATGATCCCAAATACACCACCAGCTGGGCAACAAAGGATTGGCTTCGTAAGAAGCATTTCAAGGTCCTGGAATGGCCTAGCCAGTCTCCAGATCTCAACCCCATAGAAAATCTTTGGAGGGAGTTGAAAGTCCATGTTGCCCAGTGACAGCCCCAAAACATCACTGCTCTAGAGGAGCTCTGCATGGAGGAATGGGCCAAAATACCAGCAACAGTGTGTGAAAACCTTGTGAAGACTTACAGAAATCGTTTGACCTCTGTCATTGCCAACAAAGGGTATATAACAAAGTATTGAGATGAACTTTTGTTATTGACCAAATACTTATTTTCCACCATAATTTGCAAATAAATTATTTAAAAAGCAGACAATGTGATTTTCTGGATTTTTTTTTCTCATTTTGTCTCTCATAGTTGAGGTATACCTATGATGAAAATTACAGGCCTCATCTTTTTAAGTGGGAGAACTTGCACAATTGGTGACTGACTAAATACTTTTTTGCCCCACTGTACAGTGTTTTCATGATGAGATCTGGATCTATCATCACCTGAGCAGGTTAAAGTGCTTACTGAAGGGTTGTCATGTCCTTTGACTCCTTTTTATTAAATGTAATTGCATTTGAAAACTAAAATCAAGGTAAGACACTAAAGCACTGAATAAGATGATAAAGAAGAGAAGTTCAGAACTAATTATTATGCGCTCTGTGAACCCTAGACTGTCAAAATAGAAGGTGAAGTAGAGGTGTATTGTGTTCCCTACGGTATACCAATGTAAATGTACCCTCAAAGGTACAGTAGTTGTCCTTATGATCCAATTATATACTTTAATGATGTTCCTCTAAAATTATGCATCTCTAACTAAAGGTACAAAAGACATTCCCATGAGACTACCATCCCACTGACAAGCACTTTTTCTGAGTACATAGGGCTTGCTGTCTTTGATGTGGTGAAAGAAAGACATGTTGGGGACATGTGTTCAACAGGCCACTTTTGTGTATTGGGAATGGGTAAAAACAACATGAGCTCTATGACTTGTCAGATATTCAGACCCTTTTTACAGCCAGTCCATCCCCATTGGGGCAAAGAGTTTGTCATCTACGTACATCATAGACATAAGATCTTTGACAAGAAATCCCTGGATGATTCGTGTTTTTCTGATGAGTTTCCTTTTCTGCCATTTTCCTCTTCACATTGGGGTTTGAAAGCACACACTGGTATTCTGTGAATAACTACATGTTAGGTTTGGTTGAGAAGTCTTGATTTTCACTATCATGCACCACCACTTTCCTCTCTTTTGTGGCTTCAGAAAAAAGGTTGAAATAAAAGTTCAATTCACTGGAGAGGACTTGTGACTGCTGCTGATTGACTTCGATGCCAGAGTTATGGGATGGTATAGTGGAGACGATGAGGAAAGATGACAAAATCATTCTTCATGAAAGCTTATGAGGCTAAGAAGGGATTGCAAGAGGGGAAACTAATGTCAGGAGAGATCATGGGACACTGAAAAATGGAAGTGTGCAAATAATATAATGAGATAGATGAGCAGATTGTGATAAAGAGGAAAGAGAGGGATTCTGCAAATCTGAGAAGAATGTTGAGCTTGGGGCCGGTTCATTTCAGTTCAGTAGTGTGCTATTCGGATTGCTGTATGCACCCTCTTTCTTGGGTTGTTAATCAGGGAGAGCTGTAGCATTTTGCTTATTTGCATCTTGTCAGTAGACCTTAAATCACAGGTGTCAATATGGCCAGCTGCCTTGTTCCATTTGACCAGAGCAAATTTGCAAGAAGAACAGTGCGTTTCAGCCTGTAGTTCATGACTACCATATAAGAAAGAGCCTGAAACAAATAGAATAGTGAGCATGTGTTCAAGTTTTACAGTGTGCTTGTAGATTAAAACCCAACTCTGATTCATATGATAGCCACCAAATGCTTAATTGCATTACCCAGTGTCAAAGTCTCTCCTGTGCCGGGACCTGATCTTCCAGTACTAACCAGGCCTTTAAGGTGCATTGATTGTCACAGATCTCCGGTTCTATAGCCCTTGGCCTCTCACCTATTACATAGCTAGGGTTACAGTGGGGGCTGGTCCTCTGGTAACCATGAAAGTTTTACTCCCTACTCCAGGTGGCAGTAGGTACCATTTTTATGATCATCTTTGGT
Organism: Neoarius graeffei; assembly: GCF_027579695.1. Lineage (NCBI taxonomy): Eukaryota > Metazoa > Chordata > Actinopteri > Siluriformes > Ariidae > Neoarius > Neoarius graeffei. The sequence continues at coordinate 9,529,920 of NC_083590.1, forward strand.
TTGACTCGACCACAAGTAGAATTCGCAATCTCCCGGTTGACAGGAGGACATGCTAATCACTCAGCCAGCTTGTGGTATTACCCAGTGTAGTGACCTATAAATGCACTGATCAGCCATAAAATTAAAAACACTGACAGGTGAAGTGAATTACATTGATTATCTCATTACAGTGGTACCTGTCAAGGAGTGGGATATATTAGGCAGCAAGAGAAGAGTCAGTTCTCAAAGTTGATATGTTGGAAGCAGGAAAAATGGGCAAGCATAAGGATCTGAGCGACTTTGACAAATTGTGTTGGCTAGATGACTGGGTCTGACTGAGCATCTCCAGAATGGCACATCTTGTGGGGTGTTCCTGGTATACAGTACTGAACAAAAGTGGTCCAAAGAAGGACAACCAGTGAACCGGTGACAGAGACATGGGTGTCAAAGGCTCACTGATTCGCATAGGGCATGAAGGCTAGTGCATATGGTCCAATCCCACAGAAGAGCTCAAACTGCTGAAAAAGTTAAAAAGTCGAGTGTACCTGTCAGTATTTTTAATTTTATGGCTGATTGGTGTATGTTAAAAAAAGAAGTTGATGGAGAGCGAAAACAGGAAAGGTGGAAGAGTAAGTTTCTTAGCAGGCATGTTCTGATTGAATATAAGCCTGTTTGATTTTTTCTTTACTGCCACAGTGTGGTATGAATGAATAAAATGTTCACAGGGTTCACCCACGTGCAATGAACCGGTGCTACAGGTGCTCTAGCCCCTGCCCCTTTTCTGTTTGCTGTCCAAAGTGCCCTTTTCATAGGGACTGTTTTGTTGTTGTTGTTTTTTTTAAATATTTGTAAAAGATAAGTTAGCTCCAACATCAATATTCTCTACAATTTGACAATAATATACGAAATTATAGATTTATAAAATAACGTTTTTCTATGTAAATGCGGGCATCAATCCGTGACGTCATGCATTCAGTGAACCTCTGTGCAGAAAGCGCATGCAGGCGGTTGACAGTGGGAGACAGTGCGAGGAACGGCATGGTAAGGTCACACTGAAAGTCTCCTTTCATTTCTTATCTGAACATGCAATATTGTGCAGCTTAGAACACAACAGTAAATGCGTAGGGTTGTTTATCATTTAATGAAGCCGCCTAGGCTATATTTAAACCATTTGCTCCATCCATTTCATTAACGTGGCAGATTCGGAAACTTTAGTTTGAACGATGGCGTTAATAACATATTCTAGCAGCTTTGAAAACTTAAGGCTGAATGACGACGTCCACAACATATTCTAGGCTGTCAGACCTTCTTCTGCTGGCAATTGAGAAAGATATCCATATTGAATACAGTGTTGTCATAGACATTTTCAAGAACATGGCAAACTGAAGACTGCTGCTTTGAAGAATACTGCAGCATTTAGATGGATCTCACTCACACACACACACACACACACACACACACACACACACACACACACACACACAATGTTCAGTTGCAATTGAAATTTAGTTTTGAATAAAGTTAACTTGTGTGAAAAATTTGTTCCAAGTGCCCTTTTTTGAATGTTGAGCCCCTGCCCCTCCAAAGGTCTTTGCACGGCCCTGACAGGGTTTGATGTTTCCGACTGTCTGGGACAGCCAAATGTTTGGTCCGGACAAGTCAAATCTCCATTTACTTGTCTGACAGGACAAGTTGAATATTTGTTGTAAATCACAATTTTTTATAGTAATTATTCAAGAGTTGCGTCAATAAAGTTCCAACAAAGCTAGTTCAATCCCCTCAGTGATCTGGCCATGTTACTGTTTACGAAATTCCAGGGAAGCTGAAGAATTTATTTATTTATTTATTTATTTATTTATTCATTCATTCTTTAAATTAATTTACACTTCAAGATTTCCTGAATTAATCAAGACTTAACTTTATTTCCTCCAGAAGCTTTGAATTTGGGTGAGTCTAACTCTTAAAACTGCAGATCAGGCACTGGCGGCTTGTTAATAGGGGCGATTTGGGCGACGCACTCCCAAACAGGGAGGGAGATTTTTTTTTTTTTATCTACTCCTACTACCATGGCAACAGTAATGTCATTGTCCAATCAGGCTAAGGTTGTGCCTGGTGTAGCCATGCCCTTTTGGTACAATTTCTGTCAGGTTCAGATTTGCCCCAAAATCTCCCATTGACAGTAATGGTACGTACGTTTTTTTCGAAAATCATGCTCCCAGTGCATTTTCTATTAGGTTTTATGTGCTAGCACAAGCAGCGTGCTTACATCATACGCCTGTTGTGCGGGAAATGTGTGAACATTCTATGAAGAAGATGGCGAGTGTTGAGTGCAACAATACGATAGCGTCTCTGAAAGGAGTTCCCTTTAGTCGTTGTACCAATGAGGAGAAATGGCAATCAAACAGCTAGGACCTCCTAGACTGAATTTAAACATCAAGCAAGTATCTACAAAGGGGGAGAAGACCTACTCAAGAGGTTTTAACAAGAACTGGTACCACCGGAAAACTTGGCTAGCTGGCTGTGATGTAGTCAATGCTCTTTTTTGCTACCCTTGCATTCTCTTCCACCCTGGAAGTAGCACAGCAGACGGTACAGTGATATCTGATATTTGAATTTACTAGGCAAAAGGGTTTTTTTTGTGTGTGTGTGTGTGTGTGTGTGTGTTACCAATGGCAGTTGTTTTACCAATGGCAGTTTAACATTGCCATGTTTTTGTTTTACCAATAGCAGTTTAACATTGCCATGCTTGGAATATTTCAGTAGCCTCAAGTTCTCTCTGACTTGGTGTAAATTAAGCATATTTTCAGTTTTTATATATTGTACAGTATATGTGTTCATTGGAGCCAGCAGCACCTTACCTTTTTTCCAACTTGTTAAGCCAAGTTGCACTGACTACAAAACCTTGTGTAACCTTGTGTGTATATAGCTAAATAACTAAAGCCTTTTGTGTTCATTGACATGCTTGTAATACTTTAAATTTCCTTTTAAGGCATGGTTTTCTGGAGGAATTCTTGGGGAAAAAACTGCAGAATTTATTTAGAATTATTATTTGTTGTTAAAATGGTGCAATTCCATATTAAAAAAACACAATTAAGCTGCACATGTTTGTTTGATGGTTATGCTTTTCTTCATCTTTTTCAAAACTTAAATAAACACTTGTTTTGGATTTATATCCTGCCACTTTAATTGCATTCTTTAGAATGAAGAAATTAGAATATGTTTATAATTAAGAATTTGTGTCTACTTATTATAGAATACTGGAAAAATATGATAAAATAAATGAGTAATGTAATATTAATTGATTGTGATGCCAAATGTTTTGCTTTGAAGGCTTCACAATGAATCTTCCTTAGTTTTAGCCTGGCAAGCCAGACTAAATGTGAATATTTGCCACTCGTAGGCAAAAATATTTTTGGCCGGTAGGTGGGTGGGTCTAGTTTACTAGGCTACCTTAGTTTGCCACCTTTAACTTGTTCAGTGTTGCCACCTAGTGGAGAGACTGTCTATATTGATATCTGTCTATATCTGTCTATATCTGTCTATAATACTGTCTATATTGATATCTGAATTTACCAGGCAAAAACAAGTTCGGCCAATTGATTTGCTACCTAGGTCAATTTACTTCAGTCCTGTGGACATTTATGGTCCGTGTAGACATAACGGGGGAAAATTGCCCCCCCCCGAAAAAAAATTCAGGAGCCGCCACTGAGATCAGGTAATGGGTTAGAACAACACATGCTCAAAATGGGGCTTTGGATAATTTTTGTTTGTTGTTAAAGTTAAATTTTGAGTTTCATTGAAAAATTATAAATCATTAAAGCATAATGATTATCATAACTATACCTGCTTTTTGATAAACTTTGTTAATTACGTTCCTTTTTTTTTGAACTAGTAAATACATGGGAATAAAAAGGTTATGGTCAAGACAAGTGAGAAATCCTGCTGCTTGTCCGACTGGATAAGTTGATTAAGAAGTTAATGTTGAGCCCTGGTTCATCATTGTGAAACAAAAATAAAATATGGTATGGATTTGAGAACATGTGTATTTCTAATGCATGTTATAACATGATAAAAACATTAGTTTTGGTACTTTAGGGTCTCACAAAAATGCCTTACCTCAGTTTGTTAGTGATTTGGTTTTCGAATTAGAGCGGGAGCACCGTATCCGTAAGGGATACGTTTAAGATCTAATGGGGATGGCCTAAACCGCAGATAGCAACGAATCACATATAAAGCTTGTTTTTCGTGTACATAAAGTTTAATTTAGAAATTACACCATGTATAACATCAACAACAGTAGCTTCTTCTTCTTTTGGCTACTCCCGATTAGGGGTCGCCACAGCGGATCTTTCGTCTCCATTGCTCCCTGTTTTCCGCATTCTTCTCTACCACACCTGCCACTTTCATGTCCTCTCTCACCACATCCATGTATCTCCTCTTTGGCCTTCCTCATTTTCGTGTGCCTGGCAGCTCCATCCTCAACATTCTCCTTCCAGCATGCTCTGCATCTCTTCTCAGGATGTGCTCATACCATCTCAGTCTCATTTCTCTTAGCTTAATTCCCAAGCTCTCCACATGTGCTGTCCCTCTGATGTGCTTGTTCCTTATCCTGTCCAACCTTGTCACTCCCATCATAAACCTTAACATCCTCATCTCCACCACCTCCAACTGTGCCTCCTGTCTCTTCTTTAAGGGTACAGTCTCCAATCCATGCATCACAGCTGGTCTCACTACTGTCTTATACATCTTACCTTTCACTTTTGCTGGGACTTTCCTATCACAAATAACTCCCAAAATCCTTCTCCAACTGCTCCACCCTGCCTGCACTATCTTTCTCACCTCACTATCGCAGCCCCCATTTTCCTGCACAGTTGACCCCAGGTACTTGAATTCACCAACTTTCTTTATGTCTACTCCTTGCATCTTCACTACACTCTCATCCCCATTCTCATTGATGCACATGTATTCTGTTTTGCTCCTGCTCACCTTTATTCCTCTTCGTTCCAATGCATACCTCCATCTCTCCAAACCCAGCTCAACCTCCTTTCTACTTTCACCACATATCACAATATCATCTGCAAACATCATGTTCCATGGTGACTCTTGCCTCACTTCATCCATCAAGCTATCCATCACTATGGCAAACAAGAAAGGACTCAAAGCAGATCTTTGAAAATCCAGCCACTGGGGATGCATAAGCGTACTCTTGGTGCCAGTCCCAAGCCCAAATAAATGGAGAGGGTTGCATCAGGAAGGGCATCTGGCGTAAAACTGCCAAATCTAACATGCGGATTGAAAATCAACAACAGTAGCTAATAATAAAATAAAACAGTTATAACAAAATAAAAGTTATGTGGATGTGGTAACTCTCTCGAAGGAATGGAATTCTGACGTTTCTGCTTAATATTTTCAGATTGGAGTAAACCCGTGGATAACTGAACTGCACTTACAAAGTCAGTGGACACAGAGGTCCCACTGTATTATTTTTGACTGAGTTAACCACCACTTCCTTCTGATTCCTTTTTTTTAACTAATCACTAATAAAATTCAAAAATTGGTTTACTTGAATACGTGACAAAATTCCTGTATACAAGTACATCAAATTGCTAACAAATCTCATGGGTTAATGAGTTGGTCTTCTCAACATCAACACTTCCAGGAAGGAGACAGGAATCAGCAACAAATGTGATGAAGAGAAGAGAAATCAAATGCATTTATCCCTCCCGCCCTTCTCACCATTGTGCCTCCCCCCACACTCTCTCCGGAAGGAAATGGAGGCCACTTTATCTATTTATTGTATGTGTTCTTGTTCTTCACCAGCTGTGAGCTGCTTGAAAGAATTACACGTCCGTCTCGGCCAATGTGGATCTGGAAATTAGATTTAAGAGATGCATGGAAGGTGTTATTAGATTGTGTGGTGATAGTGTCTCACCACCCTGCCATTTATTCAAGGGCTGTTAGGGGCTCATGTGTATCCCCGTAGTGTGGAGTTATTGCTCCATTGACATGCAGTATCTCCGGGCTCTGTGTGTGTGTGCTGGAACGATATTGTATTGTTTCCTGTATTGGCCCTTGCCTGACTTCATGATGTCCATCACTGGAAAACATCCATTATTTCAGTATCACAAGTCATGTACAGTGTTCACATTTTGCCCCACTTCCTATCATGCCATGTTCTTCACTTGCTTCCTCAACCCAGGGGTAGGAAACACAGGGCGAGTATATCATCCATCATCTAATGCCAATATACAGTGGTGCTTGAAAGTTTGTGAACCCTTTAGAATTTTCTATATTTCTGCATAAATATGACCTAAAACATCATCAGATTTTCACACAAGTCCTAAAAGTAGATAAAGAGAACCCAGTTAAACAAATGGGACAAAAATATTATACTTGGCCGTTTATTTATTGAGGAAAATGATCCAATATTACATATCTGTGAGTGGCAAAAGCATGTGAACTTCTGGGATTAGCAGTTCATTTGAAGGTGAAATTAGAGTCAGGTGTTTTCAATCAATGGGATGACAATCAGGTGTGAGTGGGCACCCTGTTTTATTTAAAGAACAGGGATCTATCAAAGTCTGATCCTCACAATACATATTTGTGGAAGTGTATCATGGCACGAACAAAGGAGATTTCTGAGGAGCTCAGAAAAAGTGTTGTTGATGCTCATCAGGCTGGAAAAGGTTACAAAACCATCTCTAAAGAGTTTGGACTCCAACAATCCACAGTCAGACAGATTTTGTACAAATGGAGGCAATTCAACACCATTGTTACCCTCCCCAGGAGTGGTCGACCAACAAAGATCACTCCAAGAGCAAGGCGTGTAACAGTCGGAGAGGTCACAAAGGACCCCAGGGTAACTTCTAAGCAACTGAAGGCCTCTCTCACATTGGCTAATGTTAATGTCCATGAGTCCACCATCAGGAGAACACTGAACAACAATTGTGTGCATGGCAGGGTTGAAAGGAGAAAGCCACTGCTCTCCAAAAAGAACATTGCTGCTCGTCTGCAGTTTGCTAAAGATCACGTGGACAAGCCAGAAGGCTATTGGAAAAATGTTTTGTGGACGGATGAGACCAAAATAGAACTTTTTGGTTTAAATGAGAAGCGTTATGTTTGGAGAAAGGAAAACACTGCATTCCAGAATAAGAACCTTATCCCATCTGTGAAACATGGTGGTGGTTGTATCATGGTTTGGGCCTGTTTTGCTGCATCTGGGCCAGGACGGCTTGCCATCATTGATGGAACAATGAATTCTGAATTATACCAGCGAATTCTAAAGGAAAATGTCAGGACATCTGTCCATGAACTGAATCTCAAGAGAAGGTGGGTCATGCAGCAAGACAACGACCCTAAGCACACAAGTCGTTCTACCAAAGAATGGTTAAAGAAGAATAAAGTTAATGTTTTGGAACGGCCAAGTCAAAGTCCTGACCTTAATCCAATTGAAATGTTGTGGAAGGACCTGAAGCGAGCAGTTCATGTGAGGAAACCCTCCAACATCCCAGAGTTGAAGCTGTTCTGTATGGAGGAATGGGCTAAAATTCCTCCAAGCCGGTGTGCAGGACTGATCAACAGTTACCGCAAACGTTTAGTTGCAGTTATTGCTGTACAAGGGGGTCACACCAGATACTGAAAGCAAAGGTTCACTTACTTTTGCCACTCACAGATATGTAATATTGGATTATTTTCCTCAATAAATAAATTACCAAGTATAATATTTTTGTCTCATTTGCTTAACTGGGTTCTCTTTATCTACTTTTAGGACTTGTGTGAAAATCTGATGATGTTTTAGGTCATATTTATGCAGAAATATAGAACATTCTAAAGGGTTCACAAACTTTCAAGCACCACTGTATGGTATGGATATGGTCGAGAGAGAGAGAGAGAGAGAGAGAGAGAGAGAAGGAAAGAGAAAGGAGAGCAAGATCACAAGGATAGAGGAGGAGAAGACACAGTAGACATTGCATCAGAAGTCCATTTCACAGTAGAACAGCTGTTCAGATGATCAAACAATCTCAGAAGAATCAAAGCCAACACTTGGAGAGTCAGTGAGGTAATCTCATCTAAAAGCTCTCCGAAAAGCTAATGAGATTCCCTATGGTGTAAATCCATTGAGCACTGCTCTTCTTCAGAAACTGTTTTTTTTTAACTTCTGATCAAGGCTTTTGCTAATTGTCAGTGAGATTTGCTCAGATCACTGCTTTCTTTTAAAGCATGGGACATCGCTGCTTTAGGGACGCCTTAGCCGAGCCAAGTTTGAAAACCATCTCTCCAAGTTACTTTTTGTTGTGCTCTTTGAACAGTCTGAGACCAAAGAGAATTTTGTGAGAAATGTAGCAGTCTAGATATATTAAGATGTTTCACCATCCAACCAATTGGCTTCATTATTTCTTCGTGACTTGACAAACCTTGAATAACCCAAATGACTGTAAGCCTCCCAAACATCTATAAACTCTACTTCTGAATAGACACCATTGGACTTGTTTTCTCATTTTTTTCTTGCACTATTACATCAGACCAATACTCCAACCTAGTAGTCATTTGATTATTTTTCATTCTGTTTCCAGGGTAACCAAGAGGCAACCAATCCGGTGGACGCGATGGCTCAGTCCTACTCCCCAGCACAGTTTCCTCCTCCCCCACAGAATGGAATCCCTGGAGACTTCACTACACCCCATGCCCTTCCCACACAGGATTATACAGGACAGAGCCGAGTACCTGAACACACCCTGACTATCTACACGCCCACACAGACACACAGTGACCCTGCAAACAGTGACAGCAACACAACTACCATTACCACCAACACAGTGAGTAATGAGGCAATAAGGAAAGAAACTGATAGTTAACCAGAAGTCATTGGTTTCTTGAGCGAGATTCAGTGTCTGTGGTTTTCTTGAAACTTCATGATTTTCTTCAATATTTATTAGCTCATCTGGCTGACAGGTGATGAGTTTATGCCATCATGTGTTGTCTGTCATCTGTCCATCATTCGTCATCCACATTTCATGGAAATTGCTTCTTCTCTCTCAATTCTTCACTGATTTTTATTCTTTTTTGCAGGACAGTAGGTCTGCCTGGGGTGCATATAGCTTCTACCCAGATTTGCATAATTGCAATTAATAATGAAGTTATGGAGTAATTAATCAATCCCTAATGAGCAGTTTCCACACAAATCGTTTCTTTTCCATCAATTCTTCACCAATTTTGATTCTTTCTGGCATGAAGGTAGGTGTACCTAGAGTGCACATAACTTCCACCAAGATTTGCTTAATTACAATTATTAATGAGGTTATGGACTAATTAAGCCTTAATGAGCAGTTCAACAAAAATTGCAGTCAGTTCCTCGCCGTTTTGGATTCTTTCTGGCAAAGAGGTCAGTATTCCTAGGGTGGCTATAGTTTCTATATATAGCTTGTATATAGTGTATATATAAAGGTTGCAACATTTATTGCGCAAGGTGGCCCACTTTAGATTGTTCCTTCTGGACTAGACAGGGCTGGAGTGAGCTACACCATCATTGACGGTCTCATTTACAAACCCCTGCATATGGCCTATCCAGATTATGGAAGCAATCTCAGATCTTACCTGCAAAAGGCTGGTGCAAGTGGGTGCAGATTTTCATTCCAACCCAGTAGAAGCCACACTTGATTCCACCTTATCTTGAATGTCAGTGAACTATTAGGGGAAGCCAATAGTTTTCTGGCTTCCCCTAATAGTTCACTGAAATTCTTGCTATACTAGTAAGAGAGGCAGCAAGAAAGGTGCTGGGGGGTCATCGGGAAGGAGGAAGGAAGACAAGGAGACATGGTGGTGGAACAAAGAAGTGCAGGAAATTATAAAAGAGAAAAGGCTAGCAAAGAAGAATTGGGATGATCAGAGAGATGAGGAAAGCAGGCAGTTATACAGAGAAATGAGACAGAAGGCAAAAAGAGTGGTAGTGAAGGCAAAAGCAGATGCATACCAGGAGTTGTACGAAAGACTGGAGACCAAAGAAGGAGAGAAAGACCTGTACAGACTAGCTAGGCAGAGAAACAGGGACATGAGGGATGTACAACAGGTAAGAGTGATGAAAGATGTAAATGGAAATGTGCTGACAAACAAAGAGAGTGTATGAAGAAGGTGGAAAGAGTACTTTGAGGATTTATTAAATGAAGAGAATCCAAGAGAGAAAAGGGCAGATTCACTGGAGACAGCAAATCAGGAAGCAGAGTTGGTTAGTAAGAATGAGGTGAGGGCAGCCATGAAAAGAATGAAGACTGGGAAAACAGTCAGACCAGATGGTATCCCGATTGGAGCTTGGAGATGTTTGGGTGAGACAGCTGTGGAGTTCCTAACGAGATTGTTTAATAAGATCTTAGAGAATAAGAAAATGCCGAATGAATGGAGAAAGAGTGTGCTAGTCCCAATATACAAGAATAAGGGAGATGTTGTTTGGACTGGGACTGTTTGGGCCTCTAGAGGCCGCTGTTATTTCCTTTTCTGGTCATGTTTGTTTTGGCCTCTAGAGGTCACCACTGTGTTCTGTGTTTTGTTTTTGTCTTATTGCCTGTTTTCTGCCCCACCCTGTCTTTAATTAGTTTGTGTATTTATACCCCTGAGTTCAGTCCTCTTGTCACGGAGTCTTTGTGCTGTTATGTTTAGCTCCAGTTTCCTCTATACCGTGTTCCTTGTCTTTTTGGTTTTGCACTTTGCTTTTCTTTTTGGACCTAGTATTTACTGTTTTTGGATCTTCTGAGGGTTTGTATTTTTGCCTTTTCTTTTCTGTTTTTTTGGCTTTTGTTTTGTACTTTGGATATTTCTTATTTTTCCCTTCATCTTCTGAGCGTTTTGGATTATTTTCGTTTGGACTGTATATATTGTAAATAAACCATTTGATACTTTTCTACTTCCGCCTCACGCCTCTGCATTTGAGTCATCCCCCTGGTGGCCTAGTGGGGGTTTGCTGGATTATCACACCAGTGAACCAGGTTCGAATCCCAGCAAAACCCTAACAGAAAGACTCCGTCATGACTGACTCAGCAGAGGCTGTTTCAACTGTCTACCCAGCCAACCTTCAGGGAATTATGGCAGCTTTGACACGCTTCGGAGCGCTCATGGACGTACGCTCACCAGCCAACGTGAGGCCCTTGCTCACCACGAGGAACTGCTTCAGCTTCAGAAAACCCTGGCACAGCTGACACCTCTGCCTGCATTTCCTCATCCTGATCTGGCTCCTGCTCCAGTGCCTCCCACCACGCTGTCTCCTTCACCTCGCGAACCCAGCCTTCCTGCACCACAGAGGTATGACGGCAAGCACGGTGAGTGCTGGGAGTTCCTTACCCAGTGCCAACTCACCTTTGAGCTCCAGCCTACCACCTACACTATGGATTGCTGCAAGATTGCCTTTGTGATAACCTTGTTAGCTGGTAAGGCACGAGCTTGGGCAATGGCCATCTGGCAAAGACAGGGACCCGAGTGTTCTGACTTCAAGCTATTTACGGAGGAGATGCTTTGGGTCTTCGATCAGGCAGATATCAGTAAAGATGCAGCCAGGAAGCTCATGTCTCTCCGACAGGAGGGAAGCGTTGCAGACTACGCCATCTCGTTCCGGACTCTTGCAGCAGTAAGTGGATGGAACGAGACTGCCCTGGGGCCAGCCTTCCACCATGGTCTGTCTGACCCCATCAAAGATGGTCTGGCTTCTATCGGATGCCCAAGTGACCTCAAAACACTGATCTCACATTCTACTCGCCTTGACAACAGGATGAGAGAACGCCGCCAAGTCCTGAGCCTCCCCAGCCTCCCTGCCTCTACCTGGAGCCCATCTACCTCCTCCAGTGACTGTCCAGAGCCCATGCAAGTTGGCCGTACTCATCTCTCTGTAGCCGAGAGGGAGCGCAGAAGGAGGGACAAGTGCTGCATCTACTGTGGCAAGCCTGGTCACTTCCGAGCATCATGTCCCGAGCTCTTGGGAAAAGGACCGCCCCATCCAGCTGAGGGAGGGTTGTGACGGGGCCTACCCTCTCTCCCGGACTCCCTGGCCAAGGAATCTACATCCCGGTCTCCATCTCCTGGGGTGAGTCCGTCCACTCTTGTCAAGCCTTGTTAGACTCAGGGGTGGCTGGAAACTTTATGGATATCCACTTCACCCAAAGTATCAATGTCCCGACTGTGCCTCTTGAAGTCCCACTGTCTGTGTCTGCCCTCGATGGCCAAGCGTTAGTGTTACATGCTCTAGGGAGGCATGAACAATCAAAAAAAAAAAAGGGGTGGTGACATAAACCCAAAACACAAGACAATGTAAAAAGGGTGAAATTTATTTACAAAAGTGCTTAACAAAAGGTGATAGAAAAAACAGAATGCAAAGTCCAACAAGGAGGGTGGCAGTCCCAGGAGCCAACCCTCAACCAAGCAGACAAACGCGAAATGGCAAGACGAGCGTGCAAAAACCCCAAAACCCTCTCTCCTCTCTAACAGGTGGAAGCACAGGTTTATATAGGCCTTCCTCAAGTGAAAACAGGTGAAAGGAGGAGGAGCCAACACAAGCTGCTACACCTGAGGAGAGAGAGAGACACACACAAAGAAGGAGAAACATGCACACATACAGATACAGGAGGCGTAACACATAACACCCCCACCACCAAAAGTTCAACCTACTATAGGTTGAACAAAAGACTGCCATATAGTTCACACAGCACTACCATTATATGGTACTAGAATAAACACTGACACTACAAATCCACACTAAATGCGGGACAAAGCATCTGCCAAGACATTATCCTTGACCTTCTTATACTGGATATCCAGGTTGAAACCTTGTAAATACAGAGACCAACGCATCAGTCTCTGGTTTGTGTTCCGCATCCTGGATAGAAAAACAAGAGGATTATGGTCAGTAAAAACAATCAAAGGAACTGTGGTTGACCCAACATACACCTCAAAATGTTGTAAAGCAAGCAACAGAGCTAGAGCTTCTTTTTCGATTGTGCTATAATGAAGTTGGTGTTTAGAAAACTTCTTTGAAAAATACGAAATGGGGTGATCAATTCCATTCAAATCTTCCTCCAGCATCTGTGGCACTGGCGTCAACCTCCAGTTTGAAAGGCAGCTGGAAATTGGGAGCAGCCAATACTGGCGCACTACACAACAAAGCCTTTGCATTTTTAAATGCCAACTCACAATCCTGAGACCAATCAAAGTCACAACCATGTTTTAACAAATTTGTCAGAGGAAGAACGACATCAGAAAAATTTCGGCAGAAACCACGGTAGTAGCCTGCCATGCCCAAAAACCTGCGCAGCTCCCTTCTCGTGGTTGGTATGGGAAACTGTACAATAGCCAACACCTTGGCCTCTAGAGGGCGAACTTGACCCTGGCCAACTTGTTTCCCCAAATAGGTGATGGTAGCCTTCCCGAACTCGCACTTGGCAAGATTCAAGGTTAGAGACGCATCCCTCAACCACGCAAAGACGATACGAACATCTTCCAAATGTTCAGCCCATGACGATGAATGAATGATGACATCATCCAAATATGCTTCACAATTAGAAACTCCAGCAAGCACTTTATTCATCAAACGCTGGAAGGTAGAGGGTGCATTCTTTAAACCAAATGCCATTACAGAATACTGCAGGAAACTGTCTGATGTAACAAAGGCAGAAATTTCAGCAGCTCTGGGTGTCAGCGGTACTTGCCAGTACCCCTTCAAAAGGTCTAATTTGGTGACAAACGAAGCCAAACCCACCCTATCAACACAGTCTTCCATACGTGGTAATGGAAATGAATCGGACTTGGTGACGGCATTGACCTTCCTATAGTCCGTGCAAAAACGATATGTACCATCCGACTTTGGGACTAAAAGACAGGGCGAACTCCACGCACTAAAACTTGGCTGAGCTAAACCATGTTCAATTAAATAGGCCACTTCAGACTTCATGATTGCACGTTTAGATGGATTTACCCGATACGGATGTTGCTTAATCGGCGCATGGCCTTGCGTGTCAATGTCATGGCTCAGCACATTTGTTAAAGACGGCACATCAGAGAACAACTCAGGAAACTGTAAAATAAGATGTTGCATGTCAGTTGCATAAGACACAGGCAAATAAGACAAAAATGAAGGCAAGTCTTTCAAAATCTCAGAATTTTTAAAACGAGCGCAAAACACCAGCACATCGCTGAAATTAAGGCCATCCTCTTCAAGCAGAGGAAGAGGCGCTACTGCTGACACTGTTGCGACAGTTACCGGAGAATCACTGCTCTCACCTTCTCGTGTCACATAAGGTTTCAACATATTGATGTGACACACATGCGTTTTCCGCCCTCTGTCAGGCATTTTTACCACATAATCAGTTTCACTGAGTTTTCTGTCAATCTCATAAGGACCAAAGAATTTGGCGGACAGTGACGAACCAAGCACGGACAGTAAAACCAACACTTTATCCCCTTTAACAAAAGAGCGCTGCACAGCCTTGCGATCAAAGCGTTTTTTCATTTTACTCTGCGCAGAGGACAAAGCCTCCCGAGCGCACTCGCAAGCTCTGTGCAGTCGTTCTCGAAATGAACTCACGTAGTCAAGAATGTTACACTTCTTGTTAGACTCTTCCGATTCCCAATTTTCTTTGAGCAATTTCGGAGGACCGCGAACTGTATGACCAAACACAAGGTCTGCTGGACTGAAACCAAGAGATTCTTGTGTCGTTTCACGAGCAGCGAACAAAAGCAAAGGAACTCCCTCATCCCATTCTTTCTCAGACTCGAAGCAATAAGTGCGCAGCATTGACTTTAAAGTTTGATGGAATCTTTCTAGCGCGCCCTGGGACTCTGGGTGATATGCACTAGATACTGCGTGCTTGATAGACAGCTCATGCAGCACCTGTTTGAATAAACGAGAGAGGAAATTAGAACCTTGGTCAGTCTGAATTACTTTTGGGAGACCAAACGTAGAGAAAAATCGCAGAAGGGCCTTTACAATGGGCTTGGCCTTCAACGAATGCAAGGGGAAAGCCTTGGGATACCGAGTGGCAGCACACATTATGGTTAAAAAAAACTTGTTCCCAGACTTGGTCTTGGGCAAAGGTCCAACACAATCTAAAATTACCCGTTCAAAAGGTTCGCCAATAACTGGAATTGGGCAAAGTGGCGCTGGGGAAATGCACTGATTAGGCTTTCCAACAACCTGACACTTATAACATGAGCAACAATGTTTAACAGCATCAGCCTTCATACCAGGCCAAAAGAAGTAACGCAAAACACGATTATACGTCTTTGTTACACCTAAATGGCCTGCAAAGTCGTGATCATGTCCGAGTGTCAACACATGTAACCGATATTTTGCAGGAACAACTAACTGGTGGACAGAATCAAAATCTCCGTCTGCAAGATGTGATGGAATCCACTTTCGTTTTAGCAGACCATCTTCCCAATAAAAACCAACAGACATGCTATCCAAATCATTCTTGCTAACAGCAGCATCCCGGCACTTGGCCAAATTAGGGTCTTTCGCCTGCTCCAGCTTAATTAACTCCTTATCCACAGAGAGCGACAAGTCACCCTCCACAGGAGTTGGGAGCAGCTCAGACACAACAGTCACTGATTGGCTGCTGGAAGAAGACTCAAGTAAACCATCCGACATGAACGTATCAGACAGATCAACAGCCTCACCATATTTCCGAGCCTGAGCTCGAGTAACGACACAAGCTGGAAACACCTGAGCAAGGCTTTGATCAGAATCACAATCAGACAGAATCGATGGACTAGCGGTCACCTCAGGAAGTAGCACTTTCCCACCCGCTAAATCATTCCCCAAAATAAAATCAACATCCTTCACAGGAAGTTTGGAGCGGATGCCCACTTTGACAGGACCCGACACTAAATCATGAACAATATGCACATTATGCAATGGAACAGACGTAATTCCCAGCTCAATTCCCTGAACCAAGACATTGGAGCCACAATACGTGAGGTCAGAAAAAGGAAACATGGAGTCACAAATAAAGGACTGGGCGGCACCAGTATCTCGCAAAACTCTAATTGGGATCTGATCTCCCTCCCGACCAGTGAGAGAGACCAATCCCTTTAAAATAAACGGATCATACAGAGAACAGGTAGCGTCATCTGCACTCTGGACATGCACAAAGCCACAGCTTTTTGGCTGCGTCTGTGGAGACCGTTTTCGTTTTTGCAACACAGGACACACGGCAATAAGATGGCCAGACTCGTGGCAATAGAAACACTCACACGTTTCAGTCGTAGGCGAGGTCTTGCTGGCAGTATTTCCATTACCACTGTCAAATCGTCTAAAGACTCGCTTCGGACTAGAAGGCTGAGATTGAACGCGATGGGAGGAGTTAAAAACAGACTTATGTGTCAACGTATATTCATCAGCACAGACAGCGGCCTGTGCCAATTCCTCCAATAGAATCATCTCACAAAGCTGATCTTTAGTCTGGATTTGCAAGGACGAACGCCAGCGATTAAACGAGTTCTCCTTTTCTCTTGCAAACTCCACGAACGTCAAGTTGTCTAATTTTTTTAAACCACGAAATTTCTGTCTATATGCCTCTGGGACTAGTTCGTAGGCGCGCAAAATTGCAGTTTTAACAATCGCGAACTCTGATCAACAGTTAGAGCAGAATAAATGTCTTTAGCCTTTCCAGTCAACACGCACTGCAGCAACAGTGTCCACACAGCAGAAGGCCATTGTAATGTTGTTGCAACGCTTTCAAAGTGTGCGAAATATTTTTCGACTTCGGCTTCACTAAAGATTGGTACCATTCGAATATTTCTGGTTACATCAAAAGCAAATTCACGTCGAGGAGTAGGGGGAGAAACAACGGCAGCTTGAGAACTACCAGCAGGTAGAGTCACCTGCACAGGCCGTACAGGAGACGACTGAACAGAGTGTGGAGGAGAGGTAGGAGGAGGAACTAGCGGAGCTCTGGGCTGCCTTGCAGCCAACTCTAATCGAAGCTTTTCCAATAGGAACTCACGCTCCGCTTGTTCTCTCTGGCATTGAAACTCTCTTTGTCTTTCTTTCTCCACAACCTCCTGTTCCAACTTTTTAAGGTCCAACTCACGATCAACTTCCAGTTGTCTGAGTTGGACTTTATTATCAAGCTCGAGTTTTTTAAGAGCGCGCGCCTCACAGTCGGCATGAAACTTTTCTAAACTTCCCCCACGCAACTGAGAACCAGGTGTACCAAATGTTCGTAATGGAGAGGGAGGGGCACTAGAACCTTTAATAAAAACACCTTGCTCGATTAATGCCTTTTCCACAGCCGAAAATAACGTGTCTTTTAATATTTTGTCGTCACTACTGACGTGCACGGAATAATGGTCCGCAATTTCCAACAGCTGATCTTTTGTACATTTTAATAAAACATCCCTTGAAGGATTGTCACGAAATTCTTCTAATGAAGACATGGTTTCAAATCAGAACAAAGAACCACGAAATTACGACACAACAAACTCTTTACAATATTCCGAAATTAAATCTACAAAAATAATAATACTAACAGGGCCGTCACCACCAACTGAAAAAAAACAAATATGCAAAATGAAACGAATAAAACAAGACCAAAACCACTAGTGCGAATTTACCCAACCACCCTTAAACAGCCAAGGCACGACTGCGGAAACCCTAGTCCTACTTACCTACCCCATAAAAAAAAATAACTAGCCTCGACTAGTCTTCAGAGGCGTACCGATTGAAGGCGGCTTTAAATGCTTAACGCATAGGAGATGCATCAACGTGATCCACCTCCTTGCAGCATACCTCCCCCCGGGGTAACCTCCAAAACAGAAATCAAAGAAAGCAAAAATAGTGCTCCGATGGAAGAATTCCAGAAATCCAGCTGGAGCACACTACCTCACTAGAGTTTCCGAATAAGAGCAGCTTATTAAGTACGAGCGCCCAAGTGGAAATTTGGGTTCAAGATGAGCCCCCAATTGTTACATGCTCTAGGGAGGCATGAACAATCAAAAAAAAAAAAGGGGTGGTTACATAAACCCAAAACACAAGACAACGTAAAAAGGGTGAAATTTATTTACAAAAGTGCTTAACAAAAGGTGATAGAAAAAACGGAATGCAAAGTCCAACAAGGAGGGTGGCAGTCCCAGGAGCCAACCCTCAACCAAGCAGACAAATGCGAAATGGCAAGACGAGCGTGCAAAAACCCCAAAACCCTCTCTCCTCTCTAACAGGTGGAAGCACAGGTTTATATAGGCCTTCCTCAAGTGAAAACAGGTGAAAGGAGGAGGAGCCAACACAAGCTGCTACACCTGAGGAGAGAGAGAGACACACACAAAGAAGGAGAAACATGCACACATACAGACACAGGAGGCATAACACGTAACAGTTAGGTGATGGAAGAGTCACCCAAGTTACTTCTCCAGTCTTCCTCCAGTCTCAAGGTCACAAGGAAGAAATATCCCTGCACCTGATTCCTTCACCTGAGTTCCCAGTTATTCTAGGTCTTCCTTGGCTTACCCGCCACAACCCTCGTATAGACTGGGTCACTAGCCAGGTTGTGGAGTGGGGTCCTGCTTGCTATGCCTCTTGTCTGCTCTCTAGCTCTCCTGTGTCTCCTGCCGAGCCTCCCGATCTCACCGAGTTATCTCAAGTTCCCACAGAGTACTGGGATCTCAAGGAAGTTTTCAGTAAGAGCAGGGCTACCATTCTCCCTCCGCACCGTGCCTACGACTGTGCCATCGACTTGCTCCCTGGGACTACCCCTCCTCGTGGCAGACTGTTTTCCCTCTCTCAGCCAGAATGCAAGGCCATGGAGGAGTACATCAAGGAGGCCTTGGCCTCTGGGTTCATTCGACCCTCCACCTCACCTGCTGGTGTCGGCTTCTTCTTTGTCGGCAAGAAGGATGGGGGGCTCCGGCCATGTATTGATTATAGGGGCCTGAACAAGATCACCGTGCGCAACTGCTCTCCCCTTCCACTGATGTCCACAGCATTCGACCTGCTCCAAGGCGCCACCATCTTCACCAAGTTGGACTTACGGAACGCATACCATCTCGTCCATATCCGACAGGGAGACGAGTGGAAGACTGCCTTTAACACCCCATCAGGCCACTACGAGTACCAGGTCATGCCCTCGGTCAACCAATACGTGAGACGGTGTCGCAAGACCTGGAGCAAGGTCAGGAGGACACTCATCCAGACCTCCAGTACCAACCAGACTCAGGCCAACTGCCATAGGAGACCTGCCCACACTTTCCGCCCTGGGCAGCAGGTTGGGCTGTCCACCAAGGACCTTCCGCTACGGGTGGAGAACCGCAAGCTTGCTCCTCACTACATTGGCCCCTTCAAGGTTGTATGCAGAGTTAACCCTGTCTCCTACCGGCTCCAGTTACCATGTACACTAAGGATTTACCCCACATTCCATGTTTCCCTGTTGTGGCCCGTACTGACGTCTACGTATGCCCCTGCCCCTAGGAACCCCCCACCCCCCCACATCTTCCAGGGTCAGACTGTTTTCACCGTGCGCCGCCTGCTGGACTCCCGCCGGGTTTGCGGGGTCTCCAATATCTTGTAGACTGGGAGGGCTATGGCCCTGAGGAGCGCTGCTGGGTCCCAGCTCGGGACATACTAGACAAAGAACTTTGTCGGGACTTCCATTTGGCCCATTCTGATCGTCCTGGGAACGTCAGGAGATGCTCCGGGGGGGGGGGTCCTGTTAGGACTGGGACTGTTTTGGCCTCTAGAGGCCGCTGTTATTTCCTTTTCTGGTCATGTTTGTTTTGGCCTCTAGAGGTCACCACTGTGTTCTGTGTTTTGTTTTTGTCTTATTGCCTGTTTCCTGCCCCACCCTGTCCTTAATTAGTTTGTGTATTTATACCCCTGAGTTCAGTCCTCTTGTCACTGAGTCTTTGTGCTGTTATGTTTAGCTCCAGTTTCCTCTGTACCGTGTTCCTTGTCTTTTTGGTTTTACACTTTGCTTTTCTTTTTGGACCTAGTATTTACTGTGTTTTTGAATCTTCTGAGGGTTTGTATTTTTGCCTTTTCTTTTCTGTTTTTTTGGCTTTTGTTTTGTACTTTGGATATTTCTTATTTTTCCCTTCATCTTCTGAGCGTTTTGGATTATTTTCGTTTGGACTGTATATATTGTAAATAAACCTTTTGATACTTTTCTACTTCCACCTCACGCCTCTGCATTTGAGTCATCCCCCTGGTGGCCTAGTGGGGGTTTGCTGGATTATCACACCAGCGAACCAGGTTCGAATCCCAGCAAAGCCCTAACAGATGTACAGAGCTGCAATAATTACAGTGGGATAAAATTGATAAGCCACACCATAAAGTTATGGGAAAGGGCATTGGAGACGAGACTGAGAAGAGAGGTAGCAATCTGTGAACAGCAGTGCAGGTTTATGCCAAGGAAGAGCATGTCAGATGCAATTTTTGCTTTAAGAATGTTAATGGAGAAGTACAGGGAAGGCCAGAGAAAGCTATATTGTGTGTTTGTAGACCTGGAGAAAGCATACAATAGAGTGCCAAGAGATGAGTTATGGTATTGTATGAGAAAGTGTGGAGTGAATGGGAAGTATATTAGAGTGGGAGATTACATTAGTGTATGAGAACAGTGAAACAGCAGTAATGTGTGCAGTTAGAACAACTGAATGGTTCAAGGTGAAGGTGGGACTTCATCAAGGATCTGCTTTGAGTCCTTTTTTGTTTGCCATAGTGATGGATAGCCTGATGGACAAAGTGAGGCAAGAGTCACCATGGAACATGATGTTTGCGGATGATATTGTGATACGTGGTGAAAGTAGAAAGGAGGTTGAATTGGGTTTGGAGAGATGGAGGTATGCATTGGAATGAAGAGGAATGAAGTTGAGCAGAAGCAAAACAGAATACATGTGCATCAATGAGAATGGGGATGAGAGTGTAGTAAAGATGCAAGGAGTAGACATAAAGAAAGTTGGTGAATTCAAGTACCTGGGGTCAACTGTACAGGAAAATGGGGGCTGCAATAGTGAGGTGAAAAAGAGCGTACAGGCAGGGTGGAGCAGTTGGAGAAGGATTTTGGGAGTTATTTGTGATAGGAAAGTCCCAGCAAAAGTGAAAGGTAAGATGTATAAGACAGTAGTGAGACCAGCTGTGATGTATGGATTGGAGTCAGTACCCTTAAAGAAGAAACAGGAGGCACAGTTGGAGGTGGTGGAGTTGAGGATGTTAAGGTTTGCGATGGGAGTGACAAGGTTGGACAGGATAAGGAACAAGCACATCAGAGGGACAGCACATGTGGAGAGCTTGAGAATTAAGCTAAGAGAGATGAGACTGAGATGGTATGGGCACATCCTGAGAAGAGATGCAGAGCATGTTGGAAGGAGAATGTTGAGGATGCAGCTGCCAGGCACACAAAAATGAGTTAGGCCAAAGAGGAGATACATGGATGTGGTGAGAGAGGACATGAAAGTGGCAGGTGTGGTAGAGAAGGATGCGGAAGACAGGGAGCAATGGAGACGAAAGATCCTCTGTGGCAACCCCTAATTGGGAGCAGCCATAAGAAGAAGATTAGGGGAAGCCATGGCCTAATCGTTAGAGAAGCAGCTTTGGGACCAAAAGGTCACTGGTTAGATTCCCTGGACCAGCATGACTGGCTGAAGTGCCCTTGAGCAAGGCACCTAACCCCCAACTGCTCCAGCAAGAATGGTGGTGTACCTTGTGTCTGATTAGCCAATAAAAAGCTGCTGATGTGATCATCAGTTTGGGTGGTGCCTGACTGAAACATTAGGTGTGGCTCCTTCTTGTTTGGTGGAACATTCTTGGCATCATCTTTATATCATGCAAATAAATTAATGCTGGAACAAGATATAAATCAAGGTCATGGAATCACAATGTGTGCATGGAATGTTAATGTTAATTCACTATTTTAGTTTGTTGAATTAATAAAACAATTAAAGAGGACTACAACAGCGGTGGCCCACTAAAGAATCTGAACACAGAGCTTCAATGACTCAAGCTAATGAGGCAAGGATAATTCTGAATCTAAAAAACTTCCAAACAAACCCGAAGAACTTTTTGTTTGGTCTGTAGTATCTGTTTTGTCAGTGGTTTGACTTCTTGGCATGTGGTGCAATCATCGGCACATTTCACAAGCGCTTTCCTGGCATTATGTACCTCATCACCCTGATTGCATTTCATTTCCCCTGTTCTAAACCCACAGGTCCAGAGGTGTCACCTCTCACTGCTGCATACTAATGGTCATAACCCGGCAACATCTACCAGACAGATCAGCCTCCTTTACTGTTTTTTATTTTCCACCACGCTCTCATTAGCATTTTAAAAATTGTGAAAGTTAGCCATGCCTCATCTTCTGCTATCATTTTACAGCTTTGGTCAAATTTAAAAAGTGCTTCCTTTCTCCATGTTGTGAGTTCATTATCCACCCTTTATCCAGGAGGTGCTGAGTGGGTGGTATGATTGTGATATGGAAGATTTGAAGCTAATTCTTGTCTTGGATATCGGCATCCTGTGAAAGGAATAGAGTTACCAGAACAGGCCAATAAACGGTGGTGGAACAGTGTTACATGGTCCACTGTCTGAAATAATGAGGGAAGAATCTTCATGTGACATGGATATAATGATATGTCAGAGACAGGATTATTATAATACCCTGGTGTGTGTCATAAGCTGTCGTGTCTCCTTATGACGACTCATGGCCAATTACTCATTTGTTTTGAGACAGAGGACATGTAGCTGTTTGTTGAAGTTGCATCACAACCCTGAATGTGTCTGGATCTCAGGAATTATCTGGCACCAGAGTTCGAGAGAAACTGACGTAAATGCTGGAGACACTTTGGACATGGACATTGCAGGAGGACTCACATTTCTATCATTTGTTTTTTTTCTTTGCGTGATCATTGTCACAGTAAGAATTGCTACGTTTGTTGTGATTGAGAAGATGTACTGATAAAAAGCACAATGTGTTGTTTTTTACTTTTCAAGTAATCTTTGGCAAACTGTCATGGTGAAGGAGGAAAAAAAAGAGATGTGCCATTTTCAGAAAATAATTAACTTCAAGATGGCAAGAGTAACACTTCTTCACACGCATCGCACATGTCACACTAATCACATTAGTTGTTGCATTAGTTGGCTGTTTGGATGATCAAATCCGCCAGTTTTTCTTCCTGCAATAACAAACGATCACTCCATTTGCAGAAAGCACTGAGTGAGCATCACGTTATTGATCCAGTGTAATCATGATTCTTTCTAATTACACACAGTGAAACTACAGCAGCACTAAATAACTGCGGTTTCTTACAGTTCAGCGAAATCTCTGCTTTCCTACGCAGCACAATCGGTGGTGTTTATTACACTCCTGCAGAGCGTCTATGAGCCTGATCCGCCTGTTCGGAGCGCACACCATGCATTTTGTAACAGTTAATTTAACCCTGATGATTTTAATGTGTAAATGTGATCTTTTTAAGTGATTTCCCAGCATGAGACATGCAGGCTGCTGTGGAGTCAGCCTTTCACTGCAGGAGAAGGGTACTGGAGCTCATCCTACAGCAACTTGATTGCATGCAAAGTGTTTTGGAGTTTGAAGGAAATTAAATCATAACACAACCTCGCTCGAACCTTAAAACCATCACTTTACATGCCAGATCGAGTTATCATAATAAATCCCGATCAGTGATGGAACCTATAGATTTGAAGATGAAGTTGCATCTAAAAACTAACCATGCTTTGGTTAGGAGAAGAGGGTAGAATAGTTTTGATGAGCATATGAGAAGGCAACAACATATAAGTTGGCGTATCAGATGCTTGCTAGCCATGCTGCAAAAACTGTGCATGCAGACGCTCATCTAAGTTTCCAAATCTGTCATTGCTTAACTCTTGAATATTTTATATCATGAGTACTCTCATTAAAAAGCTTATAATCTCTGCTTTCCAAAGAAATGTATCTGGTAAAGATCTGTTTAGTACTTTGGAAGTAACGGCAGGTTGAAGTCGGTACAACAGAGTAAAAACTCTGCTCGCAGAACGTCGGGAAACTGACGGTGCTTTTCTTTTTGAGTCACAGGAAAGCGGTCAGTCTCTCTCTCTCTCTCTCTCTCTCTCTCTCTCTCTCTCTCTCCTGATCAGTTTCCCACTGGATTAGTCATGAATATCAATCAGATCACTTTTATAGGGAGGTTCTTTCGCTCACCCTGTTTCTGATGAAGGATTCAGTAAAATTTTCCATCTGCTGGTTTTGATGTTATGATTCATGGAACACTTTGAAGTGAGTTTTCATAGCTTTACCTACTTATTTTTTTAAAATCAAACTGATTCATGTAAATAAATAACTATTTTAGAATATAACTGGAGTTGTTTTGATGAAAAATATTGAGATCTTAGTGGTCGGAATGAGATTTTTTTTTAAACGGAAGTCAGAAACATGAGTGTCAATTTCAGTTCAGTTAATATGAATTGTTTATTGGATGTAGATCAGGCAGGTTTTTTGAGGTTTGCCTTGAAAGCTGTGAATATTAATTGAAATAATCATTTATATTCTTTCATATGAACACGAGTAGGTCCTACATAGAAATACAAAGGCCTACAGAGCACAAAGAGGGGATTAGAAATAATCTTTTATGACTTTTTTCTTTTCATAGAGAATGATAGATGTGAGACATTCAATGCTTATTTGTGCATATTTTATAATTAACATTGATTTCACCTTCTTTGTGATGTATAAATGAGAGTTAAGATCAGCTTTATATTGCACAAATAAAGCCATTTGATGGAACTTTGAAGAAGAGAGTGTACCGATTTAATGGTTGACCTAATTAGCATAATTAATACTAATTAAATACTAATTTTCATAATTTGTTTTTACTAATCTTTCAAACTTTGTATTCTGTATACAACCATCTATGTTCCTGCCAATTTCCATGTAAATATCTTGAAAAATATAAAAGTTATTCAGAAAAAACATTTGATCTCATTGGTTAATGAGACCCATTTTAGACCATGTGATCCTCATACAGAATATTATGGCTGTTTTCTAAAAATTACACCGTTTTTTCAATCTTTGATTTGTAAAATCTCAAGAATGGATAAACATATTTTAATTCTGTAAAAAGTATGTTGTTCTGCATTCAATTCTGAATTCAATGAGAGCAGTTTCAAGCAAGTTGGGTTGAATTTGAATTTTCACCTGATATGCCTAGTTTAAGAAGGTGATATGGTTTCCGAGGACATTTTCTCAGCTGGTTCAAGTTTTGGGGTCCACATCACATCCAGGACTGATTTGGGAGACAGGCTCATAATTGTTGGCTTGCTTTCATACACATACCTATCAACCCATTTCAAAGGCCAGCCTTATAAGCCATCACAAAAACCCTTATTGGAGACAAAAAAGTTTAGTTTGTAAATGTTTACAAACTAAAAATGAGATAATTAGGGCCTGAGCACTGGAGGTGAAAGGCCTTATTGTTTTCCTATGGATTTTTTTTTCTTCAAGACTTGGCCATTTTTGAGGTGGTTCCCATGGGTGAAAACTCATGAAATTTGGTATAGTCCTGGTCACAGCTACTCACGGATAGAGGTTTGGCCCTGGGTGTGTCCGGGGCACTCCATAGCACCCCCATATGTTATTGAGACTTTTGTCCCATGTATAGTTTCACCTATCCGTGTCAAAATTGGTAGGTGTGTGGAGTGCCCCAAGATGAGCAAAACTGAAAGTACATTGCATCAGGCATACTCAACAGGAAGTGAGATATTTTTGGTTTTGTGCATTTTGACACGTGTTACACTTTAACGTTCTCCTCCTAGGTGGTTTGTTGAATTCATGTCATATTTGGTATACATGATGTCAAGATGTTGCTGATTTTGAATTGCAAATCTGGCAAGATGTTGAAAAGGTGAAACAATAAATTTCTATGTTAAGCCACACTAACAGGAAGTGTGTCATAAATTCACCATGCATTGCCTGATACAGCTCAAACTTCACAGGTTATAGGATATGATGGTTCTGGTGATATCCACATGCCCAAAGTGACCCTCTGGTATAGCACCACCATTTGGCAACAAAAAGGGTGGCTTTTTCATCAATATCTGCTATACTGCTCCTTGAAGGTTCATCAGATCCATTCCAGATTTGGATGACCACATGTGATGGGTCACGGAACCGGAGGTGCTCAGGCCCTTCATCACTGGTTGCGGCGATATTGATATGTTGGTTTTGAGGCATAATATACTGAAAAACAGACAAGGAAAACTTCAAAAGCACTTTTTCCACATCATAATTGGCTAGATGAAGTTCATGATCATATCCAGACCATAATTCCATAATTCACTTCCTAAAGTTCAAGATGAAGTCCATCAAATCAGTGCTTCTGATAGAACTCAGAGGTTGTACATCCAGAAATGTTATTCAGTTTCATGTGGATGCTTGACTTTCAAGTATGATATTGAAGTCTGAGCTTTCAAGCACCGAACAAACCTGGTCACAGGACGATAATAGCCAAGATGTTGCAAACAAGACCCTCTGCCTGCCTAACACGATGGTTTCTGGCTCGATTGTCTATTGCTTGTTTTGTGTGAAATGTGCACTGTGACGACATGAAAGACATACTTGCGGAATGAAAATGTTTTGCTGAAAAACTAGGACTCTGTAAGACTATTAAAATACACCTGCAAGCCTGACAATTTTTTTTTTTAAATCTGTAAGGCTGTTCCTTACATGTTGACAGGTATGGATACAAACGAATTCCTTTTGGAATGTGATTCGAAAGTGTAATTCCCTACATCACTTTTGTGCATGCAGCATTGCAAATGGTAGATTATAGGCACTTGGTTTGTTGTTTGCTATTTTTAGCATTATTTTCCAACCAATAACACTCAAATGTTGAAGAACAGAGCTTTTCAGATAACTTGTGTAGGGAAAACCTGTAAACAAGAAGCTGTTCTTAATTACTAAGAAGAAAGCCAGAAACATACATTTTCACAATGCTGTCAGTGCAAGCGTGCAGTCATGCCACAAATGTTAGTTAATTGCAGTACTCCAGTCCTGTGAAAGCCTGGTTTCATTTATCAATATCCATAACAACCCTGACGCAGCATGGTGGTGTAGTGGTTAGCACTGTCGCCTCACAGCAAGAAGGTCCGGGTTCGAGCCCCTTGGCCGGCGAGGGCCTTCCTGTGTGAAGTTTGCATGTTCTCCCCATGTCCGCATGGGTTTCCTCTGGGTGCTCCAGTTTCCCCCACAGTCCAAAGACATGCAGGTTAGGTTAACTGGTGAATCTAAATTGACCGTAGTTGTGAATGTGAGTGTGAATGGTTGTCTGTGTCTATGTGTCAGCCCTGTGATGACCTGGCGACTTGTCCAGGGTGTACCCTGCCTTTCGCCCGTAGTCAGCTGGGATAGGCTCCAGCTTGCCTGCAACCCTGTAGAACAGGATAAAGCGGCTAGAGATAATGAGATGAGATGAGGTGAGATAACAACCCTTTACCTGCCATAACTTAAGCAGAAACAGGAAGTGCTATGACAAATTGAATGATTCTTGTTACTCTGCAAACTGATCACTTTGACACTTGCTGTGGTGAATCACATCATGATTTGATCGAAGCAAACACACAAACAAATCTAACTTAAGCAGAAATAGGAAGTACCATGACAAATTGAACAATTCTTGTTATCCCCCTCCTCCTCCTCCCCCTCCCTCCCCCATCACCCTGTTTGACTCCCCAGTAATCTCTATGGAGTATTTCTGCTTCCTGGGCACTATAATCACCCAGGACCTTAAGTGGGAGACAAATACTTGCTCTGTCACCAAGAAAGCACCAAGAAAGCACAGCAGAGAATGTTCTTCCTGTGGTAGTTGAAGAAGTTTGATCTGCCACAGACAGTGATGGTGCACTTTTACACCACCATCATCGAGTCCATCCTCACCTCCTCCATCACCATTTGGTATGCTGATGACACTGCCAGGGACAAGCACAAACTGCACGCATCATTCACTCTGCTGAGAGGGCGATTGGCTGCAACATTCCATCTCTTTAGGACCTGTGTGAGTCCAGGACCCTGAGGAGAGTAGAAAGGATTGTGGCCGACACCTCTCACCCCTCTCACCCTGGACACAAACTTTTCAAACCACTCCCTTCTGGTAGGAGGTTGTGTTCCATTAAAATCAAAACCTCACCCCATAAGGCCAGCTTTTTCCTCACTGCAGCTGCCTCATCAATAAGGCCTAAGTCTCCACTGACTCGAACCTCACACTTCCAATCTGTAACATTAATGCACTTTGTTTCTGAACTGCCATTTTGCACATTTCAAGGCCACGTCATACATTTCCATTCTGTGAACCTTTATTGCACATTCCAGCTCACACTGTACAACTTGGTTATTGACTTCACCCATTACACATATTCTCTTCCTCTCATGCACTCTTATCGTGTCTCTTCTCCATCTTCATCATCATCATGTGACCTATTTTTGCACATTCTGGACATACTGTACAGCTTGGACTCCAACAACTTATACACATGCCCTTTAAATATCTCCACATTTTAAATTTGTATATTTCAGATTCTTCTATTATTCTATGTATATAGCTACGTTTTGTATTTGCTAAATTCTTCTGTTTTAACTGTTCAAGCACCAACCACCAAAGCAAATTATTTGTATGTGAGAACATACTTGGCAATAAACTCGATTCTGACAACTCTTGCCACAAACAGCCATGGACCATCACACAGTGGAAACGTGTATTGTGGTCAGATAAATCAGTATTCCAGGAATCTTTTGGATGCCATGTGCTCTGAAGAGGAAAAGGACCATCCAGACTGTTACCAGAAACAAATCCAAAATGGTATGGGGTTGGGTCAGTGCCCATGGCAAAGGTAAATTACACTTCTGTAATAGATTTCAACACACTGTAAAACCACATTCTGCACACATTACATTCTGTGGAAGAAGAGGGCGTGTCCCCTCTGTCCCCAATAAAGAATGTGTGGAGAATTTAGAAATGAAAAATATGACAGTGATGACCCTGTACTGTTACACACATTAAGACCTGTTTACAGGAAGAATGGGACAAAATAACACCTGAAACACTTCATCACTTGGTGTCTTCAGTCCATAACAGTGTTGTAGTAGAGTCACTAAACCTCGAGTCCGAGTCCAGTCTCGAGTTCCCAGTGTTCAAGTCCAAGTCATTAAAAAAATTTTTGAGTTGAGTCCAGTCCATGGTTGATCCGAATCGAGTCCAAGAACAAGACTCCAACTGCACCATTTGATGGTGGCTTTTTTAGTGCCATTAACATTAGTTTGTTCCTGAACATGACGTATGAACAGGTGAATGTGCTTCTCTTTGTCAGGGAGTGTGAAGTATTCTGTCAGAGATGGTTGGGAAACAGATGTAAGTGCAGAAGGTGTGTTCATTAATAAAGTGAAGATGGTAAACAATCCAGAATGGCAGACAAAATTGTAAACCCATGAAATGAGCAACAGGTCGAGCGAGGCAGACACAGGCTGTTGTAGACTCGGCAGAATCATAGACGAGAAATAGGAAATCAGGGATCAGGAAACCAAACAAGGAAATAAGGCTCGGTAATGTGTCAGCAATGCAACTCAATAATTCGCAAAGTAAGTGTGTTTTCACAGTTTTTATATCAGCACGCTGATTGTGCCTTAATCCTGTGCAGGTGCAAGTCATTTACGGTGCACATGCAAGAGTCCGATTGGCACACGCACTGTCCAGACCGTGTTCGAGAGTCTATCTGATGCACACGCAAAGGCACACAGGTGTGACACTCTTGCATGAAATTAGTACAAAAATTAATGTAGATATAAATATTCCAAATTATTATGGCATGTTACAAAAAATAAAGAAAAAATCTGAGTCCTTGTCTCCAATTTACGGGTCCAAATGCAATTAACATGAGTCCGAGTCCAAGTTTGAGTCATCAGTGCTCAAGTCCAAGTCGAGTCATGAGTCCTTAAAATTAGGGCATGAGTCGGACTCGGTTCCGAGTCCTGGACTGGAGTACTACAAGCCTGGTCCATAAACCTCTTTTAAGTGTTGTGAGAAGGAATGGGAACATTATAAAGTGGTAAATATTTTACTGTAAGAGCTTTTTCCTGATTTGGAGTTGGAAATATTGGAAAAATTTGGATCAAAATTAATCAGGACAGAGTGAAGCATTGTGAAAATGATTGTCAGTTACAGTGGATTGTGGTTTTGTTTATTCTCGTCTGGATTCCTGGATTCACAGTTTAATGGAAATGAGAAGAAGAAAAGCACTTTAGGATAAGTCTCATCTCATCTCATTATCTGTAGCCGCTTTATCCTGTTCTACAGGGTCGCAGGCGAGCTGGAGCCTATCCCAGCTGACTACGGGCGAAAGGCGGGATACACCCTGGACAAGTCACTTTAGGATAAGTTTTCTAGAAATGTGTTGTTTCTTTGTGTGGCATTGGAAAGATTCTTGAACAGCGATTTTGATTTGGAGAGCACAAGGCTGGAGAAGAGCTACAGGGCATCCCTAATGATTCTCCCAGCCAAAAGAGATTAGGCGTACAGCATGGCCTCCTTTCCTACACTCTAAATCATTCATGCTACACCATGTTCAGTCTCTTCAGCAGAAAAAAATAAAACAGGTACGGTATGGTTTAGCAAAATAGGGCGAGGGGAGGTAGAGAGGTGCAGAAAGAATGGCGGAGACATGAAAAGGAGGATAAAAAACAAAGTGAAGTACAAAATGAGAGGTACAAAGACAAGCTCCTTTTTTTAGTTTTCATTTGCCACGTATATGAAATGAAGCTGATCTTCAAAGGAATGAGAAATGCATCCAGTCAAGGAACAAAAAAAAAAAAAACAGCCATGAAAACTATCACTTTTAGCATCTTTTATTCATGCAACTAAGCTCAAAACATTTGCTGATCATTTTCACAGCACCATTTTTACTTCGGTTCAACAATCAGTGCTGAATACAGAAATCTGGGGGGAGATTTAGATCCTTAATGAACAAGCTAAAGGAAGCAGTGGTGAGGAAAAACTCCCTGAAACATCATGAGGAGGAAACTGAGGCTCAAAAGGGAAGCCATGTTCTTCTTTCATGTTACAGTATGTGTCAGATACATTCAGAAATCTCAAACAGTGTCTTAACCCTTTAGTGCCTGCCCCTAACTCCCCTATCTTCCCCAATGCCTATTCAAACAAAACTAGCTTGAGGTTGGACTTCAGGATACCCATCATGATATATAGCATTTTAAAGCTTAATCAATAAGCTAACCAACTGCACTATGTTAGGTAGTGTTTATAGATGTTTATTTATTAATATAGTTTTGTTTTTGGGGTTTTTTTTGGGGGGGGGTTCAATATAAAATCTGGATGTTTATGATAAATATACAAGAGAAATAGTTGGGGGTTTAAACACAATCTGGTGTCAATTGGACATGTGATAATCCATTCAAGAACAGAACCTAATACAAGTTTCTTGGGTTCACTCGCTTAGTAGCATTAGAACTAGACACTGAAGCACTTGATACATTCATCATGTTATAAGCAAACAACTTTCTTTTGGATTCATTCATCTTCATTGCATGGTCAGATTCACAGTGGATCTCTAACTTTTCCCAGATACACTAGGCATGTACACTAGGAATACACTCTAGACTGGAATGCCAGTACACTATGCATTTTTACATTTACTTTTTTTTGATTGATTAATATTGTAATACCTCGGTCCAAATCAAACTCTTCTCTGCTTCAAAGACAGCCCATTTCACGATCTATCCTACTTTCATCGCCACTACCATCATTCATAAGAATTTCCACCACTTGTTCTGTAATTTATAATTTTTTTAAATTTTATTTAAACAGGGACAGTGCACAATAAAACATTAACCTTGTATAAAACAGGAAAGATGCATTGTACCAGATTTTACCAAGTTGCTATTTTCCACCCATAGTCCCTGGGCAGGTAGGTGGAGCGTACATACAATGAATTAAAATCAGTAACAGAATTCGCAAAGTTGACAAAATTGCAATAAAATTATCAAGATACACATTCCCACATCCTAAAAGCAATTACTCCCCACCCCCCAACTTTTATAACTCTCACACACACACCAACTCACAAATGTTTACAAGTTTGCTATGCCAGCAACCAGCATTTTGTGTGACATGATGAAAATGTTTGAAAGTCCACACATGTAATCAATTCTCTTGGAAGGAAGTTCCATTAATTTGTGGCAACAAAAGAAAAAGATGATTTACCAAACGAAGTCCTGTGTTTAGGGATACTGCACTCTCCCCTGGTAACCAACCGAGTGGCTCGTGTTGTTTTTTCTGAGCTGAATGTAACAAATTTTCTGCTATAAATTGTGTATGTGGTCACTTACTCAAAGAAAAAAAAATTGAATCTGACTGAGGTGGCTGTGTGACTTATAAATACAAGGCAGTAAAAGGCAACCAATCACAAGAAAGGATTCATTCTTACCAGAATCTGATTGGTTATGGTACAATAAGAATTATTCTGGCCACATTCACTGGATATCAGCAATCGCGTGCTCTGATTGGCTACTCTACTACTAGGCTATCAGCTCATATACCGTGAGTAGAGAAAAACAAAATGGCAGAGCGTGTTGCTGAACCAACTGAGGACAAAATAAAAACTCTACTCGAAAACAAAAAACCAAAAAAATAAAAATAAAGCAACAAAATATGGAATTAAAGTATTTGATGGTAAGAATGTATCTTTTTTGTTTTTCAAGAATTATTATTATTGCATTTTTCACAAATTGCTCCCGTCATTTCACCGGTTTGTTTACATTCTAAGGGGAAAAGATTTTGTCGGATGTTTTGTTTAAAGATTTTATTTATCAAATTTGCAAAAAATAAAAATGCTCCGTTTCACAAATTACAGTGAATGTGGATAGAATAAAACAATTATTCCACTCAATCCAGTCGTACCATGGATTATAGACAACTCGGTGCTACATGCCTTGTTGGCTATCAGCTCAACTTAAAATATGAGAGCTCATCAGATAAATATGGAAAGGAAAAATTGACACCAATTTTACTGGAAACACCTTTCACTGGAATATAATACAAATCTGTTTGATCTAGCTGACATGCTACAAAGTGGGTGTGGCTTCTTTGGCCGTATTGTGTCTGAAAAGTCAGTTGTATAAAAAAGTAACAACACACTCATAGTCATGATGCTGTCCTGAATATCGGCACCAATGGTCCTCACTCTGTAGGCCTGTGTCTAATTATACTGTACATTTTACACGAGTCAGAGACAGTGACGTGCGGTCAGGGGCGGCAGGTGAGGCAGGGCCTCACCGGTCGTCATCATCCAGCCATCATGAGATGTAATGAATGTAAATAATGATAACAATAAAGATTTGTCCAATCATCTGTGCTATATATGCCATTTCTGTATGATTCAAATAATTTCAATCATTTTTGCGATCAAAATCACCATATTTGCCTATTTCCTATTCAATTGCAGCGAATATGTAGCGACGTGAGGCAACACCAAGCCGTGCCTCACGTCAGATTGCGCAATCCCTTGTTAACTGGGTTGAGCGTGTGCCTTTTGCTTACTCTGTGTATGCTACCAATGTAATGCTGTATTAAAATGTTTTTATACATTGTAGACATGTGTATAATATGTCCTCACTTTCCTTATAATATGTAATGTTTTCTACGTATGTGTATCACTTATTTAGTGTTAACAATTTGACATAAAGCCGCACTGAAAAGACATGAGGTGAGGCAGGCAGTAGCTCTGCCGCAGTGCAGAGGGCGTACGTGAGCTCAGTTATTCTTGTTTGGTGGTTGCTTCTTCTCTACGTCATCACGTAAAGTTTAATTTGGACTGTTGTTGGCTTGTTCCGATTGACTGCAACAATGGAGGATGTAATAGCTCAACTGAAAAGTTTCTCAAAGTTGGACTTTCAAGGAAAACGGGACGTGATAAAGAATGGACGGCCGATGCCGGAGCTAAAGGAATTACTTCAAAGGACTGAGCAGAAGATAACCCGATCGTTTCAAAGTGAGTGGTACAACCGAAAAGATCGGCTGTGTGGCTGTGCTACAAGAAACCGCCTTTTCTGTTATCCCTGCGTGGCCTGTGTGGTCCGCCGTGGTGTTTTTTGGAGGTAGGCGACTGAACTGCCATTCATTTTTCATTCTTCCTTGGCCAAATATGTACCTTCAAATGTACCTTATGTAAAGAATGCTGCTATGAGATATGAAACTAAGCGGCATTTGGCAAATATTTTGGTGCATATTTGAAAATCTGATTTTGAAAAAGTCAGTGCCTCACTAGCCACAAACTTCACCGCACGTCACTGGTCAGAGAGACAGTTTGACTCTCAGAAAGCAACCTCATTCTAAAGTGATATTTTAAGCTTATTTTAAATAACAATATTGAGTTGTGATTGGTCAGAAAGAACAGGACAGGCTCTAACTTCTCATCTCATCTCATTACCTCTAGCCACTTTATCCTGTTCTACAGGATCGCAGGCAAGCTGGAGCCTATCCCAGCTGACTACGGGCGAAAGGCGGGGTACACCCTGGACAAGTCGCCAGGTCATCACAGGGCTGACACATAGGCACAGACAACCATTCACACTCACACCTACGGTCAATTTAGAGTCACCAGTTAACCTAACCTGCATGTCTTTGGACTGTAGGGGAAACCGGAGCACCCGGAGGAAACCCACGCAGAGAACATGCAAACTCTGCACAGAAAGGCCCTCGCACCCAGGACCTTCTTGGTGTGAAGTGACAGCGCTAACCACTACACCACCATGCCACCCTGTAAAATTTAATGCAGCTATAAATAAATAAAAACGTAAGCTATGTTGTACTTTAAGAAAAAAAAAATCAATCATTGATGAGAGGAATAAAACCACATGACCCCGTAGTTCAAGGGCGGCTGGTGCATAAGGGCGATTGGGTGACGCACTGCCAAAACGAAAAAAAAATTTTTTTTTTCTTTTTTTAAAACAAACTTTCACCAGCGCTGCTCTAGGCCATTTTAATCTGTCTCTGGGTATCATTGTCCAATCAGGGTGGTCTTGCTTCTAGAGTACCGCCCCTTTTGGGGAGATTTCAGTCACGCTGAAAATCGCCCAAGAGTTCACTGATAGAGTCCCATGTTAATATATTTCTTTTCTCCTGACTGACACTTCAATGCAATCTCTATGGGTTCCGGGGGGGCTTGCCCTAACGTGTTTACGTCACTGCGAAGCGCGGCAAAGTTGCATTTGATCCGCTCAGTTTCTGAGGTGAGATGGATGCGGAAAGCAATTCAGTGCGGTCCTTAAAAGAATTTCCATTTAGTCAGCGATCAAATTGAGCTAAATTGGCAACAAAACAAGCTGGACCCCCCTCGACCAAATCTAAACATAAAACAAATTTCGACAAGGGGGGAAATCATATACTCGAGGTTTTACTTCAACATGGTCCCAGCGCAAATCCTGGCGAGCTGGCTGCGAGGACGCCTCAGCTGTTTTCTGCTCCCCCTGCTTACTTTTCCACCCTGGAGGTGGCTCCACGGACAACACTGCTTGGACGGTCACTGGAGTTTCGGACATGCATCATTTGTCGGAGAAAATAAAAAAACATGAGTCATCAAAGATTCACATGGGCAGCTGCCTGAAATTTTTGGCTTTTGGGAGAGTGAACATCGCTACACACCTGGATGACGGCTACAGGCTAGCAGTTCACCACCACAACGATGAGGTGAGCAAGAACAGGCACATATTAAACCAGCTCATCCAATGCGTGAAATTTTGTGGAGTGTTCGAGTTAGCTCTACAAGGCAAAGACAATGTAATAGCCTACCACTCTTCAATCCTCCCGCCCCTCACTCACACACACACAGTCAGTCACAGAATCCGTTCACTTTTGATGTTTTCAATGTGCATTTTTATATTTGCCACACTTTGCTCTGAGAGTTAGCACTTTGGTAATATCCTTGGTAAATACCAGTAATTGCAAGATCTAAAGATCCACTCATCTATTTATTCAACTGCTATTGTTATGTTAGCCAACTATTTACAATGTTTTGTTACAGTAAGTGCACTTTCCTGTTTGTCCTTAAGTTGCACAGTCTGTAAAATTCTTGCTGGTCATGGAGTTTGAAGTACAAAATCTATTTACAGAACATTCTGTAGAACAGTTGACTTGCTACCTAGGTCAATTTACTTCAGTCCTGTGGACATTTATGGTCTGTGTAGACATAATGGGGGGAAATTGCCCCCCCCCCCCCCAAAAAAAAATCCAGGAGCCGCCACTGCCGTAGTTGATTATTTTACTAGAACTGAATTGAATCCCTAGAACTGAATCCCTAGTACTGTGATGTAAAAGTGTAAAATTGACTGGTGAAGCACTTCAGGAAGGTATGAAGATGAGAGGATACAAGATGAGAGATAGGATTGAGAAAGCGGAATAAGTATGTGTCGTCCTGATCGCGTCTGACTGATCCATGTCCAGAGTCCAGAGAACCTCCTTCAGCCTGAACAATGGTTTTGTTAAAATAAATAAATAAATAAATTGAGATGTTTGATCAGCTCTATGTTTCATTCTTAATCATCTCCTAGAGCTGAGAAAAGAGAGAGTGAAGTCTTATCACACTATCCTCTCTCTCTCTCTCTCTCTGTGTGCTTGCATTTTGTATTTCATTCCATTTCATCTGCAGGCCTGCTGGGCAGAAACCCCACAACACAGGAAGAGATAAGACATGCTCTCACACACACACACACACACACACACACACACACACACACAAGAAGCAAAGTGATAAGATAAAAGGAACTGTATATGTCTGCCATTAGAGAGAGAGAGAGAGAGAGAGAGAGATGTGTGTATGAGAGAAAGAGAGAGAGAGAGGAGTGTTAGAAAGAGAGAGACAGAGATGTGTGTGTGTGTGAGGGAGAGAGAGAGAGAGTTAGTTTGATGTGAGTGATGATTCGTTCTGTAATCTGGTTGTTATTGAATAATAAAGACTGTAGTTTGTAATATTTCAGTTCTCAACTGCTTTCTTGTTTTCAGTTTATTGTACTTTATTACACAGAATGAATTCCTGTCTCACTTCCCTGGGGATAGACTCCAGATCCTGGCTCCACCCTGACCCTGATGAGGATAGAGTGATGACAGAAGAGGAATGAATGAATGAATGAATGAATGAATGAAAGCAGCACACTGGTGTCGTAGTTAGCACTGTCACCTCACAGCAAGAAGGTTCTGGGTTCGAGTCCAGCGGCCAATGAGGGCATTTCTGTGTGGAGTTTACATGTTCTCCCCGTGTCTGTGTGGGTTTCCTCTGGGTGCTCCGGTTTCCCCCATAGTCCAAAGACATGCAGATTAGGATAACTGGTGGCTCTAAATTGCCCGTAGGTGTGAATGTGAGTATGAATGGTTGTTTGTCTCTATGTGTCACCCTGAGATGACCTGGTGATTTGTCCAGGGTGAACCCCGCCTCTCACCCATAGTCAGCTGGGATAGGCTCCAGATCACCTGCAACCCTGCACAGGATAAGCACTTACAGATAATGGATGGATGGAATGAATGAATAGTTATTAGCTTATCCGGCCAAGAGGTGATGAATTTATGCCATCATGTGTTGTCCATTGTCCGTCCAGCGTCATCAACATTTCACAAAAATCACTTCACTTTTAATTCTTCACTGATTTTTATCCTTTTTGGCAGGAAGATAGGTCTGCCTGGGGTGCATATAGTTTCTACCCAAATTTGCATGATTGCAATTAATAATGAAAATATAGAGTAATTAATCAATCCCAAATAAGCAGTTTCCACACACATAGCTTTTTCTCCCTCAATTCTTCACCGATTTTGATTCTTTATGGCATGAAGGTAGGGGTACCTAGGGTGCATATAACTTCTACCCAGATTTGCTTCATTGCAATTATTAATAAAGTTATGGACTAATTAAGCCTTAATGAGCAGTTCAACAAGTATCACTTCTTCTCGGTCAATTCCTCACCATTTTGGATTCTTTCTGGTAAATAGGTCGGTATTCCTAGGGTGGATATCACTTCTATATATGGACCCTTTTCACGTGACGTCACAAC
Source organism: Neoarius graeffei (assembly GCF_027579695.1). NCBI lineage: Eukaryota > Metazoa > Chordata > Actinopteri > Siluriformes > Ariidae > Neoarius > Neoarius graeffei. The sequence continues at coordinate 9,567,944 of NC_083590.1, forward strand.
AAATGTGGCCGCCATTTTGGACATGAACTACCAGTAGTCTACCACAGCCAACAACGAGGAACGACGGCGAAGCATCGAAAGGAATATAGCCATCAAAGAAAGTTTTTACTTTCAGCAAGACTTCCATCATGCCATTATATTGTTGTGCACCTGGATGTAGTAACCATCAACACACAAGGCAAGATTTATCATTTTATCGGATCCCGACAGATGCTGACCGACGGAGAAGATGGATGGTCTCTAAAATATTGGCAAAATGATGTTTATTGACATAGCAATCGTGTGTAACGGGAAGCATTTGCATATCTGAAGTGTTGTGTTTACATCAAAGATAAAATAAACCGATATGACAACGACTGCTGCTGCCAGGTTGGGGACACAAACTAGTAGAAAGGAAGTGTGCCAACAGTGCCAACACACTTCCTTTGTGGTCGATTCTGCTTTAAGGTGAGATGCATTTAATTATTCGTCTGCTGTGGGTTTGGAATCGGTAGCCTGACCGATTCGTTCATGTTTGTGGTGCCATTTGTTTGTTGACTTGTGCTGAAATGGAAGATTGGTTGTTGACATGATTTCCAGTGATGCTTTGGTGCTGCTGTGGATCAGATGTGTTGAGTAGCCTGACTGCTTTTTTTTCTTGCTTGTGGTATCATTGTTGACGTGAGATTGTTTTTTGAACATGCCAATGCGGACACGATTTCCCCTGATGAGTTATGACTTCAGACGCGATGCGTGTGTGGAGGTGTGGAGTCCGCGTGATATGTGCGTAAGATAGGCTTCTCATGTGTTTGGAGATCCATGCTCTGAGACAAGCACAAGCGCAAGCACCCCCCCCCCCAAGGGAAAAAAAGGGACCCCCCGAAAATATCGGCATAGTTCGAACACTGGGTTGGAGAAAGTAATGGCAAATAGTGAGTGCACAAACCATAGAAGGTAAACTGTACACAGCGCCAGGGCAGTGTGATGGTATGTCTACTTTTAGATTGTGTTAGCTTATCAATGAACACACTCGTCACTCGACGAGTTTCACGTCTTTATGACGGATACTTAAATGTGTGTTAGGTATTATTGTTGCAGTCTAAGCAGTCATTGTAGCAGCTAGATGAGCGAGAACCGAAAGGGTCTGTGCCATAAACCGTTATTTCTTCATGTCCAAAATGGCAGTCGCGTTTACGAAGGTCACGTGAGTGAAAAGGGTCTATAGCTTGTATATAGTGTATATAGCTTGCAACATTTATTGTGCAAGGTGGCCCACTTTAGATCATTCCTTCTGGACTAGACGGGGCCAGAGTGAGCTACACCGTCATTAACGGTCTTGTTCTTTCATCATATGGTATCGTGACTCTTCATAAGTGTTCTGTTACTTTAAGAGGGTGTGTTATGAGTTTAATATTTTTTTATGAGCAGTGTGATCACAGTGTTATAGCTCAGAAATCAGGTCAGTGTCAGGAATTAGAGAACACTGGTGTGAAAGTTCATGACACATTAACCACAGTGAACACTGGTGATTTGCTTGTTGTGTCAACAAACAATATGTGAAAATGTTCAAAATATTCAAAGAAAACAGATGAAAAGTAATCCACAAATTGAGAGCTGTTTAAGCTGAAGAGATGATTAGTGTATAAGGTGCAGGTGTGTGTGATTAGTCAGGATTCTGGGAGATGGAGGGAGACCCCTGAGTATGGGACACACTTTCTTTATGGAGTCTACATCACTAACTTTATAACTGTTCATTACTGTTGATTCTGTTTCCATGTGATGTGTCCTCACTCCAAACTCTGTGCAGCCATTCATTCCTCAGGGTAAAGGTTCCTGCTCGGTCCGGGATTAAAACTCTTAAAACCAGCGATACTAATGCAATGAGGCCATTCACTCAGGGAGTATCTGATACATGGGAACTTCTCTCACCCTCTCCTCACATCACTCCAAAGTTCAGTTGGAGTATTTTTACTGGCATTACACATATAATATTACACTTTTATTGACAGTCGCATTATGCTGCTATATATTATTATAGGAACTGAATTGGTACAATGGACAGCTTGTAAAAAATATGAAAGAAAGGAAATTTCCTGAATGTGATTTTGATCCAATTTTTTTCACTGAGTTTTATTTGAATGAACTCAGAGTTAAAAATGTGTGGAGTCACAGTAGTGCTGTAAGAGCACCATTCAAAAGAAAATAATTGTTGAAAAAGAATAACAAAATAAATAAAAAATAAAATAATAGGATAAATAAATAAATAAATAAATAAATAAAAGTGTAACGTGGCTGTGACAGACCAGATGTTCGTGGATTATAAATGAACTCAAGGTTTTAATGAGAACAGTGTAATCAAAGACAATGTACAAAAGCCAGGCTGGGTCAATACCGAGAGATCCAAAATAGTAATGAGGGCTAGACAAATCATGGTCAGGAAACAGGCAATAGTCCAAGAACTGAGAATCAGTAGATATGGGCAATCTAAACACAAGGACTAGGCAAATCGTAATCAGAAAACAGGCGAGGATCGAGAAACCGGGAAGCAAGAAAACAGGCAAACAAACTCAAGGGCTTGGCGAAATGGGAAAAAACAGAAGGCAAAAAGGGTCATACACAGGTAAACAATCAGTACAATAATGCTCAGTAGGCTCACAAGAAGTCGAGGCAGTGCTGTGCAATAAACAAGACAGACAAAAGGGTATAAATACAAACAAAAACGTACAGGTAATGGTGATTAGAACTTGGGGGAACCACTCCTAGGAACTGGCTCCAGGTTGGCTGACGGAGTGCACGTGGTAGTGACTGGTGTGTGAGGGGGATTATGGGAAATGGAGTCCTGAGTGTTGGGGCAGATGGAGGGTGAGCCCGGAAGCATGACAGTACCCCCCCCCCCCCAAGGAGTCCAAGGAGGCCAAGGGACAAGCATGACCACGGCAACCACCACCCATGCTGCTGGGAACACTCCTAAGTGAGCCTTCAGCACTGCCATGGTGCTGGACAGAGAGCCGTCACCACGGATGACCTCTGGGGCCACTGTTGCGCAGACTGCTGGGAGGGCTGAACACACGGCGCCTGGGACGGCCCCTAGGCCGAGGCGCGGGCTTCTGTGAATGATGCTGATGGAACTCGTCCACCAACCCAGGATTCAGGACATCTCATGAGGGAACCCATCTATTGCCTGATGGGGGTAATATATTAACAACCTCAGGGGAGGACTCAGGACTGGGATATATGTGTCAGAAAACAGAATCCAGGGACACATGTCTGCCCGGGGGCATTTTGAGTTATTGACAGATTCAGAAAGTACAGTTTCTAAGCTTTCCAATGATGTCTTCCATGTGGAGATCTGACAATATTTGAAGAATGTGTGGGCTTTTGAAAGTGTATACTTCTTAAAACAGAAAAGGGAGAAAATCGCCCTCAAAGTTTTCCATCTCAGCTACTCTGGGTGTAGGGAGGGCACATAATGGTGCTCATTTGCATGATATTAAGGAAAACTCTACCCCCTACAAGCTAGCACAATACTACTTTCATGTAAACAAAGATCACAACATCAATTTTCCTTCCATGCAAAGTATGCCCAACACAATTATGAAGTACAAAAATAAGTCCTAAAGTATACTTTAACGTTTTGTGGTTGAAAAATTACTCACACCGTAAGAAAGAAAGATAGCACGATGATGACACAACTAACACAACACTAGTTTCACGTAAAGCCTCGGTCACAACCGGCCATACGGTAGAGGTCTGCGCGGGTTGGATTTTTCAGTCCCGCTCCCGCCCGCATTGTGCAGTCCCACTCCCGCCTGCGCCCACAAAGAATTATGATTTTCAGTCCTGCTCCCACCCGCGCCCACAAAAAAATTATGATTTTCAGTCCCGCTCCCCCCCGCAAATCCCGCATGATGCAGACGTTCGCGTTATTTCTCAGGAAAGTTCTTGTCTTGACACAGCGTGATGGTGCCCCGCCCCCTACTTTGAGTGGATTTGAGCATAAATATCTACAGCTCACGTTCACGTTTGTTATTGTTTACCTTGTTTCTGAATTCAGGATGTAGTGTCTCTAATAATAATAATTAGTGCTGTCAAGTGATTAAAATATTTAATCGTGAATCGCACATTTTTATCACATGAGAAACCATTGTAATTCTCTGATCAGCATAAAAAAGTGAATGGGCTTGCTTGGTACCAATGGTGTTTTTTTTTTTTTTAATTGCAAAGCAGAGCTAGTAAGAGAAGTGAATTGATTTACTGCTTGAGTTAGTCTACAACTTTAATCAGAGAGACAGGTTTCACAGTGACGGTAGGCTTGACTCAATGCTATCCCAGAAATCCTTCCTGTAATATGCAAATTTGGCCGCCTCTGATTGGACAGCCAAATTTGCATATTACAGGCAGGATTTCTGGGATAGCATTGAGTCAAGCCTACCGTCACTGTGTAACCTGTCTCTCTGATTAAAGTTGTAGACTAACGCAAGCAGTAAATCACTTCACTCATGGTTCTCTTGCTAGCTGGGTGTGAACTGCGAGTCATTAGAGTGATCAAAGGATTTCCTGTTAAGGTGATCAATGGCAAGTTTAAGATGCCATTCCTCACTCAATCTGGCAATCTGACTCTCTCTGCAAATTTAGGCATCTTAAAATGTTTTTATTAATGCCAAATAAAATATCCAGCACAAATTATATATGATAGACATAAGTTAATAATTTATAAATTTTATTTCAAACACATTTTTAGTTAGCGGGACTGCAGCTTATCACTGCTCCTGCCCGCGGCGCATATGTGCACTCCCGCTCCTGCCCGCGCACGCATATGTGCACTTCCGGTCCCGCTCGTGCCCGCAATGAGCTTTCAAAATTTGTCCCGCGCCGCACTGCTTTGCGGCAGGTCCCGCGAGTCCCGCGGGACTCCCGCGGGAGTGCAGGGCTCTACCATACGGTACGTGCTTCTATGGCCGGTCTACATGCAAAAAACGCAAGAAACGCACGGAGAGCGCGCATGAAACGCATGAGAGTGCGCGTGTGATGTGCTGATTTTCGAGCCGCAGACTGGCCACAGAGGTTCTTTGTCATGTCAAACAAACTGTACGGGCGCTTACGTTTTTTTCAGGTTTCAAGACAAACTTACGGCCAATGCGCGTCTTTCTCCGTGAACAAAAAAAAAAAAAGCAGCGATTTGGGAAATGCCAAAAATCGCACGGCCAAAAAATCGTACATCCGGTTGTGACCTAGGCTTAACCAAACCACAACACTCTCTGTTACATGCAAAATAACCACGCAGCCTTAGATTAATAAACTTACCCCATCAGAAAGAGAAACGGCGCCTTGCACACACCAATGCCTCTGATGGAATGTAATCCTAGAACGGTCTGTGTATCATCCGATCATTCAAGTATTCCATTCAATCTGGAAAACGAGGTTGCGGTTTTTTTTTGCTATAAATGGTTATCTCCGATGTAAATACCATGTGTCTGTTTGCTTCGCAGTGTTTCAGCTCCTCTGCGCTCTGTTTAGTAACTCATTCCATTGTGAAATTACATGCTTGTATGCAGCTAAGTAGCCATGTGCTCAGCTCGTATCATACAGCTGATTCGCAAAAAAAAACCCAAAAGACTTAAATCATCATGTGAATGGCCCATATGGTAATTTACCCACACCCCCCAGCAGGCTACAGTCCTGACAAAAACAAGACAATTTGCAACAAAAAATGTATGCTTTTCCAACAAAACAATCTATTATCTGAAATACTGATTGCATTCTTCAAGATCTCAACTTGCACATGATGGAAAAAAACAAAAATCACAAATTTAGAAAAAAAATGTTTCTTTTGCGATTATCTCGGATTCGTTTTGGCCAACATGTGTCCCTGGATTCGATGAGGGGTCACATATATGAGAAAGGGCATCTGCTTTAGTATTACGGGAACCGGGATGATAAGAAATGGAAAAATTGAATAGAGGGAAGAATAGGGACCACCGAGCCTGAGGGGGGTTGAGCCGTTTTGCTGACCATAAATGTTCAAGGTTTTTATGATCAGTTAATACTTGGAAGGGATGCATAGCTCCCTCTAGCCAATGGTGCCATTCTTCAAAGGCTAGTTTCATGGCCAGCAATTCTCTATCTCCTATACCATAATTGCATTTGGCAGGAGTTACTTTATGGGAGTAGAAAGCTATCGGGTGTACTTTACAGGGATCACCTCTACGCTGGGACAGCACAGCTCCAGTGCCTACCTCAGAGGCGTCCACCTCCACCACAAAAGGCTGAGTGGGATCAGGATGCTTAAGAATGGGAGCAGAGGTCAAGGCTACCTTGAGAGATTTGAACGCTTCCTGCACCCGGGGATTCCATGAGAGTTTTTTGGCATTTCCCTTCAATAAGGTGGTAAGAGGAGCTGCTAGGCTACTGAAATTGTGAATGAAATGGCGGTAGAAATTAACAAACCCAAGAAATCACTGGAGTTCCTTTATGGAAGTAGGGACGGGCCAATTAGTTATGGCTTCTACCTTCTATCATCCATAACAACACCCTCCAGACTGATGACGTAGCCTAGGAAAGAAGTAGAAGGGAGATGAAATTCACACTCCTCCCCTTTAACATATAGCTGGTTTTCAAGCAGATGCATAAGGACAGAACGAACATGATGAATATGAGTTTCGAGATTAGGGGAATAAATCAAGATGTCGTCAATGTAGGCAATAACATATTGGCCAAGCATATCCCTGAGGACATCATTTATGAATGCTTGAAATACGGACGGGGCATTACGCAACCCGAAGGGCTTTACTAAGTACTCATAGTGCCCCCTAGTGGTAAGAAATGCAATTTTCCATTTATCAATTTCCTTTAGGCGGACAAAATTGTATCCACTTCTTCAGTCAAGTTTTGTGAATATAGATGCTCCGCAAAGTTGTTCTAGTGCTACAGGGACTAGAGGCAACGGGTAAGAATAGGGTTCAGTGATTTGATTTAGCCCACGATGATCAATGCAGGGCCTAAGTCCCCCATCCTTCTTGTTGACGAAAAAGAACCCTGCAGCTGCAGGAGATGTAGAAGGACAGATGAAACCCTGTTCTAAAGCCTCCTGAACATAATCCACCATCGCTCTCTCCTCCGCTTGAGTGAGTGGATAAATCCAAGACTTAGGTGGAATAACATCATCTATTAATTCAATGGAATAGTCATATTATCTGTGAGGAGGAAGTTTGGTAGCATTTTTCTTGCTTAATACTTCTAACAGGTCACTGTATTCTGGGGGAACAGAAACTACGACATTGGCATTGGGGCTTTCTATAGTCATTGACAGCTGTGGGAAGTGCTAGATAGTTGTCATAACAGTAACTGGACCATGAGAGTATTTCTTTATAGGACCAAGATATGACGGGGTTATGTTTTCTAAGTCAGAGCAAACCTAAAATGATAACATACAAGAATTCAATACAAAAAAACATATCTCTTCTGAATGTAAAGCACTGACAGTCATACTGATGGGTTTCATGACCCAGTTTACAAGTCCTTCTCCCACAGGATCCCCATCAACAGCAGTCAGTCTCAGCAGTGTTTCCAGTGGCTCAACAGGAATCTGGAGTTGCTCCACCAGCTCGGTGTGAATAAAGTCCCCTTCAACTCCGGAATCAATTAATGCTGAGAAAACAGAGACAGACAGAGGACATTCAACTGTTATGGGTAGGAGAAAGGACTTGGAGGCCAACCCCTTAGTGGGTGTATTAACCACATTAGCATGTGGAATAGGCTACACGCACTTTCCCAGGGTCAGCGCCAGAGTTCTGTGTCGACGAATTTGACAGTTACATAAAATGTGACTGGCAGTTCTGCAATAGAGACACAGCCCATCATGGAGATGTTGTTGCTTCTCCTCCACAGACAAATGAAATGAGTCACACTGCATAGGTTCTGGGGATTTGTGGATCCTCATGAGTCCAGGTCATTGGCGGATATGAGCAGTGAGGGGTCAGTGCGGCAGCTGGACCCATAGGTGTTTTACGAAGACCTCTCCCATGTTTCAGTTGGTCTAGGCAAATGGCCAGTGAAATCAGCTTTTCTAGTGAAAGACCATCATCCTTACAAACCAATTCAGTCCATTGCGAAAGATCACTAGTAATGCAGACTCATTCCAACCACTCCCAGCCGCAAGAGTGCGAAATTCCAAAGCGTAATCTGAAACTGAGTGATTACCCTGATGTAGTCAGGTGAGTAATTCCCCTTGAGAGCGGCCCTCATTTGCGTGATCGAAAACTGCTTTAAATTCTTTTACGAAGTGGTCGTAAATGTTGGATTGGACTATGGGCCAAACTGCAGTAGCCCAATCTAAGGCCTTGCCCATAAGGCGAGAAATCATAAAAGAAATACTAGCCTTGTCAGAGCTCGGAGGGGAATTCGCGAAAAATATAGAGCATTGTAACAAAAACCCTTTACACTGATTAGGCGAGCCATCAAATTTATCCGGTTTATTGACAGCAAACAAACTGGTAGCAGCTGTGGAGGGAGCAACTTGGTTGGTAACAATAGGCAAGCCAAAGGAGCTGAGTTGCTGGAGTTGGGTGGTGATTTCCCTCATGCTTTCAATAATTTGTACTGACTGCTTTTGCTGCTCACCTTGCTGTTGTGCGAGAGCCTGGATGGATTGAGTCACGGAGTCAAAACACTGCTGATGTTGTCCAAGCATCTGTCCTTGGCTGCTAAGCACTACCTGTAACTCCGTGTAATCCACCATCTGCATGTTGGCACAATATTCTGTAACACAGCTGTAACAGATCAGATGTTCGTGGATTATAAATGAACTCAAGGTTTTAATGAGAACAGTGTAATCAAAGACAATGTACAAAAGCCAGGCCGAGTCAATACTGAGAGAGGCAAAACAGTAACGAGGGCTAGACAAATCATGGTCAAGAAACAGGCAATCATCCAAGAACTGGGAATCAGTAGACACGGGCAATCTAAACACAACGGCTAGGCAAATCATAATCAGAAAACAGGCGAGGATCGAGAAACCGGGAAGCAAGAGAAACGGGCAAACAAACACAAGGGCTTGGCGAAACGGGAAAAAAACAGAAGGCAAAAAGGGTCATACACAGGTAAACAATCAGTACAATAACACTCAGTAGCCTCACGAGAAGTCAAGGCAATACTGTGCAATGAACAAGACAGACAAAGTGGTATAAATACAAACATAAACAAAAAGCTACAGGTGATGGTGATTAGAACTTGGGGGAACCACTCCTAGGAAGTCGTTCCCGGTTGGCTGATGGAGTGCATGTGGTAGTGACTGGTGTGTGAGGGGGATTATGGGAAATGGAGTCCTGAGTGTTGGGGCAGATGGAGGGTGAGCCCGGAAGCATGACAGTACCCCCCCCCCCCCCCCCAAGGAGTCCAAGGAGGCCAAGGGACAAGCATGACCACGACAACCACCACCCATGCTGCTGGGAACACTCCTAAGAAGCGTGACAACAAGAATATGAAAATAAATGTAGAAATAAAATAAAAGAATAAGAAAATAAATAAATATTAAATATTTTTACTGTTATTTCTGCATTTATTTTCCTATTTTTTATTATTTTTTAATCTATTTTTCAACATTTATTTTCTTTTTCTTTTTTCTTTTGTTTTCAGATCTATTCCTTTTTTATGGCACTCCTGTAAAGCCACATAGAAATGACAATTTATTTACTCCATTCAGGTTTCAGAGTTTTTAAATAAATCACAAGTGTAACACATCTTCAGTTAAACAGCAGCAATGAGGTTATTAAAATATTCAACACTGTTTTTGTTCATCCTCAACCACTGCATTATCTCAGATGTATCTATATGCATTCACACACACACATAATGAGAGAGAAAGAAAGAGATAGATATCTTCACACCACCGTGTAATGTTCTTAATATTATATGGACACATCCACAAAAAAAGTACCCAAGTTAATGAAAAGAATTTTAATTTTGAACCCAGTGGCGGTTCTAGACCAAAATTACTAGGGGGCCGAGGTGGGGCCAGTGTTTTTTCAGGGGGGCACATATGGACAAAACATGGCAATATTTAAGCATTCAAAATGTTTTGTTTAGTTTATTTAAAACCAAAACAAAATACATTGAGCATAAATACAATGAGATAAACATTCTGTCTCAATACCCTAAACATAAAATAAATTGTGCTCAATAAATCTTAAAACCATGTTTCTCTTTTTTGTAAAATAAGATTTCTATTTTTGCATACAATGAATCTTTTCTTCAGATGTGGCTGCACTGGAGTGTCGTCCAAGCACTTGCTGATATCTGGAGAAAGATGAATACAGTAAATATGAGAGTGCTACTGAGAACATTTATTTATCATTATTCATTTATTAATTTATTATTATATCTATTATTTGTATTTTATATTTATTAATTATTATTCAGACTTCACACTTTCAGGGTAGGCTATATGAATTGTAGGCCAACACTGCTCACACACACGCATTTGTTCAACATCACAAACCTGATGGTGCTGTACTTGATATGCATGGTGAATCTGGTTGTCCCAATGACTCGTTGGGTTGTCCCTCATTCTGTCCCTCAATCTGATCCTGAATGTCTTCATCCTCATTCTCAGATTGCCTTTCAGATGCCTCACTTTCCACCTTTCCAACCACCACCTCTGGCTCGCTCTCCTCTTTCATAATCTTCATCTTCCTTACTCTCTCTATGTTGCTTTTTGCCAACAGGGGCAAAAAAGGACATAATGTCCTTCTTGCTCCTTTTCATGATAGTCTACAGTAGGCCTATACTAAAAAGTAAACGGAGAGGAATGTAGCCTCTACATATCACAAGGCCATTCGAGTTTTACAAGAAGGTTAAACACTGTCAGTTATTTTACCCATTTCCCAAAAATATTAAGTTAGGCTACTTATTGCTGTGCAACACACTTTTAAGAAAGCGCAATAAAACTGATTTATTATTGTAGTGAACAACAACAGTAAAACACGGATATGTGCAAACACTGATGTTACAAAATTGAATAACTTTCCTTACCTTCGCTTCTTTGCAGTAGCCTAGTTTTTGCAGGGCTGCAGCTGTTATCTCTCACGTCTGAAGTTTACAATTCGCGCTGCTGCTGATCTTTCTGCTGCAGGTAACAGTGTGCATGTAGTGCTTTAAGGAGACCGTGTAGAACACTCCGTCATGTCAGTTCCGATCTTCGAGCCAGCACACGTCGAAATTAATAAAGCTTATTATCTGTTCAGCACAGGAGCCACAACAGGGGCCAGGAGCAATTTTACAGGGGCACTGGCCTCCCCGGCCCCTGTTTAAAACCGCCTATGTTTGAACCGGTTCACCATTTTGACAGCGCATGTCTAGTCAGCAGGAAAACACTGGGAGTGACCTCATCAGAGTGAAATATTGAGAATTATTATACATACAGGACACTTTTTCAATGGAATAAAAACATGTTCTAGTCCCTTCTAGTGGGTTTCATTCATTTGGTTTGAGGCCATGCAATAGTGTTAGCATATCGCTTATCCTACGTATATTGCATCATTCTACCCAATGGAGAATGAGCATTGAATATGGTTTACAATATTGCATGGTTGTCAAGACGACATGATGTCACATGTCAAAGGTGTAAAACTTCCATGCTAACAAGCAACTGTGACAATTTGTAAACAAATATGGCTGCCAGGTTTGCTTCAAGAAATACGGAAGATTTTGAGAGAATTTTGAAAGAGAAAGATGCATTGAACACCCAAAAGGAATGTATAATAATAATAATAATAATTATTATTATTATTATTATTATTATTATTATTATATTGGCTGTCTTTTTTCGTGGTATATCAGATATATTCCATTCAGCTACTGTCAGTAATCCCAGTGTGAAGGAGCAGACTACAAACACTCAGGACTACACCTCCCATGACACACAACGCCCTCTGTCCCCAGCCTACTGAACTACAGCTGTCACGCATTTCCTTAATCACTGCTTCCGCTATTTAAGCCACTCATTCACACCACTCCAGTGCAAAGTATCGTCCTGTCATTTCAGTACATACTGAGCCTTGTATCTTTTCTGACTCTCTCTAGTGTTTCCTGACCTTTTGCTATTTCCTCTCCATTTTTGCTCTTTGTCTTTTCCTCATCACATTGTTCACCGATCTCCTGACCATCGCTAGTTTACCGACACTGATTTCAGACATAAATTTTGGCTTTGTTGACAGTCTGCTTATCTGCTGCCTCTGTGCATACATCAGTAAGTGCCTGCACTCTCACAGGGTACTTTGCCATAAGGGATGTAGCGGAGGGTTCTAAACAGACTGCTCTTAACACGCAGGGGCATTTGCTAGGAGAACATCAACAGATGCTTGCCGACCTCAACATTTGGATGATGCAGCTCACATCTGTGATATTGCACGTTGTCCTAGCATGCTCCGAGCCTCCTTCGAGCCCAGCGCTTCAACTCCCCACTCCAGAGAGTTTACTGGAGACGTCATCGCATGTAAGGGTTTTTTACTGCAATGTTCTATGTATTTTTCCACCATGCCGCATTTAGCGGAGGAGCACAAGATCACAAAATTTATATCTTTTCTCTCAGGCAAAGCACTTCACTGGGCCACCACAGTTTGGAATAAGGGTCAGGAGCAAACCAAGTCCTATGAACAATTCCTCACCATGTTTAAAAGGGTGTTTGATCATGAACCAGAAGGGATAGAGGTTGGAGAGTCTTCTCGCCAGTTCCCAAGGCTCCAGAAGTGTTGCTGAATATGCCTTGGAATTCAGGACACTAGCAGCTACCAGATCTGGCGCTGAAAGCAGTCTTTCACCAAGGCCTATGTCCAGAGATCATTTGTGAGCTGGCTTGTAGAGATGAGAACCTCACTCTGGACTCCCTCATTGACTTAGCTATTCAACTCAACCAATTGTTAAAGCACCGACCATCTATCCACTTCAATACCAAATCTGCCCAGTCTATGGAGGATGGCTAACCCATGGAGGTCTCATGCACCTGTCTAACCCACACCGAATGTGCTAGGTGATGCAAGGAGGGGTTATGTTTCTACTGTGGGAGCCCTGAGCATAGCATCCAGCAATATCCCATACGACCAGCCCGAGAGACCCCAACAGAGAGGCCTGTAAGCTCTACAGGTCTGGTGAGAAAATTCAGTTCTACATCCTTTAGCATCCCAGTCCTACTCAGGGTAGGGTCTGCCACTCATGTATTATCTGCTTTTGTTGATTCAGGAGCAGAGGGGAGCTTTATCAGTAGAGCCATCGTGCAGAACCTAGACCTGTCTACCATCCCCCTGCGCAGCGCACTCAATATCAAGACCATCGATGGAGGACCCATAGGCAATGGATTGGTCACCACTCGTACACAACCAGTACAGATTCAAATAGGGGCTTTACACAAAGAATTCATATCACTCTATGTAACTACCACCATCGATCATGACATCATCCTTGGCTATCCCTGACTGCAGCTGCATGATCCACTGATTTCATGGCAAAACAAGGAAATTCTTCAATGGTCACCCACATGCTTCCAGAACTGCCTCTCTCTCCCTCAGATCAGAGTAGCTTCTACCTCCATAGAGAGACCCCAGTCCGACTCCATAGACAATATTCTGGATTGTTACTTAGAAGCTTACTTAGAAGCCCTTGCAGAAGTCTTCAGTAAGGGGAAGGCCTGCAGGTTGCCTCCTTACAGGCCATACGATTGCTTGATTTGACTTACTGCCAGGTATGTCCCCTCCACGTGGTCATATTTATCCCTTGTCCCAAAAGGAACAGGCAGCCATGGAGGAATGTATTCAGGAGGTTCTCAAACAGGGATACATCCGGCCTTCCAAGTCACCCGCATCGGCTGGTTTCTTTTTTGTTGAGAAACAAGGAGGTGGACTGAGGCCTTGAATCGACTACAGAGGCTTAAACCAGGTCACCATAAAGTATCCTTATCCTCTTCCCCTGGTTCCAGCAGCTATTGAACAGCTTCAATCCACTAAGATATTTTCAAAGCTCGATCTACAAAATGCATACAACCTGATCCGAATAAGGAGGGGTGACGAATGGAAGACGGCCTTCAGCATGACCGCGGGGCACTTCGAGTACTGGGTCATGCCATATTGCCTTTCTTTGGCAGGCAGCGTGTTCCAGTGCTTCATCAACAACATGCTACGGGACATGCTGGACAAATATGTCATCGCCTATATCGACAATATACTGATTTACTCTTCAGATGTCCAGAGTCACCAGGAATATGCCAGAACCATTCTCAAGTGACTGTTAGAGAACAACCTCTATGTAAAGGCCAAGAAGTGTGAGTTAAATCTAAACAAGATTTACTTCCTTAGCTATATCATTAGCGCTGAAGGAGTGTGCATGGACTCCTCCAAGGTAGCAGCCATCACATCCTGGCCTACACCCAAGTCTGTAAAGGAGCTCCAACAATTCCTAGGCTTCATGAACTTTTATCGCCGGTTCATTCGAGGTTTCAGCTCTCTAGCAGCTCCCCTAACCACACTGTTGAAGAAGGGCCCCAAGCGCTGACAGTGGAACTCTGTGGCTGAGGAAGCCTTCAGTTGACTTAAGCTAGCATTCACCTCAGGCCCCTTATTCCAACACACTGACCCCACTAAGCCTTTCATCATGGAAGTAGATGCAGCCAACACCAGGGTAGGGGCCATCCTGTCACAATGCTTTGGGGAGAAACCAAAGCTACACCCTGTAGCCTTTTTTCTAAAAAAATAACGTTTCAATGTTATGGCTATGGGCTTTCAGTCCTTCTCAACAAGGTTCTAGCTCTCATCCCATTGCACTGTTTTGTGCAATCCATCACCTAGGAACTGGACAAAGAAATAAGCAAGTCTCAGCCCTGAACCTGCCCCATTCATCTCCCACCTGGTCTTCTCTATGTGCCCAAGCACCTACGCAGTCAATTCATCACCTGGGCTCACTCATCTCCCGCCATGGGACATCCCAACAGCCTACCTACTCACCAAATGCTAAGAAACAGGTATTGGTGGGAGAACATGTTGTCTGAAATCAATCAGTTCATCACCTCATGCTCCGAATGCACCCAAGCAAAGGTCCCAAGAACTTCCCACACCCCCCGCTGGCAAGTTATACCCTCTACCAATTCCGCAAAGACCCTGGTCACATCTGGCGATTGACTTTATCACATATCTCCCACCCTTTCAAGGGAATACCACCATAATGGTAACTATCGATTGATTCTCAAAAGCTCTGAAACTCATCCCTTTACCTTCCATCCCCACAGCTTCTCAGACTGCTGAGCTGTTATTTCAACAGGTCTTCTGATACTACAGCATCCCCAAAGATATAGTCAGTGACCGGGGTCCCCAATTCATCTCACAATTCTGTGCAAGTTTCATGGAAAGGTTGGGAGTATCAGTAAGTCTCACGTCCAGCTACCACCCCCAGTCTAACGTGCAAGTGGAGAGATCAAATCAGGAGATTGGCTGCTTCCTGAGAATATATTGCTAGGGGGACTGGGTGCACTTCCTACCTTGGGCCGAGTATGCACAAAACTCGCTCAAACACTCAGCCACCCAGCTAACACTGTTTCAGTGCATACTCAGCTACCAGCCACCCTTGTTTCCCTGGGATGACACACCCAGCCAAGTACAGGCCGTCGATGACTGGTTTCAATGAAGTCAAACCATCTGGGAGGAGGTCCACCAGTGTCTGGAAGCAGTCAGCGCCAAGTACAAGGAGTATGCAGATAAACATAGAGGTGAGACTCCTGATTTCCTCTCCAGTGATAGGGTGTGGGTAGTCACAAGGAACTTGAGAGAACCAAACACCTGCAAGAAGCTCCAGCCACGCTACATCGGGCCCTTCAAGGTCTTGTACTGAATCAACAATGTGTCATACTGTCTTTAACTCCCACCTCACTGTCGAATATCCCCTACATTCCATGTTTCACACCTCAAACCAGCTATCCCAGGGCCCCTTCTCCACAACTCACCAGACCAGGAACACTCTGCACTGAACCTTGAGGGAGACCCAGTCTACCAGGTAAACAAGATCCTCAACTCCAGATGACAAGGAGGCCAAATCAAGTACTTGGTAGATTGGGAAGGATATGGACCTGAGGAACAAAGTTGGGTTAAGTCCAAGGACATTCTCAACCCACTCTTGAAGCAAGAGTTTCACACCCAGTATCCTAACAAGCCAACACCCAGAGGTAGAGGTTGTCCTAGAAAGAGTGTAGCTCCCAGAGGTAGCTCCTGGGGGGGGTCTGTCAGTAATCCTGGTGTGAAGGAGCAGACTACAAACACTTAGGACTACAACTCCCATGACACACAGCGCCGTCTGTCCCCAGCCCACTGAACTACAGCTGCCACGCATTTCCTTAATCACTGCTTCCACTATTTAAGCCGCTCATTCACCCCACTCCAGTGTGAAGTATCATCCTGCCATTTCAGTACATACTGAGCCTTGTATCTTTTCTGACTGTCTCTAGCGTTTCCTAACCTTTTGCTATTTCCTCTCTGTTTTTGCTCTTTGTCTTTTCCACGTCATGTTGTTTGCTATTTGCCTGACCCTCACTAGTTTACTGACACCAATTTCAGTCACATGTTTTGGCTTTGTTGACAGTCTGCTTATCTGCTTCCTCTGTGCATACATCGGTAAGTGCCTGCACTCTCACAGCTACTCATCTTCGGTTTGTTCAGTATCATGCTAGCTGAATGGAATATATCTGATAGACCACGAAAAAAAGTCAGCCAATATTTTTTAAATATGTCACTCAGATCCACGATGGATTTCATCTGAAAAATGTGAGTTTTTCAACACGAGAAGATAAACTTCATATCTTCAAGTCAACATGTGATTTTCTTTTTATTATATCGACACGTTCACAAACAAAAAGTCCTGAAATTTATCAAAACAACTCATCAATTTCCTCACAAGTGACAGAGATTTATGTCATGGTTTTGGGTTTCCATGTCCTGGATGGAGCTCGGATGAACAGTACGAGTGATGGATTTCCCAGTAAAACACTTCGTGTCCACTTTGTGTGCGAGTTGATGTCAATAAACCTTATTAATATCAATATCTGGAATGGTAACACAAACAATCTTTTTTTTTTCTATATTCAGAACTAAAGATCTCAGTTTCTAGATGAGCTGCATTCATGATATTTTCTGTGTTTATTCCGATCTATAATTCGAAGGACATGACAGAGAAATTTCACAGAAAAATGTTTATTATTGTTGGATTGGTTTATATCTGAGCAGCTCATGATATTTCAACAATCAAGAAATGAAATAAAAATGAAACAAACATTTTTTATTTCTATCATCATCATCAAAAGACTCATTTTTTACATTTTCTAAGTATGCAAATGGATGCATATTTAATTAAACAAAGCCTTATTTGCATGAATAAATGTACATGTCTGATAAAGAAACGACTTGAACATCAGCATGCATCACCACATCAGCTGCCACAGATTAACGCCGATATCTGTGACATCTGTCTGTTTAACACACAGTGACGCCATTTGGCTCGTCAGTGACGTTACCAATCTGTCATTGTGAAATGGTGATGAATTAAGTGTGCGCATGAATTACTAACTGATGATTGTGTGTGTGTGTGTTGTGTTTCATTCAGACAGATGACGTGACGCAAACAGAGACGCTGCCAACCTCAGACTCGCCGGAGAAACAGCAGCCCAAGCGGCTCCATGTCTCCAACATCCCCTTCCGCTTCCGTGACCCTGACCTCAGACAGATGTTTGGGGTGAGTGACCCCAAAGTCCTCAACAAAAACACTGCATCATAAACTCTAATATAATCAGAATATGCTGGAAGTCTAAGTAATTATTGGTTGTTATGTTCATGCGTAAAACCTGTCCATCCTGAAGATGTCAGAAAAGCTCCAGCTTTGCCTCAGACCCTGAAGACTCCTTCTGTAAAAGTTAAATAAACATCTCCAGCATCTTTGTATTCTGCAAATGAGCTGTTAGTATAGAAACAATAAAGGATGAAGTACTGTGTATTAATATGAACCTGAGAGGTGAGTGTGTGATGCTCACCTGGAGGCAATAAACTGCCCTTGCTAATTTCCAACATTAGCCTCGTTGCTCCAGTACAAAGCTAAAGACCTGAACATGTCTTGGCTGAGTAACTGCGCTGGGAGGAAAGGAAGTGTTGTGTACATTTCATTTGTGGCCAGACTTGCCCTTCTTCTGTTTCCTGTTCTTGAACTGCAGCTCAATAACAGCTGCATTTTGGCTTTGTTTGAGCAGCACTCATTAATTAGTGATCACACACACACAAACACACACACACACACACACATGGTGTAGTTATGAACACTCTGTCACACGTCCAATATCAATTACAGCAAAGCTGTTCATGTATATAGCATGCCTCATCTCTCTCTCTCTCTCTCTCTCTCTCTCTCTCTCTCTCTCTCTCTGTCCCTGATTGTCTGCTTTATTGTTCTGTGTGTTGGATCAGGGCCTGGCCGAGCTGGTAATTAGCTTGCAGGCTTTGTGCATGTGGCAAAAGTGTTTGCGGCTTGTAGATTTATGATTATAGGAGGGCTTGTTAAGTACACACACGGGCGCACACACACACACACACACAAGCTGGCATGAGAGAGGGTTTTGAATTGATCGCTGCTAGCGACGTTGGCGAGAATCACCCAAGAAATTTATCACCATCCAAAACTTTGCCTATTTGCAGTGGATGCATGTCGAGCTATCCGGCCAAATGTGCTGCAGTAATCGCTCACAAGCGCTACGAGGCACTGTGCATTGTTCTCTCTGCTCTCAAGGCGCACACTACATACCCCTGCCACCCAAATGTGCCAATTCCTATACACTCCATCTGTTAGCACAATCAAACATTATCCAGCACTATGCTAATGACTTGATCTCAATCATAAAGCTGGAAAGGACTCAGGAGCCAGACAGATAGTTCAGGTCAGGGGCGCTAATTAGCTAAAAGCTTCGCTAACATGACCGAGCCATAAGTGATACCTCGCATTACTAGGATAAAGCTGATAATTAGATGTATTGTGAGAGGATCGTTAAGTGTTGTAAAGGATATAAGAAAGGAAAAGAACTGAAGTCTCCTATGGGTCGGTCTGAGTTTTGAGGACTCTGGTATTTCATATTGGAGTTAAAAAGTTTTCTGAGTGCACTCTTCCAGCTTCACCTGCAGCACCTGGTCTTGGGAGAATACCACAAAACCACAAAGTGACTCATTTTATCTGTTATGTGATGACGGTCCCAAAACATCCAAAAATTCTTTTCATGCTATCACACACGGAAACTCTGTGTCTCATTATTAATCTGTATATCATTTTCCCGACAAGAGTAGCATCTGAGAGAGAGAGAGAGAGAGGGAGAGAGAACCAATAAATATAAAAAGCGCTGCTAGGAAAGTGAATCCGACATTGATTTGGTGCCACACACAAGATATTCATAATAACAGGATAATAATATTACACTCGTCTTTCAAGCACATTATTTGTTTTGTTGTCATCATTGCCATATTTGGCAACAAATTTATAGCTCTCCTGCATGATGCTAATGTAACTATGAGTAGAAAATGAAAGGTGAAAGGTTGAAATTACTCACCGTACTGATAAAATAAACTGTGATCCTTATTTACTTTCCCCCAAACTGCTGAGTTCAGAAAACTGATATGAAATTGATCAGTTTCTGGTGTCCTGATGACAAGGTGTGTCAGAAAAGAAACAGGACTGGGGTCACACAAATTTATGTCAAATCCAAACTACAAGTTTTCCCCTTCAAAATAATCTCCCTCGAGTCTAATGCACTTTCCCATCCTTTTCTGCCATGCCTCCATGCACTCCTGGAAGGATTCTCCTGGGATTCTTTGCAGCTCCGTCATCTTGGCCCTCTTGATGGCTTCCATGTCTGGAAAACAGGTCCCCTTGATGACCCCCTTGAGCTTGGGGAAAAGGAAAAAATCACATGGAGCCAGGTTGGGTGAGTAGGGAGGTTGCTCCAGCATGGCAATGTTCTTCTCGGCAAGGAACCTGCCTCATGCACTCAACGTTGGTCTCAGTCCTGCTCGTTGAAGACCTTCTGCTCCTGGGGTCATCTTCCACATCCTCGCATCCCTCTTTGAACCTCTTGTGCCACTCGAAAACCCATGAGCGCGACATCGTCTCATCTCCGTACACTTGCTGCAGTAGTCCAAGTGCTTCTGACAGAGTTTTCCCCAACCGGACCAGAAACTTCAGGTTGGTTCGTTGCTCTGTACCCATCGCTTGATGGCCTAAAATTGAGATTCTGTTAATAAAAACACATGAGAAAACACAATGGCTGCGGAGAGCTGAGATCGCAGTTACAGTATATACTCCCTGGATATTACTTCACACAGTGACACAACCTGCTAATCCCTACCCCACTTATAGCTCACCCAGCACACTAAGTCCTGTTGCTTTTCTGACACACCTCATACCTCGTATCCAACCCCTTGCCCTGTTCAGAAGAGTTCATCAAAGCATTGAACAGCACAGAAGTTTAGCGGTTCTTCACGTTACAGGGGAGGGTCAGTCAGTGTCTGATAACTCCAGATGTGTTGTCCATAGCTTTGTTCATCTTTAGAAAGAGTGGATGGTGGTTCTAGAGCCTGTCCTGGGAACACTGTTTAGCGGATTACATGATTTGAGACAGACTACATACACAATCTAGCTATTAAAGTTTCAAGGGTTTCCTGGTGCCTTCTACTGGATTATTATGGAGGTTTTCTCCTCTAAACCATTCACACCTACAGGCAATTTAGTGTAGCCAGTTAACCAAACTGCATGTCTTTGGACTGTGGGGGAAACCAGAGCACCCAGAGGAAACCCACACTGTAAAAAAAAAAATTAGTCAAGCCAACTTAAAAATGTAACGCAACTTGCTGCCACAGGATTTTGAGTAAACTCAACTCCGGGCCAAATAGTTGTGCTGACTTGCTCTTTTAAGTTGACACAGATGAGCATTTTATATTGACCTTACTTTATTTAGCAAGTTCAGTGCATTCAAATTGTGATGTTGAAATAAATTGAAATAATCATTCCAATTAACTTGGAAAAGCAAGTTGGCACAAAAAACATTATCCTAAGTTATTCTTTTTTGGGGGGCTTTTTCCACCTTTATTGGATAGGACAGTGTAGAGGCAGGAAATGACCTCAGGTTGGAATCGAACCCGGTTGCCTGGATTTATGGTATGGCACCTTATCCACCTGAGCCATGATGCCCCAAAATGTTCTTTTAAGTTCACATAGAAGAGTATTTTATGTTGAGTTGACTTGACTTGCCTTTAGAAGATCAGTCCAACAAATTGTTTAGTTGAAATAAATTGAAATAATAATGCCAATTAACTTAGAAGAGCAAGTTGGCACATCATGGTTCTAAGTTGAGTTTACTCAAAATCCTTTGGCAGCAGGTTGCGTTACATTTTTAAGTTGGCTTGACTATTTTTTTTTTTACAATGATTTAGTGTGCATTACATTTTTTAGTTAACACAAACCTCTCAACACTTAAGTTCTACTTCACTTTGCCTATTATTACACAAACAGAAACAAATACTGACATACAAGGAGGGAATTCCCTGGCCTCTGTTGAGGAAAGCTTAGTCTATACTCCTATACAACGTCTTGTGTCAGTTTCCACGGACTTCTCACTCCACCCGACCATTGAAACTTTTGAACTTGTGAAGTGCGCATGCACAGTGGCATTGGTTAAGGGGCGTCAATCAGCACTTGAATATATAAGTTCACCTAACTTGATTTTCCAATTCCTATGAACTTGTGGCAAAGGAAAGGTGTCTCAACTATTTTTTTTAGTTACTTGAACAATTAGAAGGGAAATTTGTTCATTCAACTTGGAATCCTTTTTTCACTCAACAATTTTGCAAGTTACATTTTTTACAGTGCATGCAGACATGGGGAGAACATGCAAACTCCACATAGAAAGGCCCCTGTTGGCCAAGAGGTTCAAATCTGGAATCTTCTTGATGTGAGGTGACAGTGCTAACCACTACACCACCATGCTACCCCTACAATACATTATATACACCACAAGTGCCAGTGATCAGTGGTTTTCTCCGCCTACACAGATGGTCTGCACTGGCTACTTGATCCCAGAAAAAAAATAATAAACTTGCTTTTCAATGTTCAAGCGATTTTATATCATCTCCACTGCCCATAATTTTCTGCAAATCCAATTATTTCACCATGAAATTGTCTTCAACTCAGGTCTCTCATGACCAGAACTGATGCCATATTTGTTGATAAATTCTCATGCTTTGATTGGCTGAGCCAGACCATGTGAGCACACCATAGCAGATGATGGGTAAGGCGCAGTTGGTGGTTGTTGCAGATGATTTCACTCGGTTTTCAGACATAGTTTTGAAATATTTTACAGAGAAATGGTTAGTAATTTATTAGCTGAGAATGCACCAGAAGCCACCAGAAGGCATATAAATTTAAAAAAATTTTCTGGGGGGGAGGCCCACCACAAATTCCAGAGCCGCCTACTACTTTTTTTTTTTTTTTAGCCGGCTACTTCAAATTTTCTGGACAACCTTCATCATATACACTATAAACACTACATACATTATATACACTACGTACACTACCCCATGACATATGAGACTAGTACACCACACTGCATTCCTTGTCTCTTAGTGGTACTGAATGGAAGATCCTTAGCTTCACCCACTTTTCTGTCACGCTAATTGTCCAGCACAAAAACATCACTCGAAGCTGTTTCTGCATGATGAAAGTGATGTGAATTAACTTTGAGAGCAATGAGAGGCAGGGCAGCCAGCTGAACGTGCTCAATAGTAATAAATAGTCCCTGGTGGTAGTGATGACCTTTCAACCAGGCTAATTAATCTATGCTAACAGCCCATTATGGCTTGATAAGCACCAGAGGGACATTCCATTTCACGAGACCTCCAGCATCACCCGAGGAAGACTGAGAAGCACTGGGGGAAAGGATTGAGTAGACTTTATTCTGAGTCACTGTTTCCCAGGTGATAATTAAATAAAAATCAACTCATCTGATCCAAGATTTCCTGTCACGCTGTAGTTATTTGTGAGAATAACAGCAGCTGATTAGCTTCTGTTCTACTGAGTCATATGGTTTCTCTAAATCAGAGGCAGAGTTCCTCCCTGTTGTGGTGAAATGAGAGTGACATGGTGATTAGAGTTAATGAAATGATACAGTGGCCACAGACAGCAATTAAAAGTCTTCCTCTTTCTGAGATCGTTAAGGGGAGATGGAATGTTCCACTCATCCTCCCACCTCAGGTTCATCATGACGCAACCCAAACTTAATCACTGAGTGGAAGAGCAGAGGCCCAGCTGGAGAGACCCATCGTGTTACACAGAGAGAGAGAGAAAGAGAGAGAGATGGGTGGACAAGAGGAGAAAAAGACAAAACTTGGAGTGAGGGAATCATGTTTAAAGGAACACTCTGAGCTTTATTCTTAATAATGTTAATCCTTGTAATAAAAACTGTATAAAAATCAGCCACATTATTCATCATTCCCTTCCATTTTCTGTCTTTTTGTTGCAGCAATTTGGGAAGATTTTAGACGTGGAGATCATTTTTAACGAACGGGGATCTAAGGTAAGTTGTTCTTCACTCTCCTCCTCCCAGATATTTTTTTTCCTTTCTCCTCCGAGTGCTGGTTTTGTTTCTGTCTTGCTGAAAAACCCAGAGAAAGCTGAACACTGTAAATATGACAGGATGCTTTCCCTTTTCTGGTGGATCCACTTTTCCTCATTTCTCTCTGCCCCCCATCAACTCAAGATCAGATTAAGCTCTGGATAAATCTGTCTCCCCTTCTGCAGCACACATTTATTGTTTGTGTCCTACAAAGCCCATTAGCCATGGTGCCTTGCCCCTCCCTTTGCCACCAGTCTGCCGGTATAATGAAGCAAGCGGGCCATTAATAAACAATCTATTTCCTATGACGCTTCGGCAATTTGCATTCAATATGTTTGTCCGCTTTGAAAAACGATGGCTGCTTTCTCTCTCCTCTCGTCTAAGCTAATTATTTGTGCATGAGGAGAAAAAAAGTGTGTGGGGGGGGAAGACACACAGGAAAACACAGAGCAGTGTGGAAATGTTCGGAGGATTCGTCTTGCCCCTTGGTGTGTGTTCTCAATGTGGTGCTTTCTCTCTCTGTCATCTCCTACACATGGATTCTAATAAACGAAAGTGGATTTTCAAATAATGGAGTCCTATTTAAAGCTAAACATATTAACCCTGTCTTTTCCTTTAACTCTGCCCCTTCCTCTAACTCCACCTTTTTATCTAACCATCATAATTACAAAGTGAAATCATGAGACAGTATGAGAGAGCTGGTATGATTGTAACCATGTTTTAATTTGAGGGGGGTTGTCCAGTTTTGTTTTATTAGCCATGTTTCCAAAAAAAATGAATAATGGAAACATGATTTTTTTTTTATCTCAAATTATATTACTGGCATTGAGCAGACGCACTTATCCAGAGTGACATACAACATACCCAGCCTGGGGAGCAGTAGGGGGTTAGGTGCCTTGCTCAAGGGCACATCAGCCATTCCTGCTGGTCCAGGGAATCAAACCAGTGCCCTTTTGGTCCCAAAGCTGCTTCTCTAACCATTAGGCTTCCCCTATGTATATAGTGTTTCTTTGCAAATATCACAAACATGTTTTTACGTTCACATGAGGTGGTTTTTCAGATGATTTGAGAAAGCAATATTTCACAAAATTGTCATGGAAATATATTTTTCGCATTTAAGTTGTTTGACATGATATCAAGAGCAAAAGGATATGCTAGCTTTCTGGAAACAAAAAGAGCGCTGTGTAAGAACTATGGCGAGAGGAGAAAAACCCAGCTTGAATCATGTAACATCACGTAAGGGAAACACAAACCATTTGCAAGTGTGCTTTGTCAACTGTTTAAAAAAATCACTTCTGTTTTGTACAAAACTGCAATGAAAATCTGGCTATGTAGAAATAGACATTTGAGTTCCACCATAGTTTTCTCACACTGTATGCTTTGTCAAGAGAGTGAAGAGTGAAACGGACACAAGTGCACAGGTTTCAGTCTTTTCAAAAAGAAAGGAAAGAGGGGTGTTTTTCTGAACCTGGTACAAAGTGAGACATGGTTGCACCGTGGTTACAATGGCTTTAAGTGGTTTGGGCTACCAGGTGGCTACAAGCTGGTTGTATCCTTTAGCAAGTCCTTTAACCTTCATCTGCTCAGGTGTATCCTGTCTGAACTGTCAGATACTTTGGATAATAACTTTGTCAGCTATATAAGGGAATGTAAAAGGAGTTTTTCACAAATACGTATCTCCAGAAATCCTGCTGTTTTTTTTTTTCCTGGTCAGACACTGAGAAATGACGTTATTGCACTCAGATGTAATGACACCATGGCATGACGTGTGCATTTAAAGGAAACAAATGTGTTACAACTGTGTTAACTTTCTACTACTAAAGTATCATTAGAACAGATGTACTCAGCAAAGATAGCTAAAGGTCCAGACACAGCAAATTTCCCCATTCCGAAAAGTTCCAGATGAGCAACTAACATTACTTAAAGCTTTTATGAAATCGACAGCCTTTCAATTTCATAAAACCGGTGAAATTTAGTTCCCTCTGAAATATGCTCATTATGATATATGGTTATTTCTGTAATATCTCACAAGTATCAGGCCATTCTGTGGCTGGGAAGTTATTTAATTTCTCATCTCATCTCCTCTAGCCGCTTTATCCTGTCCTACAGGGTCGCAGGCAAGCTGGAGCCTATCCCAGCTGACTATGGGCGAAAGGCGGGGTACACCCTGGACAAGTCACTGGGTCATCACAGGGCTGACACATAGACACAGACAACCATTCACACTCACACCTACGGTCAATTTAGAGTCACCAGTTAACCTAACCTGCATCTTTGGACTGTGGGGGAAACCGGAGCACCCGGAGGAAACCCACGTGGACACGGGGAGAACATGCAAACTCCGCACAGAAAGGCCCTCGCCAGCCACGGGGCTCGAACCCAGACCTTCTTGCTGTGAGGCGACAGCACTAACCACTACACCACCGTGCCGCCCGTTATTTAATCTGAGGGGATTAAAGCAAATAATGTGCATGAAATCGCTCGCTTCATGCAGTCAAGCAGACAGAGGAAGTCCGTGTGTGCATGTGCAGATTTACCTTCTTCTTTTGGGTTTTACGGCAGCTGGCATCCACAGTGTTGCATTACTGCCATCTACAGGTTTCCCTTTGAGCGTGCACTGACAGTTCCATCATTCTGTTGCTAAACGAACAGCTGATCACACCAAGGTGCTTGCTGACCGCCGATATTTATTAGTTTGGTCCTGCATTTTCCTTTCCTTCGTATGTAACATAACGTCTTTTCTTCTCACTTTCCATCTTTCTGGTCTTTCACATTTCATTCGCACACTCACGTCCTCCATTTTTCTCTCCTGTTCCAAATTTGTATCCCACAATGCCTGGCGTGAACGAGGAAAGCCCACCACATGATGCATGATGTAGTATCTTGTATTGGGTCATGGTGAAGCAGGAAAAAATAGCAGAGAATTTCGGGCCACATGGCCTTAAGTTCAGTAATTGTTCTATTAAAAAAAAAAAACTAATAAAATTGGAAGTCTGTGATTCAAATTCAGTAGCTTTCGGTCCACTAAACAAAAATAATTGGGTGTTGGGGAAAATTCTTTTTATGACCTACAGGTATACTTGAAAAATCTGAAAAGCAGTCTGCTTTTAATGCGAAATCATTAATGATCAGTTCATGACTATATGCAGTAAAGCAATCTCAATTGATGATTTTTTTGTCTTTCAAGGTGCTTCCACGTCTGACTCACCTCACAGACTCAAGTTTGTTTGTCGCAGAAAGAGGAAAGACGCACTTCCCTGTCTGGTCAGCTTTAAACATTCTGTCTTAACTCTTTACCCCTTAATGATGACATATGACGACTCCGTGTATATCCCATAATGACAACATATGATGCTGGCGTGTATGCACCATAATGATGACATTTGACGACTCTGAATTTGCCTCTACATAAGTATTTTACCCTTTACAGGTATCCCAGGTGAATATTTATGATAAAATGTATGAATTTTGAAAAGATAATTGAACAACGTTATATAAAGCATCTTTGTAAAGTTGCAGTAATCATTTATTGTACACCATTTGACATGAATTCTTCATGTAAAGTGTGAAGGTTGGTTTTCACACAGGTATTACTCACCTTTCAGACACTACCTGTGAGTTGGTGAATGTTGAAACATAACTTTATGAGTGAATTGTGTATTCTGTGTCATCACTCTTTTCAAAAATTTATGATATGTCATGATTGTTTCAACATAATGAAGAAAACTGATATGAACAAAACCTTGTCTTTAGACTTTTTTTCTTCTAAATATGTTCTAAGGGTGAACAGTATATACATATACAAGGGTGGCTGTAGCAACTGCTTTAAGGGGTAAAGAGTTAAGCTGCTTTTACAAGTCACACCCACTTTCCTTTGTGTTTACACGCTCACTCTGTATCAGTGGTGAGCCAAAGGTTAGATGGGTAAACACTGTTTAAACATTCGGCTTGTTGCAGCCCAATTTCTCCAAATCCAGCTGGGTATCTGCATCTCCACACAACTGGATGAGGGTAAGAACTTCTTTAGTCCAGTTTTCACTGTGATTGGTTTGGGACTCACTTGACTCCATCGTTTAAAGGTGAAGTTTGATCAGCAAAAGCACTGGAAAAGAATTGACCATTGATTTTGCTGTGAAGCGGTCTGGTCTGGATGATAAATGACCCGGATGAATGCTACCACACGTGTGTAAGCATGCCTACTAGCCACTGATTGTGTTTAGATGGTAATTGGGAATAAGTTGTGCCTGGAACAAGATGTTCCAGAACAAGCTGCACCACCTGGGACAGTGGAGCAAGTTGCGCCCTCTGGTCTCAAATTACTCCAGAACAAACTGTGTTTCAATCGGCAGTTGTGCCAGAGCAACTTGTTCTGGTGTGAGTGCCCATGTAAAAGCAGCTTTACTTGTAGATTTTTTTTAAACAGGTAACATTGTGAGTTTGGTAATCAGACCAAAGAGGAGCAATCAAAGTAAGCTATGGCCTAATGGTTAGAGAAGTGGCTTTGGGACCAAAAGGTTGCCGGTTTGATTTCCTGGACCAGCAGGAAGGACTGAAAGTGCCCTTGAGCAGGGCACAGAATCCTCAATTGCTCCCCAGGCTGCTCTGGGTGTGTTGTATGTCACTCTGGATAAGAGCGTCTGCTAAATGCCTGTAATGTTTTTGTTTGTTTTAAATTGTTAAAGTCTTTGAAATTTGTTAAGTCTTTAGCCCTGTCACTGCTCTCTGGCCCAATGAGCTGCCTTCAGCTGAATCATTGACATGAAATGCTTGTGACTGGATAAACCACTCCACTTTCGAAACCCGACATCGCTCAGTTATGAGTTCTATTTATTTTGAGTCCACATCCAGACTGCAGTCCTCTGTTTGACTGTCCTCAGGCTTTGTAATTTTTTTATTTATGATTATATTATCTTGATCTCATTAATCGTGAAAATAACTTACTTTCCTGGAAGTTTATTTTGAAATAATCTCTGAAGGCTGTTCCAGTTAGCAGATGAAGCGCATGAAAATGCTTACAGTATATAATACAATTTATTTCAATTTCATATCAACCACAAATTCACCTGTCGTAATAAACTAAACCTGGAAGTTTAACAGAACACGTCTGTGTCTCACTTCCTCCTTTACGCATCGCTGCGTTTCCATGGCAACCTCACTGCTCTTCGCTTTTCCTCTAACAGCCTGTAATGAAACACTACTTCCTGTCTGCTGCTGTCCACTTCCTGCTGCTCATGACCACTTTCTCCCTTTCCTCTTTCTCTCTGTCCCTAACACCTTCTCTCCTCCGCTGTGCTCTGTTCTTCTCTGCACTCATCCTCAGGGCTTCGGTTTTGTAACTTTTGAAACAAGCACAGACGCAGACCGAGCACGGGAGAAACTAAACGGTACAATCGTAGAGGGACGCAAGATCGAGGTGCTTTTCTCCTTTTCACTTCTGCTCATTCCCATCTTCCCTCTGCCTTTCTCTGTTCTTCTTTTTCCTGACTTTATCTCTCTCGCTGTCCTTTCTGATTTCTCTTCTCTCACTCCTTTTCCTTCTTCTCGTGTGTGTGTGTGTGTGTGTGTGTGTGTGTGTGTGTGTGTGTGTGTGTGTGTGTGTGAGAGAGAAACCCCAAAGAAAGGCACAAAGCCTCATCCTCGTCCCTGATTGGAGAACATCAGCATGAAACCATCCAATCATCTTTTGATCGGATCAGAATGTAAACGTATCGTCTTGTTTTGATGTTATTTCACTTCTTTGTTTATGCTTCATATCATTTGCGATTTGATTTGGATTTTCGGAGAATGATTTTCCAAGTTTTAGGTTGTTTTTATCATGAGCATGTGGTAATGAATTTAAATTCACTCCTTCATCATGTCACATTGATGCTGAAATGTGGTTTTTCAGTTGAACTGGGTTTGTTCTGCTTCTTTTTTAACAGTTTTGTTTTGTTTGTTTGTTTGTTTGTAGCATGACTGAGATGATGAGGCTGTTCTCCTGTTGTTTTTGTGACCTGATGCTCGCTCTCTCTCCCTCTCTCTTAATATTTCTCTGTTGTTTTTTTCTCTTCCTGTGAGCAGGTGAACAATGCGACAGCGAGAGTGATGACGAATAAGAAGGCAGTGAATCCTTACACAAATGGTACTGAGGCTAAACCTTTACCCACTACACGATTGCTCAGAGTGTTAGCTCACAGCTCACTAGTGGTCCGTTACTGACGATGACATGCTGTATGAGGTCCCGAGCTGTGGGATGTGATCTCACATGCAGTGTCTCTCTGTTTCCCCTCAGTAAAGACATGAAGCTGAAACTGAGACATCACTCGAGAGCTCGTGGTCTTAAAGAGCAACACGACTCAATATTTCTGTTTCTCATTTGATGTGACGTTTTATTGAATTTAAATTGGACCCCATTCTGAGAGACAGCCATCCAACAGCAGTCACAAATAATCATCTCTCTCTATCTCTCACTCTCTTTCAATCTCTCTGTCTCTCTGTTTCTCTCTTTTTCTCTCTTTCACTCTCTCTCTGTCTCTCTATCATGCTGTCTCTCACTCGCACTCTCTCTCTCTGTTGCTCTCTCTCTCACGCTCACTCACCATCTCTCTCACACTCTCTCTACCACGCTCTCTCTTTCTTTTGATCTTTCTCTCTCTCTATCACTCTCTCTCTCTCTCTCTCTCTCTCTCTCTCTCTCTCTCTCCCACACTGGCTCTGTATACAGTATAATGTTAGTTGAGGTGTGAGTTGACTGAGGGTTTTATTAAAGATTAACTTTGTAGAAAACAGAAGCTGGAGGTTTTTGCTGTGACGCTGAATCTAATGAATCACTGACTGAACTGCACTCACACAGCAGCAGCTCGGGCGATAAAATCAACTCCTTCACATCAACACTCAGATAGATAGATAGATAGATAGATAGATAGATAGATAGATAGATAGATAGATAGATAGATAGAACTACATTAGTGTGTGAGTGATGTGAGGTGTTTACTGTTTGAGTATTTTTGCTTTTTTTTCTTCTCAATCTTCTCTCACTCTTTTGTAAATATCTACATTATTTCTCCTCCTCTCTTTCACTTACTGTATTGCTTTTGCGTGTGTGTGTGTGTGTGTGTGTGTGTGTGTGTGTGTGTTTTGCAGGCTGGAAGCTGAATCCTGTGGTGGGAGCCGTTTATGCACCTGAACTTTATGCAGGTGAGACACACACACGTTTGTCTACTCCCTCTGTCTCTCTGCCTGCAGTGTGTGTGTGTGTGTGTACAGTTATATTTCATCAGGAAGAAATGCTGATCATATTGAAGCCATAACTGTGTGCCTTTCTGCTCATTAGGCTAAAGTCTGTTCATTCCTCAGACAGCTTTACAGCCGGCCTCTCAATAACACACAAACACACACACACACACACTGTAATCATGCCTGTACAACTGAAAACTGAACCTTATAGAATATTATACATGAGCAATTTCACACAGCATTTATTTTATTTATGACTGAGAAATGACAAAATTAATTCCTGCATAAAATAAATAATTTTGGAAAAATTGTTATTAAATTATTACATGTTAATACCCACCGTAAACAATTTAATATTACTTTTATATGTTAATTATTCCAAGTTGTTGTTTTTTTCTCATGGATTAATGCAGGTGTTCATTGTGTATCGTTTAATTAAACCTCACTGATTGCTTTATTACCTCAGAGGGGACAGAGTCCACTGGGGGCAAGGGATTGTTTTCAGTCAGGTTTCTTTGTTTCTTTGCTAATGATATTATGGGAAAACAGCTGGACCAATCTTCATGAAACTTTCAGGATAGATGGGCATTGGTATCAAATAGAACCTCCAACATTTTGAGGGTCCTCCGGTCAAGGTCACCAAAAAGGTCAAAATTGTTTTTGTTGTGTCTACTGCCTCATATAGAGGCACTAGCCACTACGTCATCATGCTGTAAGAATGTAAAAGAGTGTAACAGTCGCGCACTGCGCATGTGCATACAAGTGTTCTGATTAACATGGCCGGTGACTGTATACAATTCAGTTCACCGTTCGAAATAAATGGACTAGACTAAAGAAATCACTTTCAGACATATTTATGCTTATTACAGAGGGAAAGTGCGTTCCACTGAGCTCTAGCGCCAGGCCATTTCCGGGAAATAAGAGTTTGGGTCATGGTGACAGTGTGTGTGTGTCAGCCTCAGTTTGGAGGTTTCAGTTTTGAAAACTGTAAGAGGTAAGAGTCGAATAATATAAAGTACAGACACTTGGTATGTTTTACTTCTGTGAATTTTTAATTGTTGATTTTTGGATCATGCTTCATTTGGTCGCTACTGCCTCATAGGGTAAATATATATGCTATATTTACTGTATGGACATGGGCTCAGAAAACTATTTTATTTATGAGCAGCAGCCACAAGGACCCATAAGGTACCTTTTTTTTTTTTTTTTGCAATATCTTCCTTCATATTCATCATACAGTAAGTGCTACCAGGTGAGGTTTGTTTTGCCTGGCAACACTTGTTACCTGTTATTATTAATGATGATGTTCGAGGAAAACTGAAGCTGTAACTTGCAGGTGTGAGAGACAGGATGTGAGTGTGTGTGCTCAGCATGTGTTTAATTTGAGTGAAAACAATCATCGTAGCTGTGGTTCAGAGTGACAGTTAAGGAAAGAGAACAGGCTTAAGACAAGAATATCCTTCATCTGAAATAAAGAAATAAAAAATAATAAAACCCTAGGAAAATGGCCGAGGACCAAAATTTGGAACACAGAAACCTCGGAATCTGGACTCAGTTTAGTGAGGTTATTTTATTAATGCACAGAAACATCAGGGCTGAAGTCAAGGTGAGACACAGAACAGGTGAACACATTAGGATAGTCAGTGATGTCAGAACAGTGCTGAGATGTGGGGAGGCTCTCTGTGAGGAGAAATGTGTTTATTTCTGTCCCATTTCTGGAAGGAGTCTCCAGTGTCAGCGCTCTGTAACAGTCAGAGAGAGATCAAACTGTAACTTTAAGCTTTCTGACGTCTTCATCTTCAAGACAGATGAGTTTACACTTCTTTGTGGTTTCTCAGTACCTGAGAAAGAGAGTAAAAAAGTGATGAAGGAACGAGTGTTTATATCTGTTATAAAGTAAAGGAGAAAGGGAATTAACTTGTTTTAATTTGCAATGATAAATGGATAAAAAGTATTATTCTATCCACTGTTACACCAGCTGGCTCAAGGCAAGTGCAACATGAAGGGAGACCACACCAAGTAGTACATTCGATATATCGATATTTATTTAAATAATGAAAGAACGTCAAAAATACATAAAGTAAAAGTGCAATGTGTTATAGTGTGAATACAAGTAAATTACCCAAACCAAAATGAAGGAGGAAGCTCCCTCCTGCCTTCTTGGGAGACCTTTTATAGGCCAAGCCCCCATTATCTGTAATCCTCCACACCTGGACCAGTCACCTATTGATTGCACCTTAAGCAACACATGGACCAGGGTGGTGCTAAAGACACCCCAAAACAGACAGGGTCGTGACACCCCCCCTCCTTAAAATAGAGACACACCTCAGTGAGTCTCTACACAATTTAACTAAACTGAAAACTAAATATCCATATATAGAACATACACAACAGAGCACAGTGAAAACACCACAAAAACTTAAATCAGTCATATTACAGTGACTGTGAAATACCCATCCACTTTCCACTGTCCTGCATCTCCCCATCCCAACCAATCAGCACACCTTGGCGCCAGGCAGCAATTTAAGATGGGCTGAAATAAGAGAAACACAGAACACACTGGATTATGACAGAGTAATCACACATCACAAGGGGACTGCGACAAAGCGTCAGCCATGATGTTCTCCACCCCCCTAATGACGGATATCCAAGTTATACAGCTGTAGAAACAACGCCCAACGCATAAGGCGCTGGTGGGGATTCTGCAACGAATGAAGAAACGTTAGCGGGTTATGGTCAGAATAGACCACCACAGGCTGTACTCCTCCCCCCACATAAACGTCAAAATGTTGCAATGCCCAAACCAAAGCTAACGCTTTCTTTTCTATAACCGAATAATTTACTTGATGATTATTGAATTTTCTGGAAAAGTAACAAACTGGGCGACGAACGCCACTGTCGTCAGACTGTAACAAAACCGCTCCAGCACCCACCTGACTAGCATCCACAAACAACTCGAAAGACATATCAAGCCGAGGGGCAGCAAGAACAGGTGCTGTGCTCAAAAGCAACTTCACATTCTCAAATGCAGACTGATAATCCGATGTCCACTCAAACTTAATGTCTTTCCTAAGCAGTGCAGTCAACGGAGCAACAATAGTGGAAAAATTCAAACAAAAACTGCGGTAATAACCCACCATACCCAAAAACCTCATTAACTCTTTCTTTGTGGTAGGTGGGGGAAATTCATCAATTGCTTGCACCTTGGCTCTAACTGGACAAACCTGCCCTTTTCCAACAACCTTACCAAGGTACACCACCGTAGCCTGGGCAAACTCGCATTTCGTGAGATTCACTGTAAGTTTTGCCTCACATAAACAAACAAAAAATGAACGGATGTGGGACAGATGTTCCTCTCAAGTGTTACTATAAATTACTATGTCGTCAAGATATACTGCGCAACCTTCTAACCCAGTGATAACACGATTCATTAACCGCTGAAAAGTGGAAGGAGCGTTGTGTAAACCAAAACTCATGACGTTATAAGAGTATAAACCTGACGATGTAATAAATGCAGAAATTTCTTGTGCTCGCGATGTCAGTGGGACTTGATAATACCCTTTTAATAGATCGAACTTACTGACAAAGCGTGCCGAACCCACCCGATCAATACAGTCTTCCATCCGTGGAAGAGGGAACGAAACAGGCTTTGTCACCTTGTTTACCTTACGATAGTCGGTGCAAAACTGGAAAGTATTATCCGGCTTGGCTACCAACAAACAAGGTGAGGACCAGCTAGAATAAGAAGGCTTAGCCAAACCATGATCTAATAAATAGCACACCTCTGCTTCTAAAAGTTTTTCTTTCTCGGATGAAATTCTGTAAAAACGTTGATGAATGGGTTGTACATCCTCAACCACAATGTCATGTTGAATTACATTTGTGCAACTAGGAACATCAGAAAACAAGACATCAAACTGAAGAATTAAAGACTTCAACTGACTTTGCTGTCCAAGAGAAAGGTGACCAAACAACCCATCCAAATTGGACAACAACTCAGAATTTCTAAGACGAGGTTGCAGCACCACACTAGAAGAAAATGCATCCTCAGGGTCTGCAATCACATCAGAACTTACACTCAATGCGCTCGCAGTAGCCAATCCGATAGACTTGGCTCTCTCACTGCTCAAGCCTATCTGCACAGCAGGAGCATAATATGGCTTTAATAAATTAATGTGGCACAACTGGGTAGATCTTTTACGATCAGGAGTAGACAATAAATAATCCAAATCAGTTACTTGATGCACAACAACATACGGACCAGAGAACTTAGCACAAAAAGGCGAACCGGGCACTGGAAGCAAAGCCAGGACCTGGTCCTCAACATTAAATTCACGCTCCACAGCGCGACGGTCATACAGCCGCTTCATTTTCTTTTGTGCTCTAGACAGCTTTTCTTTGGACAACTTCCATGCAAATAAAAGTTTCCGTCTAAACCCATGCACGAAATCAATTAGGTTCTGAGGTGGTTGCACTGGTTCCACCTCATGTTTTAACACAGAGAGAGGGCCTCGAACCCTGTGTGCAAACACCAGGTCGTTGGGACTAAATCCCATACTTTCCTGTGTTACTTCACGTGCAGCTAGTAAAAGCCAGGGAAGACCCTCCTCCCAATCCTTATTCAACTCAACGCAGTAAGCGCGCAGTAAAGATTTTAATGTACAATGGAACCGTTCAAGAGCACCTTGGCTTTGCGCATGGTATGCGGTACTTACGCGATGTGTTACATGAAGCTGATTCAAAACTTCCTTAAATAGACCTGAAGTAAAATTACTTCCCCGGTCACTCTGCACAACCTTCAGTATTCCAAATATCGACATGAACTGAGACAATGCTTTCATAGCTGAACGAGTGGTAATTGTGCGTAACGGATAAGCAGCTGGATACCGTGTGGCTTGACACATAACAGTCAACAAATATGTACACCCCGACTTCGAGGGTGGCAATGGACCTACACAATCAATAATAAGATGCTCAAAAGGTGGCCCAACAACAGGAATTGGATGTAACGGCGCAGGCTTTGTCTGATTAGGTTTACCCATTAACTGGCACACACAACATGTTCTCACATACTCAGCCACACTCCGTTTAATTCTTGGCCAAAAAAAGTGCTGCAACAGCCTCTGATAAGTCTTGCGGACACCAAAGTGCCCCGCGACATCACCATGAGCTGTCTGCAACACCAAATCACGGTATTTCACCAGAACCACCATTTGTAACACAGGCTCATCACCCATGGCAGACCATTTACGCACTAATATCCCGTCAATGACAAAATAACCACTCTCACTAAAATCCATGTCATCAACAGATAAAGCACTCCTCAGCACATCTGCCAACTCATCATCCCCCTGCTGAGCTACAATCAGGTCATCTCGTGACAACACTGATGGCAACAGAGGCAAAGTAGGCACTAGACTGGACTTTACGCCTTGCCTGCGACTCTGCGCACGAGTTACAGCACAGGCACAAAACACATCAGGAAACCGTTCACTGCAGTCATCAGAGACACAAGGTGATGGCACCACGCTTACCACAGATGACGGCGAGGACTCAGCCCACACACGTCCACCTGCCAAGTTGTTACCCAGAATTACATCAACCCCCTCTACTGGTAACTTGGGCCGAACAGCCATTGTAACCTCCCCTTTTACCAAATCTGAATCCAAACTGAACTCATGCAATGGAACTGAAAAAGTTTGCATTCCTATCCCTCTAATAAGAACGCACCTTCCCGTGTTGGACTGTTCATTAAATGGAAGTATGTGCTGTCTAATAAATGACTCAAATGCCCCTGTGTCGTGCAATATCTTTACAGGAACCTTCTCCAAGCTACCCAACAACGACACAAAACCTGTAGAAATAAACGGCCCATAGCTTTCATTATGGCCTGTAGCTGTTATCGTCACTTCAGACTTGTCAGCGCTCTCACCACCCGACAAACTCCTGGAAGCGCTACACACAGCAGTTTTTACATCTTTATACTTCATACTCACACCCTCCACTGGCATATCCATGCCCTTGGAGGAGGCAACACACACAGATTTAGCAGAAGTATTTCCACCTTTGCCCCGCTCCTGCAGCACGGGACATTCCTTCTTCCAATGACCCCGCTCATTACAATAACGACACCGGTCGTTCCCCGTTAAACTGGGATAAATAAACTGTTTTGAACCAGCCGGACGATTATAATGAGAATCACGACTGCCCAAAGACGTACCACTAACATTACCTTTATGAGTCAAAACGAACTCATCTGCCAACACAGCAGCTTCAGCGGCAGTTTTAGCTTTCCGCTCAGTTATATAAGTTGCAATTCGGTCAGGTATAGTATTTTTAAATTGTTCTAACAAGACCAAATCACAAAGACCTTGAAATGTACTCACCCCCACAGCCGTACACCACCGATTGAAAAATGTAATGAGTTCGCAAACGAACTCGGTATGCAGCCGTCTATCTCCTTTCCTCCAATTTCTAAACTTCTGACGATAGGCCTCTGGGACCAGCTCATAAGCCTTCAATATGGCTCCTTTAACAGAAGCATAGTTTTTCCGCTCTTCAGCACTCAGAGCAACATAGGCATCCTGAGCCTTCCCCGTGAGAACACTTTGCAACAACAAAGTGCGCTCCGAGTCTCCCCACCTTTGATCATCAGCAAGACTTTCAAACAATGAAAAAAACATATTGAGGTTGCGATCGTTAAATCTAGGCAAAAGTTTAACCATATTTGATAACTTACCTTCCATAGATCTAACAACAATGGCGGAAGCCCGTTCTTCCAACTGGTTTCGCCTTTTAACCTCCTCACGCAACTTGTCATACTCCAGCTGCCGGTCCTTCTCACGGACCTCAACAGCCAGCCGCTCTCTCTCCAACTGCGCTGCTGCAACTTGCCGGTCTCTTTCGGCAGTCAGCCGGTCTCTGTCGGTAGCCAGCCAGTCTCTTTCCATCTGAATTTCCAGCAATTGCTTCTGCTGCTCAAAAGTTAAATTAGCCGCCGGTGGAGTAACCACTGGTGCTGCACCCTGCGGCATTAATAAGCCAGCAGGAGGTACCAATTTTGAAAGATCTAATACTTCCAACTCAAGCAACTTATCTTTAATGGCTAATCTCAACTCGGCTTTATGTAAAGTTTTTGCCAAGTCAGTCTCAAACCCATAATGACCTACAACTTTCCGAAGTTGATCCTTCGTCAAAGTATTTAATGTCTCCTCCGAAGGAAATGCCACAAATGCATCTACACTTTCCATCACAAAACCCAAATACCAAAAACCTAACCAAAAATCCAAACTCTTACCAGATGCCAACTTTACCAAACTAACTTCACAAAAAGTTCGTCACAAATGCCCAATTACTCACCATACCGCATGCATGCTGGATCACCATTCCTTGAAGCGCATGTCCCACAATCAAAAAAAAACCAACAGCATAGGAGTAGCCCCGCACCTAACTCAACACAAATCCCTAATTAAAACTGACCTAGTCTTCAGGAGCCCTCATACGATTGAGTTCAAAAGAACCCCCCCGCGTTCGACTCCCCAAAACAAAAAACTAAAATAACAAACTAACAAAACAAACAGCGTTATGCGCTCTACTCCTACCGCAGGGTTTGCACGTTACTCCAGTAGAATCTAATCCACCTACATTGCCTCGCCAATCAAGGGACAATTACGTCAAGTACAAACAGCACCAGACATGCAATTAGCTTTGTCCCAAAATCAAAACAATTGATAACAGGACGATGAGACTTCGTCCTTCCCAACCAACCAAACAGAAACAATTACTCAAGCGAATTAACCGAAAACAATTTATATAACGAAAAAACTAAAACAATGTATCAAACGCACAATAATACTATGTGGGTCACCCTACAAAATGACCAGCGAGTTATCAATTTACTTTACCGGTTCCAAATTGCTCCCGGACGAGCCCCCATATGTTACACCAGCTGGCTCAAGGCAAGTGCAACATGAAGGGAGACCACACCAAGTAGTATGTTTGATATATCGATATTTATTTAAATAATAAAAGAACATCAAAAATACATAAAGTAAAAGTGCAATGTGTTATAGTGTGAATACAAGTAAATTACCCAAACCAAAATGAAGGAGGAAGCTCCCTCCTGACTTCTTGGGAGACCTTTTATAGGCCAAGCCCCCATTATCTGTAATCCTCCACACCTGGACCAGTCACCTATTGATTGCACCTTAAGCAACACACGGACCAGGGTGGCGCTAAAGACACCCCAAAACAGACAGGGTTGTGACACCACATTCACTGGATGAGCAATCGTGCACTCTGATTGGCTACTCTACAACTAGGATATCAGCTCATACACCATGAGTAGAGAAAAACAAAATGGCAGAGCATGCTGCTAAACCAACTGAGGACGAAATAAAAACTCTACTTGAAAACAAAACCCTAAAAATACAAAAAAGCAACAAAGTATGGAATAAAAGTATTTGATGGTAAGAACGTATCTTTTTTTTATTTTTCAAGAATGATTATTATCGCATTTTTCATAAACTGCTCCTGTCACTTCACTGCTTTGTTTACATTCTTAATCTTTAAGCAATAAAATTTGTTGAATTTTTTTTAGACCGGTTCAAAAGCTCAAAGAAGTTTAAAAATTGCAGAACTGAAATGTTCAAGGAAGAATTAAATAAATGTCTAAACCTATTCTACACCTCGGCACAACAGCGAGATGGCACTTTCTACAAAAATATAACACTAAAGTAAATTCATGCTGCCGTCAATAGGTTTCTAAAGCTGGACGGCCTTTCGATTTCATAAAATCGGTGAAATTTAGTTCCGTCTGAAATGTGGTGATTGTGATATCTATTTATTTCTGTAATATCTCACAAAATACCAGGCCATTCTGTGGCTGGGAAGTTATTTAATTTGAGGGGATTAAAGCAAATAATGTGCATGAAATCGTTCGCTTCGCACAGTCAAGCAGACAGAGGAAGTCCGTATGCACATGCGCAGGTTTACCTTCTTATTCTTCTTTTGGGTTTTACTGCAGCTGGCATCCACAGTGTTGCATTACTGCCATCTACAGGTTTACCTTTGAGCGTGCACTGACAGTTCCATCATTCTGTCGCTAAACGAACAGCTGATCACACCGAGGTGCTCGCTGAGCACCGATATTTATTAGTTTGGTCCTGCGTTTCCTTTCCTTCATATATAACATAACTTCTTTTCTTCTTGCTTTCTTTCCGTTACTGTAGTCGCTCTTTCACATTTCATTTGCACACTCACGTCCTCCATTTTTCTCTCCTGTTTCAAATTTGTATCTCACAATGCCTTGCATGAACGGGGAAAGCCCACCACGTGATGTGATGCATGACGTAGTATCTTAATTTGGGTAATGGTGAAGCAGGAAAAAATAGCAGAGAATTTAGGGACACGTGGAGATAAATTCATTAATTTTTCTATTTAAAAAAAACTAATAAAATTGGAAGTCCATGATTTAAATTCAGTAGCTTTTGGGGGTGGCATGGTGGTGTAGTGATTAGCGCTGTCGCCTCACAGCAAGAAGGTCCGGGTTCGAGCCCCGTGGCCGGCGAGGGCCTTTCTGTGTGGAGTTTGCATGTTCTCCCCGTGTCCACGTGGGTTTCCTCCGGGTGCTCCGGTTTCCCCCACAGTCCAAAGACATGCAGGTTAGGTTAACTGGTGACTCTAAATTGACCGTAGGTGTGAATGTGAGTGTGAATGGTTGTCTGTGTCTATGTGTCAGCCCTGTGATGACCTGGTGACTTGTCCAGGGTGTACCCCGCCTCTCGCCCGTAGTCAGCTGGGATAGGCTCCAGCTTGCTTGCGACCCTGTAGAACAGGATAAAGCGGCTACAGATAATGAGATGAGATGAGTAGCTTTTGGTCCACTAAAGAGAAATTACTGGGTGTCAGGAAAATTCTTTTTATGACCGACACTTGAAAAATCTAAAAGGCAGTACAGCTTTAAGAAGTCCACCTGAGCAGAAATTATTTTGTTGGACATTTTGTATAAAGTTTTGTTTATTGAATTTGCAAAAAAATAAAAATGCTCTGTTTCTCAAAATCCAGTGAATCTGGATATAATGAGCAGTTATTCCACTCAATCTCTGTGCTACACACCTCACAGCTATCGGCTCATGTACAACTTGATTTTGTGAAAAAACTGTTAATAATATAGTTCTAATTAAAAAAAAAAGAAAAAAAATGTAATTGATGTTAAATTGCTTTGGCATGAGAGGGATAAAACACTTTGGTCTGCTAACTGTAACATCATCACACAGTCACATCACCCAGTTGTTGATTATTTTCTTATTGCAGCACAGTACGTTGTTTTATTCCTGACATTACTTCAGTGTCTCACATGCAGCAGTGCAGCCGTCATGTAAACAGATCAGAATCAACACTGAGCATGTCGTCTCACACACACACTATCATTATTATTGTTGTTCCTGATGTGTGTGAGTTATGAGCGTAAACTCTGTTCACAATAACATCACACACACACACACACACACACACACACACACACACACACACACACATCACTTACACACACAGACAAAGGAGCAGGAGTATCACAAATCAGTGATAAAGTGATAACTCTTTGTTGTAAGCATGTCACACACACCATGGATCCACACACCATTACACACACATTCACAGAGTGCCTGTATACTAACATATCCATAATTACTCTCTCTCTCTCTCTCTCTCTCTCTCTCTCTCTCACACACACACACACACACACACACAGCACAGGCATGTCTCTTTGCGATGGTGTAATAAATCACAGCGAGTGTTTTCGCGTGTAGCAGGCGGGAGGCTCTCGGCTGCTATGATTCATCGGCTGCTAATTTTTCAGTGCAGTTTGCCAAGCCTAAACGCCAGCATATGTTGACCAGCTGGGCCCGGAGAGACACGCTCTTTAATCTAACACACACACACATACACACAAATGCAGGAATGACTGAAACTGAGACCATGATCGATGTGCCAGAATGGTACGTCTTCTGAAGATAAAGAACAGAGTCAACAAGATGAAAGTCTCTGCAGTCTAAAGTCCTCCTGTCGAGTTCTACAGTTCTGTACATTTGTCTTTCCATTCTGAGCCGGTTCTAGAGTACTGATTCTGTCCTCGGGTTCTCTTTTAGAGTTCCGGTGCAGTTCTGTAGTGCAGTTTGACACAACAGATGCTGTTCTGTAATTCCTATGAGTTTTAAGGCAGGTCTGTTGCCCTGATGCTGTTCTGAAGCTACAGTGGTGCTTGAAAGT
The DNA here is from genome assembly GCF_027579695.1 of Neoarius graeffei. Classification (NCBI taxonomy): domain Eukaryota; kingdom Metazoa; phylum Chordata; class Actinopteri; order Siluriformes; family Ariidae; genus Neoarius; species Neoarius graeffei. The sequence goes on from NC_083590.1 coordinate 9,610,068, forward strand.
TTGTGAACCCTTTAGAATTTTTTATATTTCTGCATAAATATGACCAAAAACATCATCAGATTTTCACACAAGTCCTAAAAATAGATAAAGAGAACCCAGTTAAACAAATGAGACAAAAATATTAGACTTGGTCATTTACTTATTGAGGAAAATGATCCAGTATTACATATCTGTGAGTGGCAACAGTATGTGAACCTCTCGGATTAGCAGTTTATTTGAAGGTGAAATTAGAGTCAGGTGTTTTCAATCAATGGGATGACAATCAGGTGTGAGTGGGCACCCTGTTTTATTTAAAGAACAGGGATCTATCAAAGTCTGATCTTCACAAAACATGTTTGTGGAAGTGTATTATGGCATGAACAAAGGAGATTTCTGAGGACATCAGAAAAAGCGTTATTGATGCTCATCAGGCTTGAAAAGGTTACAAAACCATTTCTAAAGAGTTTGGACTCCACCAATCCACAGTCAGACAGATTGTGTACAAATGGAGGAAATTCAAAACCATTGTTACCCTCCCCAGGAGTGCTCGACCAACAATGACCACTCCAATATTCAGCGAGGTCACAAAGAACCCCAGGGTAACTTCTAAGCAACTGAAGGCCTCTCTCACATTGGCTAATGTTAACATTCATGAGTCCACCATCAGGAGAACACTGAACAACAGTGGTGTGCATGGCAGGGTTGCAAGGAGAAAGCCACTGCTCTCCAAAAAGAACATTGCTGCTCATCTGCAGTTTGCTAAAGATCACATGGACAAGCCAGAAGGCTATTGGAAAAATGTTTTGTGGATGGATGAGACCAAAATAGAACTTTTTGGTTTAAATGAGAAGCATTGTGTTTGGAGAAAGGAAAACACTGCATTCCAGCATAAGAACCTTATTCCATCTGTGAAACATGGTGGTGGTTGTATCATGGTTTGGGCCTGTTTTGCTGCATCTGGGCCAGGACGGCTTGCCATTATTGATGGAAGAATGAATTCTGAATTATACCAGTGAATACTAAAGGAAAATGTCAGGACATCTGTCCATGAACTGAATCTCAAGAGAAGTGGGTCATGCAGCAAGGCAACGACCCTAAGCACACAAGTCATTCTACCAAAGAATGGTTAAAGAAGAATAAAGTTCATGTTTTGGAATGGCCAAGTCAAAGTCCTGACCTTAATCCAATTGAAATGTTGTGGAAGGACCTGAAGCGAACAGTTCGTGTGAGGAAACCCACCAACATCCCAGAGTTGAAGCTGTTCTGTATGGAGGAATGGGCTAAAATTCCTCCAAGCCGGTGTGCAGGACTGATCAACAGTTACCACAAATGTTTAGTTGCAGTTATTGCTGCATAAGGGGGTCACACCAGATACTGAAAGCAAAGGTTCACATACTTTTGCCACTCACGGATATGTAATATTGGATCATTTTCCTCAATAAATAAATTACCACGTATAATATTTTTGTCTCATTCATTTAACTGGGTTCTCTTTATCTACTTTTAGGACTTGTGTGAAAACCTGGTGATGTTTTAGGTCATATTTATGCAGAAATATTAAAAATTCTAAAGGGTTCAGAAACTTTCAAGCACCACTGTAGTTCTAGAGGACTATTTTATTCTTCTGATGCAGATTTTCAGTTCTCATGTTGGTGTGAAGTTCTGTTCTGAACCTCTCATACAGTTTTATTGTTCTTTGGGAATTTATTTCCTGATGATTCTAAAATTCTCAAATGTTTTAGAATTTTTTAAAGATTTCTCCACCTTATTCCTGACAATAACAGCAAAGAAATTATGATGGGCAAAATTTCCAGGATCAAGCAGAAGTGACTGGAATGGCCAATGTTGAATGGAGTGTTTTTCGCAGTGTTTTTGCTAAATTTCTCTTGTTTACTTTGATTTTTTTTTTTTACTTCTTAGTTTTTAATACATGTTGTAATTGAACTGTATGGATTGTGAAAAAGTCATTCTCGAGTTCTGAGAGAATCTGCAACATTCGTGGCTGTACAAGCAATCAGGCTGAAGAACCTAAACTTAAAGACCTCCTCCAAAAACTCTGTGATCATTTCCCTTAGTTGCCACAGCAAGGCTATTAGTATGAGATGCCCCTGGTGAAGAGACAAGTTCTCTAGAGGGTTAAAGTGATATTTCTGGAGATTTCTGAGTAAAGAAAAATCCTGTATGTGCAGAATGTTCTTCATTCTTCATAAAATGAAGGCAGGGAGATGATCACATTCTCCAGCCTCAGCTTTCGTCATGAATATTTATTTTCCTTTCTGCAAAAAGCTTCATATCTTTAGCAAAACCTCAACCTTCACTAGTGCAGACTGGATAATAAACAAGTGACCTGAAGTCACACCCATAGTTTGTGCAAGGAATCATGGGAAGCTATATGAACTTTATGCAGCATATAGCACATGGATAGCTTTATGATTTTAATTTGAGTTATTTTTGCAGTGGCTCTTGCAATCAGATGCCATGTTATCTCTTTATTTTTTTTATGCCACACTGATCATTCACCATGCTGTTGTTCAGACTGAGCTATTGGCAGAAGAGGGGGTGGGGTGGGGTGTTTGTGGGAGCAAGAGAACTTCTTCAGTACCACTGGGGGTACCACTGGGGGGTCTGCATGGCGCCAAAACAGCTCTCCTTTTCTCCATCCTGCAACATAAACCTCCCTGTGAGCACAGCGAGAGCAGCAGGGAAGGGGAGACGGGAACAGAGAGGGGGATTGGCTTATTTCAGTGTGATTGGGTTCCCTGTCTGAGAAGGGAAATGAAGTAATCGCCCAAAATGTGCTTCCTGAGAGAGAGGCATCTCTGGTTCTCTGTTTAGCATCATATGTTAGTATTTATCTGATATCAAGGTATCTGCTGAGAGAGAGAGAGAGTCAATATTTTTCCTTTTTTTTCTTTACACCATAATTCAATGCAAACATTCAGACTGGAATATAACAAAACTAACTGCATTCTGCAAAGAGGAATCATGGAGAGCTGGGATTTAGCACCGTACACAACCATAAATCCGAACTATTAAAGTGTTATTGTAGCAGGAATGATGAAACAATGCACTTCAGCACCATGGACGTCTATAATTCAGCACCTCAAACAGCCATGATTCAACATCACGGGCTCTGTGTGGCTGTGATTTACCACCACATACTGTCTTACATATAAACTGCTGAAATTTTAGTGTAATATGTCTTATATATATTTTTTTAAATGCATTTCAGCTACATGGGGAAAATGTGATTCTAAGTTCTATCTTAACTATGAACAACTATATATGGAGAACAGTGATTCAGTACATTGCTCAGATGTGATTTAGCATCAAAATCATTCATAATTCAGAAACACAAACAGGTGTAATTTAATACCATGGAGAGCTGTGTTTCAGGACCATGGACAGCCCTGTTTGGTTACATCTAAAGCTGTGATTCAGTAGCATGGACAGCTGTGATTCAGTCCAATAATCAGCTTTGATTCAGAACCATACACGGTTGTGATTCATTACCAAGAATGGTTGTGATTCAGTACCATGGAGAGCTGTTGCTTACTACAAGGGACAACAGTGATTCAGTACCATGGACAGCTGTTTTTCAGTACAAATGGACAACAGTGATTCAGTACTATGGACAGCTGTTGTTCACTGCAATGGACAAAAGTTTTTTAGTACCACGACAGCTGTAATTCAGTGCAAATGAACAACAGTGATTCAGTACCATGGACAACTGTTATTCAGTACAATGGACAACCACAATTCAGTTACAGGAGGATGATATTCAGTACCATGGACAGTGTTAGTCAGTAAATTAGTAGATTAGAAACTCCTAACATTAACATTTCCGTAATTTCCATCAAGTTTTTTGTCTTTACTGGAACTACTGTGTGAGCATCATAGTAATAACAAATTAGTAAACTTGTTGGAAAAATAAATGAATAACTGTAATCACTGTAGCTGTGGTTGTAAACCTTCAGAGAGCAGAGAGAAGGAGAGAACACAGAGAGTTTCACATGAAGTGAACAGTGATAGGACAGTGGAACATGAGAACCCTCTGAGATGGCTGGAGTAGCTGAAGGACTTCTTCTGATCGTCTCCTAAAATTGATTTCATCCCAATCCTGTTTGAGTACCCTTACCACTTAAACAAGTGTGTGTGTGTGTGTGTGTGTGTGTGTGTGTGTGTGTGTGTGTGTGTGTGTGTGTGTGTGAAGGAGGTAATTAAGCACTAGCCGTTGATTAGATAGCTGCTTTCATCCCGAGATTAGATGCTCAGCGTGTCAACGACTTAAACAGCCAACATCAAAGAGATCGGTGGTGTTGAATCGCAGCAGGATTCCCAAACACAGAATGGAGTTTTCTTTTTGTCTCTCCAGAAATTTCTGGCTCATGGAGGCTCTGTAGTGACTGAGGGTTGTTTTGGTTGTGGTGTTTTGTTTATTTGTTTTTCAGGAATTTTCTTCTGAAATTCTGATCACACTGAAAAACATGACATGTATAAAAACCTGAAGCTGTGTCCCAACTTACAGCTTTACTATCGTACATAATAGTGTGTGTGTGTGTGTGTGTGTGTGTGTGTGTGTGTGTGTGTGTGTGTGTGTACACCAAGAGTTTACAGTTTACTATGTTGGTCAAAGCAGATCTACCTGTCACTGAAACAACCACTAAAATGATTTTTTATTTTTCTTCTTCTTCTTCTCCTCTCTCTCTCTCTCTCTCTCTCTCTCTCTCTCTCTCTCTGCAGTAACAGGTTTTCCCTATGCAGCCACAGGGGCAGCAGTCGCGTACAGAGGCGCTAATCTGAGAGGAAGAGGACGAGCTGTTTATAACACATTCCGCACAGCTCCACCTCCTCCACCCATCCCTGCCTACGGAGCGTGAGTGTCCATCCGCTCAACTGGGAAAAAAAGTTCAGCTTTAATGCTCTAATCCAGTTCTGATTTACTTCTGAATGAATTCTGAAGTTTTGTTCAAGTGTTCTAATGTGGTGCTGGATGTCTCTTCTTGTGTTTTAATGCAGTTCTTAAATAACGTAGCATCTGAGACAGTTTTTTTTTTTATTTTGTTCAAGTTCTGAAGTTCTACTCAAGTTCTGAAGTCCTACTCTACATTTCGGGTGCCATTCTGAACTGGTTCTGAAGTTCTGTTCTAGAGTTCTTATGCAGTTCTGAAGCTCTAGTCTAAAATTTTGCTAAAGTACTGAAGCAGTTCTGGAGTCCTGTTGTGAATTCTTATGCACTGCTGAATCACTTCTGAAGTGCCTTTGTACTTGACCAGCAGTTGTGGTGGAGTTCTCTTCTAGTTCTGAAGCAGTTCTGAAGTTCCATCGTAGACATACTGTGTGGTTCTGAAGTTATTTTCCATTCTGGTGTACGAGAGGATGTTAGTGTTCGAGAGTGTGTGTGACCTGTGCTTGAAAGACTGATTAATGTATGTGCTTTTATACACTGTGTTCTAAATTGTGTGTGTGTGTGTGTGTGTGTGTGTGTGTGTGTGTGTGTGTGTGTGTGTGTGTGTGTTCTACATAGCTTGTTCTATATAAGGAGTGTGGTTATAGTGGCCCACGTTTATATATAAGAACTCATTTGCATAACATGAGTTATACTTTACACACACACACACACACACACACACACACACACACACACACACACACACACACGTGTGTGTATCCCATCCATCTCTGTAAGTGTCAGAGCTCCTCCTCTGCACCAAAGTCATTTGTCTTTGAGTCGCATGAGTGCATCAAAACACTCCTCTGTTCATCCCACCATTCTAACCTTCCTTCTATCATTCTTCCTCTCACTCCATCTTTACATTCTCGCATCACTATATTTTCCCTCTTCTATCCCTCCATCTTGATTCTCCATCTGTCACTCCATCTTCACTTCATTCCCCCAATATCACTCTATCATTCAGATTTTTCTCCATTCATTAATGTAATTAATATAACTGCAGTGAAGTGTATTTCTCATCTCTCTCTCTCTCTCTCTCTCTCTCTCTCTGTCTGCCTCTCTCTCTCTGTCTCTCTTCCCAGTGTTGTTTATCAGGATGGATTCTACGGTGCTGAGATCTATGTGAGTATACTTCAAATCTCAAATTTTAGAGAGAGAGAGAGAAAGTGTGTGTGTGTGTGTGTGTTGCGACTCCCTGAGAGTGTAACACGACCCTAGTTTTACTCCACTTTCACTCTCTAAACAAAAAACTGAGTCGATGGATGGGCCACTGCTATACCAAGAAACCCGACAAGCAAATTCTAAACTCCCTACACACACACACAGGATGAAGATGAGGTTAGCGTTTGGCACTGGCATCAGATCTGTCTCTCCTCTGCACCATTAGAGACATAAATACAATCTCACAAAAAATACATCCCCCCCCCACACACACACATTCCATCTCTGTTCCTAGTATATGGTTTATACTGTGTGTGTGTGTGTGTGTGTGTGTGTGTGTGTGTGCAGGGAGGCTATGCAGCATACAGATATGCCCAGCCTGCCACAGCTACTGCATACAGTGACAGGTATGTATAACTAACACACACACACACACACACACACACACACACACACACACACAGTTTCTCAAAGCTATGGTGAAGAATGTGAGTGGAAATTACTGAGCCTGAGGTGTGCACAAAAGATAAAGTGGGAAGAATGAGACAAAGTGGAGGAAAGCGGAAAAATGAGTAATAATGGGGGGAGAGAGAGAGAGGGAGAGAAAGGGGAGAGGGAGAGAGAGGGAGGAGAGAGAGAGAGGATTATCAGTAGTCGTGGACGTTATGGTTGGAGTGTGTTGATGGTGACGATCTAAACACTGCCCCCTGTGTTACACCATCAGTAACATCACAATTGATCCACACATGCCAATCAGTGGCACTGGGACAAATAACTGGTAAGTGTGTGTGTGTGTGTGTGTGTGTGTGTGTGTGTGTGTGTGTGTGTGTGTGTGTGTGTGTGTGTGTGTTTCCCTCAGGACTGATTTCCCTCCCTGCTCCTTCTCATCCATATTTCTCCTGGTGTATAAACTCATTTCACTCTGGCCACGGGGACAGGGCCGTTTGTTTTGTTTTGTTTCTCAGCTCTCTGTGTATTTGTTTCTGTTCCTGAATAAATGCCTTGAACTCCACCATCGATTAACGTGCGCCTCGTCTCAGCACAACATTATCGGATATGTGGCGGGACTTCGCTAAAGATTTTAGTCTGGCCTTCTCCCGAGACCTGAAACAGTAAACTAACTTGCAAAATGTCCGATAAATTCTCCACAAACGGCTTTTCCTGTCGAAACACACAATGTATGGGCTGCGAACGACTGCTTCCCGCCACCATAATGGAACCAAAAATGAGCTGTATTTCTCCTGTAGAACTTCAGCCTCGAGACATTTGGTTTGTGAAATTTATCCCAGAAATGTTTTGGTACATGAAATCTGTCCACGGCTTTAACCCATGAAAATTTCCCAGAAAAATAGTAAACTAGTCCAGAAATGTCAATTTGGTCAATTAAATTTATCCAAATCGAATACAGTCTCCTGAACAGACAGTCTTGAGTTCAAATCCCAGCATCACCATGACATCCCCATTGGGCCCTTTAGCCAAAACCTTAATCCTCAGCTGCTCAGTTAAAGTTAAAGTTGTTTTGGATAAAAGCAGCAGCCAAATGAGCCAAAAGTAAATGCACCCTGTAAACGTTAATATCTTTGGGACTGGAGCTTTTTATCCCCAGCAATTTATCATCCTGAAGACGCCAAAGTGTTTGACTTTAGTTATTTTTATTTTACTGAATTTTTACTCATAATATTTTTATAATTCTGTATGAATTGGTAAATTATGATGTAACTATAGTAACCACGTCACCTGCCACATCAGGTGGCAGGTCTCAGTATTTGTCCCTGAGTGTGGGAGAGAACCTGGACTAGGAACACGAGAGACAAACTCAAGTCCTGGTTTAAGCTCACAGGGAAAAGACACCTAATATCCATCCATCCTAATGTCCCTTTGTCCTAATGTCTTTCCACCATAATGTCCCTCCATTCTAATGTCCCTCTGTCCTAATGTCCATCCGTCCTAATGTCTCTTTGCCCTAATGTCTCTCTACCATAATGTCCCTCCATCCTAATGTCTCCCTGTCCTAATGTCCCTCTGTCCTAATGTCCCTCCATCCTACATCCTAATGTCTCTCTGCCCTAATGTCCATCCATTCTTATGTCTCCCCATGCTAATATCCCTCTGTTCAAAAACATACTGCATTTAATACTCAAATGAGTTTAACAGCAGCACAGAAACTCACTGAATCTAAGGATCTCATGTTCACCTGCTGATTTAGTTATTATAGCATTCAATATCTCTATCTCTTTCTCTCTCTGCTTTTCTGTCTCTCTCCTTCTCTTTCTCTCTCACTATCTCTCTTGCTCTGTCTCTCTCTCTCCTTCTCTCTGTCTTTCTGTCTCTCTCTCTCTCTCTCTCTCTCTCTCTCTGTACTGCTGTTGACTTGCTGTCCTGCGCTCCCGGCTCAGGTTTTCTTATCTGCTCCCTGCAGACCTCCTCTATTTGTAAGTGAGTGCTGGAGGAAAGAGGGGAAGGGGAGGAAAGTGAGAGTAAATAAAGGATGAAGTGAAGTCAAATGAATAAATAAACAAAAGCCACGCTTCTTGTCCTGCATCTGAAGGAAAAAAGAAGGAGGATTAGTTCTGAACCGGCAGTGATAAAAACTGTACAGAAACACAATGGACAGAGAGAGAGAGAGAGAGAGAGAGAGAGAGAGATGCTCCTCAAGCATTTCCTCAATCTCTCAATTTTCTTCTCTTTCTGTCTTATTTTCTCTGTTTATGTCTTTTTCCAGCTGTCAAAGTTTGAACAATTCTCTCTCACAGACAGACAGACAGACAGACAGACAGACAGATAAATAAATATACAGAAACAGACAGATACAGTGGTGCTTGAAAGTTTGTGAACCCTTTAGAATTTTCTATATTTCTGCATAAATATGACCTAAAACATCATCAGATTTTCACACAAGTCCTAAAAGTAGATAAAGAGAACCCAGTTAAACAAATGAGACAAAAATATTATACTTGGTCATTTATTTATTGAGGGAAATGATCCAATATTACATATCTGTGAGTGGCAAAAGTATGTGAACCTCTAGGATTAGCAGTTAATTTGAAGGTGAAATTAGAGTCAGGTGTTTTCAATCAATGGGATGACAATCAGGTGTGAGTGGGCACCCTGTTTTATTTAAAGAACAGGGCTCTATCAAAGTCTGATCTTCACAACACATGTTTGTGGAAGTGTATCATGGCACGAACAAAGGAGATTTCTGAAGACCTCAGAAAAAGCGTTGTTGATGCTCATCAGGCTGGAAAAGGTTACAAAACCATCTCTAAAGAGTTTGGACTCCACCAATCCACAGTCAGACAGATTGTTTACAAATGGAGGAAATTCAAGACCATTGTTACCCTCCCCAGGAGTGGTTGACCAACAAAGATCACTCCAAGAGCAAGGCGTGTAATAGTCGGCAAGGTCACAAAGGACCCCAGGATAACTTCTAAGCAACTGAAGGCTTCTCTCACACTGGCTAATATTAATGTTCATGAGTCCACCATCAGAAGAACACTGAACAACAATGGTATGCATGGTAGGGTTGCAAGGAGAAAGCCACTGCTCTCCAAAAAACAACATTTCTGCTCATCTGCAGTTTGAAAAAAAGCACATGGACAAGCCAGAAGGCTATTGGAAAAATGTTTTGTGGATGGATGAGACCAAAATAGAACATTTTGGTTTCAATGAGAAGCGTTATGTTTGGAGAAAGGAAAACACTGCATTCCAGCATGAGAACCTTATCCCATCTGTGAAACATGGTGGTGGTAGTATCATGGTTTGGGCCTGTTTTGCTGCATCTGGACCAGGACGGCTTGCCATCATTGATGGAACAATGAATTCTGAATTATACCAGCAAATCCTAAAGGAAAATGTCAGGACATCTATCCATGAACTGAATCTCAAGAGAAGGTGGGTCATGCAGCAAGACAATGACCCTAAGCACACAAGTCGTTCTATTAGAGAATGGTTAAAGAAGAATAAAGTTAATGTTTTGGAATGACCAAGTCAAAGTCCTGACCTTAATCCAATCGAAATGTTGTGGAAGGACCTGAAACGAGCAGTTCATGTGAGGAAACCCACCAACATCCCAGAGTTGAAGCTGTTCTGTACGGAGGAATGGGCTAAAATTCCTCCAAGCCAGTGTGCAGGACTGATCAACAGTTACTGCAAATGTTTAGTTGCAGTTATTGCTGCACAAGCGAGTCACAACAGATACTGAAAGCAAAGGTTCACATACTTTTGCCACTCACAGATATGTAATATTGGATCATTTTCCTCAATAAATAAATGACCAAGTATAATATTTTTGTCTGATTTGATTAACTGGGTTCTCTATCTACTTTTAGGACTTGTGTGAAAATCTGATGATGTTTTAGGTCATATTTATGCAGAAATATAGAAAATTCTACAGGGTTCACAAACTTTCAAGCACCACTGTAGATAGATAGATAGATAGATAGATAGATAGATAGATAGATAGATAGATAGATAGATAGATAGATAGATAGATAGATAGATAGACGGACGGATGATAAAGACAGATAGATAGATAGATAGATAGATAGATAGATAGATAGATAGATAGATAGATAGATAGATAGATAGATAGATAGATAGATAGACAGACAGATGAATAAATAGAAATATAGCACATACAATGAACACACACACACACATTCATATACCGTACAGATTACAAGGTAACACTGTGATGTATTATTTTTGACATTTTGCGCCATTTTTCCATCTTTCTCCTTTAAACCTCCATCTCTCTCTCTCTCTCTCTCTCTCTCTCTCTCTCTCTCTCGCTCTCTCTCTCTCTCACACACACACACACACACACACACACACACACACACACAGTACTGTGGAACCAGGTCTCTGTTCCTCCTTTCTGACTTAAACACGTCTTCATTACTGTGTGTGTTTAGCTATGGGAGAGTCTATGCAACAGCAGATCCCTACACTCACACGATCAGCCCGGCTGCTACGTACAGCATCGGCACGATGGTGAGTTCCTGCTCCCCACACATATCGCTTCATCACTCACTCACACACACACACACACACACACACATGCACAACTGGGTCCTAAAGTCTGAGTCCATGACCGAGAGTTGTTTTCACATCTCTTAGTCCATTTGTGGAATCCAAATAAGAGTGAAGCTGATACTTTTTGCCTTTTGGGGGGATAACTGAACAAAATGTAAAGCAAAGTAAATAAATAACTAAAAACAGGAAGTTCCTCTTCACACCATTCACATAACATTTTCTTTTATATAATTTGTTTTGATAATCCAAATGACCTTACTGTACACTTGTATTCAGTATTCCACACTACAGGGTGTCCCAAAAGCCTCCTTACATTAACACTAGAGGTGCTTTTGGACCAGAGGAACCTTTTCATAGTTCTTAGAACCACTGGAGGAAGTTCTTCCATTTTTTGTGTGTCCACACTGCAGGAACTGAGAATGACCAAAATTCTTAGAATGCCATTTTGAGGGACTTTTGTAGCTCCTACGTCAGGGTAGGTTCTCCCCGAGCACATGAGGAACCATGAGTGATGTAAGTGCACACTGATTGGTCAAATGAGTTACTTGGTCAAATGAGCCAATGCAGCACCAGGAACCACCATCTTTAATAATCCATGTAAAGCGTTAGCTGTGTAAACAACAACTCGTAATGTTAGCATTAAAAAATGGGGGGGGGGGACCATTAACAAAGGGACTGACACTGAAGCCCTGGGTTTATTCAGTGTTTGTGTATATGATGGAGGAAATACAACATGATTTTGATGCATCGAAGCAAAAAATATAAAAATCTTCGCTAGCATTTCCTACTAAATGTCACATTACAAAGCCAGCTTACATCACTTTAGCATTCTTAATGGTGGTGTGAAAGCAAACAGAAAAAAGCCCTTGTAGATATGTAGCTCTCGGGGGAGATCCCCAGGGGGCGGTTCCTCTCAATAAGTCTCCAGAACTGTTTACTTTTACAGCAAAATGTAACTTTACAGATTTACAAAACCTCTTCTACATGATTACCATTTCTTTGATGGCTCATGATAAACTCATGTTCACACATCTGGAGTTCTGCATGTCATTACACTTCAATTGAGTTTCTTTCAAACTGATCTTTGTTCTCTAGTCATAAGCATGAGTTCAATTTTATATATACAGGCCAGTCTTTAATTTTGGGTACATTTCAAGTGTTGACTGTGTTAGTCATCATCAACTCACATTATGTTACGTTGTGGCTGAATTCTTACCAGAACTAATAATCACATCATCAGTTTTTCTCTGGCTACTCAGACACAAGGTATGCCATTAGTCTTGCTGGAGCAGTTGGTGGTTACGTGCCTTGCTCAGGGGCACTTGAGCCAACCCTGCTGGTTCAGGGAATCAAACCAGCAACCTTCTTGCCCCAAAGCTGGTTCTCTAACCATTTGGCCATGGCTTCCCCAATCATCAACTCTGTTGTTGTTAAACTGGGCAATCTATTAACAGAATCAATGACAACAGAGTTGACATTTTCCACCATTTTATGTGTTAACTCCACATGTTAACCTCAAACTAGCTCCCACATGGCATGTATAAAAACAGAACTTTATAGATTTTAATCATATTGTTTTTTTAATGAGTGTGAGATTCACTCCAATATCACAATAACAGAGTTGACAAATAATTAATCTCTTGTTTTTGTAAAATCATCAACATTTTGTTCAAATTAATGAGAGAAGAAACAGAACAGACCTCACTGCCTTTACAAAGTTTCCTGCCACAGAAAGTGACATCACTCGGTGAAGGTCTCATGTGTATTATTAAAAGTCTATGTGGATTTTATGCGGTTTTATAACAGAGTTAACAGAGTTGACAAGAATATCAGCACTGATTAAAAAAATACATATTTTTTATGACTGAAATTTCACATCATACAGAAAATAGAGTTTCTATGCAATTGATTTTATAACAGTTAATAGAATAAGTTTTAAAAAACATTGTTAGACTGAATCACTTCCTGTTTATTGGAGTTGAATGGATGAATCAGGAGTCGAAGACAGACAATAATGTGGGGGGAAGGGTGGGGGTCATTTAGTTAATGTTTTATGGATAAATTGGGTCTAAAATGTAGATCAAACTAAATGTACTATTAGTGAAAGTGTGTCATAATTTTCATTATTGTTCAAAACTGATTCAATAAAGATTTATTTTGTGAGAAATAACAAAAGGTTTATCTCAGCAACGAGAAATGTACCCCAAATTCCAGAATGACCCGTCTATAGTCCCAGTCAAAAGTTTGTATATCAGTGTTTTTTCTTTATTTTTTATGAATTAAAAGTCACTTCTTCATGTCTTAAAGTAATGATGGATGTTGTTTCTCTTTACTTAGTTGTTCGGTTCTTGATATAACTCTGTATGGATTACTGCAGTCATGGTGTTGAGTAGAGCTATTTATTTATTCATACTATATTTATTATTTACTGTTTGATTATTTCAAATGCATTAAAAAGGCAAAAAACTCATCCACTAATTACCTTTTGACGAGTCACACCTGTTAATTGAAAAGCATTCCAGGTGACTCCTTCATGAAGCTGGTTAAGATAATGACAATAGTGTGCAAAGCGTTATCAAGGTGAACACTGGATACGCTGAAGAATCTAAAATAAAACATAAAAAAAAAATTCACCACATAACTCTGTGTAATGTTCCAGATGTTATTTCATAGCTTTTGATGTCTTCAGGATTGTTCGACAACATAGAAAATACAAAATACAGAAAAAAACATATGAATGAGTAAAGGAGGGGTGTACAAACTTTTAACTGGTACTGTATGTATAATATATGAAAAATTTTAGAAGGTATTTAGATTTTTTTTAAAGGCTTCATTTCTGTTATGTATGGGGACTTTTGGGACACATTATTATTATTATTATTATTATTATTATTATTATTATTAAAAGACTAATATAAGAATGACAGAGTTCTTGGTGATGGACTTTAATTTGAGACCCGAGTGAACTTCATCTCCTTCTGTGTGCTGGAGTGATCTGTGGGTGTGTGTTATGCTGTCTCTAGTGCCCTCTAGTGGATACTTCTGTTATTGACTCACTCGTACCATACACAATGAAGCACACTGCAGATGTTTCTCTCTCTCTCTCTCTCTCTCTCACACACACACACACACACACACAGTAGTCCTCTTTTTATTCCATATAATTCTGATCCATTGAACCATACTGACAGAATATACATATGGCCGACACACACCCAGCAAACACACACACACATGTTCTCTGTCTCGCTGCGGTCCCTCCCTGGGTAGGTTGCAACTTTGAGAAGTAGTTATGCCTGAGATAATTTGAAAGGAAGCATCAGGACAGATCATTTGCCAAACCTTCAGCTGTCCAGTGAAGGTCAACAGTCTCGACGAGTTAAAAAGGAAAATTATTATTATTTATTATTTTTTACAAGACAACTGTTATGATTTCTTACCCAAAAAAAAGAAAAGAAAGAAAGATGCAGTCTTCCGAGGATGGGACGCCGGGACGGTCACCTCACGTGCCGTGATGTTAATGTCTGTTTTTAGCTAGCGTGTACTGTGCAGCATCCAACTTCTTCTCTGCGAAAGCAGCGTATATTTCCAATAAGGTGCTCTGCATGTAAGAAAGAATTGCTAGCCATGGTAGCGTGATGAAGGATCGTGAAACACAACATCAAAGATGGAAAACAACGGGCAGAGAGTGAGGAAAGCTCTAGTTTAAGAGCTGAGCGAGCTTTGCGAGCATGCTGCAGTGTGCTGTGGGATGTACAAACACGCATCTGAGGAACAAAACTGGAGTGAATTGATTGGACCGGCAATGAGTCGGGATTTAGCATTGCGCCATGCTAACAAGCATTAAAAAAAAAAAAAACAGGGAAAGTGTTCCGCAGTGCAGCTGCTAGCTAAAAGCTTTCATTAATTATGGCATTTCCTCGTCAAGTCCTCTTTATTTGCTCAGTTAAAACTTTTCTTGTAGCAATTTTTTTGCTTCCTTTCCTCTTTCCTTCCGAATTTCCTTCCACAAGAGTGTTTTCACAAACCATCTAACCTTAACAATGATAAAATCTAAGGCTGTGTGTGTATATACAGTAGTGCTTGAAAGTTTGTGAACCCTTTAGAATTTTCGATATTTCTACATAAATATGACCTAAAACATCATCAGATTTTCACACAAGTCCTAAAAGTAGATAAAGAGAACCCAGTTAAACAAATGAGACAAAAATATTATACTTGGTCATTTATTTATTGAGGAAAATTATCCAATATTACATATCTGTGAGTGGCAAAAGCATGTGAACCTTTGCTTTCAGTATCTGGTGTGACCCCCTTGTGCAGCAATAACTGCAACTAAATGTTTCTGGTAACTGTTGATCAGTCTTGCACACCGGCTTGGAGGAATTTTAGCCCGTTCCTCTGTACAGAACAGCTTCAACTCTGGGATATTGATGGGTTTCCTCACATGAACTGCTCGCTTCAGGTCCTTCCACAACATTTCGATTGGATTAAGGTCAGGACTTTGACTTGGCCATTCCAAAACATTAACTTTATTCTTCTTTAACCATTCTTTGGTAGAACAACTTGTGTGCTTAGGGTTGTTGTCTTGCTGCATGACCCACCTTCTCTTGAGATTCAGTTCATGGACAGATGTCCTGACATTTTCCTTTAGAATTTTCTGGTATAATTCAGAATTCATTGTTCCATCAATGATGGCAAGCCGTCCTGGCCCAGATGCAGCAAAACAGCCCCAAACCATGATACTCCCACCACCATGTCTCACAGATGGGATAAGGTTCTTATGCTGGAATGCAGTGTTTTCCTTTCTCCAAACATAACACATCATTTAAACCAAAAGGTTCTATTTTGGTCTCATCCGTCCACAAAACATTTTTCCAATAGCCTTCTGGCTTGTCCACGTGATCTTTAGCAAACTGCAGATGAGCAGCAATGTTCTTTTTGGAGAGCAGTGGCTTTCTCCTTGCAACCCTGCCATGCACACCATGAACATTAACATTAGCCAATGTGAGAGAGGCCTTCAGTTGTTTATAAGTTACCCTGGGGTCCTTTGTGACCTCACTGACTATTACACACCATGCTCTTGGAGTGATCTTTGTTGGTCAGCCACTCCTGGGGAGGGTAACAATGGTCTTGAATTTCCTCCATTTGTACACAATCTGTCTGACTGTAGATTGATGGAGTCCAAACTCTTTAGAGATGGTTTTGTAACCTTTTCCAGCCTGATGAGCATCAACAATACTTTTTCTGAGGTCCTCAGAAATCTCCTTTGTTCATGCCATAATACACTTCCACAAGCATGTGTTGTGAAGATCAGACTTTGATAGATCCCTGTTCTTTAAATAAAACAGGGTGCCCACTCACACCTGATTGTCATCCCATTGATTGAAAACACCTGACTCTAATTTCACCTTCAAATGAACTGCTAATCCTAGAGGTTCACATACTTTTGCCACTCACAGATGTGTAATATTGGATCATTTTCCTCAATAAATAAATGACCAAGTATAATATTTTTGTCTCATTTGTTTAACTGGGTTCTCTTTCTCTACTTTTAGGACTTGTGTGAAAATCTGATGATGTTTTTGGTCATATTTATGCAGAAATATAGAAAATTCTAAAGGGTTCACAAACTTTCATGCACCACTGTATACTACAGTTATGTGTGTGTGTGTGTGTGTGTGTGTGTGTGTGTGTGTGTGTGTGTGTGTGTGTGTGATGCTGATGTAGATGGAGAAATTTCCTGAGAAAAAAGAACGAAAGAAAGAAAGAACACGATCCAATTCGATGGCACCTAATTCTTTCATCATAATTGATTAGCATCTCTGAACAGGAATGCAGCGCTCCTTTGCATTTAAAAAGACAGTAATTTGATAATTAGCTCCTCTGAGGGCGAGTAAGAATCTATTTCTCCAGTGTGGAGAGAAAGTTCAGCAAGCACTCTTTTCACTCTAATGAAAGTTTGAAGTTCTTCTCAATTAGCGGAAGTGAGCCTTTGAAGGTTGGAGACGTGGCCCGTGGAGAGAAAGCGTAGCCACGAGCTCCATCTGATGAGGATCACAGTGGGGAAAAGCCACCAGCAGTGAGGTTGGCACCTTTAGACATACTTAAAAGAGAATATTAACACATGATGTCTCTTCTGTTTGAAATGAAAGTGAAGATCTGCATGGCGTCACATCTCACTCACACTTTATATTATATTATATTATATTATATTATATTATATTATATTATATTATATTATATTATATTATATTATATTATATTAAGAATGAGTAATAATTATGAGGTGATGATAGAGGATGGTTTCAGTGTTACAGCAGTAAATATGATAAGAGTTTATAGCTCATGGCTCTCTCAGGTGGTTTTCTATTCGGATTTTTCTTTCTGATTTTGTTTACTGACAGTTGGCACATTAGGTGAAAATTCAAATTCAACCCAAATCACTTGAACCTGCTCTCACTGCATTCAGAACTGAGTGCTGAACAACAGACTTTTTACAGAATTAAAATATGTTTATCCATTCTTGAGATATTACAAATCATGGATTGAAAAAAAGGCTTAATTTTTAGAAAATGGCTGTAATATTCTGTATGAGGATCACATGGTCCAAAATGGGCCTCATTAACCAATGAAATCAAATGTTTTTTCTCAATAACTTTTATATTTTTTAAACATATTTACATGGAAATTGGCAGGAACATACTAGATGGGTGTATACTGAATACAATGTTTGAAAAATTAGTAAAAACAATTTATGCAAATTGGGATGCAATTAGTGTTAATTATGCTAATTAGTTAAAACCATTAAATTGATACATTTTGTACCAGTTGATATTTCTAATCTCCTCTTTGTGCTCTGTGGTCCTTTATATTTCTCACTAGGACCTACTAGTGTTTATATGGAAAAAAATAAACATATATATATATATATATATATATATATATATATATATATATATATATATATAAATTATTATTTTTGATTAATATTCACAGCTTTCAAGGCAAACCTCACATTAACTGAACTGAAATTGACACTCATGTTTCTGACTTCTGTTTTTGTTTTTAAATCTCATTCCGACCACTAAGATCTCAATATTTTACATCAAAACAACTCCAGTTATATTCTAAAATAGTTATTTATTTACATGAGTCGATTTGATTTGAAAAAATAAGTGGGTAAAGCTATAAAAACTCACTTCAAATTCTCCCGTGAATCATAACATCAAAACTAGCAGAGGAAAAATGTTGCTGAATCCTTCATCAGAAACAGTGAAAGTGAGAGAACATCCCTGTAAAAGTGATCTGATTGATATTGACGAGTAATCCAGTGGGAAACCAATCAGGAGAGAGAGAGAGAGAGAGAGAGCCTGACTGCTTTCCCGTGACTCAAAAAGAAAAGCACCGGCAGTTTCCCAATGTCACGCGAGCAGAGTTTTTACTCTGTTGTACCGACTTCAACCTGCTGTTACTCCCAAAGTACTGAACAGATCTTAACTAGATACATTTCTTTGGAAAGCAGAGATTATAAGATTTTTAATGATAGAAAATATTCAAGAGTTAAGCAATGACAGGTTTGGAAACTTAGATGAGCGTCTGCATGGACAATTTTCACACCACAGCCAGCGAGCATCTCATACACCGACTGAAAGTCCATAATCTTTCTCTGGACTTAAAAACAGCTCCAACACAAATACTCTTAAAAACACATTTTCATTAATGGTGTCTCTAGTAAGTAATACATGTCAAATTACAGCTTGCTGTTAATGCATCTGATTTTGTTTTGAATATATGCAGGGGTTTGGGGGGAAAAAAACACTGAATATCACTGTCTGAATTCTGTCTAAGAGCCAGTAATATACACTAAAGATGTAAAGAGCTTTCAATAAAATGACATTTTGTTTCAATTTCTTTCTAACTTGGCTTTAGTATCAGTCTACCTGTAGGAATTGATTGGGTTCATTAATCAAGAGTTACATGCTTGAAAGAAACCAGCATAAGCTTAATCAATGCTCCTGCACCATCATGTCATCATCAAAACATAGAAGAGCGATTACACACTCTGCACTGATGACAGCAATGTTTCCAGATTAAAGATTAAATCAGTGGAGTGAAAAGATGGCCATGAGGCTCGTGTTTAAACTCTACACACCATTAAGGTTGTATAGTCATCTCTGTCAGCGCAACCGTTCAATAGAGTTACTGTCGCAGATACAAAGTTGATTATTAGCTCATCCAGCTGACAGGTGATGAGTTTATGCCATCATGTGTTGTACGTCGACCATCCGGTGGTGGCTACATTTCATGAAAATCGCTTCTGCTCCCTCAATTCTTCACTGATTTTGATTCTTTCTGGTATGAAGGTAGGGGTACCTAGGGTGCATATAACTTCTACTCAGATTTGCTTCATTACAATTATTAATGAAGTTATGGACTAATTAAGCCTTAATGAGCAGTTCAACAAAATCTTGGTCAATTCCTCACCGTTTTGGATTCTTTCTGGTAAATAGGTCGTATTCCTAG
The DNA here is from genome assembly GCF_027579695.1 of Neoarius graeffei. Lineage (NCBI taxonomy): Eukaryota > Metazoa > Chordata > Actinopteri > Siluriformes > Ariidae > Neoarius > Neoarius graeffei. The sequence goes on from NC_083590.1 coordinate 9,629,722, forward strand.
GGTGGATATCACTTCTATATATAGCTCATATACTAGTATAGTGTATATATAAAGCTTGCAACATTTATTGCGCAAGGTGGCCGACTTTAGATCATTCCTTCTGGACTAGACAGGGCCAGAGTGAGCTACACCATCATCGACGGTCTCGTTTTCCTATTGCAGTATATGCCAAAGTGTTTTATTCTTCTCATCGCACGGGAATTGATTGATGCTTGAAATCCATAAAAAACAAATACTAGGATTTTCTCTTTTTTTCCCCACTTGCTCTGAAAGAAAAATACAGGGAGTGATAAATGCTAAGAAATGGGTTGTGAGTGTGTTAGTGTGATGTTTCTCTCTGCATCAGCATCAAATAAATGCTTGTACCAGTAACACAAACACACGTACAACATAACGTGTAAAGTTCAATCAATACAGAGCCACCTTCTGGCAGGGAAACACACCACAGCCTGATCTGAAAGGATCTGAATAATATAAAAATTCATGATTCCTGATCTGGTTCTCTGCAGGAAGAAAAGGAGTGAGGAAGGAGAGGGAAGGATCCCATTCTCCATCTCCATTACTCTGACTGCCCCCTCTTTTTTTTTCATCTTTGATGTTGCAGGCTAGCCTCTGCCGAGGAGCGTACAGTCGCTTCACGCCCTACTAAAGCCGAGACAAACGCACTGGCCATGCTAAATTAAAGCGAGCAAACTCCTCTTGCCCGACAGACAATGAAACGACCAACTACCGACGGCCTCATCATGACACAACACTAACGCACTGTCGCAACACACAACAGTTATGCCTGCCTGTGTGTGTGTGTGTGTGTGTGTGGGTGGGTGTTTGTGTGTGTGTCTAGGCTCAGTATGATGTCACTGGTTATATTGGTTTACATTTGAATCACACAGTTTCCTGTATATTTGGTTTGCTGATCCGTCACTGTCACGTCTTATCTTTCATTTCAGCACAAAACACCACTGATATGATACTACCAACATCATGTTTCTAATTTTTTTTCTTCTTTTCTATTTGTTTATTAGAAAATACAACTTATTTTTATTATTTTTTAAATTATTATTATTATTATTATTATTATTATTATTATTATTATTATTATTATTATTAATAAATCATTTTTAAATGCAACATTTAATGCAATTAATAGTACCCAAAAATATATACATAATAAACATCACCATCAAAAATAAACCTTCAATTCAATGTATTCAATTAAAGTGTTAAAGTTACTAATAATTAAATCATAATTAGCAATCGTTCTCCTTTTAAAAAAAATTAACAATTCATTAATAATACAGTGTTAATATTAAAGTGGAGGTGAATCTCTTCATTATCATCATAAAGGATCGTCAAAAAGATACTCAGCAGGACAAATCATATTAATATAACATGCACGAAAAGTGTAACGATTTCCTGGTATCAGTTTGTTTAATGTCTGATCATCCATCCATCATCTGTAAAGTCTGGATTCTTCTGAAGTGATGCTTCTTATTTATTGAGTAAGATATCTCAGTGTCTGCCTTGTGAGCTGTGTGATGTTCCTCTGGTTAGATGAAGACACTCTGTCATGATCAGAAAACATTCTGCAAGTGTTAACTGGGAGCTGAATAACTTTGGGATTGGAAAACACAAATAATAGGTCAAGATAATATATTTATTATTTGTTTATTTAATTTCTCAAAGTAAACCTTGCCTTTGAGATATGGAGACACGTTTGCAGATACAGAAGTTGAGCAGATACCTTTTAGTTTAGCTTATAAAACATTTAGGATAGAATATGGACTTTTGTCATGTTTTATTTAGGTATAAAACAAAAAAAAAGTATTTCCTTAAGAGATTTGGCAATGCATTTTTATCTACCAAAAAAAACAACCCTGAAATGCTGGATGATTTATTGAACCCAAACCTAAAACTGTTAACTGTTGACATCTACAGTTCTGAGATTAAAAGTTGTGGTAGAGTTGTTTCTTTCTTCATATGTACATGGAGGTTTACACTCACCGGCCACTTTAATAGGAACTTGTTCTATTGGCTGCAGGAGTGGAAGCCAATGTGTTCTTCTCTCTCTGTTGCATGCTGAGATGCTTTTCTGCTCACCACAGTTGTAAAGAGTGATTATATGAGTTACTATATCCTTCCTGAACCAATCTGGCCATTTTCCTCTGACCCTCTCTTATCAACAAGGCATTTGTTTACTTTCCACCCACAGAACTGTCATTCATTCACTCACTCGATGATGTTTTTTTGTTTTTCACACCATTCTGTGTAAACTCTGTGGAAACCCCAGGAGATCAGCAGTTTCTGAAATACTCAAACCAGTCCATCTGGCTCAAACCAACACCCATGCCACAATGACAGAAAGTCACACTTTGAGTTCACAATTTTTCCCGTTCTGATGTTTGAACATTGTGAACATTAACTGAAGCTCTTGATTTGTATCTCCATGACATTATGCATCAAGGGATCGGCTGATTAGAGAACTGCATCAAACAGAACAGCAGGTGGATGTAGGGGTGTTCCTAATAAAGTGGCCATGAGTGTAGATTATACTCAAATAGTGAAAAATACTAAACAAGTGTTCAGTCAAGATCCCAAATCTTTGTATTTAAGGATTTAGAGGAGTTAGGGGATTTAACTCAAACCACGTTTTTGTATCTAACTAAAGATATTAATACAGAAGGTTCAGAAACTTTCGACCAGCAGCTTATCCTAACTGAGTATTTATACAGCATTGAGCTTAGTGTCCTGTGTGGAGCATTTTGTTATTTTAAACAGAATAAAATGACATTCCCAAAAAGTTTCTTTTTTTTTTTTTTGTCTATGCATTTTATTGCAGGAGCAGGACATATTTTTGCAATCCATATATATGATTATATGTACTGTTCTCTCCAGAGTGCTTTTGCATGTCAGGGCCAACACACTTTAATTTCATGCTGACATGCTTTAAATTTGCCAACACACTATTTTTTTTTTTTTTTTGTTCCGACACTCGCTGAAATCACATCAGATTCCTACCTTGTGATGTTTGGGGCATATGTTGAAGGAAAAAATCAGTGTTTTGGGCCAGTTCACTGCCATGATGCACTCAGGCAGACCGGAAATACCCCTGAGAAATCCTCACTCACAACAAACAAATGCCCTCAATTACTTTGCTGCTGCACTGGTACCATGATGCTGCAGTGCGCGGATGAGATCATGGTTTATGTTTTTTGTGTGGTGGGTATACATCTCCACATTTCAATCATGCCAAAATGAGGCACGGATGGCGCCCCAGAGATTCATATTTTCGACAGCTAAATGAGAGTCAGACAGAAGAGCCAGAAAGAGAAGAGGAAAGAAGTGAAACCGAAAACGTTGTTGACACAGTAGATCTGTCCGAAATTGAAAATGATAGGCTGCCAAAGGGCAAAAAAAAAAGGGCCAATCAAAGGACGTCTGGTTTTGATGAAAATTGGCTAAAGGAGTTTCTCTGGCTTCGGGAGGTACTCAGAGTAAAAGGTAACTTTTATTCTAAAATAACTAAAAGTGGTCAAAAATATAATGATGAAAGAATAATGTTCTTTAAAAAATAATGTTATTCGTCTCAACGTTTTGTTAAGGTGCTTAAAAGTGTTTGAAGTATTAAGTAGGCCTAAGTATAAAGGTGCTACTCAATGATTGTGGCATTTGTGCAGTAAATGTACACTGCAGGGTTTTGTTTTTGTTTTGTTTTTTTCTAAACAGAACTCATTTAAAAGTTTGGTTAGTGGTGTTCTGGCAGTGGTTCAGGTAATAAAACAGCATTATTATATACTACATTGTTGTCAGATGATGACTTTATTTTTTGCTCATGTGAACCCCACGCTGCAAACCACAGCATCACAGACCTCACCTTGTTGTAGCAACCTTTTCAACCAAAAAGTGACCGTGTCAGTACCACCATAAAATGCTCCTAAAAGTCACCAGATGCCACCAAATGGGCTTTTTTCCCTTTTTTCAAAATTTTATGGGGGATGCCCCCCCAAGACACCCCCCATGTCGTACTTCCCCCCTGCGCACCTCTGGTGTGCTGCAGGGTGGCCTATAGCCACCCAAAACTTTATGCAGCCAGAGGGTCCTCATGCATGTGTTTCCGTGTGTGTGTGTGTGTGTGTGTGTGTGTGTGTGTGTGTGTGTGTGTGTGTGTTGTTGCTGACCAAATTCAGTTTCAGAGGTGGACAGTAACGAAGTACATTTACTTGAGTACTGTACTTAAGTACACTTTTTGAGTATATGTGCTTTTCTTAAGTATTATTTTTTTGGAAACTTATGACTTTAACTTCACTACATTTGAAAGGTAAATATCATACTTTTTACCCCACTACATTTCTATCAAGGTCTTCATTACTCGTTACTATGAAGCAGCTTTGAAAGCGGATGTTTTTTCTTTCCTTTTCTAAAAGATTGGGTTTTTTGCAGGCGACACTGAGACAGCCGATCAGTAATCACTAGGGTCACGTCACATCCATAGACTGTATAAAATCAAGTTCAGTGATTTCTCAGCAACATTATTTGAACACAATCAGTTGATGGCAGAATGGAAGGAGGCAGTTCTTCTGGGGAATGTATGCACTCACGGCCCATGAACCCATGTTTCAGTTTTCTGAAAGGATTTAAGATTTGTTTCATTTTAAATGTTTGCTTTGTTTGCCGAAAATGAACCATTTCACAGCCTACAAAAACTTGCCATCCAACCTGCCAAAGCATATTGAGGTATATAAATGTTTTGTTCCAAGAAAAAGCTTGCAGTGAAGTTGTCTGTACTTTTAGAGCTAGTGATAATGTTGCAATAGCTGTACAATCTGGTTAGTTAAGTGACTTTCCATGGATTTTCCCACCAAGTTGCCATCGCCTTGTCCATGGCTAATGTTTACACATAGCTAGTTAACTTGGACACTGTTAATTAGCATGTAAAAATAGAGTTATGCTAACATGAATAACGTTAAATTATCTGAAGTCCTTTCAGAAATATGTTTTAGCATAATCTTGTCAAATAAACAGAATGTAGAAATCTTTCTTTTCTAGTAACGTTAGCTATCCAATATGATTTCGAGTTTGAAAAGAGTTTGCTAGCATGTCAGGTGGAGTTTCCCTGACTAGCTAGCTTAATGTTAAACCAACATGATGGCACAGCATACATTCATTTTGTGAACTCACATTTCTGTCTTTGGTAACAGTATTAGGTTTTGTAAGCGTTGTGGCAATTATACAACAATTCTTTTTCTTCGGCATCTATCAGTCCCATGGGATGATGGTAGCACTCTGTCAGGTTAGGTCTGTGTGCAGTGCCTTGCGTTACTTAGCAGGCCTATCCTGGCTTGGCAGTTCCTCCCGCAAGTTGGACAAATGAAGTTGGAGTGTGTGGTGGGACAGCTTTGTTTCTCGTCCTTCCTGTGTTGTCTCTTGGCCTCCAACTTTTGTTTTCATTCCTCATCACCCCTCTTGACTCCCTCTCAGACAGCACGGCACCAGCAGCTGTGGTCACCAGTGAGCAGTTCCCAACTGTTTGGGTCGATACCTGTCTGCTTCAGGTCTTGCTTGCAGACATCCCTGAAGCGCAGTGCTAGGTGACCTGCTGGGCGGTGTCCTGTAGCCAGTTCACCATACAGGATGTCTTTGGGTATTCAACCAATTTTCATCTGGTGCACATGATCCAGCCATTGCAGTCAGCACTGACTGAGGAGGAGGTGCATGCTCAGAGAGCCAGCACGATCCAGAACAGTGGTGTTGGAGACTTTGTCTTGACATGTAATGTTAAGGATCTGTCATAAGCAGCAACGATGGAAGCTTTCCAGACGGTTTTCCTGCCTGGTGTAAGTCGTCCAGGATTCACAGCCATAGAGTAGGGTACTGAGGACGCATGCCTGGTAAACCTTGAGTTTGGTGTTCGAGGTCAGTTTGTTGTTGTCCCACACTCTTTTGCTCAATCTGGGCATCATACTGGTGGCTTTGGTGATGCAAGTGTCAATTTCCTTGTCCAGCTGCAGGTTGCTGGTGACTGTGGAGCCTAAGTAGGTAAACTGATCGGCAACTTGAAGCACTTCATTGTTGATGGTGATTGATGGTGGTATGGGGACACTCTGTCACATGACAATGGTTTTCTTGATGCTGATGGTCAGTCCAAACTGACTACAGCCATGATCGAACTGGCTGGTCAGCTGCTGTAGTCCCAGATCAGTGTGAGAGGTCAAGGCTGCATCATTAGCAAACAGTATCTCTCTTATAAGAACTGTGTGGATCTTGATCTTGGCCCTCAGGCAAGCTAGGATGAACAGTTTTCCATCACTTCTCATGTGCAGATGTATGCCTTGTATAGAGTGTTTGAATGCAAGGTTCAGCAGTAGTGAGAAAAAGATGCCAAACAGAGTTGGAGCAAGGACACATCCTTGTTTCACACTACTTTGGATTGGAAATGGATCTGAGGTTTCCCCACCATAGCTGACCACACCCTGCATGTCCTCGTGGAAGGAGGTGATGATGCTGAGTAGTAATGGGGGGCAGCCAATCTTCCTCAACAGTTGAAACAGACCTTTCCTGCTCATGAGATCAAAAGCCTTGGTAAGATTGATAAAGGCAATGTATAGTGGCATCTGTTGTTTGTGACATTTCTCCTATAACTGGCATATGGAGAAGATCATGTCAACTGTAGACCTCTCGGACCTGAATCCACACTGGGATTCTGGGTAGATGCGGTCAGCTAGGACTTTTATTTGAGTTAGGACCACCCGAGTGAAGACTTTGCCCACAACACTCAGTAGGGAAATGCCTCTGTAGTTGTTACAGTCACTACGGTCGCCTTTGTTTTTGTATAAAGTGACTATCTTGGTGTTGTGCATGTCTTGAGGTACTTTGCCTTCTCTCCAGCAAAGACACAATAGTTCACAAAATGGTTTTAGCAGAGCTGGCTTTCCACATTTGATAATCTCAGGTGAGATGTTGTCCTCACCGGGGGACTTTTCCGCATTTGAGGACATCAATAGCTTTACCAAGCTCTTCCACGCTGGGTTCCAAGTCCAGTTCTTTCAGAACAGGTAAGTCTTTGATGGCATCCAGAGCTTCTTGAATGATGGAGTTTTCTCTAGAGTTAAGGTCCAGGTAGTGCTCAACCCAACACTCCATTTGCTTGTCTTTGTCTGGTATCGGATCTCCAGACTTTGATTTCGGGGCATAGACTTCTTTATTGGTTTGCCTGTTGCTTGTTTTATGCCCTTGTACATGCTCCTGATGTTTCCAGTGTCCAATGCCTGCTGGATTTTGGCTGACAGTTGGATCCAGTAGTCGTTTGTGCAGTGACGGGCAGCTCATTGGGCCTTTCTGCCGGCGGCTTTCAGTGCTTGTAGGTTTTGCTGACTTGGGTCACACTTGTAGCTAATTAGTGCGCTACGTTTGGCATCAATGATCGGCTCTAACACTGGGATGTTGGCTTCAAACCAGTCTGCATTCTTTCTTTCCATAGGTACAAACTGTGGTATTGTAAATGGTATTTCACAGGAAGTTCCACCTGTCCTCAGCACACTGTGCTTGGTTACTAGTCAGTGTCCCCTCCAAGTGGTCTATAAACTCTTGGTTTTTGGTTGGGTTGGCAGTCTTGCTGATGTTGATTCTTGGTTGACATTTCTTCCTAGAGTGGTGAAGTTTCTTTGGTTTTAGCTTGAGCTTTGAGATGATAAGGGAGTGCTCAGTGTCACAGTCCACACTGTGGTAGGCTCTGGTATTGCACACATTGTTCAGGGAGTCACATCTGGTGATGATCAAGTCCTGCTGATGCCAATGTTTTGACCTTGGGTGTCTCCAGGATGCTTTGTGGCATGCCTTGTTCTGGAAGTAGGTGTTTATCATGTAAAACTTGTGGTAGCAGCGAAACTCCAAGAGCTGCTAACCATTCTCGTTCATTTTTCCTATGCCATGGTGACCAAGCATACTTGGCCAAGACTCTCTGTCTGCGCCCACCCTGGCATTAAAATCTCCCAGGAGGTAAATGTGCTCTCGTGTTGGAACTTTGTTGACGATGCTATCAAGTTGATTATAGAATCAGTCTTTTACCTCTGGTGTAGCTTGTTGTGTTGGTGCATAAATATACACAAGGTTTACAGGGCCTTCTGATGTAGAGAGACGAAGGGTGAGGATTCTCTCTGTGCCACCTGATGGATGTTCAATCAAGCGGAGCAGGATGTTTTTAACAGCAAAGCAAACCCCATGTTCCCTTGTTTCCTCTGCACCTTTCCCCTGCCAGAAGAAGGTGTAGTGCTCCTCCTTTAGAGATCAGCTGTCTGGAAGTCAGGTTTCTTGTAGGGCTGCTATGTCAATGTCAAGTCTGTCCAGTTCACAATTGATCACTGCAATTTTTTGGACATCATCTATTTCTTGGAGGTCATTGGACAATCCTGTGCACATGGTTCACATGTTCCAGCTACCAATACGAAGAGCTGATGTCTTTGTTTTACTCTTTTACTGCTTGTCTGGTACACATTTAATGATCTGCTTGTTAAGCAATGTGCTCTAAGCTCCAGGTACCCACTGAAGCAGGCACACCATGACGGGTCAGCACCTTACTGGCCAGGGGCTGCCTGGCTTGAGGCAGGCGGTAGCTGACCGTTGGGACACAATGGCCCCTCCCACCATTGAAGATGACCCATGGCGTCCGTACCCTACATCAATCAGGAAAGGGCTTATCACTCGTAGACTGCCAGCTTCCGTGTTGTTTCCTCACAGTGTAGGGTGAGGCTGGAGTGGCCTCTCCAGCGCACAGGCCTGGGCAGAAGTAGTTGGTACAAGGTATGGAGGTCCTGGGTTTCCCAAATATATGTCAGGACATCCCTCTTCACCTTGCTGGTGGGGTCCAAAGGAGTGCAGCGCACGACATTTGGCACCAGGTTGGCTGCAGGTTTGATTTCAGGGTTTTCCTTCCCCTAGACGGACTGCCTACCAAGGCTAATGAGCTCCGTCTACCCATGCTATTTACCCATCTGGTTCATGGGCATCAGGGCATGTCCACACGCCGGTGGGCCATGCATGCCACATGTCTGGGGGCCAGACCTCCTCCGAGCTCCCTGCAGTTTAGCCTGGGGCCTTGCGGTGCCCAGTTTCTGTCTGTAGCCATGAGGAGGCACTGCATAGGACTTGCTGTGGAGAGGCTATGTACTGGCAGGAGAGACTTACGCACTCGGCTCTCTTTTCACGGCATTGTAGTCCACTAGCTAGCGGTGAGGGTTGGAAGCCTCCACACTAGACGCATCACACAGCCATTTACAGCAATATGCCAGGCAGGGCGAAGCCAGAGGAAACTCTGGTGGAGGCCCGCAGTGGTCCTGATGTGAAAATCGGTCGTCTGACCTGGGTATGGGGGCGAAAGACTTATTGAACCATCTAGTAGCTGGTTCCCTCCGAATACAATGATACGTTGACCGAAAATGTACTTTTAATACTTAAGTATTTTTAAAAGCAAGTACTTCAGTACTTTAACTTAAGTAAAAATTTGACTGTACAACTTTCACTTGTGGGTGGCACGGTGGTGTAGTGGTTAGCGCTGTCGCCTCACAGCAAGGAGGTCCGGGTTCGAGCCCCGTGGCCGGCGAGGGCCTTTCTGTGTGGAGTTTGCATGTTCTCCCCGTGTCCGCGTGGGTTTCCTCCGGGTGCTCCGGTTTCCCCCACAGTCCAAAGACATGCAGGTTAGGTTAACTGGTGACTCTAAATTGACCGTAGGTGTGAATGGTTGTCTGTGTCTATGTGTCAGCCCTGTGATGACCTGGCGACTTGTCCAGGGTGTACCCCGCCTTTCGCCCGTAGTCAGCTGGGATAGGCTCCAGCTTGCCTGCGACCCTGTAGAAGGATAAAGCGGCTAGAGATAATGAGATGAGATGAGAACTTTCACTTGTGGGTGGCACGGTGGTGTAGTGGTTAGCGCTGTCGCCTCACAGCAAGGAGGTCCGGGTTCGAGCCCCGTGGCCGGCGAGGGCCTTTCTGTGTGGAGTTTGCATGTTCTCCCTGTGTTCGCGTGGGTTTCCTCCGGGTGCTCCGGTTTCCCCCACAGTCCAAAGACATGCAGGTTAGGTTAACTGGTGACTCTAAATTGACCGTAGGTGTGAATGTGAGTGTGAATGGTTGTCTGTGTCTATGTGTCAGCCCTGTGATGACCTGGCGACTTGTCCAGGGTGTACCCCGCCTCTTGCCCGTAGTCAGCTGGGATAGGCTCCAGCTTGCCTGCGACCCTGTAGAACAGGATAAAGCGGCTAGAGATAATGAGATGAGAATGAACTTACACTTGTATCAAAGTAACATTTGACCAGTGGGATCTGTACTTTGACTTAAGTAATGAATTTGGGTACTTTGTCCACCTCTGTGCAGTTTAATGTTTGACTAGAAAGGTCTCTTTTACATCTGTAAGGAAAACACACACACACACACACACACAAAGCGAATCAATGTGAGTCCACACACCGCACAGCTCCCCAAAGCCCCTCGACTTCTGATTTAATTAGGTGTTAAATCTTAACAGACTAATCAATGCAGAGAAACCTTCAGTGTAGCAAAAATCCTGCATGTGTGTACCGTCAAATCTTCAAATGCTCTCGACAGCAGAAGGAACAGGTCTGGATCAAATAAGCTACTTGTACATCAATGCTTGTGCTGTGTAACATTCTTGTTTTTCTAATGCACCCACAACGCAAATCATAGTGTATCTATGTCAAAACTGATGGCAAGAACAGTGCAGCAAATTCATTTGGAGATTTTTATTTTAATAGTCTAACTTTTCTGAAGTATGGATTGACTTACTAATTAGTTCGCATGATTATTAGCTAGTCAAAGAGAGTATGGACACTCCAACAAATCGAACCCAAATCATGTCCGATCACAGTGAATTCTGAGTAAATTCTTCCCAAAGGCATGCGCAATGCAATGATTCACTCCCTTTCTCACAAACCTGATTTAATAAATTAACACAAAGATCACAGGGAAACAGGGCAAGTCAGTGATGGTGCATTAAAACTGGATTGGAACACAACCTCGTAAATGCAGGTCGAGCTTTTATTGCATTAATGTTAAAGTAACAACTTCATTATGATTTCACTGTTCAGCTTTATGTTGTTGTTTTTTTATGTTTACCATGACTAGCTGTGGCGGCACGGTGGTGTAGTGGTTAGCGCTGTCGCCTCACAGCAAGAAGGTCCTGGGTTCGAGCCCCGGGGCCGGCGAGGGCCTTTCTGTGTGGAGTTTGCATGTTCTCCCCGTGTCCGCGTGGGTTTCCTCCGGGTGCTCCGGTTTCCCCCACAGTCCAAAGACATGCAGGTTAGGTTAACTGGTGACTCTAAATTGACCGTAGGTGTGAATGGTTGTCTGTGTCTATGTGTCAGCCCTGTGATGACCTGGCGACTTGTCCAGGGTGTACCCCGCCTTTCGCCCGTAGTCAGCTGGGATAGGCTCCAGCTTGCCTGCGACCCTGTAGAAGGATAAAGCGGCTAGAGATAATGAGATGAGATGACTAGCTGTTTTTGACAATGGAATATTCTATCCTTTTCTCATTCGTTGGATATTTCATATTTTTTTCTTCACCTGTTTTCTGATCTCATATTCAGCATGGTAGCTTTGTTATTTTTTTAAATACCTGTTATTTAATTTTCATGTCACTCTGGATGGCCTCATTTGCTGTTGTTGTTGTTGTTGTTATTATTGTTGTTTTATTATCACAATCATTATCTTTTACATCTCCTCTGAGTTTCCCATTATTACGGATATCTGACTTCCCAAAAGCAGAACTTTTAGACAGATAAATAAATAGAGAAAAGCAGACAGATCACCTTCACCATACATACATCTACATGCCGATCCAAAACATTTATGGTTGAGTCTAAAACATGACTCTGTGAGCTTTAGAGCTTGTTAAAGTAATAGTTTTGCGAATGGTAGCTGTGGTAGAAAAGTGAGGCTGGGGCTGATTTCTTTCTCCCACAGGCTATAGAGTCATGCAGCCAATCGGTAACCCGGTACCATACCATACATCTTTAGCGAATGTAACTAACCAACAATTTACCAAAATAATGTGTCCCCAAGTCTTCAATTTTGGATGCAGCCAGACTTCCTGTCATCTGTAACCAGAATCACTTCTTCAGTCTTGCTAAAGTTTTTAACAGTAGACATTATCACAGACGGCTTTACAGAAATCAGAAGAAGTGTAGGTGTCAATCCCTGACTAGCAACCCAGAGGTGAGGAAAAACTCCCCGAGATGACATGAGGAAGAAACCCTGGATGGTGGGATTATAAGTCATTAGAGTTTACAGGTGTAGAGGAGTAATGAAACGTAGGCCTGAGTGCGTTTACAGGATGTTCAGTGAATACGAGTCCTTGGATGAGCTTCAGGAGCTTCAGTGTTTATGATTACAGCAGCAGCTCCATATCTACAGTATCCAGCTGGGATTAAACACTGAACCAATTGTGAGACTTGTTTTTAGGATAAGAATTTTGGCAGACACAGACTTGGTAGTTTTTTTAGACACAAAACAGGTCTTGACGATATTCAGGGTACATTACATGTGCCACATAGTTTTTGTCAAAATTTTTTTTGTTTGTTTGTTTTTTTGCCAAACCCTTCTATTTCCAACTTCCTAAACTTTAACGAGGCCTCAGGAGCATCAGCTGAAAACAGGACCATCCACAGAGTCAGTGATAAACACTCACTAAACAGTGACTACATCCCCAACCACACACCTTCACCCTGATATCAAATACATTACCAATTATGATGAGTAAAGAGATCCGAACTCTGCTGTGTTTTTATTTAATAATGTATCCAGAGTCAGAATCAGAGTCGGAGTTGACATTTCACAGGGCATTTCCTGACTCAGCCTTTCGTAATTCAGCATCATCGCTTCATTATGACCTTTTAATTTTTTATAATTTTTTTTTTTTTTAACTCAGTACATTCTATTGAGCTCCAAACAAAATGATTCAGGAAACAAATAAAGTTAGTGCACCTCAGTCTATCTTACTGTTTACTTTACAAGGAGGAAATCGCTAGGGTGAGAGAAAAAAAAACAGTTTAACAATATTTTGCATTATTTCCAGTGTACAGTATATCATGACCATATATTTCCTCAAGGCAGCTGTGTTTCTGTACTCCATCACATCACTCACACATCTGTGCAAACGAAGGCTGCTATGTATTGAGCCATGAAAAAACAACAATAAACAATATAACTGTAATTAACGTTTTATTTTAATACTTTAATGTTTTTAAAGTTTGTTTCAATGATGTACATTTTACTGCTTCTTGTCCAACGAACCAGCAAACGGGTTTAGCTTTTTGGTTTTTCTTTTTCTTTTTCTTTATCTCATTATTTTCAGGTTTATATATACCGGTGTGTGTGTGTGTATATATATATATATATATATATATATATATATATATATATATATATATATATATATATATATATGTGTGTGTGTGTGTGTGTGTGTGTGTGTGTGTGTGAAAACATTATATATTTCGCAGCTATATATGAGTCTGTTATAAAGTCTACATATCAGCACAGGTATAATGTATCTACTAATCACCTCCTATGTAGAAAATTTATAAACTCTGGGTCTTTGGAAAAGCCTGTGATGCAGGCTTTTCATCGTGTTTACTTCACTGGTATCAAAGAAACTTCTGGAAAAGGTTTTTTCCCGAGCCTGTATTCATAAATCATTAACGTCTGTGCTTGGAATTCTTTGGAGTTTGGTAAACAGTGTAGTGTACAACATCTAATAATACTTTACACCTTCGGGAACTTTTGAAGTGGTTTTATTTGTTTGTTTCATTATTTTATTCATCCTTCCTTCCTTATGTCCATCTTTCTTTCTTTTTATATGTATTTGTTTGTTTGCTTAGTTTTTAAATTTCTGTCTGAGTTTACTTGCTTATTTTTTATTTGTTTGTTTTTAATTATTTCTTAATAAATGAAGCAAGAAATGGAGAAATTTTATCTTCCTTCTCTTATTTATATTTTTAATTAACAATTGTAAATCATTGGAAATTTATAGCATTATTATATGAGTTTATTTTTAAAAATCTACAAAGAATTATAATGATTTATAAATACATGCTTCAGAGAAAGTTTGAAGGAGAAATCTTCCTTGAAAAACAAAAAGAAGACAAGCAAAAAACAACACCATTGTGATGTGTATATAAAGTTCTGTGTACATGCTGCATATTCTGCTGATTCTATTATCACTCTTTTATATGTCTCTATTTATCTTATTATGGATGTGTTGAAGTATTTCTTTCTCTTTTTTAATCTGATACATGTCTTGTTCAAAATATACTTTTTTAAAGATCAGCTATCTGAAATTATGCATCAGTTTTCAACATGATTCCACATTATTTTTTTTCCTGAGAGCTGTGATTGATTTACTTTACATAAAGTTGTTGAATTCTGTATAAACCTCCCGTATTTTGTTTATCACAAGAATATGTGATGTTTCTACAACAGTATCATATAAAAGTAAACTGATTGGATGTAGTGTATGAATAAAGAGGTGACAGGACAGCGTCATCACTCGTTAGTGTTTCATTCATGATGCTTTCATGGAGGGTTTATAATTACACATTAAAAAAAAGAACGGATTGGTCAAAAATGAATAGTGCTTGACACAAAACATCACTAAAACATCGATTTCAACAAATCTTAGTTTACACAAAATATGCTTTAAAAAATCATTTTAAACAAAACATTTTTTATAAAACAATGTTTAAACTTTTTGTGTAAACATGAAACAAAGCTTGACATGAAAATTTGATGTACAAAAAAACATCACTGATATACAAAAAAGATCTTGCGACATAAAAAACATCACTTTACGCGAAACATCACTTTACAGGAAATATTGCTTTATACGACACACTAGTTAACAGGAAACATTATTTTACACAAAGCATCACTTTACGGGAAACATCGCTTTACATGATGCACCAGTTTACAGGAACCATCGGTCGAAATGAAATATCGCTTTACAAGAAACAGCACTTTACACAACACATCAGCTTCCAGGAAGCATCACTTCACACAAAACATTGCTTGATGTGAAACATCACTTTACACGACACACCAGTTTACAGGAAACATCACTTTACACAAAACATCGCTTTATACAAAACATCACTTTACACAAAACATCGCTTTATACAAAACATCACTTTTTTAACAGGAAATGTCAGTTTAAATGAAACATTGCTTTATACAAAATATCGCTTTACAAGATACAAATCCTTAACATGAAAAAAGGTTAGAATAAATTCACCTTTTGTTGAAGTTGCTTCATCTCACACTGAAAAAAAACGAGAAAAAATATGACCTTTAATTGAAATAAGTTTATTCCGAGAAAAATCTCTCATCAAGAAATCATTATTTTCAACTAAAACACATGCCACTATTATTGGCACCCCTGGAAATGACAGTGAACACAGTGTAACTGAAGTACATTTCCATTTAAATTGTACAGTATTTTTGAGTTGATTGAAGTGTGTAGGAACTTTCAAGCTGTAATCCATCACTTCCTGATTAACTGGGGAACAAATATGAGGTGACACAGAGGCCAAATTCCCTCAACATCAACATGGGAAAGATAAGAGAGACACAAACCAAATGAGCGAGAAGTGTGTTGATCTTCATAAGTCAGGGAATGGTTATAAGAAACAGCTCCTCACCTGAAAATGTCCATTTCTACTGTTAGGGCAATAATAAAAAAAAAAAGTGGACACCAACTGGAACTGTTACAAACTCTCCTGGAAAAGGAGCCAAGTTTATTTTGCTCCATGTATAGTAAGGAGGGTAAGAGAGGCAACAAATCCCCCAGGATCACTGTTGGTGAATTACAAAAATCTTGGGGTTTCCATGTCTCCAAACCCACCATCAAACTCCACCTCCATGCCAGCAAATTATTTGGAAGGTTTGCCGGGGGGGGAGCCTTTTCTGTCAGTTAACCACAAATGTAAGTACCTGAAGTTTGCAAAACATGACTACAATCTTGACTGGAACCATGTTCTCTGGTCTGATGGAACAAAAATGGAGGATTTTTTTTTTTCAATAAACACTCATGGTGGGTTTGGTGTAAAAAGAAGGATGGCTATAATGAAAAGAACTTGATCCCAACTGTAAAATATGGTGGAGTTTCTGTGATGTTTTGGGGCTGTTTTTCCTCCAAAGGCCCTGAAACCTTGTTACGGTCTATGGAATCATGGACTCCACGAAATACCAGGACATTTTAAATCAGAATCTGGCTCCTCGGGCAGGAAACTAAAACTGGGTCGTCATTGGATCTTCCAGCAGGACAATGATCTGAAACATATGTCCAAATCAACACAAACATGGTTCACTGAGCACAGAATCAAGCTTCTGCCCTGGCCATCTCGGTCCCCTGAGCTGAACCCCAGTGAAACCCTGTGGGCTGAGCTGAAGAGGAGAGAGCACAAGACAGGGCCGAGGACCCTGGATGATCTGGAGAGATTGTGCAAAGAGGAATGGGTTCAGATGATCTGTTCTGTATCGCCAACCTTATAAAGTGTTATAGGAGAAGTTTCAGTGCTGTTTTACTGCCAAGGGGGGTGTACAAAGTATTAAATGTAGGAGTGCCAATACTAAAGAGCAAGCATTACAGTATGTTAAGCAGAGTCCATATTATGCACTACCAGTTTATGAGCCCTCAGATCTCTGATGTTGCTGAGCAAGCCCAGTTGCTTACCTCTGGACAATTTCTCAAAGACCAGGGGGTTGAAGAGGATGCTCTGTTTTGTCATCCTCTTCAAACCCACACAACTGGTGAGGAGATGTTTTATTGTGCTTGACACATTTGTCAAAGATGCTGACTTGTGCTGGGACAAATGTATAGGAATTTGTTCCAACAGGGTGCGATCAATGATAGGATGTGTGAGTGGCCTGGTCATACACATCCAGCAGGAAACTTCACTGGCAAGAAGGACTCACTGCATGAGCCATTGTGAGGCACTTGGAGCAAAAAAAAAATGCAGAAGCCCTTAGAGTCTGCCTTTCATCAAGTGATTCAGGTAATAGAGTCCATTAATGCACAGCTACTGAACTCGTCGTTATTCACAGTCCTCAATCAAGAAATGGGCTCTGAACATGAGCAGCTCCTCTTTCACATGGAGGTTCACTGGCTTTCCAGAAGGAGAGTGTTACCACGTCTTACAAACTGCGAGAAGAGGCGAAAATGTGTTTGGTGTCCTTATTTTAGCTGCTGATCACTTACTGTACCCCAGGAATAGTTCACATCATCCTTTAAGGAGGACTATAGTTCTGTGGAACATGTGGGGTCAGGACCCATTTGCTTGTACAGCACAGCAAATGATCAGGCTTTAGAAATGCAGAAAGAGCTTACTGAGCTGAAGAACGGTGGAAGGTTGAAGCATCTTTTTGCCATTTGTTCTCTTGCGAAATTGTACATACCTTTGATGCAGGAATACCCCCGAGTTTCAGATGCGGCCTTAAAAGTTCTCCTCCATTTCGCTTCAGCATATTTGTGTGCAGTGGCGATTCTAGGGTCTAGTGGGGCCCCAATCAGAAATTCATTGGGGGGCCCCACCACCGCCCGCCCACAACAAAAAAAAACAACATAAATAAAGTATGGTCATGCTAGCGCGAGTGAAACAAGACTAGCACCATTTGCACTACATCATTCATTATCAACGGTAGGGAAAAATACTATTGTCTCTGTTCATTATTATTGCTACTGACTTACCACCATCTTGCTTTCTTCTCCCCTCGTCTTCTTTTTTCTTCTTTCTTTTTTCACTCCCGGATGGATAGTTTCTCTTCATAATAATTTAGCCATGGAGGTCTACCAACACGCAATATGTGCACGTTAATAGCCTACAGGGTTTCCGATTTGTGCAAACATGTGGTTGCACGCGCAGGAAGGGATCCCTCTGCAGACTGCAACCGCTGATTGCTTGAAGACTTTTGTCACTCAAAAATGTGGTCACACAATTGGCTGCTTAGCATTTTGTTCCTCCCAACAGCTTATTGTAAACGGGAAACCCGTGAGAGTCAGACTCAGCGAATGACTTTTCAAAACGCAAATTTCGATTCTTCTTCACTCTCGACTCGCAAATTTCTCTATCAACTGCTGTGCAAATTTCGACTCTGTCGCCACCTGGTGGGGGCCCCAAGCAGCTGATTGGCTTGCCTGGTGAGAAAAATCGCCTCTGTTTGTGTGAGACAGGCTTTTTCAAACTCCCTATGCTCAAAACAAAATACCACATAAACACGGACATTGCAGGAAGCAGTAGATCTTGGGGGGGGGAGCGTTCAAATAGTACATTACATTCCAGGTGTTTAGCAGATGCTCTTATCCAGAGCAACGTACAACATACCCAGAGCAGCCTGGGGAGCAGATGGGGGTTACGTAGGTGCCTTGCTCAAGGGCACTTCAGACATTCCTGCTGGTCCAAGGAATTAAACCAGTGACCTCTTGGTCCCAAAGCTGCTTCTCTAACCATTAGGCTTCATAGTCGAACAGTTTGGGAGGCCCAACTTGCAAATATTTTAGAACTCCTGCTATACAGGAAACATCACTTTACAAGAAACATCACTTGAAACAAAGTATTGCTTTTCACAAAACTTTTTTTATTTTGTTTTTTATTTTATTTGTTTCTTTTTTTCTGTCTTTTCTTAATTTTTTCTCAAGTTTTTAATTTTTAGTTATTTAGTTGTTTATTTTCTTCTTTCTCATTCTTTTTCATTGCATACTTTTCTTTCTCTCTCTCTCTCTCTCTCTCTCTCTCTCTCTCTCTCTCTCTCTTTCTTTCTTTCACTATTTTATCCCCTCAGTCATGAGCAGTCAAATTGTTATGCTTTTGAGATTTTTTTTCCCCATCACTGTCAGCTCCTGAGATTAAGACTTGGTTCACCTGATGCACATTTAGTTATTCTCCTTTTAAAGTTTGAATAAGATTTAAAATTCTTTCTGGAGTTATTGTATCAGAGAGCAGATTCTCAGCCTCACCTGATGTGTATTTTATTTTTCAGTAAAAATGTGGAGAGAGCAAGAGAGAGAGAGAGAGAAAGAGAAAGAGAGAGAGAAGGAGTACAGTGCTCGGCATCAGAGGGCGACAGAGGAATGATGGACACACCACAACCAGAAATGACAAGAAACACAAGACCAGAATGACCAAAAAGCAGATGGGCATGAAAAAAGAGCAAAACAAAAAGAATAAAAGAAGCTGAAAAAGCAGGAGGGGACAAAGCATTTTATTTTTCTATATTTTTGTTGATGCAGAAAGTGTGTTTAAGAGATATAAATATCCACTTACATATATATATATATACACACACACATAATTATATACTGAAGAGAAAACGTTGTCAGAACACAGCTGAGATGACAAGGCTCAGCTTTTAGCTCTGCCCACACCATCGATGTGAAAACGGATCACAGCATCCAGACCCACAGCCAAGGTCTTGTGTGAATAATAATTATGATAATAATAATAATAATAATCTACTTCCCGTTCGGGGAGTTTTGATCAGTCCACTTCCTGTGCCGTGATGTCACTCTGTCCTGTGCTTTCGATCTTATAGCACTTCCTGGATGCAGTTCTGTGCCCTTTTTTTTGTTACGCTGATTTGAGAAATCCTCAAAATAAACTTGAAGTCTTTCTCGTTGTGCTTCCACAGTGTTTGAGAAAAACCACGCACTACAAGACACTGACTAAAAGTGGATATGTGGAGTGACACTGAATTTATTCCGGCTGAAACTCTGACAGTGTCAGCATTCCCGATGAATGAGGAGGATCAACATGGAGATACCAGAATTTCTGAACTCAGTCTCCCATAATGCAACAGTGGCTTCTTGCCTTCTTCTTAAACATGGCTGACCATTTCCTGCCGTGCCACATCTGCAAAAGCTGCCCCACCCTACTCCCTTCTTTCCAATAAGCGAAGATCCTGATTCACTTCCTGTTGCTGATGTCATAACTCTCTTCCTGTTTGCTAACTTCCTGTTGTGTTATGACCTGGAAAGGATTAGAAAATGAGAAAACTCATTCTGCGTTCCAGCACTGTTTAACACACCTTCGCTGACTTCACCTTCCCCAATGTACCATGAAAAGCTGTCTCTTAATTCTGTCCATAGCTGTATATAACAGTGTGATAGATAACAAGGTTTATAGTGAAGCGCCATAAGTAAGATGGTACAGTAAAGCATCGACCTGATTTTTGATGGTTTTTGTGTCAACATCCGTCCATACAATGACATACATGTACCACCACAGGGAACCCGATCATAAGTGCAAGGCAATGTATCTCATAAACACTTGACCACCGGACAATGAAATTTGTATCTTTATTTACATAAGGCAGATGGGTTTTTATCTAGTGCTTATTTATAATTTGCTTTTTTTTTTTTAAATACCTTTGGATTATATAGTAACACATTTTACAGAAAATATTTACAACAGTTTCATATAAAACTAGTTAAAACATTTTTTTTTAGTCCACTAGCTTTCCAGACCAACCAATTATTGAATAGTTCAATAGACATTATGAGCATCTTTCCTTAGTTTTAGATACTCTAAATCTACCATAAATTGATGGTGATTAGTTACATTGTAGTACAACCCCAATTCCAAAAAGTTGGGATGCTGTATAAACTGTAAATAAAAACAGAATGCCATAATTTGCAAATCATGGAAACCCTATATTTCATTGAAAATAGTGCAGACAACATATGAAGTGCTGAAACAGGAATTTCATTTTTATTTATTTTTATTTTTTTAATATATATGCTCATTTTGAATTTGATGTCAGCAACACATTTCAAAAAAGTTGGGACAAGGGTGTGTTTACCACTGTGTTGCATCACCTCTACTTTTAACAACACTCTGTAAATGTTTGGGAACTGAGGAAACCAATTGCTGTAGTTTTGAAAGAGAAATGTTGTCCCATTCTTGCCTGATAGACAATTTCAGTTGCTCAACAGTTCGGGGTCTCCTTTGTCATATTTTGTGCTTCATAGTATACCAAATGTTTGCAGGCAGGCCACTTTCAGGGGTGATAGCGTTCCGGCGCCGCGCCGGATTTCCGGCATACCGCGGCGCCGGAAAAAAAAATCTAGTTCGCCCATTATCCTGTGTCATTCTGAGATGCGCAGATAGACAGTAAAGGGAATTCGGAATTCCCTTTACTGTCTATCTGCGCATCTCAGAATGACACAGGATAATGGGCGAACTAGATTTTTTTTTTTTTGCGGCGCCGGAACGCTATCACCCCTGCACTTTAGCACCCAGACTCTTTTACTATGGAGTCATGCAGTTGTAATATGTGCAGAAAGTGGTTTGGCATTGTCTTGCTGAAAAAAGGAAGGCCTTCCCTGAAAAAGATTTTGTCTAGATGGCAGCATATTGCTCTGAAATGTGTATATATCATTCAGCATTACTGATGCCTTCCCAGATGTACAAGCTACCCATATCATGTGCACTAATGCCCCCTCATACCATCACAGATGCTGGCTTTTGAGCTGTGCTCTGATAACAAGCCAGATAGTCCCTCTCATCTTTAGCCTGGAAGACATGGTGTCCATGATTTCTAAAAAGAATTTCTACTTTTGATTCATCAGACCTCGGGGCGGTTTTCCACTTTGCCTCAGTCCATCGTAAAAGGGCTCAGGCCCAGAGAAGTTGGTGGTGTTTCTAGATATTGTTACCTCGCCCGGGATGGAGTCCACCAGGGGGCGAGGTATTGTTTTCGGTCGGGTTTCTTTGTTTGTTTTTTTGCTAACAATATTACAAGAAAACAGCTGGATCAATCTTTATGAAACTTTCAGAATAGATGGGCATTGGACTCAAATAGAACCTCTAACATTTTGGGGGTCATCCGGTCAAGGTCACTAAAAAGGTCAAAATCGTTTTTGTTGTGGCTACTGCCTCATATACAGGCGCTAGCCACTACATCATCGTGCTGTAAGAGTGTAAAGGCCAATTTATGCTGACAATCCAGTCCTCGTAGATGGCATCGCAGATAGCGTCTGCGAAGCCCTCTCCCCTTCGCAGACGCTCTACGCGCACCCTGCGCGCACCTCCCAAAAATTGTGACCACCGCAGACAGCGTCACAGACAAGAGGGCTCTGATTGGTCCACTCTACTGTACATCCGCTGTACACGCACTTCCGCTTCCTTACTTTCCCGGTTTGGTTTGTTTTCACGACCGCCATTTTTAAAAACATGAGCGAAGATGGCGCAGCACAAAGAGCGGTTGATCAAGGAAGTGAGGAAGTACGTACATCTATATGACTCCAGTTCTAGTCATTATAAGCATAATTATAAGTAACCGGAGGATAAACACTCCACTAACCACACCCACCAACTACTCCTAGCGACTTCGCGCCCCCTTGTGTTGTGGTGGTGAATAACATCGCGCACACATACACACCTATACTCCCCGCTCAATGATAAATTACAACTGTCTGCGAAAAGCTATCTGCGAAAGCCTTGTCGCAAGAGCATGCAGAGCCCCTAAGAGTGTAACAATCGTGCACTGCACATGTGCATACACATATTCCTATTAAAATGGCTGGTGAGTGTATATAATTCGGTTCATCATTCGAAATAAATGGACTAGACTAAAGAAATCGCTTTCAGACATGTTTATGCTTATTACAGAGGGAAAGTGCGTTCCACTGAGCTCTAGCACCGGGCCATTTCTGGGAAATAAGAGTTTGGTTCATGGCGACAGCGTGTGTGTGTGTCAGCCTTGGTTCAGAGGTTTGAGTTTCGAAAACTGTAAGAGGTAAGAGTACACTTGGTATACTTTACTTCTGTGGTTTTTAAATTGTTCATTTTTGGGTTACACTTCATTTTTGTGGCTACTGCCTCATAGAGTAAATATATATGCTATATTTACTGTATGGACATGGGATCAGAAAACTCATCTCATCTCATTATCTCTAGCCGCTTTATCCTTCTACAGGGTCGCAGGCAAGCTGGAGCCTATCCCAGCTGACTACGGGCGAAAGGCGGGGTACACCCTGGACAAGTCGCCAGGTCATCACAGGGCTGACACATAGACACAGACAACCATTCACACTCACATTCACACCTACGGTCAATTTAGAGTCACCAGTTAACCTAACCTGCATGTCTTTGGACTGTGGGGGAAACCGGAGCACCCGGAGGAAACCCACACGGACACGGGGAGAACATGCAAACTCCACACAGAAAGGCCCTCGCCGGCCCCGGGGCTCGAACCCAGGACCTTCTTGCTGTGAGGCGACAGTGCTAACCACTACACCACCGTGCCGCCTGGATCAGAAAACTATTTTATTTATAAGCAGTAGCCACATGGACCCATAGGGTACCTAATTTTTTCTCAATATCTTCCTTCATATTCATGATAAGTGCTACCGGGTGAGGTTTGTTTTGCCTGGCAACACTTGTTTAAATCTGGTTTTAACTTGCATTTTGGATGCAGTAATGAAGTGTTTTCACAGACGATGGTTTTCTGAAGTGTTCCTGAGCCCATACAGTGATTTCTACTACAGACACATGTCTGCTTTTAATGCAGTGTCTCCTGAGGGCCTGAATCTCTTGCATACAGAGATTTCTCCAGATTCTCTGAATTTTTTTAATGATATTATGGACCATAGATTATGTGATCCACAAATTCTTTTCAAATTGTTTGCCCACACAGTCTTTCACAGAGCGATGAACCCCTTCCCATCTTTACTTCTGAGAGACTCCGCCTCTATGGGATGCTCTTGTTATACACAATCATGTTACTAACTTGGTGCCAAGTAACCAAATTAGATTGTTGTTGTTGTTGTTGTTGTTGTTGTTGTTTAGCATTACACAACTTTTTCAGTCTTTTGTTGCCCCTGTCCCAACTTTTCTAAAACGTGTTGCTGACATCAAATTCAAAATGAGCATATATTTTTCAAAAAACAATGAAAAATTTCTCAGTTTCAACATTTGATATGTTGTCTTTGTTCTATTCTCAATGAAATATAAGGTTTCCATGATCTGCAAATTATCACATTCTGTTTTTAGTTACAGTTTACATAGCGTCCCAACTTTCACTTGGGGTTGTATGTATAATTACATTGTAGGCTAATTGTTGGAGAATCGACATGATATAAGTCTGCGTGGTTATCTGAAAATAATCCACTTCCCCCTGGCGTGTGTTATTTTTATTCACAGTACGGTCTGGAGTGTGTCCTTCCTTACATAACAGCAGCACTGACAGTTCCATTGAATTAGTCATCATAAAATGCATTCAAATATCAGTGATGTCACAGCAATCCATAGAATCCAAGAGAGCAAAATTAGCAGTGTTCTTTGAGTGGGAGGGGCATATTCTTTTTCTCTCCCTTGCCAATCACATTCACATTAGCCAATCACTAGCACCTACGGGAGCTAATGTATGTTGAAGAGGGCAGATGGCACTTTCTTTGGTGTGATTTAGCACAACTGGTGGCTGGAAAAGGTGTGTTTGGCTGGTTTCATGTGTTCACCTTCACCCTCCCCAGGTAAATGATAATTAGTGATGGGGCGAAGTGAATCATCTAACGTGATACAACTTAACAGTTGATCTGGTTAAATTATGCCCTAAAATGCTAGCCACATATCGCAACAGAACAACAGCTGCCACAGTTTTAGACTTGATTCTCAGGAATGATGATTATAATAATAAAATCATAAAGAAGTACATGAGAATTTTCTGAAGGTCCTCAAGTGGAACAGGAACCTCTGAAAGATATGACTCCTGGGGCATCTGGATCTACACAAACACATGATACACACTGTAATGTAACATTGACGCCACATGTTTCAGGTTGTCAGTGGAAATCAATGAAGGCATGATTAAAAAACAGTGCTGGAACACAGAAACTGGATTGTGCTCTTCATCAAGACTGTAATCTTCTGATCTGATGAGACTTTACTGCTGCTGTCGCTGTTTACTCTCTCTTTCAACAACCCAGGTACTTCCAGCCAGAAGCTAAGCTACACGGTTTATATATATATATATATATATATATATATATATATATATATATATATATATATATATATATATATATATATATGGTTTAGTGTTAAAAATGAGCCCTGATGTTGCTATTATTATACTAATGACTTTTATTGAATATTATTCAAAGGTTTATAAAACCTTATATATAAAATGCTTCCACACAGTAATGTTCCACAGCTGACTGTTATGACATTTTGTCATTTTTATCCAAAATAAATTATATAAAAGCATATGTTGCATATGGAGGGTTGATAGAGGTAAAGGGTTGGATAAAAAAAGACTGACTATTTAAAAAAAACAAGAGGACAAATTTTAGGGGAAACTTGACATTTGAGTATTTTGAGCTGTGAGTCTGTGAATGTGGAGATGTTAACATTTGATGTGTGAGTGAGTGAGTGTGTGAGTGAGTGAGTGTGTGGGTGAGTGAGAGTGTGTGTATTGTGATACACTTCATATCTCATTCATATAGTATGTCATATACATACAGTATAAGCAGACTATCAGGGGAGGGGGGTTCTATTCATTTCCCCCACTATTTACAGCAGGGGAATCAATTCAATCAGCTGTACTATAAGAGTATAAGTGTAATATATACCTGGTTCACTGACCCTTTCTTATCTTTATATTTAACACCATTTATTCACATGTACATTAAAATCACAGCTGTACATTCACATTAAATTAGTCAGTGTATATACACTACCATTCAAAAGTTTGGGGTCACTTTGAAATTTCCTTATTTTTGAAAGAAAAGCACTGTTCTTTTCAATGAAGATCACTTTAAACTAATCAGAAATACACTCTATACATTGCTAATGTGGTAAATGACTATTCTAGCTGCAAATGTCTGGTTTTTGGTGCAATATCTCCATAGGTGTATAGAGGCCCATTTCCAGCAACTATCACTCCAGGGTTCTAATGGTACAATGTGTTTGCTCATTGCCTCAGAAGGCTAATGGATGATTAGAAAACCCTTGTACAATCATGTTAGCACAGCTGAAAACAGTTTAGCTCTTTAGAGAAGCTATAAAACTGACCTTCCTTTGAGCAGATTGAGTTTCTGGAGCATCACATTTGTGGGGTCGATTAAATGCTCAAAATGGCCAGAAAAATGTCTTGACTATATTTTCTATCCATTTTACAGCTTATGGTGGTAAATAAAAGTGTGACTTTTCATGGAAAACACAAAATTGTCTGGGTGACCCCAAACTTTTGAATGGTAGTGTATACACACAAACACACATACACACACACACACACACACATTATATATATATATATATATATATATATATATATATATATATATATATATACATATATATATATATATATATATATATATATATATATATATATATATACTGTATACACACAAGGTGCGATTTGGCAAAAAAACAGAAGGGGGGATTTTTTTTTTTTTTAATCATGAAACATCACAAAATTAAGGTAACAATAGGCTAACAGCTCAATAACATCCGATGATATCAAATGAATAACACTAAATGAAAACGAACACTAAACCAGAGATAGTAAATTCATCTTCCTATCTCTCTGACTAAATACATGAACACTAACACAACAAAGTTCGCATTGCTTGTCGCGTTGCTGTGATGTTTTTCTCCCTCCGGATTAAAAGGACAGTGACTCGAAAATCACTAAAATACATGAATACTAAATGAACAGTTTGCTCTGATGGCGCAGTTCACATTGTGCGCAGCTTTCCGATTTAAACTGTTTTTTTCTCATCCTTATACTTCCTGTTTCATGGACTGTAACGGATTTGCTTATTTAGTAATTTTAATACAGAATTTACTTTGAAATTATAATCAGACACTCCAACGCCCCCCCTAAAAAAAAAAATCGGCCGTGAAAAAGGCGGCATCCGCCAAAAGGCGCGCTGTTTGCATCCCTGCATAGAACGCAAAGATATTGTTATTATCTACAATGTATCTATTTGCTGGGGACATTCGTGAACATCAAAGCTGCCACTTCGGGTCATTTTGAAAGTGAGTGCAATGTAGACCATAGAAAACTGTGTCACAACATGCCTGTCATGTCAACTTTTTTTTTGGCTTGTTTGTTTTATTGACGGGGTTGTCCCTGAGGATCTTTTTTCAGCAGAGATAAAAAACAGAGGGGGGGATGATCCCCCCCAGCAAATCGCACCCATATATATGTTTTTTTTTTCTGAACATTAACCTCAAAATGGATATCAACATTTTAAGAATTATCGTTTTTTTTAAACAGAGTAAATAAATATACATGTAGCAGAAAAAAAATCCATATTGAACATTCGATATTAATCCTGTATGAGCGTCGAGTGATTTGTTCATATTTCATTATCACATTCCTGGATTCTTTCCCAATACAATATTGGCCTACATGGATTCACACATTTACACCATTATTAATGTTATTAAAGGTTAACTGCATTTCAGATTTTTCACTCAGTTATTTTTGTTTAGTGACCGAAAGCTACTGAATTCGAATCACAGACTTCCAATTTTATTATTATTATTTTTTTTAATAGAACAATTAATGAGTTTAGAGCTGTCTCTTTGTGTCAGTCCTGTGATGACCTGGCGACTTGTCCAGGGTGTACCCCACCTCTCACCCATAGTCAGCTCGGATAGGCTCCAGCTTGCCTGCGACACTGCACAGGATAAGCGGCTACAGATAATGGATGGATGGATGACTTTAGAGCCACATGGCCCTAAATTCTCCACTATTTTTTCCTACTTTACCATGACCCAATTCAAGATACTATGTCATGCATCATGAGGTGGGCTTTCCCCGTTCGCACAAGGCGTTGTGGGATACAAATTTGAAACAGGAGAGAAAAATGGAGGACGTGAATGTGCGAATGAAATGTGAAAGACCGACTACAGTAACAGAAAGCGAGAAGAAAAGATGTTATGTTATATACAAAGGAAAGGAAACGTAGGACCAAACTCATAAATATCGGTGGTCAAAGGGCACCTTGGTGTGATCAGCTGTTCGTTTATGCCGCTTTTCCACTACCAACGCGGCTGAGTTGGGCTGAGCCGTGCCGTGCTGAGTTGGGCTGAGTCGAGCTGAGTGGGGCTGTTGGAGTTGCATTTCGACTACAACCGCGCTGAACCGTGCTGGCTGGAAGTGGGTGGACACATTGGGTGGAGTTAGCGAAAGTGAGTGGACGTCAGGTGATGTCATTAGGCGGCGCAAACAGTGACATCAGTGACCTTTTAAGCGGTAGTCTCACGACCCGGAGAGTAAACAATAAACATGGAGGACATGGAGTCGTTAGTGTTGCTGGTCTTGGTGCTGTGGCTTGTTGTCGCCGACAACGCCAACAGATACTGGCAAGAGCATATAGATGAGGCGAGGCGCATAAGGCTTCATAATTCTCGTAATTCTCCTTCTTCCAGGTTTACGGTGTTTACAGATCCCAGCGTGCTCGCGGGGCGTGTGTGGGCATGTGAGGACACTCCTCCTCACTCTCACACTCCTCCTCAGTGCACAGGGGAGTGTCTCCTCACACCCCTAGCCTCACTCAGCTCGGTTTGGCTCGCTTCAGCCCTACTCCAAAACCATGCGAGTTTTGGGGGCTGAGCAGGGCTGAAGCGAGCTGAGTCGTGCTGTTCTTAGATAGTCGAAACGCGAGCCGTGTCGGGCTGAAGTGAGCTGAAGCGAGCTGAAGTGAGCTGAAAAAGGGTAGTGGAAAAGGGCCATTAGTGACAGAATGATGGAACTGTCAATGCACGCTCAAAGCTAAACCTGTAGATGGCAGTAATGCAAGACTGTGGATGCCAGCTGCCATAAAATCCAAAAGAAGAAGAATGTAAACCTGCGCATGTGCACATGGACTTCCTGTCTGCTTGACTGCACGAAGCAAGCGATTTCATGCACATTATTTGCTTTAATCCCCTCAAATTAAATAACTTCCCAGCCACAGAATTGCCTGATATTTTGTGAGATATTACAGAAATAAACATATATCACAATCACCACATTTCAGAGGGAACTAAATTTCACTGATTTTTATGAAATTGAAAGGCTGTCTTGCTTTCAATGAAATTATCCATTCAAAGGTGAAGTAAATTTTGTCCTTCTTGCCCGAACATGTCATGACTTGTATATCAGACATGAAACATCAGCCATCTTTGTTTATCAGCTGTTTGTGTGCAGCAGTCTGGAGAAATCCATTGGATATATCTCTGTGGCCAGATTCTGGAAAACTGTTTATTTATTTTTTGGCAGTAAAATATTTTGACATCACAGTTCTAAAAAAAATTTAAAAGCTAAAAAATATTTGACCAAACTGATATGTAAATGTATTGTTGTTGTTTTTAATGTCAGTTTCTCCTTAAAAAGCTTTGCACCACAGAGCCTTTCCACAGTTCAGGATTCCAATTGGTCAGAAGGTGCTGATTAATTTTCTCTAATAGCAGCTCTAACAGCTCTGATATGAGAACATTTGTGTAAGGTAAAGGCAGGAATGTTGCTTTTCCACCGGTAGATGAGGTTATAAATGTTGAGATAAACACAGCATCTTTCAGTCTTTACACATTTGAGAACATGAAGGATTGATTGATTGGTTGATTTCATTATGCATTTGTGGTAAGTGGGGAAAATTGTGATAAAATGAAAAAATGTGGATTGATTTCTGGCTGAATTCATTAATCGTAGTTTGGCGCTCTGTATATGAGCTGAAGGAGCTGTTTAATGTTTATGCAGAATTTAAAATCCCTTTCAGCGAGTGCCCATGTTCGGCTCAGCAAATAATCTGAATACAAACAGCATCAACTATGATGATACTTTCATTATGAGAGAGAGAGAGAGAGAGAGAGAGAGAGAGAGAGAGAGCAGTCCCCTCCAGTTCTCCTGTGGACAGTCTGGTTTGTTCATTTTTTTTTTTTTTGTATTTCTCGTAAAGTCTGTAAATAACACTCCTTTCCCCTTTCGGTCCTGAAATTCTGTATTTTGTTCTATATTGAAAAAGTTGATTTATAAGGATTTATAAAAAAAAATATCTCTTTTGTAAATGTTCATGTTAAATAAAAAGTTTTAAAATACAAAATATGTAAATGTATATATTGAAAAGTAATATTTCTCCCCATCCCCCTCCCCCACCATGAGTCCTTCCATCCTTGTTTTTTGCCTCTGTACTCTAAACTTTGTGTTTTTTCTTCTTTCTGTAAAACAAAGATTTCTATTTATTAAGATGCATATTATTATTATTATTATTATTATTATTATTATTATTATTAAATAAGCTTGTCTACTTCATGCTCAGGTGTGCTGTTTAATTGTCCCTCCACTGTTTACTGGATACTAACTTTCACACTTTATCACACAATATACATAAACGATATGTTCTTGTTTTTTATAGTCTTAAGCATTTATCATGTGAAATGGACTTTCTCTGGATTTTTTTCACCATTTTTGCTTTGCTTAATATGTCCACATTTAAAAAAAAAGAACAAAATAATGAGAAACATTTTTTTACTGTTTCTTTTAAGTGGTTAAACTTTTTTGAAATGTTAAGCTGCTCAGTTCAGGCCTCTAGTACTTGAGTCCAACTTGTGCCCTAATTTTAAGGGCTTGTGACTTGACTTGGAATTGAGCACTGATGACTCAGACTTGGACTCAGACTCATGTGTTAACTGCATTCAGACTCGTAAATTGGAGACGAGGACTCTGACTTTTTCTTTATTTTTTGTGAGGAATCTGTAGTGTTTGCTCAGGAAGATGATGACATAGGATGCATCCCCAGTCTCCAAATGAACATCAACCTTAAGGATGATATTCCTGTCCAGCGAACCTATGCATCTGTTCCAAAGCCACTCTATAAGGAAGTCAAGGAATATGTCCAGGATCTACTCGCCAAAGGGTGGATAGTCAAGTCCAGGCCCGCCGACAGGGGGGACAAACGGGTATGTTGTCCCGGGCCCAGGAATGGGGAGGGCCCAGAACTGTGCTCTCATGAAGTTGCGATTATTTTATTTCATTTCAAAATGTGTTGATTTGGGGGAGAAATGTGCTATATTTGCATTCAATAAATGATTTCTAGATCTTTTGCCTTTATTGTCTTTGAAAAAGGCGTCAAGAACCCCCTACCACCCCTAATGCAAAAATGGTTTGGTCTGACTCTTTGATTAAGGGGGAAAAAACAACATCGTTCGATCATAGCGCTTCGACAATCAGCGTGCGTGCCATTTGCCAACATGCACAAGTCAGGAGCACAGAAAAGAGAAAAAGAGAGGAAGAAACCAAGAGACTCAGGGGCTCACTGCATAAATATTTTAAAAAAGATTCGGATGATGCAGCAGGTACTAGCAAAGGCAGTGGGGCAGCAGGGTGTGCTCCATTTAATATTGGAAAAGACCAAATGTGCGACAAGACTGATGAACCTTTATTGATATCGAGCAATGCCAAATCTGTCAAATAGGGATGACGTGCAAGAAAAACATGAAAATAAATAGGGCTAACAAAAGAAAATATGTCACATGCCCTATAGCCACATATGTAGTTGAACAGTTTAGGCTAAATAAAAATAATAGTGGGCCTATGCCTATACAAAAAATAAATGGCATAGCATCAGCTAACAAACAAAATATCTGCGCATTGCCTATAGCCACTTGTGGTTTGGTAAGTTGTTGAATTTATTTAAAAAAATATGTTAATACAATAAAATAAAAGGCATGGGCCTATGTGCCTACAGTAGCTTATAAACCGTTATCAATCACCCGACACAATCTTCAGAACATAAACGACATC
Source organism: Neoarius graeffei (assembly GCF_027579695.1). Lineage (NCBI taxonomy): Eukaryota > Metazoa > Chordata > Actinopteri > Siluriformes > Ariidae > Neoarius > Neoarius graeffei. The sequence goes on from NC_083590.1 coordinate 9,661,513, forward strand.
AAATACCACACAATGTGTCTAAAGAGTCTAGATTTTTTTCTTTGCACTATGCAAAAATAAAATGGCATCTACTGTGTCAGGTTTTAGGCGAGAGCGCCTGGCCTCTATAACGCGCCCTGCTGTGCTGAAGGAGCGCTCGCTCGCAGCACTTGTTGCTGGAATGCATAAAATTCTCTTGGCGAGGTGCTGTAGTCATGGAAATGCCTGCCCGTGTTTCTCCCAAAAGGAAAGTAGATTTTCCTCTGCTGATCCATCGATATGGAAGTTTGTGGAGGAATACTCCCCTACTTCATCCACAAATTCAATATTTGTTATTTATTTCAGTGCTTCAACCACCACCCGCCTGAATTTAATTAAATTTTTATTTTTCGCTAGTTCACCCGCCCGATCCGCGGATTATCTGCGGACTCCACGGCTGCAACCGCCATCCGCGCATCTCTAGTAATGGAATACATTTAATGGCGTTCGGTTAAAGGATACAAAATAACAGTAACCGCTTATTCCATTACAGTACAGGGGGGAAAGATTCAGTGAAATGGTTTTTGAATACCTGTCATTTAAGGGTTGGAGTGAGTAGAGACTGGGATAAGAGAGGTGTGTGTGTGTGTGGGTTGGCCTGGGGGGGGGGTGTTGGGGGGCCCATTCAGAGCATTTTGTCCCGGGCCCAGCCAAAGCTGTCAGCAGCCCTGGTCAAGTCAAAGTCACTGTTTGCTGCTCCTGTGGTCTGCGTTAGAAAAAAGGATGGAACACTTAGGCTGTGTATTGATTATAGACTACTCAACCAAAAGACTGTGCCAGACTGACTCCCCTTACCTCGCATTCAAGACCTAATTGATACCCTTGGAGGTCACAGCTGGTTTACCATCTTGGACCAGGGAAAGGCCTACCACCAGGGTTACATTGCTGAAGGTTCTCGCCACATGACTGCATTCATCACACCCTGGGGTCTTTACGAATGGGTGAGGATACCCTTTGGCCTCTCCAGTGCTCCAGCTGCTTTCCAGAGGAGCATGGAGGAAATGCTAGACAGCCTGTGAGATGAATGCTGCATTCCCTACCTGGACAATGTCCTTTGTTATGGCAAATCCTTCGATGATCACCTTGAAGGAGTGAGATGAGTTCTGAGGGCCCTACAGCATCATGGTGTGAAGCTAAGACCAACAAAATGTGAGCTCTTCAAACATGAGGTAAGGTATGTGGGAAGGCTGGTGTCTGCAGAAGGAGTGAGGATTGACCCTAAGGATCTAGATGCTGTCCTAGCCCTGGGGGAGAAGACGGCCAACACGATGGGAGATGTCCGAAAATTACTGGGATTTCTCAGTTATTACAGGACATACATCCAAGACTTCTCCCACATTGCCAAACCCATATAGGAGTTGCTGCAGTTAAAAAAAGGCACAGCAGAGAAACTCCCAGTACAACTGAAGAGGGGCAAGGGTCCACAGCTCTCATCCAGGACCCCAGTTCAGTGGACAGAGGGACACCAGGATGTCCTCCAACAGCTCATAAAAACTCTGACCAACCCACCTGTGCTGGCCTACCCCAACTTTGACCTGCCCTTCGTAGTACACACTGATGCCTCTGAGCAAGGACTGGGTGCGGTGCTGTACCAGCACCAGGATGGGAAACTCAGAGTCATCGCCTATGGATCCAGAACCCTGTCTCCCATTGAGAGAAACTACAGGCTCCATTCTGGTAAACTCGAGTTCCTTGCTTTAAAGTGGGCAGTCTGTGAGAAGTTTCATGACTACTTGTTCTACGCACCCCACTTCACAATCTACATAGACAATAACCCGCTAACCTATATAATGAGTACAGCCAAGCTGAACGCTGTCGGCCATAGGTGGGTAGGTGAACTCACAGACTTTAGCTTTGACATCAGATACCAACCAGGAAAAAGCAACATCGATGCTGACACCCTTTCACGTCTCCCATTGGACATTGATAAGTATGTGGCTGAGTGCACTGAAGAACTGTCTGAAGAAACTGTCTGTGCAACGTGGGAGGGCAGTCAAGCTGCAGAGAAACAAGACATTCCTTATGTGGCTGCTCTCAATCTGGCATGAGACCCAAAATCCCCTGGGATAGGGCCACTACCCACTATCGACCATGAGGAGCTGGTCAGGGCTCAGAGAGAGGACCCAGCAATTGGGCCACTAATAAAACTGAAGGAGACAAAGGACCTCTTGTTGAAGGAAGACCGAGAAAGAGCGAATGGTCCTCTGAGAAAACTCATGCATGAATGGTGCAAACTCCACATGAGGAACAACTTGTTATACAGGCAGACCACGCAGCGACAACAACTTGTCCTACCAACAAAGTATCAGGCTGTGGTTTTAAAGCACCTCCATAATGATATGGGCCACGTGGGCACTGAAAGGGTACTCACGTTAGCGAGAGACAGGTTCTACTGGCCCTTTATGAAAAGAGACATCGAGGCCTATGTCACCAGGAGATGTCCCTGCATCAAGAATAAGAAGCCAGTTGCCCACATCAGCGCACCAATGGGAAGTATAACCAGCACTTCACCACTGGAACTGGTCTCCATTGACTACATGCACTTAGAGACCAGCAAGGGTGGATACGAATACATCTTGGTTGTTATAGACCACTTCACCAGATTTGCCCAAGCGTATCCAACAAAAAACAAGTCTGGCCGAACAGCTGCTGAAAGAATCTTCAACGACTTTATTCCCCGCTTTGGGTATCCATCACGGTTACACCATGATCAGGGTAGAGAGTTCGAGAACAAGTTGTTTAGAACACTACAACAGCTGACTGGTGTAGGTCACTCCAGAACGACACCCTACCATCCTCAGGGTAATCCAGTGGAACGTCTAAATCGAACCCTGCTCCAGATGTTGAGGACCCTAGGAGAGAAGGAGAAGGGAAATTGGAAAGAACATTTGCCCCAGATCATTCATGCATATAATTGCACTAAACATGAAGCCACTAGCTTTTCACCATACTATTTACTGTATGGATGTCACCCACACCTTCCTATTGACTTGTTGTTTGGTCTGTCCACTGAGGAGGAGGCAGGTTCTCCCAGCGGTTATGCAGAGAAATGGGCAAAGCAAATGAGAGAAGCCTATCGAGTTGCCTCAGAAAGCAGTCACCAGTCCAGTGCAAGGGGCAAGAGGTACTACGATCGTCACCTGAAAGGGGTCATCCTGCAGCCTGGTGATAGGGCCTTGGTCCAGAACATGGGTGAAAGAGGTGGTCCAGGGAAGTTAAGGTCCTACTGGGAACAAACCATGTATGTGGTCAGGGAACGAGTGAATGATAGTCCCATCTATAAGGTGTCCCCAGAAACTGGCGGAAATAGGATCCGGACTCTTCACAGAAACCTCCTACATGTCAATGACCTTTCGGTTGACCCACCCCTGCAGACACAGACAACACAACCTAGAGAGAGGAGAGAGCGAAACAGACATGTGAGAACACAAAACCAGAGGGCACCACCCCCGGATAGTGATTCAACCGACACAGATGATGAAACTCTTGTGCCACTGTTAGGACTAGGACTGTTTTGGCCTCTAGAGGGCGCTGTTATTTCCTTTTCATGTCATGTTTATTTTGGCCTCTAGAGCCCGCCACTGTTCCTGTGTTTTGTGTTTGTGTTAATTGCCCGTTTAGTCCTGATTATCTTCACCTGTGTTCTATTTAGTTTGTGTATTTATACCCCCTGAGTTCAGTCCTCTTGTCACGGAGTCTTTGTGCTGTTATGCTTATCTCCAGTTTCCTCTGTACCGTGTTCTTTGTTTTGCACTTTGCTTTTCTTTTGGACCTAGTAGTTACTGTGTTTTTGGATCTTCTGAGCTTTGGTATTTTTGCCTTTTCTTTTCTGGTTTTTTGGCTTTTGTTTTTGTACTTTTGGATTTTTTTTTATTTTTTCCCTTATATCGTCTGAGCGTTTTTGGTTTATTACTTTTTGGATTTTTTGTGTATATATTGTAAATAAACCTTTTGATACTTTTTTCTACTTCTGCCTCACGCCTCTGCATTTGAGTCATCCCCCTGGTGGCCTAGTGGCGGTTTGCTGGATTATCACATCAACGAACCAGGTTCGAATCCCAGCAAAACCCTAACAGAAAGACTCCGTCATGACCGACTCAGCCGAGGCTGCTTCAACTGTCTACCCGGCCAACCTTCAGGGAATTATGGCAGCTTTGACATGTTTCGGAGCGACCATGGATGCTCATGGACGTACGCTCACCAGCCAACGTGAGGCCCTTGCTCGCCACGAGGAACTGCTTCAGCAAATTGGGAAAAACCCTGGCACAGCTGACATCTCTGCCTGCATCTCCTCATCCTGATCCAGCACCCGCTCCTGCTCCAGTGCCTCCTGCCATGCTGCCTTCTTCACCTCGCGAACCCAGCCTTCCTGCACCACAGAGGTATGACGGCAAGCACAGTGAGTGCCGAAAGTTCCTTACCCAGTGTCAACTCACCTTTGAGCTTCAGCCTACCACCTACACTACGGATCGCCGCAAGATTGCCTTTGTGATAACCTTATTAGCTGGTAAGGCGCGAGCCTGGGCTACTGCTATCTGGCAGAGACAGGGACCTGAGTGCCTTGATTTCCAGCTGTTTTCTGAAGAGATGCTTCGGGTCTTCGATCAGGCAGACATCAGTACCGACGCAGCCCGAAAGCTCATGTCCATCCGGCAAGGAGGAAGCGTCGCAGATTACACCATCTCGTTCCGGACACTCGCAGCAGTAAGTGGATGGAACGAGACTGCCCTGGTGTCAGCCTTCCACCATGGTCTGTCTGACCCCATCAAGGACAGTCTGGCCTCTATTGGATGCCCAAGTGACCTCGAAACCCTCATCTCACATGCTATTCGTCTGGACAACAGGATGAGAGAACGCCACCAAGCCTTGAGCCCCCCAGCCTCCCTACCTCTACCTGGAGACCGTCTACCTCCTTCAGTGACTGTCCAGAACCCATGCAAGTGGGTCGTACTCGCCTCTCCGCATCTGAGAGGGAGCACAGAAGGAGGGACAAGTGCTGCATCTACTGTGGCAAGCCTGGTCACTTCCGAGCATCATGTCCCGAACTCTTGGGAAAAGGACCGCCCCGTCCAGCCGAGGGAGGGTTGTGACGGGGCCTACCCTCTCTCCCGGACTCCCTGGCCAAGGAATCTACATCCTGGTCTCCATCTCCTGGGGTGAGTCTGTCCACTCTTGTCAAGCTTTGTTAGACTCAGGGACGGCTGGGAACTTTATGGATATTCACTTCGCCCAAAGCATCAATATTCTGACTGCACCTCTTGAAGTCCCACTGTCTGTGTCTGCCCTCGATGGCCAAGTGTTAGGTGATGGAAGAGTCACCCAAGTTACTTCTCCAGTCTTCCTCCAGTCTCAAGGTCACAAGGAAGAAATATCCCTGCACCTGATTCCTTCACCCGAGTTCCCAGTTATTCTAGGCCTTCCTTGGCTTACTCGTCACAACCCTCGCATAGACTGGGTAACAAGCCAGGTTGTGGAATGGGGCCCTGCATGCCATGCCTCTTGTCTGCTCTCTAGCTCTCCTGTGTCTCCTGCCGAGCCCCCTGATCTCATCGAGTTATCTCAAGTTCCCACAGAGTACTGGGATCTCAAAGAGGTATTCAGCAAGAGCAGGGCCGCCGTTCTTCCTCCGCACCGGGCCTACGACTGTGCCATCGACTTGCTCCCTGGGACTACCCCTCCTCATGGCAGACTGTTTTCCCTCTCTCAGCCAGAACGCAAGGCCATGGAAGAATACCTCAAAGACGCCCTGGTCTCTGGGTTCATTCGACCCTCCACCTCACCTGCTGGTGCCGGCTTCTTCTTTGTCATCAAGAAGGATGGGGGGCTCCGACCATGTATTGACTACAGGGGCCTGAACAAGATCACTGTGCGCAACCGATATCCCCTTCCGCTGATGTCCACAGCCTTCGACCTGCTCCAAGGCGCCACCATCTTCACCAAGTTGGACCTACGGAATGCATACCACCTCATCCGTATCTGACAGGGAGACGAGTGGAAGACTGCCTTTAACACCCCATCTGGGCACTACGAATACCAGGTGATGCCCTTCGGACTCACCAACGCACCAGCTGTTTTTCAGGCCCTAATCAATGACGTCTTAAGGGACATGATTAACCTGTACTTTTTTGTCTACCTCGATGACATCCTTATCTTTTCCAAGACCGTGCAGGAGCACCGCCACCATGTCTGCCAGGTTCTCCAGAGGCTGCTACAGAACAATCTGTTCGCCAAGGCCCAGAAATACGAATTTCATGTTCCCGAGGTCTCCTTTCTGGGATTTATTGTACGGACAGGCCAACTCCAAATGGACCCTGCCAAGACCCTGGCCGTCCGGGATTGGCCTACTCCCAAGTCCGTTAAGGAGGTTCAGCGGTTCTTAGGATTCGCTAACTTCTACCGCAAGTTCATCAGGAACTTCAGTTCTGTAGCAGCACCCATGTCGGACCTCACCAAAGGGACAGGTGGATCTTATGTCTGGTCTCCTCAGGCGGAAAAGGCATTCAAAGACCTCAAGGACTGCTTCTGCACGGCACCCATTCTGGTCCTCCCGGACACCTCCCAACCATCATGGAGGTGGACGCCTCGGACAGTGGTGTCGGCGCGGTGCTCTCTCAATGTTCGGAAGGAAAGCTGCACCCCTGCGCTTACTTCTCCCACCGCCTGAGTCCTGCGGAGTCCCAGTACGATGTGGGGGATCGAGAACTGCTAGCAGTCAAACTGGCCCTTGAGGAGTGGAGGCACTGGCTGGAGGGAGCGCAACATCCATTCCTGGTTTGGACTGACCACAAGAACCTGGAGTACCTCCAGCAAGCCAAGAGACTGAACCCTCGACAGGCTAGGTGGGCCCTGTTTTTCAGTTGGTTTGACTTCACCCTCTCGTACCGCCCCGGCTCCAAGAACACCAAACCTGACGCACTGTCCAGGCTGTTCTCTGCCACTAACAGGGAGAATGAAGTCGGGCCAATTATCCCTGTGTCCCGGATTGTGGCCCCTGTCTGCTGGGGTATTGAGGAGGCTGTCCGACGAGCCCAACGCCAGGACCCCGGTCCTGGGACGGGGCCACCGGGCCTCTTGTACGTCCCACATCAAGCCCGGGCCAAGGTTCTCCAGTGGGGTCACTCTTCTCCTCTCACCGCCCACCCAGGAGCTCGGAGGACCCTGGACTTCCTGAAAAGACACTTCTGGTGGCCTAACATGGAGAAGGAAGTAAGGTTATTTGTCCTGTCCTGTGAGGTTTGCACTAGAACCAAGAACCCACGACAGCGTCCCCAGGGTCTCCTGCATCCTCTGACCATTCCCCGGCATCCCTGGTCCCACGTGGCAGTCGACTTCATCACGGGTCTCCCTGAGTCACAAGGTAACACAGTCATTTTGGTCATAGTTGACAGATTCTCCAAGGCCTGCCGCTTCATACCACTGTGCAAACTCCCCTCTGCTCTTGAAACAGCGAAACTTATGTTTAATCATGTCTTCCGAGTCTTTGGTCTTCCACAGGACATCGTCTCAGACCGAGGGCCCCAGTTCTCCTCCCGAGTGTGGCACGGGTTCTGCAAGGTCATCGGAGCCACTGCCAGCCTCTCCTCTGGGTTTCACCCACAGTCCAATGGTCAGACAGAGAGGCTCAACCAGGACCTGGAAACCACCCTGCGAGGCCTGGCTATGGATAACCTGACATCGTGGAGCACCTGGCTGCCATGGGCAGAGTACGCCCACAACACCCTGCAGTCATCGGCCACCAAGCTGTCACCATTCCAGTGCCAATTCGGGTTCCAGCCACCTCTGTTCCCAGACCAGGAGGAGGACGCGGGGGTGCCCTCGGTCAACCAATATGTGAGACGGTGTCGCAAGACCTGGAGCAAGGTCAGGAAGACCCTCATACAGACCTCCAGAACCAACCAGACTCAGGCCAACCGCCATAGAAGACCTGCACACACTTTCCGCCCTGGGCAGCGGGTTTGGCTGTCCACTAAGGACCTTTCGCTGCGGGTGGAGAACCGCAAGCTTGCTCCTCGCTACATTGGCCTCTTCAAGGTGGTGCACAGGGTGAACCCTGTCTCCTACTGGCTCCAGTTGCCCCGGACTCTGAGGATCAACCCCACTTTCCATGTTTCCCTGTTGCGGCCCATACTGACGTCTACGTATGCCCCTGCCCCTAGGAACCCCCCACCCCCCGCATCTTCCAGGGTCAGACTGTGTTCACTGTGCATCACCTGCTTGACTCCCGCTGGGTCCGCGGCGGGTTGCAATATCTGGTGGACTGGGAGGGCTATGGTCCTGAGGAGCGCTGCTGGGTTCCTGCTCGGGATGTCCTAGATAAAAAACTGTGTCGGGACTTCCATTTGGCCCATCCGGATCGCCCTGGGAACGTCAGGAGACGCTCCTGGGGGGGGGGTCCTGTTAGGACTAGGACTGTTTTGGCCTCTAGAGGCCGCTGTTATTTCCTTTTCGTGTCATGTTTATTTTGGCCTCTAGAGGCCGCCACTGTTCCTGTGTTTTGTGTTTGTGTTAATTGCCCGTTTAGTCCTGATTATCTTCACCTGTGTTCTATTTAGTTTGTGTATTTATACCCCCTGAGTTCAGTCCTCTTGTCACGGAGTCTTTGTGCTGTTATGCTTATCTCCAGTTTCCTCTGTACCGTGTTCTTTGTTTTGCACTTTGCTTTTCTTTTGGACCTAGTAGTTACTGTGTTTTTGGATCTTCTGAGCTTTGGTATTTTTGCCTTTTCTTTTCTGGTTTTTTGGCTTTTGTTTTTGTACTTTTGGATTTTTTTATTTTTTCCCTTATATCTTCTGAGCGTTTTTGGATTATTACTTTTTGGATTTTTTGTGTATATATTGTAAATAAACCGTTTGATACTTTTTTCTACTTCTGCCTCATGCCTCTGCATTTGAGTCATCCCCTTGGTGGCCTAGTGGGGGTTTGCTGGATTATCACACCAACAAACCAGGTTTGAATCCCAGCAAAACCCTAACAGCCACGGTACTGGTTGAGAGTCCCAGTACAAACAGAAATGGGAAAGAACACTGTGGGACCTATCTGTCAGTCTCAGGGAGGTTCAGCTGACATTCCAACTGCAAAAGGGTCCAAACAACCCAGGGTCATCTTACCTGCGAGGAGGAATAGCAAAGTACAGCCTCGAGCAACCCAACCTGTGTTTTCTCGCCTGAACTGACAGGCGAGAAAACACCAGTGTTATCATACCACAAAGAGAACCCACACAGGATGACCCAGAAGTGCAAATCAGTGAGGAACACCTACCTGTAGACCAAGCACAGCTGGGAGGGTATGAGCATGAGGAAACGACACCCAGTATGGATGGAAGTGGTGGCCCTGTCGCCTCTGAAGCAGTTGACACACATGGTGAATGGATCAGGAGGTCCACACGAGATAGAAGGCCCACACGGATATTGACATATGAGTCCTTGGGTCAACCCTCATACCACCCCGAAGCCAATTGTAACACAGTGGGAACCTACAGGCCAGTATCAGTTCCAGTTTGGGGAATGCCACCATACCCAATGGCCCATCACGCACCTGCACAGATGTTGCCGTATTCCCCACCGTACCAAATCCGACCTTATGCCCCAAGCATGCAATATCCCACACCACTGTTTGTGTACTGATCCACACATACCTACTTACCTGGTACTTACCTAATACTTTGGGGTTTTGAAAGTGTTCATGGAATGTAAAATGTTTGAAATGTAGGATTATGTGGATGTCTGGAGCCATTTTTATTTTTGTCAGGGAGCGTGTGACACACACAAAATGTATGGTCACAATTTGTGTTATTTTTGGGTATGTTTGTTCATTTAGGTGATTTATGTATATACGCTGTAATTATCAGTGTTGCCAGTAGGAGGCAGTGTGGCGTGTTCTGCTGTTGGACCCTCTTCAGCAGACTTACGTTTTCCTTGGTTCATTCTGCTGAGCAAGGCTGAACTGGACAAATGCAAACGCCAACTGTGTCATCTTTTCTCCTGTTCATACAGGTTCGTGAAGTATTAAAACTTATCATAAAACATGTACATGTTAGTGAATGGTTAATGTGTAAATTAACTCGGTTTTGAACGAGTGAAATGTGTATTTGTGTGGGTTTTTTTTTTAATAAATTTAGTATCTCAAGGTGGCGCCAGCCAATAACTTTCTTTGTTGACATTAGCAAGTCTTAGTCTAGTTTGGCTCCAGTACACCACAATATTGTTATGCAAATAAGCTGCTTAATTATTTAATGTGTGTTGCTATTATTTTCATGTTCATGACAAGTAATGTTGGGAGATGTTATCTTTGCCAGCCAGCAGCTCATACATTTTTGGTAACTGATATATTAGCCACATTTTGCTATTGGTGATTTGACTATCTTTTATGAAAGGCGAATTCAAATATAAGGCACTGAAAGGACTGGATAATAAGCTATACTGATATACTGATTGAACAGAGGGTTATTGTACTCTTACAGTGGTGCTTGAAAGTTTGTGAACCCTTTAGAATTTTCTATATTTCTGCATAAATATGACCTAAAACATCATCAGATTTTCACACAAGTCCTAAAAGTAGATAAAAAGAACCCAGTTAAACAAATGAGACAAAAATATTATACTTGGTCATTTATTTATTGAGGAAAATGATCCACTTACATATCTGTGAGTGGCAAAAGTATGTGAACCTTTGCTTTCAGTATCTGGTGTGACACCCTTGTGCAGCAATAACTGCAACTAAACATTTCCGGTAACTGTTCATCAGTCCTGAACACTGGCTTGGAGGAATTTTAGCCCATTCCTCCATACAGAACAGCTGGGATGTTGGTGGGTTTCCTCACATGAACTGCTCGCTTCAGGTCATTCCACAACATTTTGATTGGATTAAGGTCAGAACTTTGACTTGGCCATTCCAAAACATTAACTTTATTCTTCTTTAACCATTTTTTGGTAGAACAACTTGTGTTCTTAGGGTCGTTGTCTTGCTGCATGACCCACCTTCTCTTGAGCTTCAGTTCATGGACAGATGTCCTGACATTTTCCTTTAGAATTTGCTGGTATAATTCAGAATTCATTGTTCCATCAATGATGGCAAGCCGTCCTGGCCCAAACTTAACACTTCTCATTTAAACCAAAAAGTTCTATTTTGGTCTCATCCATCCACAAAACATTTTTCCAATAGCCTTCAGGCTTGTCCATGTGATCTTTAGCAAACTGCAGATGAGCATCAATTTTCTTTTTGGACAGCAGTGGCTTTCTCCTTGCAACCCTGCCATGCACACCATTGTTGTTCAGTGTTCTCTTGATGGTGGACTCATGAACATTAACATTAGCCAATGTAAGAGAGGCCTTCAGTTGCTTAGAAGTTACCCTGGGGTGCTTTGTGACCTCGCCGACTATTACATGCCTTGCTCTTGGAGTGATCTTTGTTGGTCAACCACTCCTGGGGAGGGTAACAATGGTCTTGAATTTCCTCCATTTGTACACAATCTGTCTGACTGTGGATTGGTGGAGTCCAAACTCTTTAGAGATGGTTTTGTAATCTTTTCCAGTCTGATGAGCATCAACAACACTTTTTCTGAGGTCCTCAGAAATATCCTTTGTTTGTGCCATGATACACTTCCACAAACATGTGTTGTGAACATCAGACTTTGATAGATCCTTGTCCTTTAAATAAAACAGGGTGCCCACTCACACCTGACTGTCATCCCATTGATTGAAAACACCTGACTCTAATTTCACCTTCAAATTAACTGCTAATCCTAGAGGTTCACATACTTTTGCCACTCAAAGATATGTAATATTGGATCACTTCCCTCAATAAATAAATGACCAAGTATAATTTTTTTGTCTCATTTGTTTAACTGGGTTCTCTTTATCTACTTTTATGACTTGTGTGAAAATCTGATGATGTTTTAGGTCATATTTATGCAGAAATATCAAAAATTCTAAAAGGTTCACAAACTTTCAAGCACCACTGTAGGTGTAAGTGAATAAGTAAGTGAATGAAAATGTGTCTGGAAAAGAGGATATACAGTACATATTAATTCTATTTGTCTTATATTATTTTTTATGTTTTTGAGATGATCTTTGTGTAAAATAAGTTTGAGAACTGGAAATATACAGACGGACATGATGAGATTCACTTTGCATATGAGTAAATAAAGCATTCTGCTGAGCGAGGCTGAACTGGACAAATGCAAACGCCAACTGTGTCATCTTTTCTCCTGTTCATACAGGCATATTATCTGTATTCAGGCTCTCGGCCGGGACCTGTAACATCATCACCCTGCACACACCCTCCCTACTGTGAAACAAGGTGGTGGCAACATCATGCTATGGGGATGCTTTTCTTCAGCAGGGACAGGGAAGCTGGATGGAGCTAAATATAGGGCAATCCTGGAAGAAAACCTGTTGGAGGCTGCAAAAGACTTGAGACTGGGAAGGAGATTCACCTTCCAGCAAGACAATGACCCTAAACATACAGCCAGAGCTACAATGGAATGGTTTAGATCGAAGAATATTCATGTGTTAGAATGGCCCAGTCAAAGTCCATACCTAAATCCCATTGAGCATCTGTGGCAAGACTTGAAAATTGCTGTTCACAGACGCTCTCCATCCAATCTGGCTGAGCTTGAGTTATTTTGCAAAGAAGAATGGGCAAAAATTTCAGTGTCTAGATGTGCAAAGCTGGTAGAGACATAACAAAAGACTTGCAGCTGTAATTGCAGCAAAAGGTGGCTCTACAAAGTATTGACGCAGGGGGGCTGAATACTAATGCACATCACATTTTTCAGATTTTTATTTGTTTAAAATTTTGAAGACCATTTATCATTTCCATTTCACTTCACAATTATGTGCTACTCTGTGTTGGTCTATCACATAAAATCTCAATAAAAAACTTTTAAGTCCATGGTTGTAAGGTGGAAAAATGTGAAAAAGTTCAAGGGGTATGAATACTTTTTCAAGGCACTGTAAATAAGAGCTGAGCCAGGAGAGGGCCATTCCCTTAACTCCCACAACATTTTCTAGTCTATCCAGAAGAATGGAATGATCAATGGTATCAAATGCTGCACTAAGGTCAAGCAACACAAGTAGCGAGACACAGCCCTGATCAGATGCCAACAGTAGGTCGTTTACTACTTTAACCAAAGCTGTCTCTGTGCTATGATTACCGTAGGTCTAAATCCTGACTGATACATTTCATGGATGTTATTCCTATGTAAATATGAGCATAACTGCTGTGCCACAGCTTTTTCAAGGATCTTGGAGATAAAGGGGAGGTTTGATATTGGCCGATAATTAGATAGCTGACAGGGATCAAGATCAGGTTTTTTAATCAGGGGTTTGATAACTGCTAGTTTAAAGGATTTGGGTACATAGCCAATCGTAAGATAAGAATTTATTATTTTTAGAAGCTGTTCAATTACTTCAGGTATTATCTGTTTAAATAGACATGTAGGTAAGGGATCTAGTGTGCAAGTTGAGGCTTTTGATGCCGAGATTAATGAAAGTAATTCAGTTTCTTTTAGGGGAGTAAAACATTCTAACTGATGATCTGATACAGTTATATTGTTAACTACAGTGTCACTTACATTGTCTGACCTTAAATTAGTAGTTTGAATTTTTTGTCGGATATTCTCAATTTTGTCATTACAAAAATTCATGAAATCGTGGCTATTACATACTGCAGGTGTGCATGTGTCTATAGTGGACTTATTCCTGGTTAATTTTGCTACAGTATTAAATAGGAATATAGGATTATTTTTGTTATCTTCTATTAGGGAGGAGAGATATGTTGATCTCACAGCACTAAGAGCTTTTCTATACTTCAGGAAGTTCTCCTTCCACGCTAATTTGAACACTACCAATTTTGTTTGATGCCATTTACGTTCCAATTTTCGAGTGGTCTGTTTTAATGTGCGAGTGTCATCGTTATACCAGGGTGCTAATTTTTTGTCTCTGACCATTTTCCTTTTAAGAGGAGCTACATTATCTAAGGTATGGTGGAATGTTGACTCTAAGCATTCAGTTGCCTGATCAAGTTCTGCAGGGGCTGACAGTGACCCAATCAAAGTTGATAACTCTGGGAGATCATTTATAAAGCTCTGTGCAGTATTTGACGTGAATGTACGTTTAATACAGTAGCGTGGTGAGGTGCATATATTATTACTCAGACATAGTTTGAATGAGATGAGATAATGATCTGAGATAACTTCATACTGTGGAAGTATGACTATATTGTCTATGTTTAACCCGAATGTTAGTATTAGATTGAGGGTGTGACCACTATTATGGGTCAGTCCTATGACATTCTGAATAATCCCTACTGAATCTAAAATGGACACAAACACTGTTTTTAAAGGGTCTTCTGGGTTATCGAAGTGGACATTAAAATCTCCAACAACTAAAGCTTTGTCTAAGGAAATAACCAGATCTGAGATAAAATCTGCAAATTAAGAAAGAAACTAAGAATATGGCCCCAGGGGCCTGTAAATAATAAGCAATGGAATTAACTAGGTAGACTTATTTTTCGAGGCTACATACATTGTATGAGTATGAAGAACTTCAAATGTATTAAATTTATAACTAGGTTTTTGTGTTACACCTAGATAATCATTATAAATAACCGCAACGCCTCCTCCTCTGCCAGTTTGATGAGGCTGGTGTATATAACTGTATCCAGGAGGACTCGCTTCATTTAATGCTATATATTCATTTGGCTTAATCCATGTTGTTTCGGTTAAACAAAGTACATTAAAATCCTGATCAGTAATGAGTTCATTAACCATTAGTGCTTTAGATGTAAGAGATCTAATATTTAATAACCCCACCTTTAGATCAAAGCTGCTGGCAGCAGCTGTACAGTCAGTATGATCTAATTTTATATTGATTAGGTTACTGGAACAAACTCTTTGAATATTTCTACCTTTTTGTTTAGCTCAGGGAACAGACACAGTCTCAATGTAGTGGACCCTGAGTGACGACTCTGTGCAGCTAGCAGACAGTCGGTTTAGCCTGTTCTTCTGCTCCGGATATCGTGTAACGTTTGTCTGCTCCAGATATATCTGTATAACCCCTCTGCAGAGTCCACTCAGCATCAGGACCTTCGATGGAGGACCAATAGGTGATGGTCTTGTCACCACTCAAACTGCTCCCATTCACATTCAGGTGGGAGCACTCCACTCTGAACTCATTTCCCTCAACATGACCACCACTGTCAATCATGACATCATTCTTAGTTACTTCTGGTTACAGCTTCACTACCCACTAATCTCGTGGCAGAACAAGAAAATTCTCCAGTGGTCACCCACCTGTTTTCAGAACTGTCTCTCATGTCCCCAACTCAGTCTCTCCTCCACCTCAGTTGAGAGTCCACAACCTGATTCCATAGAGAATGTTTCCGAGTGTTACCTGGACCTGAGAGAGGTCTTTAGCAAAGGGAAAGCCTGCAGGCTACCACCGCATTGGCCTTATGATTGTGTCATCAATCTTCTACCAGGCACATCACCTCCACGTGGTCGCATCTATCCCCTTTCTCAAAAGGAACACTCTGCCATGGAGGAATACATCCAAGAAGCCCTCAAACAGGGTTACGTATGTCCATCTAAGTCACCAGCATCAGCAGGCTTCTTCTTTGTGGAGAAACGAGGTGGTGGCCTCCGATCCTGCATAGACTACAGAGGACTTAACCAAGTCTTTGTCAAATATCCCTATCCTCTTCCTCTTTTCCTTCTGCCCTAGAACAACTTTGATCTGCTAAGATCTTCTCCAAGCTCGACCTACACAGTGCCTACAACCTAATCAGAATCAAGAAGGGTGATGAATGGAAGACTGCCTTCAGCATGACCGCTGGCCATTTTGAGTACAGGGTAATGCCCTATGGCCTTTCTTCAGTGCCAAGCATTTTCTAGTGCTTGATTAACAATGTGCTATGGGACATGCTAGACAAGTTTGTTATTGCGTATATCGACGATATCCTGATTTACTCTCCCAACAAGAAAAGTCATCTGGAACATGTCAGAGGCATGCTCCAATATCTACTAGTCAATCACCTCTATGTGAAAGCAGAGAAGTGTGAATTTCATCAGTATCGAATTTCCTTTTTGGGCTACGTTACCTGTGCAGAAGGAGTCAGCATGGATTCCTCCAAGGTATCTGCAGTCACATCCTGGCCAGTACTCACATCTGTAAAGGAGCTTCAACGTTTCTTAGGCTTTACCAACTTCTACCATCGTTTTATTAGAGGTTTCAGCACAATTGCTGCTCCCCTAATGGCCCTGCTCAAGAAGGGACCCAAGCATCTCCACTGGAACCCTTAAGGAGAAAAAGCCCTTAATTGGCTCAAGAATACCTTCACCTCCATCCCGGTCCTACAGCACCCTGACCCGACCAAGCCATTCATGGTTGAAGTAGATGCCTCTGACACAGGAGTAGGAGGAGTCTTGTCCCAACACTTTGGTGAGAGACACAAGCTTCACCCAGTGGCTTTTTTCTCTAAGAAACTCACCTCTGCAGAAAGGAATTATGATGTTGGGAACAGAGAACTGCTCACCATCAAACTGAATCTCAAAGAGTGGAGAACCTGGCTGGAGGGAGCCATGCACCCCTTTGTGATACTGACTGATCATAAGAACCTTGAATATCTCAAGAAGGGCAAAAGCCTGAACCCACACCAAGCTAGATAGGCACTCTTCTTCACATGTTTTCATTTCACAATCTCGTTCCACCCAGGGTCAAAAAATACCAAAGCAGACGTCCTCTCTCATACCTTCAACTCATCACGTCAGGACCCCATAACTCACCCCATTCTCTCATCCAACTGCTTCATCCAATCCATCACTTGGGACCTGGATCCAGAGATAAAGAACTCCCAACCACAGACAAGCCCAATCAGTCTTCTGCCTGGCCTTCTTTACGTCCTGAAGCACCTCTGAGGGTGACATCACCTGGGCTCACACATCTCCTGCCACAGGACATTCTGGCAGCCAATGAACTCATCAGATGCTTAGAAACAAATACTGGTGGGAGAACATGCTCACTGAAATTAACCAGTTCATTGCCTCCTGTTCTGAGTGTGCCCAGGCGAAAGTCCCATGAACCCCTGCCACTGGTAAGTTTTGTCCCCTCCCAGTACCTCAAAGACCCTGGTCCCATCTAACCATCAATTTCATCATAGAGCTACTTCCCTCCCAGGGCAAAACCAGCATCATGGTGACAACTGACAGATTTTCCAAAGCTCTGAAACTCATTCCTTTACCTGGCATTCCCACAGCACTCCAAACAGCTGAATTGCTCTTCCAACAGGTGTTCAGGTACTTTGGTATCCCTGAGGACATAGTTAGTGACTGGGGTCCCCAGTTCATCTCACACTTATAGACCTGTTTTATGGAACTGTTAGGAGTTTCAGTGAGTCTCACATTGAGTTATCATCCCCAATCTAACAGACGAGTGGAATGGGCCAACCAAGAAATTGGATGCTTTCTAAGAATCTTCTGTATGAAGAACTTGGCCCTTCCGTGGGCCAAGTATGCACAGAACTCACTCAAACACTCTGCTACACAACTAATACCCTTTTAGTGCATACTCGGCTACCAACCGCCTCTGTTCCCCTGGGATGATGCACTGGCACAAGTACAAGCAATGGAGGACTGGTTCTCTCATAGCCAAGCCTTATGGGAGCAGGTACATCAATGCATAGAGACCGTTAACGCCAAATACAAGGAGTATGCAGATAAACACAGAAGCAACAACCCAGATTTCTCTCCAGGTGACAGAGTATGAGTCTCCACAAGGAAACTCAGGGAGCCCAACACTTGTCAGAAACTACAGGCATGCTACATCGGCCCATTCAAAGTACTTCGGCACATCAATGACGTCTCATGCAGGTTAGAACTCCCCCCTCACAGTCAGATATTCCCCACGTTTCATGTTTCCTGTCTGAAACCTGCAATTACGGGCCCTCTTGCTGAGAATGCTCTAGTCCAAGAGCACCCACCACTCAGCCTAGAAGGTCAGCCCATATACCAGATCAACAGAATACTTCATTCCAGATGCAGAAGAGGTCAAGTAGAGTATATGGTAGACTGGGAGGGCTATGGACCTGAGGAATGAAGCTGGGTGGGAGCCAAAGACATTCTGGACCCTCTGCTAAAGCAAGAGTTTCATGCATAGCACCCTGATAAACCTGCACCTAGGGGAAGAGGGCACCCCAGAAAGAATTTAGCTCCCAGAGGGAGCTCCTCAGGGGGATTCTGTCAGTAAAGGCATTGAAAACGACAGCGCTAGTCAAACTACAAACATGGCCAAACTACAACACCCAAAGAGCACAGTGCCCCCTGTCACCAGCTTATTGAAATCAGCTGTCGTTCATTCACAACTCATCAGCCACACTACTTAAGCCTCTCCCTCACACACCTTCAGTGCAAAGTATCGCTCTGTGTTTTTCCAGTCCATACCAAGCCTTTCTATCTCTGCCTGACTCTAGTATTTCTGACCCTCACTGTTTCTGTTTATGTTACTTGTCTTTTCTGTATTGCCCTGTTTGCCAATCAACCAACCATTGCCTGCCTCTTGACCATGCTTCTCATTTTGCAATTTGGCCTCATTTCAAGTTTGCTCCCCACTCTCCCCTGCACATATATCCATAAGTGCCTGCATTCTTACACTCAGTTCAGGCTTGTAGTACTTGAGTCCGACTCATGCCCTAATTTGAAGGACTCGTGACTTGACTTGGACTTGAGCACTGATGACTCGGACTTGGACTCAGACTCACGCATTAACTGCATTCAGACTCACAAATTTGAGACAAGGACTCAGATTTTTCCTTTATTTTTTGTAACCTACCATAATAATTTGGCATAAGATATTTATATCTACATTAATTTTTATACTAATTTTGTGCAAGAGAATGTACATTCACCTGTTCATATGTCATGTTCAGGAACAAACTAACATTAATGGTGCTAAAATGCCTGGAGAGAACGCCCCTAGGATTGTCTGCTTTGCTTATACAGACTTCTCATGCAGTGGGAAAAAATGCACTGCTATGTGTTCCATATGTAGAAGAACTATCGAGGAAACGACAGGGAAAACCTCAAACTTCAATCATCATTTGGCGAGACTCGACCCACAGAAGGAAGTGACATACTATGTTCATTGCTCTGTTGATAGTGGGGCTTACTGAGCAATGAACTAGCTAGTGTTAACCCTTTCTCATGTTATTTGCCCTGTTGATAGTGGGTGGGGCTTGCTGAGCGATGAACAAGTTTTTTTTTATCTGTGGCCCATTAACTAAAATGGGGCAGTTGAGCAGTAACATTAATCCAAGATAGCAGAAGAGACGGTTTCACATAAAGGCAGCAACAGCCACCGTCAAATGGTGCGGTTGGAGTCTTGTTCTCGTACTTGACTCAGATCATTGTGGACTCGACTTGGACTTGACTCAAAATTTTCTTTAATGACTTGGACTTCAACACTGGGGACTTGGGACTGGACTCGGACTCGAGGTTTAGTGACTCGACTACAACACTGGGATGGAGACTGAAGTGAATCTGTCTCAAAAGTGGCAATGATATCAGTCTCACATCATCTGCAGTAACTTCAGACTAATCAGCTGAATGCCACAATGTCTGCTGATCAGGTTACAGCTGATATTTACTCGAACATTGCGTAAAAGTGGTCCGTCCCAATCACAGTGTAACAATGCAGAGGCAGAGGCAGACTGAGGATCCATGTGTAGAAGTTTTAATAAAAGTTTAGCAAACACGAAGCAACAATCCAACAGGCAAAGATTAAAATACCATGATGAATCCAAACCAGAGGATAATCCAACAGACAAACTCACAATTTACAGTCAAGAGATCATGAGATCCATAATCTGATTTTAAAAACAGTAAACCAGGAAGAACTCACGAGACTGTGACCTCTACTGCTGGGGAGGGGAAATGTCCTGAGAGCACATGCACACAGGATTTCCAAATTTATATTTAATACATAATGAAAGCTTATCATGCACAGATTATGAAAAGCTACTTATACCTGATGGCTTAGAGCTTCTAGACAGAATCAGATTTCATAATATTAAAGCTTATCATTACATGAAAATTAATTTTCTAGATAGTGGGTTTTTTGTTTTCGGGTGTAGTTACACACTCTGTCCAGCAGATGTCGCCTGTACATGGCGTTTCAAGCATGTTCCAACAATCAATTATTTTCTTCAGGCTTTCTTTAGCCTTGTTTCTTAGTTTAAAATATTTCTTTCTTCAAAATTAAATATTACACAAAAACATTTTAAGCCTTGAACACAAGTGCAACTATGGTGACTTCCTACAATGGCAGTTTCAAAATTGATAAGGTAAGCTGAATTAATTAATTTATTTATAAAGTTCATCTTCATACACAAGGCAATTCAGTGTGCTTTACACAGAATGAAAAATCAAAATATAAGGGTTTTTTTTCTTACCATACAAAACAGAGTAGGATTTGCTCTTTTTTATTCGAAGTTAATGTTTCATTCTGATTTTATACAATTTTAGATTTTATTATACAAAAAAGATACATGGTTCTGTTAAAATACTCGTCTTTTTCCACAAAAATGTTTAGAATATATATATTTTCTTACTTTAATATTAAATTAATCTGATTAAACCAGGCATTTTTCAGAACCTTTTTCTTAACCAACCTAAGGATGCTAATAATTTTAGAGCTCATTGTAAAAAAAAACAATAATGATATTATGTAGTGAATAGTGAAATGCTGTCCTGTGATTATTCAGTGGTATAAAGAGTGTCAGCAGTTTAATTTTAGGTGTCTTTATTAGCACAATGTACAATATGAAAATATGCATTTACTGACACCTTGTGGCGACATAGTGTAACTGCATATAGATGCAATTTCACTATGTCGCCACAAGATGTCAGTAAATACCACAAGATATTTCTGCACTTCATCTTGCTCAGAGTACGGAATCTTCTTCCCACGCTTTGCTCTGTGAAGTCAATTGATGCTAAATTATGTCGAGCTTCTTTCTCTCTCTTTCTCTCTGTCTCTCTCTCTCTAAAGTGGTGGCACAGTGATGTCGTGGTTAGCACTGTCGCCTCACAGCAAGAAGGTTCTGAATTCGAACCCAGTGGCTGACTGGGGCCTTTCTGTGTGGAGTTTGCATGTTCTCCCCATGCCTGCATGGGTTTCCTCCAGGTGCTCCGGTTTCCCCCACAGTTGAAGGACATGCAGTTAGGTTAACATGGGGCAGCCTTGGGCTAAAGTACCCTTGAGCAAGGTACCTAACCCCCAACTGCTCCGGGCGCTGTAGTATGGCTACCCACTGCTTTGGGTGTGGGTTCACTGTGTGTTCACTGCTTCAGATGGGTTAAATGCAGAGGATGAATTTCACTGTGTGCTTCAGTGTGCATGTGACAAATAAAGACTTCTTCTTCTTCTAAAGAAATCATTATTCAAATCATGAAGTCAAAATACAGTATCAACAAAATGAAAAACAAGTTTGGGACAAAATACGGTAAGAAAATGTTACACACATAGGGGCCAGCTGTGTTCATGGTGTTCACCAAGAGGAGCACAGGCATATTCTCATCTGTTTTGAAAATAATGGCAACCATGTGGAAAATATTTTATCAATAAAATCAGTGTTTTCGTAGGTGTTAATTTCACACACACACACACACGGAATATACCTTGGAAGACGCATTTATACTGCAAAGAAAAAGAAGAAAGTAAAATGATTAATACTGATTAAATCATTCTAATTAGAAGGCAAGGCAAGTTTATTTGTATAGCGCATTTCATACACACAGGCAATTCAATGTGCTTCATCTCATCTCATTATCTCTAGCCACTTTATCCTTCTACAGGGTCGCAGGCAAGCTAGAGCCTATCCCAGCTGACTACGGGCGAAAGGCGGGGTACACCCTGGACAAGTCGCCAGGTCATCACAGGGCTGACACATAGACACAGACAACCATTCACACTCACATTCACACCTACGGTCAATTTAGAGTCACCAGTTAACCTAACCTGCATGTCTTTGGACTGTGGGGGAAACCGGAGCACCCGGAGGAAACCCACGCAGACACGGGGAGAACATGCAAACTCCGCACAGAAAGGCCCTCGCCGGCCCCGGGGCTCGAACCCAGGACCTTCTTGCTGTGAGGCGACAGCGCTAACCACTACACCACCGTGCCACCTCAATGTGCTTCACAAAAAATAAAAGCATAAGAACAGTAACAAAGAATTAAAGTAAAAGTAAAATCATTAAAATCCAAGATTAAAAAGAAATTAAAATAAAGAATTAAAGTAAAATCATTAAAATCAAAATTAAAAGAAATTATGTTAAAGGAAATTAATTACACTTTAGGTAAAAATTAATCAAGTGAAAGCATCTGAAAACAGCTTTGTCTTGAGCCTGGATTTAAAACTAACAGTAGGAGCATTTTTGATATCATCTGGAAGTTGGTTCCAAAGCTTAGCAGCATAGCAACTAAAGGCTGCTTCACCACACTTCGTTTTGACAGCTGGTATTACTAGCAAGTTTTTCTCCTGTGATCTTAGAGACCTAGTTGGTGCATATAATTGAAACATATCCAGTAGGTAACTGGGTCCCATCCCATTTAATGTTTTAAATAGAAGTAATGCCTTAAAGTCAATTCTGTAGCTCACTGGGAGCCAGTGCAGAGACCTTAGGATTGGAGTGATATGGACTACCCTTTTTGTTCTTGTAAGAACCCTTGCTGCTGCATTTTGGATTAGTTGAAGCTCTTTGATGGTCTTTTTTGGAAGACCTGTGAAAAGGCTATTGCAGTAACCCTACTGGAGATGAAAGCATGAATAAGTTTTTCTAGATCATGTTTTGACATGAGACCCCTGAGTTTAGAAATGTTTTTTAGGTGATAGAATGCAGACTTTTTTACCACTTTCATATAACTGTTGAAGTTAAGTTCACTGTCAATAAGGACACCAAGGTTTTTGACAGTATCCTTTGCTTTAAGCCCTTAGTTTCAAGAACAGTGGCAATCCTAAGCCTTTCCTCCTTTTTGCCAAATACATTTACTTCAGTTTTATCTGCGTTCAGCTGAAGAAAATTGTGAGACATCCATTTGTTAATTTGGTCAATGCATCTATGAAGAGACTCAAGAGGGGCATAGTCATTAGGTGACATAGCTAAGTAAAGCTGAGTGTCATGTGCATAGCTATGGAAGTTTATTGAGTTATTCTTAATAATTTGTCCAAGTGGGAGCATATAAAGGTTGAATAGTAATGGTCCCAGGATTGAGCCCTAGGGAACCCCACAGTTCAAGGACATGGGTGAGGAACTGTGGCCTCCAATGGCCACATAAAAAAATCTTTGTTGTAGGTAAGATTTTAACCAGTTGATTACTATACCAGTAAATCCAACCCAATGCTCCAGTCAATGTAACAGTATGGAATGATCTACCGTGTCAAATGCAGCACTTAAGTCTAAAAGCACCAAGACTGATGTTTTACCAGCATCAGAATTAAGACGTAGGTCATTCATGACTTTAGTAAGAGCTGTTTCAGTGCTATGATTGGCACGAAAACCTGACTGAAACTTATCAAAACATCCATTTGATGTCAGGAAGGCAGTTAATTGATTAAAAACAATTTTTTCAATTATTTTACCAACGAATGGCAAATTGGATATGGGCCTGTAGTTGTTGAGTACTGAGACATCCAGGTTATTCTTTTTCAGTAGGGGTTTTACAACCGCTTTTTTCAGAGATGAAGGAAACATGCCAGTTCGTAAGGAGGTGTTGATAATCTGAAGTACCTCGTCTGATATTAGGTGAAGAACAGATTTGAAAAAGACTGTAGGTAAAATGTCCAGTTCAGATGTAGAGGAGCTGAGACTTTGTACTGTTTTTCTCACAGAGTCTCAACATCAATTAAACTAAATGTTGACATTGTATTACGACCCCCTCTCTCTTTATCCAATGGTTCCAGATTTTGAAGTGTTTGCACCTGTGTGGCTATATGCATACATATTTTATCAATCTTTCTTTTGAAAAAAGATGCAAAGTCGTTGCATGTATTAACTGAGAGAAATTCAGAAGGCATTTGTCTTGATGGGTTTGTTAGCTTTTCAACTGTAGAAAATAGCACACGGGCATTGTTGATATTCCTATTAATAATGTCAGCAAAAAAAGACTGAAACCATACAGAGAAATATAAAGAATTATTAGTCAAGTCAAGTTTATTTGTATCACGCTTTTAACAACAGACATTGTCACAAAGCAGCTTTACATAAAATTAAAGACTTTAAACATGAGCTCATTTTATCCCTAATTGATCCCCAATGAGCAAGCCTGTGGTGACGGTGTTGAGGAAAAACTCCCTCAGACAACACAAGGAAGAAACTTCAAGAGAAACCAAACTGAAAAGAGAACCCATCCTCATCTGGGCGATAGCAGATAACATGATTATAAATAACTCACTTCAGTCTTTGACTTGCAAGTGACATCAAAGCAAAATAGAAACCCGGATGTTGGCCATGTTGGTGGAGATACAAATGCGGGGTCAAGCGACATTCTATACAAAACAGAGTCACTTGTGCACAACTCTCTTTGTTTTTTCACTGCTTTAAGCATTCTTTTAGCTATGCCATATCTTTGAATCCCTGCCTCAGCCTGGGATTCACGAATGAAGCCCCCACGAGAATGCTGCTCTGTGCCTGAAGATTTAATATGATCCAACCAGAAACATAGACATGCAAGCGAGCAGCCTGCAATGACAAGGGAGTGAACTCATCCCAGGGTCAGCAAGTGGCATGGGCCGACATGGTTACCCCCCTTAGTACGCTCTTTAATGTTGAAGCGCGCATACTATGGCACTCATTTGCTTTACAAAAATGTATTTTGCTTCAATCAAATTCCATTGAGAATTCCTTCTTTTTTCGAACAAACAAATAAAATAATAAATAAAATAATGAAAAAATAATGAAAAAAATGAAATAAAATAATTGATAGTGCGTATGAAAAAGGCTTTGGACAAAATGCCTTAACTATTGGACAAAAAGGCATTGAAGGAAATTATCTGTATTTGTACTCGATGGTCGGTAGAAGCATCTTATGTTCAGAAAAGTCTGACTTTTTCAAATAATATGGGTCAGAACCACACATATCTAGCTTCTCTTTGTATCGAATCTTCACTCGATTGTGCAAATCGTGGTAATACTGAGAAAATTCAGCATTGTTTACAGACACGCTCATGACGTAGCACATTTTGATCACGTGGTTGCAAGTCATCTATAACTGTGTCCTATAGAGTCACAAAGTACAACTGTGTAACCAGGAAATTCATTATAGATTTAACATGAAGTCTGTTTTGTTGAAGTTATAAACTGTTCATTGATGGAAATTTGAGTGCAAAACTGTTCATGACAACTGCAGTCCTAAAGTTAGCAAGTTGACTGTAGTCCTCAGATGTAGATGCATTATTGTAAGTGTCCAGAGCCATCTTCCAAGTGCGACTTTATTATTATTATTGTTAGATGATTGATTGGGATGACAATCAGGTGTGAGTGGGCACCCTGTTTGATTTAAAGAACATGGCTCTATCAAAGTCTGAGCTTCATAACACATGGTTGTGGAAGTGTATCATGGCATGAACAAAAGAGATTTCTGAGGACCTCAGAAAAAGCGTTGCTGATACTCATCAGGCTGGAAAAGATTACAAAACCATCTCTAAAGAGTTTGGACTCAACCAATCCACAGTCAGACAGATTGTGAATAAATGGAGGAAATTCAAGACCATTGTTACCCTCCCCAGGAGTGGTCGACCAACAAAGATCACTCCAAGAGCAAGGCATGTAATAGTTGGTGAGGTCACGAAGGACCCCAGGGTAACTTCTAAGCAACTGAAGGCCTCCCTTACATTGGCTAATGTCAATGTTCATGAGTCCACCATCAGGAGAACACTGAACAACAATGGTGTGCATGGCAGGGTTGCAAGGAGAAGGCCACTGCTCTCCAAAAAGAACATTGCTGCTCATCTGCAGTTTGCTAAAGATCACATGGACAAGCCAGAAGGCTATTGGAAAAATGTTTTGTGGACAGATGAGACCAAAATAGAACTTTTTGGTTTAAATGAGAAGCATTATGTTTGGAGAAAGGAAAACACTTCATTCCAGCATAAGAACCTTATCCCATCTGTGAAACATGGTGGTGGTAGTATCATGGTTTGGGCCTGTTTTGCTGCATCTGGGCCAGGACGGCTTGCCATCATTGATGGAACAATGAATTCTGAATTATACCAGAAAATTCTAAAGGAAAATGTCAGGACATCTGTCCATGAACTGAATCTCAAGAGAAGGTGGGTCATGCAGCAAGACAATGGCCCTAAGCACACAAGTCATTCCACCAAAGAATGGTTAAAGAAGAATAAAGTTAATGTTTTGGAATGTCCAAGTCAAAGTCCTGACCTTAATCCAATCAAAATGTTGTGGAAGAACCTGAAGTGAGCAGTTCATGTGAGGAAACCCACCAACATCCAGAGTTGAAGCTGTTCTGTACAGAGGAATGGGCTAAAATTCCTCCAGGCTGGTGTGCAGGACTTATCAATAGTTACTGGAAATGTTTAGTTGCAGTTATTGCTGCACAAGGGGGTCACACCAGATACTGAAAGCAAAGGTTCACATACTTTTGCCACTCACAGATACACTTTACACTGCGGACTTTAGATACAATACAACTACCTGTCATCTACAGAAGTTCTCTGATGACTCTGCTATTGTGGGCTATATCTTAGATGGCGATGATGGCAAGTACAGAGAACTGACAAGGAACTTTGTGGACTGGTGCCAATGGAACTCCCTCCAGATCAATGCAAGTAAAACCAAGGAACTGGTGGTGGATTTCCACAGGATGAGGTTCTCTTCACCTACCCCAGTGAACATTCAGGGAAAGGACATTGAGATCATTAGGAGCTACAAGTACCTGCCTGGGTGTTCATCTGAACAATAAACTGGACTGGACTGATCACACACACGCCCTGTACAAGAAAGGCCAGAGCAGACTCCACCTGCTGAGGAGGCTCAGGGCCTTTGGAGTTCAGGGTCCACTTCTGAACTCTTTTAATGACTCTGTGGTGGCATCAGCCATATTCTATGGAGTTGTCTGTTGGGGAAGCAGTATCACAACAGCAGAGAGGAAAAAACTTAACAAGCTGATTAGAAAGGCAGGATCTGTTCTGGGCTGTACACTGGACTCAGTGGACGTAGTGGGGGGAGAGGAGGATGTTGGCCAAGTTGTCATCCTTAATGGAGAACACGTCCCATCCACTGCAGGAAACAGTAGCAGCACTGGGCAGCTCTTTCAGTGACTGGCTCATCCATCTGCATTGTGTTAAGGAGAGATATAGCAGCTCCTTCCTCCCTACTGCTGCAAGACTGTACAACCGGCACCTCACCAAGCACAGCACCAGACACTCCTCACAATAATGAACAATACTGTCCAGATCACTTCTACATCCATAGAAACCCCTCTGAACATATACTGTGTGCACTGACTGTCAGCATCAGTACTTTTAAGCAAACTGCTCGCTACACATGGTTAAAATGGCTCTTGTGGAATATACCTACTTACTTGTGCAATACTACCTGGGTAATACTGGTAATAATACCTGTGCAATACTTACACACACAATTCCACTTTTGTAATACACTTATGTAAACTGTATATCTGCAAACCTGTTAATTTATGCAAATTTGTTAATTTTTTGTCTCTAATTTTGTAGTTTATTTCTTTTAAATATATATATATATATATATATATATATATATATATATATATATATATATATATATCCTTTTTTGTATACTTAGTACTTTTGCACTACTTCACTGCCTTATCTTTTTCTTTTTATATATTTTGCTGCTGTAACAATGTAAATTTCCCCTTGTGGGATAATAAAAAGTTATCTTATCTTATATAGAAAAGAAGAAGGAATATACAAAAGATACACTGTATAAAGAAAAACTGAAATAATCTCCATTGAAATAATTATAGTAGTAAAGGAGCTGTTCAAAAAAATGATCAGACTGAACTGGAAAAGGAAAAAACAACAGTGAAGCGGAGCACTATAAAGATATGTAAGGAATGTGGA
The DNA here is from genome assembly GCF_027579695.1 of Neoarius graeffei. Classification (NCBI taxonomy): domain Eukaryota; kingdom Metazoa; phylum Chordata; class Actinopteri; order Siluriformes; family Ariidae; genus Neoarius; species Neoarius graeffei. The sequence goes on from NC_083590.1 coordinate 9,689,643, forward strand.
TAAAATTGAGAAAATAAGAGGAGGTAATGAAAAGGGGAAAAGTCAGGAGATACTTTTCTTGTGGCAAATTTGATCAGATATGATGCTTTAACATAAACCAAATACACACGATGGGAGTGGCAATATGGCAGCCAGATGGCTTCACTCGTCTGTGCATCGGGGATTAGACTCTGAGCTCTCCAGATTTTTGACATCAAGCCCAGTGACCCTGACCCACATCATCATCATCATCATGTTCCCCTTTCTGAAGACTTGGCTCCTTGGGGTGCGCCCATGTCAATGAGGCACATAAAGTTCTCTCTGTCCATCATTTGTAGCCTGATCTGCTGGGCATGCATGCCCAACAGTCTTTTGAACCTTGTCCATTTTGAGGACTGCTCGTCAAACAATATCTGCTTTGTGATGTCTGCATTGTCCATCCTGCAGATGTGTGCCAGGTATTTCAGTTGATAAGCAATACAGACGGACTTGATTGATTTAGTCCCAGTTATTGTAGAAGTGTTTATATGCATGAAAGCAGACTCCAGAGACTTTTGGTAAGTTGAACACAGCTTCCTTTACTCCTGCTTCGTAAAAACAAAAACAAACTCACACACTTCTTCTACGCTGCTCAACCTTCTCAACACACCTTAAAGGTGCCACCTATGGACCACATGTGCTATTACACTGAACATCTGTACATCCCCCCCCCCCCCCCCCCCTTTAGCTTGTAAACCTCTTTACTTTTAAGATTGAAGATTTAAGGTTAACTGCTCCAAAGTAAAATAATTCCAAAATGATAGTTACTTCAATCTTAATCAGGTATTCCTAACTGAGCATATTCAACTCTCAATCAATAACATTAGTACCCAACCTATCACCCTCTGTTTTAGGAACAACAAACTGTAAGGTGCATGCATTTTTCCAAAGGCCAGAGGAAACTCTCTGGTCAACTAGAATGTTCACAAATCCAGTCTATCTGGAGGGCAGGAAACTCTTCCCGGCCTGGTCACCATTTCACCTGAATCTTTCTGCCTTGGGTCAGTCACTGTTTCATCAGAAGAGGGCAGACCTCTCTCAGGGAGCACTGTCAGGTGAGCCCTGTTTCCTCTTAAGCTCTCTTGGTCTGTTTCCACATTGTAAGACCTTGGTGTTGAAGCAGGTCCCTGGACAGTAGCTGTGGTCTGTGCTGTTCTAATCCACACTCTCTGTCCTGGAACCAGAACGGGTAAGTCCTTTGTCTTATGCCTCAAGTCGAATGACTTTCTCTGCTTCGCTTTTAGTTCCTTGTCTTTTTCCCTGAAAGCTCTGAGGTTTCGCCAGGCTGGTTTCAATGCTTGTGGGGTGGTAGGAGCTGTTGATCTTATCCTCCTCCCCATCAGCAGTTGTGCAGGACTCAGCCCATGAGCCAGTGGTGTAGCTCTGTAAGCCAAGAGAGCTTACTGAGGGTCTGGACTTTTGCTAAGCAGCTGTTTAACTGTGCGGACAGCTCTCTCTGCTTCCCCGTTGCTCTTGGGGTAGCGAGGGCTGTTGGTCGTGTGACTGAAACCATAGTCCCGGGCAAAAATGGCAAAATCTGTGGAAGCAAACTGAGGGCCATTGTCAGTCACTAAGATTTCAGGTACTCCAAATCTTGCAAAGATTACCTTCAGCTGCTCCACAGTTGTAGATGTTGTCAGGGTTGGGATGTTTGCTACTTCAATGTATCGGGAGTAGTAGTCCATCACCACAATACAATGTCCATTCTTCCACTGAAAGATATCCGCTGCCACTTTTTGCCATGGTCGTGCTGGTAGGGGCGTGGTCATTAAAGGCTCTGTCTTTGTCTGTGAATACTGGCAACAGATTTCACACCTTTCCACCATCTCTTTAATCTGCCTTGTTATCCCTGGCCACCACAGGGATTCTTGTGCCCTTGCTACACACTTAGTCACTCCCTGATGGCCTTCATGCAACCTTTCCAACATTTCCCCCTACATGCATCCAGGGATCAGAATCCTCCTTCCTCTGAGAAGCAGGCCCTCTGCCATGTGTGTCATTCCTCTCTGGCCAGAATGGCAGAAGATGCTCAGGGACACTTCTCCTATGAGAGGGCCAACCTTTTTCTGTGAATGTTCTCAGCTGCTTGCAAATGTTGTCTGTACTCTGAGTTTCTCTGATGTGAGCTAATTTACTTTCAGTGGCAGGTAGATGCTGTAGAATATAATCAATGTAGGCACAGCATTCATTCTGCAAGCTGATATTGGCCTCTCTGTCCTTCAGTCCTTGGGGGGCTCTTGAGAGAGTGTCAGCAGTGACGAGTTGTTTGCCCGGGACATGTATGATTTTGTAGTTCAACCTCATCAGTCTTAGCCTAAATCTGAGAATTCTTGGAGGTAAATCATCTAAGGACCGAGAGCCAAGCAGGGAGATTAAAGGTTTGTGATCAGTTCTCAGTGTAAATTCCAAGCCTAGCAGATATGAGCTGAGTCGCTCACAAGCCCATGTTGCTGCTAGTGCTTCTTTTTCTATTTGCGCGTACTGGACCTCTGTGGGTGTCAGGCTCCGTGATATGTACACAACCGGTCTCCACCTACCATCCATCTGCCACTGCAGGAGGACCGCCCCAAGTCCATATAAAGACGCATCTACAGATACCATTGTTTCGTTCTTGGGACTGTATTGTGCTAGGACTGGGGGAGAACTCAGCTCTTTAATTTTTTTAAAGGCTGTTTTCTGTTGTGCGTCCCATGTCCATGTGCTGTCACTTTTTAACAGATCACGTAGAGGTTTTGTGAGAGCTGGTAGGCTGGGTGAAAACTTGCCAACATAATTTACCATTCCCATGAACCGGAGGACCTCTTCCACATTGCGAGGTTCTGGCATGTTTTCAATGGCGCTGATTTTGTCTGGATCAGCCTCAATTCCTGCTGCGCTTATGTTGTGTCCCAGGAATTTCACGTTTTCCACAGCAAATTCACATTTTTCATTGAGGGTGAGGCCCGCTCTTTCACACCTTTTAAGTACTTCCTGCAGTCTTTCATCATGCTCTGGTTTGTCTTTTCCATAGACTAAGATGTCATCCACATGGCACAGAGCGCCCTTTACCCCTGCAATGATTTGGGAGATTCTCAACTGAAAATGTTCAGGCGCGGAAGATATACCAAAGGGGAGCCTCTGGAAGCAGTATCTTCCAAAGGGGGTAATGAAAGTTGTTAAAGGCTGTGATTCTTCGTGTAGAGGAACCTGCCAGAAACCAGATGTTGCATCTAATTTTGAGAAGACTTTTGCCCCCTCCAGCTGTGCCAGCGTCTCATCAACTGCGGGCAGTATGTGTCGCTCCCTGCACACACTGTCATTAAGTCGGGTAAGGTCCACACATATGCGGGGTTTTTTATTTGGCTTGGGGACCACAACCATTCCTGCGCACCATTCAGTTGGCTCCTCGACTTTTCTTATGACCCCCATTGCTTTGATCCTGTCTAACTCTCCTTTAACTTGTTCTTTCATAGGTAATGGGACTCTGCGTGAGGCTGAGAGAGCATAAGGAATTGTTCCATCCTTCAGTTTTATCTTGTAGCTTCCTTGTAGCTTTCCAAGCCCTGAAAACACTTTCGGGAACTTAGCTCTGTACTGATGGCTCTTCTCTTGTTTCTCCTCCTGAACTGAAGCTATCTGTTGAATCAGGTTCAACTTTATTAAAACAGGGAGTCCCATTAGTGGCATCACCAGGTTTGCCACCACATATACATTCTGCCTTGTTTCTTTTCTTTCAGTTTTAATGTGTGCTCTCATGATGCCCAAAACCTGTAAAAGACAGTTATCTGGACCTTTAATCTTTTTAAGTGGTGTCATAAGACTGCCATCACATGCTCTTGAGTACATGGAAGATGGAATAGCTGTAACTGAGGCACCTGTGTCCAGTTTAAATGTTACCTTCTCTCCATTGAGGCTGATTTCTTTTAACCATTCCTCTTCAGTTCCTTCTGTGTTAACTGTCCCCATGAAAACTATGTCATTTTCTGTGTTGCTGTCCACAATAGCTTCCACTCTTTGAGATGATCTGCAGACCACAGCGAAATGTCCCTTTTTTTTGCATTTACAACACTCAGCCTCTTTGGCTGGGCACTGTTTCCATGGGTGTCCTGGCGTTTTACCGCATCTTTTACATTTGTCATTGTAATATGTCTTTTTGACAGTGCTTGGCTTGTACATAGACTGCTCTGGCCTGCGTGGGGGAGCTTGTCTATAATGTGTTCTCCCTCTGGTTGTGTTTATGGCATCCACATCAGCACCTTTAATTTCTGTGTGTGTCCCTCGTAGTAGTTGTTGTTGCTTCTTTACTTCTTCCTGCTGCCTGACCTGGGTTATTGTTTTTGCCAGCATCAAGTCTGGGTCTAACTGAAGTCTCTCTGACAGCTTGGAGTCCCTTATCCCGACCACTATGTGGTCTCTTATCATTTCCTCCTTTAAGGCGCCAAATTTGCAGTGTTCCGCCAGTTTATGCACATCTGTGATAAAGTTCTCTGCAGACTCGCCTTGTTGTTGCTGTCTGCTATTAAACTTAGCACATTCATAAATGACATTGTGCTTACCAACAAAATGTTCACCAAAGGCTTTTGTCACCTCTGCATAAACTGCCTTCTGTTGGTCCATTAGTGGTAATGTACTGAGAATGTCGTCGCTCTTGTCACCCATTACGTACAGGAGGGAGTTGACTTAGTAACCATCTTCTTTTCCATCTAATCCTGATGCCAGTCTGAACCTCTCAAACCGTCTTATCCATTGTGGCCATGAGCTGGGCTTCTCGAAGCTGAAACTGCCAGGAGGTGTGATAGAGAATATATGATCTGCCATTTCCCCGTCTCTGTCCGGGCTCCGTGTAGCTTTAGCTCAGCCTCCCCGTTGGCCAGGTAAACAGTGATGGTCTCTACCGGACTATCTCAGACTAACTTTACTCAATTAACACCGCTAGCACCTATTTTATATTCACAGTAGGTTCACCTCTTTCTGACACCATGTAGAAGTGTTTATATGCATGAAAGCAGACTCCAGAGACTTTTGGTAAGTTGAACACAGCTTCCTTTACTCCTGCTTCGTAAAAACAAAAACAAACTCACACACTTCTTCTACGCTGCTCAACCTTCTCAACACACCTTAAAGGTGCCACCTATGGACTACATGTGCTATTACACTGAACATCTGTACAGTTATATGGTGCAAATACGCGTTTGAATATTTGAACCTCCACTCCTGTCTCCCATCATCGCTCATATTACCCACATCCTCATCACTTTGTCGCTTATATCCACCTTTCACCATCTTCTTTAAGAAACCGTTCCAGACCACCTTGATCTTCGCTAATTCTTTTGCAGTCAGCTCCCATGTCTGAACACTGTATAAGAGTCGGGATCTCACGCAGGCAGCGAGGAACTTTACTCTAATGGACAGGTGTATACGATCTGTTAACACATGTTTGAGCTCGTTCCACTTCTCAAAAGCGGATCCGATTTTAGTGCCAAGATTCTGTGTGTTGTCGCTTGAGTTTGTGATTGTGTAACCCAGTTATCAGAAACTTCTGACGTTCTTTAATTTGGTTCCCCTGACATCAACAAGACTCTCTTGGTTCTTGACGGCATCGCTGACATTGAAGGCCATCGTCTCTGTTTTTGTGTACGACATTTTCAGTCCAAATCGCGTAAATGTGTTATCACAAATCTGGAGGATGGTTTGTAGTTCTTTGATTGATTCTGTGAAGATGGCTTGGTCATCTGCATATAGAAGCTCCGATATTCTTCTCTCCCCTCTCGCTCTAGCGTTTCCCCGGAGTTCCCTTGGTGATACCTACCACATGCTACCACATGCTGTTTCTGTCGTCGCTCACGTGGTTTTATGTAACTTGATACACTCCTCGAAGCAATGATTCATTTGTCACTCGACACATGATTCGAAGAGTCGGATTAATCTGACCGTCACCACCATCAAACTGTGTGTGCAGCATTTACTGAAATAAAGGGACTAGATTTAGAAGAGGTCTAACAGTGGCGATCCTAGAGTGATTTACTCCCTGGGTGAAACCCCCTGCTGGCACCCCCTCCCCCGGCCCAACCCGACAACCACCTCCCACCCACCACCTAAGAAAACACTAACTTCGTCCAGAACACACACGACCCCATACACAAACTCACAACTGCCATTTTCAAGAACAAATTTCCAGTTTTAATGACTAGTGCAATAAAAAATACAAAGACAAACAATAAAAGATAAACAATAAACAAAAAGGCTCAATGACTTCGCATTACAGCTATCCACAGCTATTTAAGAAAGCACAACTGCACTACAGCACCACCCGATGGTCAAAATATTGCACAAGTCAGTCAGTTTTACCAACAGAGTGCACAATGAATTATCATAAGGCCCTTTTCCACTACCCTTTTTCAGCTCACTTCAGCCCAACACGGATCGCGTTTCAACTACCTCAGAGCAGCACGACTTAGCTCACTTCAGCCTTACTCAGCACCCAAACCTCGCACCGTTTTGCAGCGAGGCTGAAGCAAGCCAAACCGAGCTGAGTGGGACTAGGGGCGTGAGGAGACACTCCCCTGTGCACTGATTGGTGAGGAGGAGTGTCCTCACATGCCCACACATGCCCCGCGAGCACGCTGGGAACCACCATCTGTAAACACCGTAAACCCGGAAGAAGAAGAATTATGACAAATTATGCACCTCGCCTCATCTATACGCTCTTGCCAGTATCTGTTGGCGTTGTCGGTGTCAACAAGCCACAGCACCAAGACCAGCAACACTAACGACTCCATGTCCTCCATGTTGATTGTTTACTATCCGGGTCGCGAGACTACCGCTTAAAAGGTCACTGATGTCACTGTTTGCGCCGCCTAACGACATCACGTGACATCCACCCACTTTCGCTAACTCCACCCAATGTATCCACCCACTTCCAGCCAGCACGGTTCAGCGTGGTTGTAGTCGAAATGCAACGCCAATAGCCCCGCTCAGCTCGACTCAGCCCAACTCAGCATGGCACGGCTCAGTCCAACTCAGCCGCGTTGGTAGTGGAAAAGCACTAATAGAGTACCATTCACCATTATTATTAACAAGAAGACTTAAACCTCCATTAAAGTCGCACCATATAAATAACAAAAGAAGCTAAACCAAGGGTGCCCAACCAGTCGATCGCAGTCTACCAGTCGATCACAGGCGGAGTTTCAGTCGATTGCGAGAATAACAAAAAAAAAAAAACTTGTTCAAAAAGCACACTAATAAAACCATCGTTCCTGAGTGACCAGAATATATTTTCATATTAATAAAATTAAGAAATATATAAATAATTCTTAAATATATAAATAATTCTGAATCCTATTCTGTTGCATGCTGGGTATGGTTTGTCATGGTTGCTAGGTTGTAACTAGGGGCCTAAAGCGCGAAGAAGCTTTAGAGTCCGCCTAGTTACAACCTAGCAACCAGTGTAGTGGAAGCTGAGAAGATAATGGCGGAAACCAAAAAAGCTAAAAATTATCACTTTCATCCTGAGTGGGAAGAGGATTACTTTTTTGTTTTTTCGAATTCAAAGCCAGTGTGTTTGATCTGTAATGCTACCGTGGCCATTCCAAAGAAGGGAAATTTGGAGCGACATTTCATGACAGTTCACAAGAGCTATGCTAAAGACTTCCCGGCGAAATCAGCTGTACGAACTGAAAAGGTAAACAACCTGAGGAGACAGCTAGCCGCAAAGCAGGCAGTGTTTACGCGACCTGTTAATAAGAGTAAAACTGCCACGATAGCGTCTTACCGTGTGAGTCATGTTCTGGCAAAGCACAAGAAATGTTTTAAAGACGGCGAAGTTTTCAAAGAAGCCTTTGTGGAGGCCGCGGATGCACTTTTCGCTGACTTCAAGAACAAGAAGGAGATCATGTCGGCTATTCAAGAAACCCAGCTATCCAGGAACACCATTACAAGGCGGTGCGAGACCATGTCAGAGGGCATTGAACGACAGCTTAGAAATGACATTGAGAGCTGTCTTTGTTTTTCGCTGCAATTTGACGAATCAACTGATGCTGTGGATGTGGCGCAGTTATGTGTTTTCATTCGGATGGTTTTTCATAACATGACGGCAAAAGAAGAGATTCTGACAATTTTGCCTTTGAAAGGGCACACAAGAGGGTTGGATGTTTTTGACACGTTTATGGAGTTTGTCAGTAAGTCGCATTTACCCCTCTTCAAACTTACATCAATCACAACTGATGGGGCTCCATCTATGGTTGGGCATACTGCTGGGTTCATTGCTTTGTGCAAGCAGTCGGAATCTTTCCCTGATTTTTTGAACTATCACTGTATCATTCACCAACAAGGGCTGTGCGGGAAGATTTTGAACATGAAGGACGTCATGGACGTAGCTATAAAAATCGCGTGCTCTTTTCGGGCCAGGAGTTTACAGAGGCGCTTATTCCGTGCCCAGCTCGAGGAGGCAGGTGCAGACCACACCGATCTGCTGCTGCACACCGACGTCAGGTGGTTGAGCCGAGGCAAATTCCTCGAAAGATTTTTGGAACTTTTGCCCGAAATTAAAGAGTTCCTGAAGCACACAACTACCCATGCTGCTGCTTATACTCAGCTGGAGGACGGTCAGTGGCTCGCTGATTTGGCTTTTCTCACAGATGTCACCAATAAGATCAATGACTTGAATCTCGAGCTGCAGGGGAAAGGAAAGCACATCGCCAACATGATCAGTTCAGTGAACACCTTTAAAACGAAGTTGCGCCTGCTGGTACGCAGGTTGCAACAGTGTGATGTCAGGAACTTTCCGCACTTGGAGGCTGAGCTCCGCCGTCAGGGCAAAGACAGTGTGGAACTTGCTCGTTATGAGCAACAGATCCAAAACATTCTTTTGGAGTTTGAGCGCCGGTTTACTGACTTTGCGTCCATTGAGCCTGTTGCTCAGTTTCTGTGCTTTCCATTTGGTGAAAATGTTGATGTGGATTGCATTGCGCCCAAAGTAGCCACACTCTTCAGCCTGGACTCCAGTGCTGTCGAGAATGAAATTATCACACTGCAAAATGACATTGAGATAAAATGCAGAGCAACACCTGGGCTAACTGGCGAATTCTGGAACCTGCTGCTGGAAGAGAAGTATCCAAACCTCAGACAATGCGCACTGAATATGACTTCCCTTTTTGGATCAACATATTTGTGTGAGTCTGCCTTTTCACACGTGAAAATAATCAAGTCCAAGTACAGAACCACACTGACTGATGACCACCTCGCGGCCTGCTTAAGGCTGGCACTCAACTCCTACTGTCCAGATTACGAGAAGCTAGCTGCCTCCTCCCAGTGCCAGAAGTCCCACTAAGGTAGAGAAGTGTTTATTATTATTATTATTAGTAGTAGTAGTAGTAGTAGTATCTTGAATGACATATTCATATCATATCCATATACTTAGAGGAGTATTTTATCTGTTTTCCAGATTCATTTAAATCCAACTGCTGGTTTCCCTGCTATTGCCACTCTCCAGTGAAGTTTATCATTTTGAAATATTGGACTTCTCTTCTCCTCCTTCCTGCTTTGAAGTTATCTCTTCTGGTGTGTGTGTGTGTGTGTGTGTGTGTGTGTGTGTGTGTGTGTGTGTGTGTGTGTGTGTGTGTTAATCTGTTGAATTCATGTTGAATTGATGTTTTCCAATTTTGGATTTCTGTTATGGAGTTTTTGGAGTGTTCTTTTCTGTAGTTGTGTGTGTGTGTGTGGTTGAGAGAGAGAGAGAGAGAGAGAGAGAGATGATGTGCCTCTGAAGTTCTGTTTTGGACAACCTATTTGTGACATGTTGATCAGTTCCTCATTTTTTTGTGCATTTATACTGCCTATTCTCCTCCTGTGGAAATAAAAACTCAACTACGTGTGATCTGCGATTGCGGCTCCTTGTTTGAATTATTGCCCGGCCCTTGATCTTGACTTGGTAGATCTCGGCATGCCATCAACTTCAAAAGTAGATCTTGGTTAAAAAAAGGTTGGGCACCCCTGAGCTAAACAGTTAAACAATCACAATTACAGAATAACATGAAGTGACAAAAGATCTAAAAATACTATACATTAAAGTGGCAAAAATGGTCAAACGCAATCATGTATCATAAATAAATGAACTAACGACAGAGAAGAGGTAAATCCTGTACACATAAGAAGAAATAAACACTATTGTGTATCATAAATAACAAGAAGTAACAAATGAAGAAGTTAACACTCTTTAAAGTGGCAAAAATGGCAAACCACAATTTGTCATAAATAACAAGACGTGCAAAGAAGTAAGAGGAAAAGGCAATTATATTCAGGATGCAAAAGTGAAAGCACAACCTAAAAGTTGGCTTTTCTGGCCTTCCTGGATGCAAATTCTTCCACAATGTTTTCATATGAGATTTGTTCCCCTAAGCTGTGGCTTAGGCTGATCACAGCAAGGCCACTGAACCATTCCTATGACATTGTTGACCTTAGGTAAGTCTTGAAGAGCGCGCTTTATGAGTTAAACCCATAATAATAATTAATCTCGAGGCTGATTAACTTTATTTCATTTTATTATTTTATTTCTACTATTTGTTTAATTCTTATTTTTCTTCCCCAATTATTTTATGTAATTTTATTTTCTATTGTTTACTGTTCTGCTTTTACTTCTGTAAAGCACATTGAACTGCCACTGTGTATGAAATGTGCTATATAAATAAACTTGCCTTGCCTTGATCAGTTTTAGCTTCGACAGCTATCAAGAATTTCTTCAGAGTGTAAAAATACCTGTAACTCCTAAACAATTTGCCATTGTTTTTGATACAATTCCAGTGGGAGTGGTCATGCTCTTGAAAGGATATTCTTCTTCTTTTGTGACTATTCAACTTGATCCTCTTAAAACATATGTTGGTGAAATATGCTTTAGGTCCACTAACTGTAATAATAACCGATGTGTGCGCAATCTATTTCTAAAGGACTTTATTTCAGTACCATGTGCTATCTCAGCTTGGAGTGGATATGCCGAAGATATATGTTGGGCCAAGACTTGGACGCTACCCAGCAGATTTCTACTAGTTAATAAAGTAAAAGAAGTTTCTTTTAAAATTATGCATCATTTTTACCCGGTGAAATCCTACTTAGCTAAGTTCAGAAAAGATATTAATACCAATTGTACCTTTTGTAATACACATTCAGAATCACTCATTCATCTCTTTTGGTTTTGTGACTTCTCAAAAGACTTTTGGCATAAAATCTGTCGTTTTATAATTGTCCATATCTGTGATACTTTTCAGTTACGTTTACAAGATGTTTTATTTGGTTTTACCACTTATAGCAAGGAGTTGGAGGAGGAATATTTTCTTTGTAATTTAATTATTATTTTAGTTAAATTCCATATTCATAAGTGCAAGGTCATAAAAATTAAGCCATCCTTTACTTATTTTTTTAAAGATCTAGAGATTTATATTAATACCATTTCTGCCTCACTTAACACAAAAGCTATCAAGACTGTGAAACTGTGTAGTTTAATATTGTATTGTAAATGTGTGTTTTTGCTTTATTTATGTATGTATACTGTATAACCCCTGGTGTGTAGTTATTGTATCTTTCTTTCGTTCATACAATTCTGTACTTGTTTGTTATCTGTAATAAAAAAAAAAAGTTTTAGCTTCGAGAAGCTCCTCTCTGCCTGAGCCACAGTGACAGGCAGAGTGGCAGCAATTCTGAGTCCAGTCCAGAAATTGGGGTAGCTCTCTGATAGCTCCTTCCTTCTCATGCATGAATGTGATCAGCTCAAGGGGGGGTCACAGTTGCTGACACCGGCACTTTAAGGGGGGGGGGGGGGGGGGGGGGCTTCGGGGGGCTCAAGCCCCTGGGCCACAGCCAATCAGAGGCCTCGTAAAGGGTCCTTGTAATATTAATAAAATAATAAACTGTCGGAATCGTGGGCCTACATTAATGTACGGATAGAAATAAGGTTAGAAATAAATGAGCGCACAGTAGCCTGCTGTAAGAGACATGGTGGATGTGGTTTGCGAAACGAACACCCACAACTGTACCAGAATAAAATGTAACAAAATGTAACGTCACGCACGAAAGCACGCCAAAGACTGCAGACTACAGAAAGAAAAAAAAAGAGAGAGAGATGCAGGTAATGATAGAATCGTTGCCTAAAGTCACAGACTTTTTTAAGGTAAGGATCACCAATCTGTTCAGAATATCAGTTATCAGTTATCAGCCGTACCAGCAGCTAGGCTATGTGTAGCTAGGCTAGATATGCTATGAGGTAACAGATAGCATATTATTACATTAAGGTACTGTTTTTTTACGTTTGTGAAATATGCTATTATATAATAGCATATTTTGATGGGGATAATAAAATGTCTAAAACGGCATCTACTGAAGAAATTGATGAAAAGATTGTAGCCTATAATTGTCACAGTTCGGGCAGCAGACAGAGTAAGCATACTGAGGGGAATAGCAATACAAAGCTAGTGCATATCCACATTTCTCGCTAGCTGTGTTGGGTGTGTTGTTAACCCGTGTGGATTTAAGTGAAATACTTGAGAAGTTCTGTGGTCAAGACAACGTTTTAAGGTAAGGACACTTGATTATTAATGTTTGCCCGCTGTGGCTTGTTGTTGACGAAAGGCCCACATGATGTTGCCTTATGCAGCTACTGCTAGCGTCATGCTTTGAACTAGGTTAAGCTCATTTGCGCTAAAGGATGGGTTTATTGAAGGACTTTGATGTAGCTAGTTTCTTTTAAAAAAAAATCGTATGCTCAAAAAAGTATGCCCGTGTTCATCGTGTTTAACTTTTTTCTTGATGGAGTGCGTGAAATATTGTTGCAAGTGGTATTTTGATGCAGTCATGTCAAAAAGGCAGTTGAATGCATGGTCTTATTCAAGGAGAAGGAAGACTTGCATGATGCTTGAACATAGATCGGTAAAATAGACCCTAGTAGGACTTGGTTTCGTGTATTTCGGTCTGTAGAGTTATGAGTTTGGCCGCTGTCCATGGTGTTTACGTTTCATGTGGCCGCCAAGCCAAGTACCTTGACTTGCAGTGAATGTTTGTTTTCATGCCGCCGAGCTATTTTTATGTATTTTATTTTTTAAAAGGACTTGTCTATAGGTGTGTGTTTTATTTTACAACACATAGGTCTACATTATAGCGCACGCACGCTTGTGTGGTTATCTCTGGCCATGCCCCTGAGTGAAAGTTACACAGTATCACTGTCCTGTCCGTGGTAATAATCAGAACTGGCTCTGTAATGATAATGCGCGCGTTCTTCTCTCCCTCTGTGGTCGGATGTGTTGAGCGATGTGAGTGTGGGCCTTGCGCAGCTACGCTGAGCCAAACGTAACCTATCGTAGGCTTCTAGGCTAATTACGCGCTTACACTGTAAATGCTTGACACATATTGCAAATAAAATAAGTGTTTTCCTGGCCAACGGTAAGGGTAGGGTTGACAGGTAGCCTGTGAGGGGCCTCAAAAAACCCAGTAGCCCCTGGGCCACGAGTGTTGATAAAGCGCCCCTGGTTGCTGACGGCAAGTCAGGAAAGTTCCTGATCTCCTGCACGAGCTCTTTTTTTTGGGGGGGGGACCGTTTTTTTTTTTTCGCACCTGCGCTCGTGCCGCCCCCCGCGATGCCGCCCCGGGCGGCTGCCTGGTCGGACCGCCCCCAGGACCGCCCCTGAGGTCTAATAAAAAAAATGTATGATACCCCAGTAGATTTAGGGAATATAAACAGATAGCAGATTAGTCTGATAAAGATTTTGACCTTTTCTGATTCCATAAGATTTAATTTAATTCAGCCAGTGGCGGCTCCTGAATTTTTTTCAGGGGGGGGCAATTTTCCCCCGTTATGTCTACACGGACCGTAAATGTCCACAGGACTGAAGTAAATTGACCTAGGTAGCAAATCAATTGGCCGAACTTGTTTTTGCCTGGTAAATTCAGATATCAATATAGACAATATCTCTTCTCTCCACTAGGTGGCAACACTAAACAAGTTAAAGGTGGCAAACTAAGATAGCCTAGTAAACTAGACCCACCCGCCTAGCGGCCAAAAATATTTTTGCCTACGAGTGGCAAATATTCACATTTAGTCTGGCTTGCCAGGCTAAAACTAAGGAAGATTCATTGTGAAGCCTTCAAAGCAAAACATTTGGCATCACAATCAATTAATATTATATTACTCATTTATTTTCTCATATTATTCCAGTATTCTATAATAAGTAGACACAAATTCTTAATTATAAACTTATTCTAATTTATTCAATTCTAAAGAATGCAATTAAAGTGGCAGGATATAAATCCAAAACAAGTGTTTATTTAAGTTTTGAAAAAGATGAAGAAAAGCATAACCATCAAACAAACATGTGCAGCTTAATTGTGTTTTTTTTTATATGGAATTGCACCATTTTAACAACAAATAATTCTAAATAAATTCTGCAGTTTTTTTCCCCAAGAATTCCTCCAGAAAGCCATGCCTTAAAAGGAAATTTAAAGTATTACAAGCATGTCAATGAACACAAAAGGCTTTAGTTATTTAGCTATATACACACAAGGTTACACAAGGTTGTGTAGTCAGTGCAACTTGGCTTAACAAGTTGGAAAAAAGGTAAGGTGCTGCTGGCTCCAATGAACACATACTGTACAATATATAAAAACTGAAAATATGCTTAATTTACACCAAGTCAGAGAGAACTTGAGGCTACTGAAATATTCCAAGCATGGCAATGTTAAACTGCCATTGGTAAAACAAAAACATGGCAATGTTAAACTGACATTGGTAAAACAAAAACATGGCAATGTTAAACTGCCATTGGTAACACACACGCACACAAAAACAACTTTTGCCTAGTAAATTCAAATATCAGATATCTCTGTACCGTCTGCTGTGCTACTTCCAGGGTGGAAGAGAATGCAAGGGTAGCAAAAAAGAGCACTGACTACATCACAGCCAGCCAGCCAAGTTTTCCGGTGGTACCAGTTCTTGTTAAAACCTCTTGAGTAGGTCTTCTCCCCCTTCGTAGACACTTGCTTGATGTTTAAATTCGGTCTAGGAGGTCCTAGCTGTTTGATTGCCGTTTTCTCCTCATTGGTACGACGACTAAAGGGAACTTCTTTCAGAGACGCTATCGTATTGTTGCACTCAACACTCGCCGCCATCTTCATAGAATGTTCACACATTTCCAGCGCAAGTTGCGTTTTCCAGCCCAAAATTATGTTCAAAACCTGCCAAAATGCACTTAAAACCAATCTGGCAACACTTGCGTGGCGCAACAGGCGTATGACGTAAGCACGCTGCTTGTGCGAGCACATAAAACCCAATAGAAAATGCATTGGGAGCAGGATTTTCGAAAAAAACGTATGTACCATTAGTGTCAATGGGAGATTTGGGGGCAAATCTGAACCTGACAGAAATCGCCCCAAAAGGGCGTGGCTACACCAGACGCGACCTTAGCCTGATTGGACAATGTCATTACTGTTGGTAGTAGGAGTAGATAAAAAAAAAATCTCCTTCCCTGTTTGGGAGTGCGTCGCCCAAATTGCCCCTATTAACGAGCCGCCAGTAAATTCGGCATTAGATTACTTTATTGGATTTTTTTGTCCCATTTTTCAGTTCATGTAATAAACATTTCTTTAACCACTGAGACCAATTCCTTGGTTAGAGTTTCGATTTTTATTAATTTTTTGATTATTAAAATGACATAATTTAAACAAAAACACAAATTAAAATAATGTTGCCACTTTAGATGGACAACACATAAATACTATATATACATACAGTACCAGTCAAAAATTTGTACACCCCTACTCTACTCATTCATAGGTTTTTGTGTATTTTGACCATTTTCTACATTGTAGAACAAAACTGAAAACATCAAAACTATGAAATAACACATGGAACAGATATGGAATTATATGTAATTATGTGAATTATCTCCAGCTTGCCTGCGACCCTGTAGAACAGGATGAAGCGGCTAGAGATAATGAGATGAGATGAGATGTGTTGCGTTATATTCAGAGCCTCCCTGAATGAGTAAACATTTCATTGTTTGCTTTTTCACTTTAAAATCCATCTAAAAGAGTCGAATCAAAGAGTCGGGAGGTTTGGCGGCAACTCAACGAAGAAGAAGAAACAAGGCGTGCAGTAAGCCACAAGAAGACATTTAACTGTACAGTGAATGTGAAGTGGACATGGCAGAAAAGTCAGATGGTTGTTTAAGAAATAATGACGTTAATGTGAATGAGGATATGTTTTGGGAAGAAGTCAGTCGAATTAGGAAACTGTCAGATAGAGATAGCAGTGGAGATGAGTATGGAAAATCTGTTATCAAAAGAACCAAGGTTGATAGAAAGATGTCTAAGGGGTCAAGCGAAGAAGTATGGAAAGTTATGGTAGTTTTTGAACAAAAAGGAGGGCCAGATTTACATCCAATCCACATTACTAAGGCAATTGAGAGAGAAATAGGAAAGATAAATCACGCCAGATTCATGGGAAATGGGAGGCTTTTGATTTTTGCTAAGACTGAAAAGCAGCGAAATAGCATCCTGATGAAGGAGTCACTTAACAAACTTAAAATTACCTCACATATTCCAGGGGCAGCATCTAAAGCTAGAGGTGTCATAACAGGAATACCAACATCAGTCTTAATGGAAGAGATCAAGGAGAATCTGACAAGGTATGCAATAACTGATGCTAAACGCCTGACCAAGGGAAAAGAAAAAACTGAAAGTACATCAATTTTATTAAGCTTCAGTAAAGACTTGCCAACTAGAGTTCAGATGGGATATATGTCTTACATGGTCCGTGAATACATTCCACCTCCATTGCGGTGTTTTAAATGCCAAAGATTTGGTCATGTGGCAGGGCAATGTAGAGGTAAAATAAGATGTACAAAATGTGGTGGTGAACACGAATATGGCCATTGTGGGGAAACTGTATTAAAGTGTTGCAATTGTGGAGGGCCACACAGTGCTGCATATGGTGGTTGTGAGAAGCAAAAGGAGGCCAAAGAAATACAGAAATACAGAGTTACATACAAGACTTCTTATGCAGATGCCATTAAGATAGTTAAGAAGGATAAGAGAGTTACTAGTGTTCCTACTTCACCAGAACAATCCACTTGGAGCCAGTTTGATAACACGCTAAGATTCACGCTAAGAAAAACAGAGTTCAATTAGAAGGGAATCCTCAACATGTTAACAGGCCTAGGCCTATTCCAGCTTCAGTTACATGTAAGTGTGAATGCAAAGCAAAAATCACAAAAGAAACACTACTTGTGGATAAGAATGAATTCATTGCGTTTATTTGCACAGTGATGAACACAGCACTACAACACTCAAGAAAAAGTGACAGGATTAAATCAATTGTTGACATTGCCAATGATTTTTTGGGGCCTATGAGTAAAGCTGATGTAATTCATGAAATGATAAATCTTAAATATGGACAGACTCAAGGTAGTTGAATGTATTATGGTTCTTTTCATTTTACAATGGAATGCAAGGAGTTTATTAGCTAATGGACAAGAATTCAAAAGTTACATTCAAAACTTGACAGATAAACCTGATATAATATGTATTCAGGAGACATGGTTGAAACCACACCTAGATTTTATCATCAAAGGCTTTAAAGGCATTAGATTTGATAGAAGTAATGAGAGAGGTGGTGGATGTACGACATTCATAAAAGATGGGATTCCTTACAGACGTATTAATATAGATAAAGAACATGAATGTATTATCACAGAAATATTTAATGGGCCTAAGGAAATATATAGTGTTGTTAACTATTATAACCCATGTAAGAGTTTAACAACTGACATGCTAAACAATATCTTTGAGAAAAAACATCCTGAAATATGGTGTGGTGACTTTAATGCCCACAACAGCTTATGGGGTAGTAAACATACAGACATGAATGGCTTAGCAGTTGAAGAAATGGCCAATGACAGAATGTTAGTTTGTTTAAATAATGGTTCTGGTACTAGGATCAATATTTATAAGAATGAGACATCTTGCATTGATTTAACCTTAGTTGACAGAAGAATTGCTTATAGATCTAGGTGGGATGTAGATCAATCAACTAATATTGGAAGTGATCATTTTCCAATATGGTGCAAAATGGATATGGAGTTTAAGATTGATCCAAATTATATACATCACAAATGAGTGTTTAGCAAAGCTAATTGGGATGAGTTTAAAGAAATCTCTGAAGATATGCTTTAAATGATACCAGAAGTTGATCAAAACGTGGATGATATGAATAGTAGCGTAAGCTCTCTTATATACTTTGCAGCAAGCCAAAGTATTCCAATTAGTGAAGGTAAAAAGAATAAAAGAAATGTACCATGGTGGGATGATAAATGTACTGAAGCAATTAAAGAACGAAATAAAGCTTTTAAGATTCTGTGTAAAACATTAACATCTGATAATCTCTTGAATTATCAAAAGAAAAGAGCCATAGCTAGGAAAGTTATTAAAGAAACAAAAAGAGAATCCTGGAGGCAGTTTTGTTCAACAATAGGTAGAGAAACTACAATAAACCAAGTATGGATGATGATTAAAAAAATGACCGGAAGATATAAACCATCACATATCCCTGTGTTAATGGAAGGTGATAATCAATATGTTGCTGATTCTGATAAAGCGAACCTTTTAGGTAAAACCTTTGCAGATATCCATAAAGGTAACTGTGGCAGCGGGGGCGTGGTCAAGCGCCGGTCTATGACAGGAGGGTGGAGCCGGGGAAGGTGAGTGGCAGAATCGCGACACCTGAGGATAATTAACCTGTTTGTGTGTTTTTTCCCAGTAACCGCTCCCTATTTAAGGAGGCAGAGAGAGAGGAGAGGGAGCACAACCCGGGACCAGACGAGTGTGTGTGTGTGTGTGTGTGTGTGTGTGTGTGTGTGTGTGTGTGAGAGAGTGAATGAGATTATTAGACTGAAAAGTTATAAAAATAAATCGCCTTGTCTGCCTCCAAACATTGTCCTGCCGTCCTCTGTGCTCCACCTACACTCGATACACGCTACAGTGGTGCCGAAACCCGGGAAAAGGTGGAGCACCAACACAGCAGCCCCATGGAATCCTCCCCGTTCGCGGACTTGGTCCACGCCCTCGCCACGGCTCAGCAGAGCCAGCACCAGGCACTTGTCACGCTCCGAAAGGAGCAGGAGCGCCGCTTCGAAGCCCTGGTGCTGGCCCAGCAGGAAGATCGAGAGACGTTCCGGCTTCTCCTCGCGTCGGCGGGGTCCACCAGCGCCCCGGCCGCGGGCCCGTCTCCCCTCACCGTGACCAAGATGGGCCCGCAGGATGACCCCGAGGCTTTCATCACATTGTTCGAGCAGGTCGCCGAAGCCTCGGGGTGGCCGATGGAGCAGCGCGCGGCGCGCCTCCTCCCCCTCCTGACGGGAGAGGCGCAACTGGCCGCGCTACAGCTCCCCGCCGATCGCAGGCTGGCCTACGCCGACCTTTGCCGGGCTGTCCTCCAGCGCGTGGGGCGCACGCCGGAGCAGCAGCGCCAGCGCTTCCGCGCACTGCGGCTGGAGGAAGTCGGCAGCCCGTTCGCGTTCGGCCAGCAGCTCCGGGACGCCTGCTGGCGGTGGCTGAGGGCTGAAGATCGCGACGCCGAGGGAATCATCGACCAGGTGGCGCTGGAACAGTTCATCGCCCGCTTACCAGCTGGAACCGCGGAGTGGGTCCAGTGCCACCGCCCGGCGTCGCTGGATCAGGCCGTGGGACTGGCGGAGGATCATCTGGCGGCTGTTCCGGCAGCAGGACAGCGGACGACAGCATCTTCTTTCTCCTCTTCTCTCTCTCTCCCCCCCCTCCTCCCGTGTCCTGTCCTCGCCCCATTCCCCCACCGCGGAGGTGGAGGCCGGCTCCACCCCAGCCGGCCCGCCGCACCCGTGGTGCCCTCCCGTTTCTCCCTTCTGTGTCTGTCTCCCCCCCCCCCCCCCCCCTCTCAGGTGAGTGAGCCCCAGAACATAGCTGCAGAGGGAAGGCCCGGGCCGGTTTGCTGGCGCTGCAGGGAACCGGGCCACCTGCAGCAACAGTGTGCAGCGATGGAAGTGGGGGGCGGTGGTGCGGATCCCCGACGCGCCAGAGGCTGCCCTCGATCGGGCCGGAGCGTATCGCATACCGGTAAGTGTACAAGGGGCTACATATCAGGCGTTGGTGGATTCAGGTTGCAATCAGACTTCGATCCGCCAAAGCCTGGTGCAAGACGAGGCATTGGGGGGAGCACAAGGGGTGAAGGTGTTGTGTGTGCACGGGGATATTCACAGCTACCCGTTGGTGTCGGTCCACATACATTTCAGAGGGGAGAAATTGATAGTGAAGGCGGCAGTTAATCCTCGCCTTACCCACTCTTTGATCTTGGGGACTGATTGGCCGGGATTTCGGGGTTTAATGGCACGCCTAGTAAAGAGTGGGTCCTGCCGGTTAACAGGGGAGGGTCCCGGTGTCGCTTTGGCTGGAGCTGCGGTCGCAGAGCCGTCTACATCATCTCCGCGACAGAGTGAGGAGCCCCCAGCCCCTCCTCTTTCTATTGGGGAATCCCTCGCGGATTTCCCACTGGAACAATCACGAGACGAGACTCTGCGACACGCGTTTGACCAAGTGAGAGTAATCGATGGTCAGATGCTCCAGCCAGGCGCCACCCCCTCCTTCCCCTATTTTTCCATTTTGAAGGATAGGTTATACCGAGTGACGCAGGACACTCAGACGAAAGAGCGAGTCACCCAATTGCTAATTCCAAAGAGCCTCCGGGAATTGGTATTTCAGGCGGCTCACTTTTAATCCCATGGCTGGACACCTCGGGCAGGATAAGACACTCGCCCGGATAATGGCCCGATTCTATTGGCCGGGGATTCGCGGCGACGTCCGTAAGTGGTGTACGGCGTGCCGCGAATGCCAGTTAGTAAATCCAGCGGCCATTCCAAAAGCGCCCTTGCGCCCCCTACCATTAATCGAGACCCCGTTCGAAAGAATTGGGATGGATCTCGTCGGGCCATTAGATCGGTCAACACGAGGGTACCGCTTTATATTGGTTCTGGTGGACTATGCAACGCGATACCCGGAAGCGGTGCCTCTTCGCAATATCTCAGCACGCAGTATTGCGGAGGCCCTCTTCCACATCATCTCCCGGGTTGGAATCCCTAAAGAGATTCTGACTGACCAAGGCACCTCGTTTATGTCACGGACACTGAGCGAACTGTATGGGCTACTGGGTATTAAGCCGATCCGCACCAGCGTTTATCACCCACAGACGGACGGTTTAGTTGAACGGTTCAACCGCACCCTCAAGAATATTATCAAAAAATTCGTAAGGGAGGACGCACGTAACTGGGATAAGTGGCTCGAACCCTTGTTGTTTGCAGTGCGAGAGGTCCCCCAAGCCTCCACGGGGTTCTCCCCGTTTGAATTATTATATGGGCGTAAGCCGTGCGGCATCTTAGATGTACTGCGGGAAAATTGGGAGGAGGGACCTTCACCGAGCAAAAACGAAATTCAGTACGTTATGGATCTGCGCGCAAAACTCCACACGCTCACCCACCTAACTCAGGAGAATTTGCGGCAGGCCCAGGAACGGCAAGCCCGCCTGTACAACAAGGGCACGCGCCTTAGAGAGTTCACTCCGGGAGATAAGGTACTCGTCCTTTTGCCCACGTCGAGCTCCAAATTAATCGCCAAGTGGCAAGGACCCTTTGAGGTCACACGGCGAGTTGGGGACGTCGACTATGAGGTTAGGCGAAAGGACAGGGAGGGGGCGCTACAGATCTACCACCTCAATCTACTGAAACGGTGGAACGAGGAGGTCCCCGTGGCGTTGGTGTTGGTAGTTCCGGAGAAGGTGGAGCTGGGGCCGGAGGTCCAAAAAGGGTCATTGGCATCACGTACCTCTCCGGTCCCCTGTGGAGACCACCTCTCCCCGACCCAACTCACGGAGGTCGCCCAGTTGCAGGCCGAGTTTTTGGATGTGTTCTCACCCCTGCCCGGTTGCACTAACCTCATAGAACACCACATAGAGACGCCCCCGGGGGTGGTAGTGTGGAGCCGTCCTTATAGATTACCTGAACACAAAAAAAAGGTGGTTCGGGAAGAACTTCAGGCCATGCTCGAAATGGGCATCGTCGAGGAGTCCCACAGTGACTGGAGCAGCCCGGTGGTCTTGGTTCCCAAGGCCGACGGCTCGGTCCGGTTCTGTGTGGACTATAGGAAAGTCAACGCGGTGTCTAAATTTGACGCGTACCCAATGCCTCGTATTGATGAGCTGCTCGATCGACTAGGCACGGCTCGCTTTTACTCGACACTGGATTTGACGAAGGGATATTGGCAGATCCCCTTGACTCCATTATCCCGGGAAAAAACGGCCTTTTCCACACCGTTCAGCTTACACCAGTTCGTCACACTTCCTTTTGGGCTGTTTGGGGCACCCGCTACGTTTCAGCGGCTGATGGACCGGGTCCTCCGGCCCCATGCCACCTATGCGGCCGCTTACTTAGATGATATCATCATTTATAGTAATGATTGGCAGCGGCACCTACAACACCTGAGGGCCGTCCTTAGGTCGCTGAGGCGGGCGGGACTCACTGCCAACCCGAAGAAGTGTGCGATTGGGCGGGTGGAAGTACGGTATCTGGGCTTCCACTTGGGCAACGGGCAGGTGCGTCCCCAAATTAATAAGACCGCAGCGATTGCAGCCTGCCCGAGGCCCAAGACCAAAAAGGGGGTGAGGCAGTTCCTGGGGCTGGCTGGCTACTATCGTAGGTTTATACCTAATTATGCGGACGTCACCAGCCCGCTGACTGACCTCACTAAAAAGGGGGCGCCAGATCCGGTCCAGTGGACGGAGCAGTGCCAGCGGGCTTTCTCTGAGGTAAAGGCTGCATTGTGTGGGGGGCCACTTTTACACTCCCCTGACTTATCTCTCCCTTTTGTGTTGCAGACCGATGCGTCGGACAGAGGGCTGGGGGCCATTTTGTCCCAGCAGGTGGAGGGGGAGGACCGCCCGGTCCTGTACATCAGCCGGAAGCTGTCAGTGCGTGAGGGGCGCTACAGCACAATTGAAAAAGAGTGCCTGGCGATTAAGTGGGCGGTCCTCGCCCTCCGTTACTACCTGCTGGGGCACTCTTTCACTCTCTGTTCGGACCACACGCCCCTCCAGTGGCTCCACCGCATGAAGGATGCCAACGCGCAGATCACCCGTTGGTATCTGGCACTCCAACCCTTCAACTTCAAGGTGGTCCACAGGCCGGGGGCGCAGATGGTCGTGGCGGACTTCCTCTCCCGTCAAGGGGGGGGGAGTCGGCTGCGGGCCGGACGAGCGCCCGGCCTGAGTCGGGCGGTGGGGGTATGTGGCAGCGGGGGCGTGGTCAAGCACCGGTCTGTGACAGGAGGGTGGAGCCGGGGAAGGTGAGTGGCAGAATCGCGACACCTGAGGATAATTAACCTGTTTGTGTGTTTTTTCCCAGTAACCGCTCCCTATTTAAGGAGGCAGAGAGAGAGGAGAGGGAGCGCAACCCGGGACCAGACGAGTGTGTGTGTGAGTGAGTGAGTGAGTGAATGAATGAATGAATGAATGAATGAGATTATTAGACTGAAAAGTTATAAAAATAAATCGCCTTGTCTGCCTCCAAACGCCGTCCTCTGTGCTCCACCCACACTCGATACATGCTACAGTAACCATCTGGAAGAATGTTTTAAGAAAAGGAAAAAAGAAGTCTTGGAAGTAAATAAGGATACTCTAGTCATGAAGGAACCAAACATGTCCAGCATGGATGCTGAATTTAATATATCAGAATTAAAAATGGCTTTAAATAACACTGCATATTCTGCTCCAGGCAGTGATTACTTATGTTATGCTATGTTTAGGCAATTACCTGATGCAGTTCTACAAAAGATTCTTAATCCATTTAATAAAGTATGGAATGAGGGTAAACTACCAAATGTATGGAAAAGATCTACAATCCTCCCATTTAATAAGCCCGGAAAGGACCCAAGCAACCCAGGGAATTATAGACCAATAGCTCTCACCTCACATTCAGGGAAACTGATGGAGAAAATGATTGTGTCAAGATTAAACTACTATTTAGAATATAATTGTTCACTTCACAGCTATCAAACTGGATTCAGGAAACAGAAATCAACAACTGATGCATTAATCAAACTTACTAATGAAATTGAAAAAGCATTGGTTATGAAGGAGGCTATGGTAACAGTCTTTCTAGATATAGAGAAAGCTTATGATACCATGTGGAGGGAAGAATTATTAATAAAATTAGGAAAATTGGGAATTAATGGGAAGATGTACAACTACATATTAGACTTTCTCAACGTACCTTAAGGGTCAGAGTGGGTGAAGCTATTTCAGAAGAATTTACTGTTGAAAATGGAATACCCCAAGGGAGTGTCATTAGTCCAATACTTTTTAACATTATGATTAATGATATTTTTGAGAAATTGGGTGAAATGAATGAAGGTTTACTATATGCAGATGATGCTGTTATATGGAAAAGGGGACGTAACATATCGCACATTACTGAATCAATCCAGAAGGACATACACATCCTAGAACAATGGGGGATAGATTGGGGTTTTAAGTTCTCTGTTCAAAAATCTCAAGTCACATACTTTACAAGAAAGAAAGTTCCAGAAAATGTTAAAGTAATGCTCTATAATCATATTATTGAAATGGGGAATGCATTTAAATATCTAGGTATGTGGTTGGATAGTAAACTGACATGGAAACTTCATACTGAACATGTTGAAACTAAATGCAAAAAGGTACTGAACTTGATGAGGATGATATCTGGTCTTACCTGGGGAGCAGACAGACAATCTTTGCTGAATATTTACAAAGCATTGATAAGATCAACTATTGATTATGGTTGTATAACATATAGCTCAGCTTGTAAAACATCCCTTCTGAAACTGGAAAGAATACAATTAAAGGCCATTAGAATAGCTTTGGGTGCTATTAAAACAACTCCTGCATGTGCTCTTCTGGTGGAGTCAGAGGAAACCCCACTTAATTTAAGGTTTAACAAGCTTTCTCTAATGTACTGGGTCAGACTGCAGGGCAGTATTAACAATCCAGCCATATCAGTACTTAAAGATTGCTGGGAATATTACAAGAAGCATAATGGGTTTGGGTGGAACATTGACAATACTGCAAACCAGTATGGTTTGAAGGAATTAACATACAGCCCTGCATTAGCTTTAAGTGGTGTCTCTCCATGGAGTCTGCCTACTCCTGAGGTTAATATAGAACTGCTAGAGGTAAAGAAAGATTATCCAAATCAAAAGAGTTTTGCATTATTTTGCAAACAATACTTGACTTCTTCATTCTATGGATATCTCCAAATTTATACTGATGGATCAAAAGATGTATTAAGTGGTAAATCTAGCATTGGAATTTATATTCCAGAATTCAAAAAAACATATGGCTATAGACTGAATAATTTCCTATCAGTTTACTCAATTGAAATGGCTGGAATTCTTTCTGCATTAAGATGGATTGAAGAAATCAAACCACTCAAGTCAGTTATATGTACAGATTCAATGTCAGTTTTACAAAGTTTTTTATCAGGTAACTCAACAAGGGAAGACTTAGTAATTGAAGTTAAACATCTCTTAGCTCACATAAGGAATATGGGACTTACTATTGAGTTTTGTTGGATACCAGCCCATATAGGAATTAAAGGTAATGAAATAGCAGACCACATAGCCAAAGAATCCATTGATAAAGAACAGATAGACATTCATATTCCACTGGGAAAAGGAGAAGCTAAAGCTTTAATTAAAACAGAGATTATGAAAAGATGGCAAAAAGAGTGGGAAACAGAACCCAAAGGTAGACAATACTTTAATATGCAGAGTCAGGTATGGGGGGAAAGAATAACATCAATGGGATTTAACAGAAATGAGGAGGTAGTATATACAAGATTAAGACTGGGACACACAGGTCTTAATGCAACATTACAGATATTAGGTAAAAGTGATGGTCTTTGTCAAGGATGTAGAGTTAAGGAAGATGTTGAGCATGTTTTATTTCATTGTAGTAAATACAGTTATCAAAGACAGAAATGGTTGGAGGTTGAAGCAGGTTCAGACATTCACAACATACTAAAGGAAGAAGGAATACAGCAAAATAGAATTAAAGCACTAATCAGTTATCTTAATGATACAGGTCTAATGAAAAGAATATAATTTTTTTTTTTGTAGCCTAGTAATCTGACATAGAATCTGTCCAGTCCCTTCACACACTCCTGTACAGTAGGTGGCGGTATACACAGATTGTGATAATCTGCCATTAAAAAGAAGAAGAAGAAGAAGAATCAAAGAGTCGATTCATTCCCTGAACGACACATCACTCGGAGTGAATCAGTTTTCTGGAAGTGAAAATGTTTCTCTTTCAGCCTCGGGACCATTTTAGATACATGCTTTATTAATCCCAGAGGGAAATTCAAATTTTGTTGTTGGAAAACTAAAGAAACTCCAACCCCAGGCAGAACCGGTGAGATGAATGAAGCCCAGCATGGAGTGCTGAGTAAAAGTAAGTGCTGTGTTGGAGAGAAATGTGGTTGTATTTGACTGAGCTCGTGTAAAAACAGCAGTAAAACTGCGGAACTGAAATCATCTTCCCTGTAAAGCTGCTGTTTATCGGCTGTGTGTTCTATATTCGAGTTTCTCTCTTCAGTTTCTCATCTTTTAAACACTCAGAGAGTTTGGGGAAGTGTAACTGGAGCGCATGTAATGGTGCAGCTAGGCTGGCGTCTCCACGGTGTGTGTGTTGATCTGGTGAGGGGAAAAGAAAAACAAAAATCACATTAAATGGTTTCAAAACGCCAAAATAACCACAAAAAAAGTTTCTTCATGATTTTTTTATATTAATACCAAACCCACGCGACACAAAGTAGTTTCTACTATCGCTAAACAGTGTAAACGACTCCATTTTATTTATCACTATTCATTACAAATGAACTGGACAGAAATTAATCATTTAAACTCAACAAAAACCCATTTAATGCTATTAAAGAAAACAGTATTAGACTTAAAGTAGCTTTTCTGTGAACTACTAAATAATATTAGTTTTTAAATTAAATGAAACGTAAAACTTGTCCCCTTCCTCAGTCACACTGGATTCGGCACGCTGAGAGCCCACTTCCGCATCCTTAAAAGACTGTTCCCATGGTAACGGCATGATCACTTTCACTCTTTCAGTTTCGATTGGTTTCTCTTTCGCCAAGATTTACAGTATCTTAACCCTTTGATGCAAAACATATGCACACCCCTTCTAATGCACAACAATGACCCGCATTCATTTTCCAGGTTATTTCATGCTGACTGAGTTTTTCTTTGCTCTATCTTTTGAAGTAAATTTATTTTATGATTGAATATTCCAAGTATTCTTTAAATATTTTGTTTTTAATTACCACAAATCATTAATTTAATTTTTTCTTTGCTACTTTATGAACAAAAATACTTTTTATATTACTACACATGGGTCATCCAAGTGTGATTTAAAATTAAATGTCTTAATACTATAATAATAATTTGTTTCAAGTAATTACTTTAGCAGTGAATGGGGCCAGTTATTTATTTATTTATTTATTAACTATGTAGTTAGCTAAGCCAACTACAATAAAATTAGCTAACTAAAGTAGAATATGTCAACAGCTAGGTAGCTAATAGTAATTACTTGTAACTTTCTGACAAGTAATCTACTCACTCTCAAGGTAACCTAAACATAATAATTTTTTTTCTAAGGTAATGTTAGAACAATTGAAAAACAATCCTTACATGTATTAGATGGGCAAAGGGCGCTGTACTGAGCTGTGAAATGTCTGACACAAGCACAATTCACAGTTCCCACCAAACGCTGGAGTAAATGCATGCGGGTCGGTTCTGACCCATGTGTGTAAACTTGATGTAGAATTACAAAAGCTGTGCTTGTTCATAACTTAAGAAAGGAAAAATAAAAATTATGATTTGTGCTAAACAAAAACAAGATATTTACTGCATATTTGGAAAAGTAAATGACAAAATGAATTTATTTCAAAAGTATATCATAGAAACACTCAGCCATACATGAAATAACCTGGAAAATGAATGCAGGTCATTTTTGACCCATGTTGTGCATTAGAAGGGTAGTGATACAAAAAGGGTTTTTATTCAAAAAATAAGAAAGGAAAAAATAAAATAAGGATGTATGATGATCAAAAACAAGTTAATTGAGGAATACCTTGAATACTGAATGATGGAATTAATTTATTGCAAAGATATAGAAGATAAAAACTCAGCCGGGTCACTTTTGACCCATGTTTTGCATCATAGGGTTAAATAGGGTAAACGTACCAATTAAGCACACTGAAGTCTATGTTCAGACATTTTTGAAACGCAGACCAATATTTTTAGGTGGAAATATTTATTTAAGCTGAAATATTAATGTCTCATCTAGCAAATCCTTACCTTGCTCATTTTTATTTGTACATTATTATAAATATATATTTATTTAAATGTAAAAAGTCTGGATGTGCTTAAAGGGTACATTTTGTACCCTTTAAGCCCACCCCTGGCCCAAATAAGCAGACTATAACATTTTGTTCCTTTAAAAGACAGTTTATTTCTGGATTTATATCTTATGCATTTTAATTGAAGAGTGGCAGCAACAATAAAATGTGAAAATATGATGGGGGGTGAGTGAAAACCAGCAAGAATGAATGACACTGGTTCCTGTATCCCTAAAGACACACACAAACATGAACACAATTCTACAAAATATTCAAAGATACACTGAGGAAACTGTCAATACAGTACATTAAAAAAAATAATCCACAATCCATTATCCAGTTCATAAAAAACTGTCCTACACACACAAGGCTTTGAGCTGCCTTTTGAAGATCTTTTCAACTTCATCGTAGTTTTTTAAGTGAAACGGCTCAGCACCCTCACAGAAGTGAGAGGTTTCTGATGGCCCCCTCCTGATAGAGACGACATGCCTCTTTCATTTTTGGGCATGAGCTGTAGTTCCTCCTCTGCTTTGACATCTTTAGGGGCTCTGCATGCTCTTGTGACAAGGCTTTTGCAGATAGCTTTTTGCAGACAGTTGTAATTTATCGTTGAGTGGGGAGTAATAGGCGTGCGTGATGTTATTCACTGCCACAATGCAAGGGGGCGCGAAGTCGCGAAATCTCTAGGAGTAGTTGGTGGGTGTGGTTAGTGCCCTAGTAACAATTTTATGTTCCCAGAACGTTCTGGGCACGTACGCCTTTGGTTGCCTATACGGTGCATATACGTTAGGTTTGGTTGCCACTTGGTTGCCATATGGTTGCCATGGAAAGTTTTTCTGACGTTGCCCAAACGTTTCCTGTTGGTTACAACAACAACCTTCCCCTGCCCTTCCCCTAACCTTGCTGGTTGCATGTTTGGTTCCCTGAATGTTAGCCTAACGTCCCCCTGACGTTGTAGAATGTTATGTTTTGGTTAGATTTTGCTTTCAACTAATTAGCAACATCAACACAACTGCTAGCATATCTACATGAGAAAACTCAGTGATGAATGAACAGGCAAATTTGGCAGGTCTTGAAAGTTTAATGAGATAAAATATCAATAACAAATTTGAATAAAAAAAATGTTTGAAAATAAAAAAATAAAATAGAAAAGTTTCTGAAAGTGTAACAGTGCATTCAATAAAACAATCATATATACAAAACAGAATAAAATAGAAAAGTTTCTGAAACGGTGCATTCAATAAAACACATTCAAAACAGAATAAAATAGAAATAAGTTTTTTAAAGTGTAACTGTGCATTCAATAAACAAAATAGAATAAAAAAAATCACTTCACAAAAAAATAGAATAAAAATCACTGTTCACAATTCAATTGTCCATCCATTGCTGCTGATCTGAAAAGAAAAAGGAACAAAATGTTTAAAAACAAGAACAATGAGCACATGTCCACAAAAGCATGATAAACCACCCTACTACCAACCACGAAATTTCTGTGATTGCACCAAATTAGAGAGCAGAAGTATACCGTCTGTGTGGTGCAAATTTTAGAGTCTGCCCAAGGCATTCCTCCACTTCAGCTTCCGTATGGCCGGGAAATTTTTTGACACATGCAGCTAGAAGGCAAAATAAAGGAAAGTTACACATCAAAACCTAGTCAGTCAAGCATGGCATAAAAGTGATGTGATCAATATATAAACACTTACCCTTTATAATCTTGCACAGAACGAGGTCATCAAAGGACATTTTGGCCCGTCTGCCCCGCAAGCTGTACTGGGCGAGTACCTCATTATTTGCTGCTCGGCGTAGCATACGGTGAATGGCTGCCCCTAAACCTGCCCCTCTGACAGTTTCAAGAAAATGTTGCTGTAAAAAAATAAAAATAATTATACAATGAAAATTACTGTAGCGAGCTTAATTAATTAATAGATAGATAGATAGATAGATAGATAGATAGATAGATAGATAGATAGATAGATAAAATTACCATCTTGTTCCACTTGTCTGGTTGTTCCAGACTCCTATCCAACTCCAGCAGCTCCATCACCATGCTGCATGGTTTAGCCAACACCACATCATCTTGCTGGAGTTGAGGCGTGTGTGTCGGGGCATTGGTCTCCACCAATGACTCGATCTTGTCAAACCTAGCCTCGAGCCTCCGCATCAAGCGACTCATGTGGGCCTCTGTGACTATGGGGACAAATGTGATGGAAGTTGTAATTTATAATGTACTTTCCTGAGTGAGTGAACTAGTTAGTGTGTATAAAAGTACTTACTTCTCTCAAACATGGCTGCGATAGCCGAGACACCCTGTCCGTCATGAAGTGCCCGGCTGCTGGCTGAAGTTTTCAAAAAGAAAATATTTAGTTTTCCTGTTCATGATTTTGTATTCCAACATCTGTAAATGGGAACTTGAAAGCAACTGTACCTTGAAGAGTCAAAAGAGGTTTCCAGTGATTCTTGGAGGTGCCTGGTTGACTGAATTGGGTGTAGTGCCTGGCTGCTGGCTGAAGTTTTCACAAAGAAAATGTTAGTTTTCATGTTAATGACTTTGTATTCCAACATCTGTAAATGGGAACTTGAAAGCAACTGTACCTTGAACAGGGTCAACAGGACTTGGGCTAGGGTGGTGAGGACTGGCTCCAGTCCCAGCTGGTGTTGACCCTGAAAAGATGGTGCATATGGATGTTAAGTCATTTATTGGGGGGGGGTTCTTATACATGGTATTCGCAAAAGAAGAACCTATGATAATACATTAGACATTTACAAATAAATTGAAAAACACTTACATTGTGGTGGTAAGGGCATTGGGTCCTGCTGACCTGAAAAGAGCACACAAACATCAGATCAGTCACGTAATATACACCGGTATTCATCATGAATGTTAGCTCCAAGCTATGAATGATGATTTGGGAACTGTTAACTTACACACAGGGCTTCCAGGCACAGTCCGAGTCTTGGGTTGCTTCTTGGTTGCTGCTACCACTGGAGCAGAATCATCTGGAAGGAAAGACCATACAATGTGCAATGTAAATTTCTTGTAAATGACTTGAAAATGAACACTGAATTGAGTAACTAATGTTGTCATTAGTGAAGAGAGCTTACCATCAGAGGATTCGGAGACAAACCTCCTTGGGCACTTACGCTGCCTTATTGCAAAAGTGTTCACATCATCCTCTGTCTCAACACTTGAGGACTCCATCAATTGCAAACACTTCTGTTCAGCTTTGGCGTATGAATCTATGGAAAATGACTTTTAGTCAGTAGCACAAAAAAAAAAAAGTGCTGCCATAGAGAGAACAATTCAGTATATTCTATGTAGTGCATAGCAGCGATAGCTCACCTGTTTCGTACCAAGTTTTCTTAACGGGATGTTTGGCCCAAGTTGTATTTGGTGCTCGGCACTTCACAACATGCAATCGCACATTGTGTGTCGTCCAGTAGCAGACCATGCCATGCTAAAAATATATATATGGTGCGATTTGCTGGGGGGGATGGTGGGGATCATCCCCCCCTCTGGTTTTTATCTCTGCTGAAAAAAATCCTTGGGGACAACCCCGTCAATAAAACAAACAAACCAAAAAAAAAAGTTGACATGACAGGCATGTTGTGAGACAGTTTTCTATGGTCTACATTGCACTCACTTTCAAAATGACCCGAAGTGGCAGCTTTGACGTTCATGAACGTCTAGGGTTGCCAACCGTCCCGTATTGGGCGGGACATCCCGTTTTTTGGGTAATTTTAATTTGTCCCGTCAGGGACAGATCCTGCCCCTCACTCCAATGCTGTGGTGTAAATCGCGTAATTGCCGTGAGAAGCGCTATTACCGCGAGTCGCGGTCATCTGCGATTTAAAACCATTCACTGTTGCCATATCCTGAATTTTTAAGCTATACTGACAAAATAGGCATCAAATTAAACTAGAGCAGATGGTGCAGCCAGTGGATACAGCCTAACTGTTCGATAAGGATAGCAGATAGCTTAAAAAAAAAAACCTTCCGAAACACTCCTGCCTTTGTGATGTCTTTCTCTCTTCTTCTTCTGAAGCATTGCAGAAGGTTCTTAGGGTTTTCAAATGGACAATTAAGCAAATATCAGGGTTTTACAGCTACAGCAAATCATTTTTCAGTTTATGACATTGCCTTCATAAATATGGCCTGATGAATTATTTGGCCAAAGTTTAAAAGAGAAAAATGAGACAATAATATTAGAATTGTTTGTTATTTTGCATTAAGTTACTTAAAAATATCCATTAATTGGTCTATTAATTTTTAAAAGCTCTATTTTAGAAATGAATTTGTAGTGGCCTACATTTGAAACGCTCACCTAAAGGCGAATCGGTACTATAACTATTTTGGGGCGCTGGGGTGCATGTACAGGGCCTGTACCGGTACTTGTCCGCACCCGGAACAAAGTGTCCCTCATTTGGATATGAGAAAGTTGGCAACCCTACGAACATCCCCAGCAAATAGATATATTGTAGATAATCAGAGTGTGAACGTGGATTTAGCGCCATGAATCACATTCTTACTGATGAGCGCAACAGAATGAATGTATCCACACTGACAGCCTTCTTTTCCTCGCTGTCAATGGGCCAGACGTGCGTTCCTTCCCTGCTGAGAAATTCGCAGAAATGTGGATTAAAGAAGGGCGAAACGCGGCGGATAACGCACCGACGGGAAAGCAGAAAAGGCCACATGAACTGCGCCATCAGAGCAAACTGTTCATTTAGTATTCATGTATTTCAATGATTTTCGAGTCACTGTCCATTTAATCCGGAGGGAGAGAAACATCACAGCAATGCGACAAGCAATGCGAACTTTGTTGTGTGTTAGTGTTCGTGTATTTAGTCAGAGAGATAGGAAGATGAATTTACTATCTCTGGTTTAGTGTTCGTTTTCATTTAGTGTTATTCATTTGATATCATCGGATGTTATTGAGCTGTTAGCCTATTGTTACCTTAATTTTGTGACGTTTCATGATTAAAAAAAAATAAAAAATCCCCCCTTCTGGTTTTTTGACAAATCGCACCCTGTATATATTTATTTTATATATATATATATATATATATATATATATATATATATATAAATAAGCATATATATATTTGCTATCAAAAGTATATAGGCATATATGTAAGCATACATATTTGCTATGTATCGACAAAAAAAAAAAAAAAGACTCGTACCTCAGAAGTGTGTCCAAGCCATGAAGATGGCACAACCTCAATAGCATTGTCTGTGAACTCATCTGTGAAAACAAAGGCATCATTAGCAACTTTCCTTGACCACAAACGTTTGAGACATATTTGCAAAACAGACGGAATTCTCCTTTAAGGTATAACCACAACCAGAAAGAAATCACAAATTACCTTTTCGAAAGTAGAGTACTTGAACAGAAGCAGGCTTCAGTACTTCCAACAGAGACGTTTGCTTCCAAATCCAAGTTCCGGGTAGTGACTTTACTACACGCACCTACGTCCTCTTATCCATCTGTCCAGCCAATGAGGAGTGTTCGTTTTGCGTCACATGCCGTTGCGTCAGGCAACCTGACCAATCAACAACTTACAGTGGCTAGGTCTCGTTTTTTCCTGTAGACCCCATGGGAACAAATCCAATGGATAAGGGAATCTGAACTATAAAATAAGTTACTTATTTTATAGTTCAGATTCCCTTATCCATTGGATTTAATACATGATGATTATTAACTTTTATGACAACCCTTCACACCAACAAAGTGTTGTTTTTCAACAGACAGTAAAAGTTACGTTACGTTTTCTGTGCAACCTCTGAACTACAATGCTTGTCTCGTGCTATATTCTAAACTCTAAGCAGTGTGGTTTGAGTGAGCTAGGCTAACAGAGTACTGCAGTAAACATGTTGCTGATCTTTGCAGCCTACAAAAGTAGGCCCTCACTTGAGGTTTTATCCACCAACATACTATATTTCGTCAAATAATACATGGGGAAATCCGTACTGCTGTTATGCCGCCGTTCTGAGGCACAACTACACAGACATTTTAACAGAGAACACCGTCACCTACACGACATGTATTGAGGTATTTCACTCACGTGACCAAGTCACGTGATGCTGCCATTTTGGACGGCACGGCTCGAATCAGTTTGAATGCGAGGAAGGCGACAAACGAAAAACATAAAAGAAAAAGGAGCGAGATGCAGAAAACACCTTCACTATCCAGCGACGTAGGGCATTTACAGGGCGAGCAGAGGGAGAGGTATTTGCAAAAATTGAGGTTAGCAGGCTTAGAGAATGACGTTTACCTGCTTCCACCAGGATTGTTCACTGACGTACGGAAGTACACCAAGCCCTCGTCTTTACCTGACTTCGGCCCACATGATCTGTATACCTATGTCATTAAAAACCCATCGCCATACACAGGTATTGATCTGAAAGCGTATAAGAGTTTGGATGCCTACAAATATTTTGTGTCAGGCTGGGTAACATGCCTACATCAGCGGGTCGTCCCTGGAGCCGGTGGTCGCCATCTGATTACAGCTAAGGTTTGTTCACATTTTCATTTACTTTCGGTCCTCAGGATAAACAAAATGTTATTAAATGGCATTGAAATAACTTCTTAGTCTGTTGAGACATGGCCCGTTATAAATTTGCTGTGACCAGGCAGTGACCAAGAACTGTATTATTAGGGTCGGTGTCTGTGTTGTAGCAGTGTACTAGCAGCTAGCTGTTAGCACTAGCTAATGTCAACAGCATCATAGCTAGTATGTTACTGTAGCAATGTTTATGTTCAGTCATTTGGATGACTGTTAAAACCTTTCAGTCAAGTTTTTCCTTTACTGGATTTACTAGTTTACTGAGCTAGCGCGCTCGGCGGCCGAGCCGGGAGCCATCGTGCCCTCGGCGGCCGAGCCGGGAGCCATCGCGCCCTCGGCGGCCGAGCCGGGAGCCATCGCGCGCTCGCTCAGTAAACTAGTAAATACAGTAAAGGAAAAACTTGAGACTGAAAGGTTTTAACAGTCATCCAAATGACTGAACGTAAATATTGCTACAGTAACATACTAGCTACTGTTGTTGACATTAACTAGCTTGCCATCCAAAATGGTGGACACCGGGGCATCACGTGACCCTGTGACGTCAGGTGAAATACCTCAATATCGATATGGGGTAATCATGCGTAATCTCGGCGCTATGGCGTTAGCCATGCTAAGGTATGCTACATAGCATTATATCAGCGTGCTAAATCACAACAAAGGTGAAAGAATTATGTACAAGTTCTTTGTCAGATGGGAGACTGGAAAAGACGTGTTTTAGAGATACCAACAACGATTCACTTTGTATAATGTGACCGGAGATGATTGCACGCATAGCAGCTAACTGCTAGGTGAATACTATTCACATTTATA
Source organism: Neoarius graeffei (assembly GCF_027579695.1). Taxonomy (NCBI): domain Eukaryota; kingdom Metazoa; phylum Chordata; class Actinopteri; order Siluriformes; family Ariidae; genus Neoarius; species Neoarius graeffei. The sequence goes on from NC_083590.1 coordinate 9,725,510, forward strand.
CAGAATAAAATAACACATTACCTGATCGCACGTACTGTAAATCCAGATAACGTACACTGGCGCTGGTAGTTCTAAATCCAACAAGGAGACTCGGTGAAATTTTCAAATAGCTAAATAAAAGGGCTATCGTAGCATCCATTAAGTCCGCCATTTTGTTATTTGCCTTAGAGCTGTTTGAAAGCACAGAGAATTCTGGGTAATGTGCAGGATGATGATGCATCGAAGCTACCTAGCTGGACTTTTATTTTTAGAAAATAAGAGGAGAAGAGAAGTGGATTTTTGTATTGCAGCAGATTTTGTTAGTGGTACAGGGTGGATTTGGTTGTTGTTGGGACAAAGTACAAATAAGTTGATCAATGGAGCTGGGTGTGAGTGAGTTGGGGCAACAATAGTACCAGAAGTATGTGCATGAGAAAATGCAGTTGGGGCAACAATAGGGATAATGTACCAGAAGTATGTGCATGAGAAAATGTAGGCATTATTGTAATGCAGCATGTTTTGAGGGAGAAATGTGTGACCACAACTTAAAGGTCAAACTTTTGTTGCTGCTCTGCCATATTATCAGGAGCCAATTTGCACCACACAAGACTGTGCACCAAGTCACAACGACCCATTGCCAAACCATGTTCACCCTCTTCATATGATATATGCTGCAGCCTGCTCATTACAGATCACTTGAATTCCACAAAAAACATCACCACTTACAATCCAAACAAATTTAGCCTATAAGTTTATTTCTGCAAATCAGCCACACTCTACCCACATTGCACTAACTAGAAAAACATTTAACCTGTCCATTTTGCTTTCACCATTCCCTTCTTGCCCAGTAAAATATCTTTTACATTTAACACTCAAAATGCTTCCTTTCCTTCGTTCTTAATTGGGTCTCCTGGAATTGAATTGGAGTCGCCTGAAATAACCAATAGAAGGAAAATACTGAAAATAAAAATGTTCAACTAATTATGTTATATATTACAAATAAAATGCTATATATCAGCTTTGAAAAGAAAACATCCACATAACTGAAGGCTAGGCTGCTGATCAAAATATAGAATATGTGACACTGTGCAATCTCTATAAAATCTAAAAAATGTGTATGGGGTCATGAGAAATTGGTGATGTAAAAATGGGGTCCCAGGCCAAAAAAGGTTGGCAACCACTGCTTTAGACAGTCAAAACACATTACTCAGGAATGTACATGGGTTTGTTGCCTATTTTTGTGAAAATTTCCTTGCAATATATCTCACAACTCAACATAGACTAGCCTATAGCCTAGTATGCACACGTTCTGTTGACCATGGCGTTTTCAATGTGTGAGGGTTGCTCCAAACCAAAATGGCACGACATAACAATGCATGACAAAAGGGAAGTTATATGTGACAGTTTACTATGGCAAAAAAAAATAGGCTACAAGTACAAAAGAGGTTGAAATAAAAGATTAAAAGATAATTTAGCCAGCATCAGGAAAAGCAGATAGTATAGTTCTCAGAACAACAAAAAAACAACCAAACATAACGTTGTGTGGAGGTTATAGTGTAACCAAATGATAACGTTTCAGTTGGTTAGTTACCTCAACGTTTCGGGGACGTTTGGCTTCGTTAGGTTTATGCATAACCATGAGGAAACGTTCTCTAAATGTTAGTTGTTGGTTACGTTCTAACAAACCTTTAGAGAACCATAGGCTAACGGTACATTAACGTTCTGTGTTACTAGGGAGTGTTTATCCTCCGGTTACTTATAATTATGCTTATAATGACTAGAACTGGAGTCGTATAGATGTACGTATTTCCTCACTTCCTCGATCAACCGCTCCATCTTCGCTCGTGTTTTAAAAAATGGCGATCGTGAAAACAAACCAAACTGGGAAAGTAAGGAAGCGGAAGTGTGTGTACAGCGGATGTAGAGTGGACCAATCAGAGCCCTCTTGTCTGCGACGCTGTCTGCGGTGGTCACAATTTTTAGGGGGTGCGCGCAGAGCATCTGCGAAGGGGGGGGCTTCGCAGACGCTATCTGTGACGCCATCTGCGAGGACTGGGTTGTCAGCATAAATTGGCCTTTAGGCTGTGAAAATAACATTTGTGCTTTTTTTTTTTCTTTAATTTTCACTCAACAATGACAACCACAACTGAATGTTTCAAGAGGTGTTTATATACGCACGGAAATTAGCTTATTGGGAACAACACACTGAGCTTAATGGGGACAGCCACAATTTTGATTAAAAAATAAACTGCATTTTTTTCAAATGAAAAGTGGTTTATCACATGAATTACATATATTATATACCAGTTCATATAGCAATGTTATGTCAGCAAAAAAATATTGATTATCTGTCTAAACTTGTGCTTTTCTTGGATGATGCTGCACTGTATACTGTAGTGTTAATACAATTGTACCCATTAAGCTCATGTCATTATTATGCAACATATTTGAATAATACAATAATCTGCAACTTTTATCTAAAAAAATCCTGAAAATATACAGTATACTGAACTAAAAAAATAAACCTACTAGTGAATATGATGGAGAATGTGGATGTACTGAATAACTTAATATGGCTAATATGCTAACTACCCATATTAGCGCTTGCAGTATGCCTGAAAATCTGCCTTTTGATTAGACTGTAATTTATCTTCTATATCCACAATCGTAAACAAACAAGATATATTCATGAACATTAATCTCTTAAATTTGTATTGAATAGAGACACTTACCCAAGATGAGGGCTGAAATTTCATAAAATGTTGTTGAATGAGGGGTCTCTTCAGAGCAAAGTTTATGGACAACTTTCAAAATGACCGCCAGGATGAGTCAGAAGAATTTTGGTCATATTAAAATATGCAGCTGAATGATTGGTTGCACAATACAGGAAATGTTTAATAACAACTGTATCTATTGGTTCATTTGTAAAGCCAGACTATTTCATGTGCATTTTATTAGTTATTTGAGTTTAAAGTTGGCAGTGTGCTTAAAGGAACAGTCCACCGTACTTCCATAATGAAATATGTTCTTCTCTGAATTGAGACGAGCTGATCCGTACCTCTCCGAGCTTTGTGCGACCTCCCAGTCAGTCAGACGCGCTGTTACTCCTGTTAGCAATGTAGCTAGGCTCAGCATGGCCAATGGTATTTTTTGGGGCTGTAGTTAGATGCGACCAAACTCTTCCACGTTTTTCCTATTTACATAGGTTTATATGACCAGTGACATGAAACAAAGTTCAGTTACACAAATTGAAACGTGGCGATTTTCTATGCTATGGAAAGTCCGCACTATAATGACAGGCGTACTAACACCTTCTGCGCGCTTCGACAGCGCATTGATACCTTCACTCGGAGTTGTACCATTTTTTTTGACAGGGCGGATGGACCAGGGCATTCGCCCGCCTGGCCATGCCCGACGAGGAGCGCTCTCGGCCAGCTTGGGAGGCAGACGGCAGCCCCTCCTGGAAGTGCAGTTTTACCATGGGCCTTAGGCGGAAAAAAGGACAAAGTCCCAGTTTTACCATGGGCCTTAGGCTGAAAAAATGACAAAGTCCCAGTTTTACCATGGGGCTCGAGTTGTACCATTTTTTTTTAGACAGGGCGGACGGACCAGGGCATTCGCCCGCCTGGCCGTGCCCGACGAGGAGCGCTCTCGGCCGGCTCGGGAGGCAGACGGCAGCCCCTCCTGGAAGTGCGGTTTTACCATGGGCCTCATGCAGAAAAATGACAAAGTCCCAGTTTTACCATGGGGCTCGAGTTGTACCATTTTTTAGACAGGGCAGACGGACCAGGGCATTCGCCTGCCTGGCCGTGCCCGAAGAGGAGTGAAGGTATCAATGCGCTGTCGAAGCGCGCAGAAGGTGTTAGTACGCCTGTCATTATAGTGCGGACTTTCCATAGCATAGAAAATCGCCACGTTTCAATTTGTGTAACTGAACTTTGTTTCATGTCACTGGTCATATAAACCTATGTAAACAGGAAAAACGTGGAAGAGTTTGGTCGCATCTAACTACAGCCCCAAAAAATACCATTGGCCATGCTGAGCCTAGCTACATTGCTAACAGGAGTAACAGCACGTCTGACTGACTGGGAGGTCGCACAAAGCTCGGAGAGGTACGGATCAGCTCGTCTCAATTCAGAGAAGAACATATTTCATTATGGAAGTACGGTGGACTGTTCCTTTAAAGGGTACATGAGCTTAATTGGTACGTTTACCCTAGTACTTTCATAAACTACCGTTATTATTGATTTTTTGTATTGTTTACAGTATTTACATTTTAAGTAATTACAGGAAAATTTCCTTTCATTTGTAACTTAATTCCACTTATTTTTAACTCCTGTTTATTGCACGTTTTAACAGAATCAAAATGATTCCGAACATTTTGTGATGTAACATTTGCATTATGTATATTTTGTAAAATCAAAACTTGTTAAAGGTATCTATTATTTTCAGTTGTATATGTTTCATAATATTACTCTTCACAGTCCGCTGAATCTCATTTGTTATCTTTGTTGTATATAGTAAAGATGTATTCGGTATAATATGACTTTATTGCAGAAATCTGTATTTTGTTTTCTGTGCACTAGAAATTATAATTTAAGGTTTCAGCTTTTATTGCAGGAATTTGTAGAAGATTTTGTTGATAATTACAGTGATTTGTAAAGTTCTGGTTAATGAATAAAAAACTAAATTTAAACTTTGTTAGTGCATTTTATTAAGTTAGTCAATAAAATTTGTCTTAAATGCCAAATAAAATATACTAGTGCATCTCAAAAAATTAGAATACCATGAAAAAGTTCCCTTTTTTCACAATTTAATTAAAAAAGATAAACTTTCATATATTCTATATTCATTACATGTAAAGTGAAATATTTAAAGCCTTTTTTGTTTGAATTTTGATGATTATGGCTTATAGCTCATGAAAATCAGAAATCCAGTATCTCAAATTATTAGAATATTCCCTAAGATCAATCAAAAAAAGGATTTACAATACAGAAATGTCCAACTTCTGAAAAGTATATTAATTTATACACTCAATACTTGGTTGGGGCTCCTTTACCATGAATTACTGTATCAATGTGGTGTGGCATGGAGGTGATCAGTCTGTGGCACTGCTGAGGTGTTATTGAAGCCCAGGTTGCTTTGATAGTGGCCTTCAGCATATCTGTATTTTTGGGTCGGGTGTTTCTCATCTTCCTCTTGACAATACCCCATAGATTCTCTATGGGTTTCAGGTCAGGCAAGTTGGCTGGCCAATCAAACACAGTAATATCATGGTCAGCAAACCATTTGGTAGTAGTTTTGGCACTGTGGGTAGGTGCTAAGTCCTGCTGGAAAAGGAAATCAGCATCTCCAAAAAGCTCATCAGCAGATGGAAGCATGAAGTGCTCTAAAATCTCCTGGTAGATGGCTGTGTTGACTTTGGACTTGATAAAATACAGTGGACCAACACCAGCAGATGATATGGCACCCCAAATCATCACAGACTGTGGAAACTTCACACTGGGCTTTAAACACCTTGGATTCTGTGCCTCTCCACTCTTCTTCCAGACTCTAGAACCGTGATTTCCAAATTAAATGCAAAATGTACTTTCATCTGAAAAGAGGACTTTGGACCACTGAGCAACAGTCCATTTCTTTCTCTCCTTAGCCCAGATAAGACACTTCTGACATTGTCTCTGGCTCAGGAGTAGCTTGATATTAGGAATGCGAAAGTTGTATCCCCTTTCTTGAAGATGTCTGTTCGTGATGGGTCTTAATACACCAGCCTCAGTCCACTCCTTGTGAAGCTCTCCCAAGTTCTTGAATCAACTTTTCTTGACAATCCTCTCAAGACTATGGCCATCCCTGTTGCTTGTGCACCTTTTCCAGCCACCCTTTTCAGCAATGACCTTTTGTGGCTTACCCTCCTTGTGGAGGGCATCAGTGATCATCTTCTGGACAACAGTCAAGTCAGCAGTCTTCCCCATGATTGTGGTTGTGTGTACTGACTGAACTAGACTGAGAGATACACTGTGTTCATACTGTTTTACTCAAACTCGAAATTAAATATTCTAATATTTTGAGATTTTTTTTTATGTTTTTGTACTGTATACCATACTGATTAAAATTAAAATAGGAAAATGCTTGAAACATTTTAGTTTATGTGTAATGAGTCTATAATATATAACATTTTCACTTTCTTAAATAGGGGCGGTACGGTGGTGTAGTGGTTAGCGCTGTTGCCTCACAGCAAGAAGGTCCTGGGTTCGAGCCCCGTGGCCGGCGAGGGCCTTTCTGTGTGGAGTTTGCATGTTCTCCCCGTGTCCGCGTGGGTTTCCTCCGGGTGCTCCGGTTTCCCCCACAGTCCGAAGACATGCAGGTTAGGTTAACTGGTGACTCTAAATTGACCGTAGGTGTTAATGTGAGTGTGAATGGTTGTCTGTGTCTATGTGTCAGCCCTGTGATGACCTGGCGACTTGTCCAGGGTGTACCCCGCCTTTCGCCCGTAGTCAGCTGGGATAGGCTCCAGCTTGCCTGCGACCCTGTAGAAGGATAAAGCGGCTAGAGATAATGAGATGAGATGAGACTTTCTTAAATAACTGATGTGAAAAAGTTCAATATTTTCCAATATTCTAATTTTTTTAGATGCATTAGTAATTCACACTTAAAATTAATGCTTTCTTTCTTTTTAAGGCTCAATTGCAGCTCCAGAAGTCACCAGATTGCACCAAAAACAACCACAACACAACGCAGCGATTTCACATCATTATTTTTATAAGATTCCAATAACAATGGCCAATTTCAGTGAGTAAACAAGCATGGAATTACAACCCCAATTCTAAAAAATTTGGGACAAAGTACAAATTGTAAATAAAAACAGAATGCAATAATTTACAAATCTCAAAAACTGATATTGTATTCACAATAGAACATAGACAACATATCGAATGTTGAAAGTGAGACATTTTGAAATTTCATGCCAAATATTGGCTCATTTGAAATTTCATGACAGCCACACATCTCAAAAAAGTTGGGACAGGGGCAATAAGAGGCTGGAAAAATTAAAGGTACAAAAAAGGAACAGCTGGAGGACCAAATTGCAAGTCATTAGGTCAATTGGCAATAGGTAATTAACATGACTGGGTATCAAAAGAGCATCTTGGAGTGGCAGCGGCTCTCAGAAGTAAAGATGGGAAGAGGATCACCAATCCCCCTAATTCCGTGCCGACAAATAGTGGAGCAATATCAGAAAGGAGTTCAACAGTGTAAAATTGCAAATAGTTTGAACATATCATCAGCTACAGTGCATAATATCATCAAAAGATTCAGAGAATCTGGAAGAATCTCTGTGCATAAGGGTCAAGGCCGGAAAACCATACTGGGCGCCCGTGATCTTCGGGCCCTTAAGGCCAATTTATGCTGACAACCCAGTCCTCGCAGACGGTGTCGCAGACAGTGTCTGCGTAGCCCCCCCACCTTCGCAGACGCTCTGCGCGCACCTCCCAAAAATTGTGACCACCGCAGAAGCCTCGCAGACAAGAGGGCTCCGATTGGTCCACTCTACCCGCTGTACACGCACTTCCGCTTCCCTAATTTCCCGGTTTGTTTTGTTTTCACGACCGGCATTTTTAAAAACACGAGCGAAGATGGAGCAGCATGAAGAGCGGTTGATTGAGGAAGTGAAGAAGTACGGACATCTATACAACTCCAGTTCTAGTCATTATAAAAAAGTTCTAGTCATTATAAGTAACCGGAGGATAAACACTCCATTAACCACACCCACCAACTACTCCTAGCGACTTCTCGCCCCCTTGCGTTGTGCCGGTGAATAACATCGCGCACGCCTATTCCCCCGCTCAACAATAAATTACAACTGTCTGCGAAAAGCTATCTGCGAAAGCCTTGTCGCACAAGCATGCAGAGGCCTTTAGACGGCACTGCATCACATACAGGCATGCTTCTGTATTGGAAATCACAAAATGGGCTCAGGAATATTTCCAGAGAACATTATCTGTGAACACAATTCACTGTGCCATCCGCCATTGCCAGCTAAAACTCTATAGTTCAAAGAAGAAGCCATATCTAAACATGATCCAGAAGCACAGACGTCTTCTTTGGGCCAAGGCTCATTTAAAATGGACTGTGGCAAAGTGGAAAACTGTTCTGTGGTCAGACAAATCAAAATTTGAAGTTCTTTATGGAAATCAGGGACGCCGTGTCATTCGGACTAAAGAGGAGAAGGACGACCCAAGTTGTTATCAGCGCTCAGTTCGGAAGCCTGCATCTCTGATGGTATGGGGTTGCATTAGTGCATGTGGCATGGGCAGCTTACACATCTGGAAAGACACCATCAATGCTGAAAGGTATATCCAGGTTCTAGAGCAACATATGCTCCCATCCAGACGACGTCTCTTTCAGGGAAGACCTTGCATTTTCCAACATGACAATGCCAAACCACACACTGCATCAATTACAGCATCATGGCTGCGTAGAAGAAGGGTCCGGGTACTGAACTGGCCAGCCTGCAGTCCAGATCTTTCACCCATAGAAAACATTTGGCGCATCATAAAATGGAAGATACAACAAAAAAGACCTAAGACAGTTGAGCAACTAGAATTCTACATTAGAAAAGAATGGGTTAACATTCCTATCCCTAAACTTGAGCAACTTGTCTCCTCAGTCCCCAGACGTTTAAAAACTGTTGTAAAGAGAAAAGGGGATGTCTCACAGTGGTAAACATGGCCTTGTCCCAACTTTTTTGAGATGTGTTGTCATGAAATTTAAAATCACCTAATTTTTCTCTTTAAATGATACATTTTCTCAGTTTAAACATTTGATATGTCATCTGTGTTCTATTCTGAATAAAATACGGAATTTTGAAACTTCCATATCATTGCATTCCATTTTTATTTACAATTTGTACTTTGTCCTAACTTTTTTGGAATCATGGTTGTAGATGAACCAAAATTACCCAGATAACCAGGGTTCCACATGTGACGTCATGCAAGTTGAGCCCTGGGGCAAGGCTGCCTTTTTCTGGAATCCGGAACCCACGATGAGTTGATAGTTTTGTGCTTGATAATAAAGTAACAAATAATTTATATTTTTTCCCCTGCTTTATTAACTCATTTTAGTCGTTACTAATGATATATTAATTTTAAAGCATTACAATAAGGCATTATGTTCACTTTCAGTTTTAACAGCATGTTTGTTTTGTCTTTTCTAGGACTATAATTAATTTCAGCAGAAGAGATCAGTGTCTTCAGGAATCAGCAGTGAGTCTATGAGCTGTGTGTCCATACACTAATATTCAAAAATGGAGAGCTGTGATCTGGACACAGATAATGTGACCCCACCTTCAGAAAAGCGGTAAGCTGACATGTTCTAATATTTTAGTCATTAACTGTTCATATCTGAAATATGGAGTGAGTAGATATGAAAAGAATAACTGAACAAAAATTTATCCTCAGAATGAAAAGTTATCAGTCCCCACTTTAAACATTCAGATTCTGTTCACTGTCAGTAAAATGATGTTCTTATAAAATAATAAAGCAGTTAAAGAGTAAAGAGTCGGTATGAGACGATATACTCAAGCCACGATACGAGTCGTATCCCAATACAGGCTTCACAGGACCAGACTGATGAGACGGTGTTGACACAAATCACACCACTGCAGTATCAATACAGTAGGAGTGTTCAACTCAGATTCTGACACATCCACATTTCTGGGAGACTCTGAAGATCCATCAAAGTTTATCATTCTTTTTTTTTTCAAATTCTATTGACGAAGACCAATAATTAGAACAGGATGTTTCTGTAGAAAAAGAAGGGATAACAAACTATTGAAGTGTAAGCACTATGAGGTAATAACATTTATTCTACTGTTTTTTTTTTTTTGTTGTTTTTTTTTTTTTTTTATGAATGGGTTCCTTTGTTTATTCACATTTACAGCAGCTGTGATGAGAAACAGGATTAGCTCATTGGGATGATGCGTATTTCCTGTTTCTGTTAGAAAGCTAGTAGACAGTTAGCTACACTATAAGCCCAGAGATCTGGAGAGCTGGTGAAGTAGCTGCTGGAGTTTAGTGCAGAAGAAAAGTAGATCAGGATTTATAATATCAGGTGTATTTTTCCCCTGTTATGAACATATTTTTATCTTTTTCAGTGGAGCTGTAATAAAGCTATTTCATGATGCCGTTGTTAATGTAGAAAGATTGTTTGAGGGTAAATTGTGCCTTAAATGATTAAAATAACAAATGAGTGTCATCACGTGTGCTACTCCCTCTGCTGCTGCTGCCGACTGTGTAAGAGGTGGATGTCAGAATGAATATTGAACAGAAATATGGTGATATACGATATGATACAAATTCATCTCAGCGGTATTTTGTGTCGGAATTCTGTGGAAGAAAAACTGTCTCATGTCCACTCTGTAATGTTGTACAGTGAAGTCCAGAGAAAGAGATCAGACTCACCAGAACCCAGCTGTGTCTCCATGAAGAGTGATGCATCTATGCATCAACCTTTCGGCTTAAGAAGTGGAGACCCCTCACCTGTACACAGGTAACATCCCATAATTCTCACAGCAGAGTGAAAGGCTGTGTTACACATTCCTTTATCCAGTCCAGATCATTAGCAGAGTTTTGATATTGATCAGTTTGTGAAACTTTAATTAGGTCCCAATGCTGCTCTAATACTGTCACTAAACGTTTTAGAGTAATTAATATCAGTAACTGTGCAGTTCAGTTTTTCAGTGTCACGTACAGGATAAGGAAGTAAATTCATCTGGATATGAAAATAAAAATGATAATAATGGCTCACAAAATAATTTAAGCAACCAATAAAGGCACATTCCACTGTTTGTTAGTCAAAATAACAAATCAGTCAAAAACTGTAAATGGTTTCTGTAATGAACTGTCTGTAATGTTGTACAGTGAACTCCAGATAAAGAGATCAGACTCTCCAGAACCCAGCTGTGTCTCCATGAAGACTGATGCGTCTATGCATCATCCTTTGGTCTTTAAAAGTGGAAACTGCTCATCTGTACACAGGTAACATCCCATAATTCTCATAGTTAAACTCTCAGTAATGGATGTGCTCCACTGTCATTAGCAGCTATTGTGATTTATAGTTACTTGGTGTTTAGTTGGTCACTGCAGAGCGAAAGACTGTGTTTACACATTCCTTTATCCAGCCCAGATCATTAATTTTGATATTTATCAGTTTGTTCTACAGTCGATATTTTAAAAAATAGACAAAATTGCAGTCTATGCAAAGAAGGTGAAAACAAATCAGGGACTGTTTAGGATAAAAAAAATTAAAATCAAAACCTGGCTGCATAATTGTGCACACCCTTTAATAATCAAGGATGTGTCTGTCTTCAGAATCGACCAATCACATTCAGTCTCATCTTAAATAGTAGTTATGATACACCTGACATCAGTGAAAGTGGCTCTGATTGACCTCAGATAAAGTTTGGCTGTTCCTGTCGAATTATTCTGATATCCTCCTGGTTGTATCATTCTCCAAAAGCCCTGATCCACAAAGAGCTTTCGAAACAGGAACAGGATCTCCTCATTGAAGGGTCTCAATCAGGGCAGGAGTACAAAAAATTATCCAAAGCATTCAACATCCCACAGAACGCAGTGAAGACAGTCATCAACAAGGGGAGAAGATATGGTTGAACAGTGACTCTACCAAGATCAGGACGTCCCTCCAAGACTGATGAGAAGAAAAGGAGAAAACTGGTCATAGAAGCCACCAAGAGGCCTACAGCAACATGAAAGGAGCTGCAGGATTTCCTGGAAAGTACTGGTTGTTCCCTACATTTTACAACAATCGGTCGTGTTCTTCATAGGTCTGGGTTGTGGGGTAGGGTAGCAAGATGAAAGCCTTTACTCACAAAGGAAAAGATCCAATCCTGGCTAAACTTTGTAAAAACGTATATCCAGTCTCCCACAACCATATGGAAAATGTATTATGGTCTAATGAGACTGAGTTTGAACTATTTTGTCATCATTCCAAAAGTTAGGTTTGGTGTAAAAATACCACAGCACATCATCAAAAGAACAGGATACCTACAGTGAAGCATGGTGGAGGCACCATCATGCTTTGGGGCTGTTTTTCTTCAGCTGGAACTGGGGCTTTAGTCAAGCTGGACGGAATCGTGAACAGCTCCAAATATCAGTCTATTTTGGCACAAAACCTTCAAGCATCTGCTAGGAAGCTGAAGATAAAGGCTCCTTCCAACATGACTGTGACCCAAAGCATTCATCTAAATCAGCAAAGCAATGGCTTCACCAAAAGAGGATCAATGTTCTTGAATGGTCCAGCCAGAGCTCTGACCTTAATCCAACTGAAAATCTGTGGGGTGACCTGAAGAGAACTGTGCACAGGAGATGTCCTCGCAATTCGACACGTCTGGTCAATTTTTTCAAATAGGAGTGGGCAAAAATTGGCAAGTCTTGATGTGCCAAACTGATCAACTCTGACCCAAAAAGACTGAGTGCTGTAATAAAATCAAAAGGTGCTTCAATGAAGTAGTAGTTTAGGGATTTGCAAACTAATTCAACCAGGTTTTTGTATGATTTTTCTTTTCTTTTTTTTTACCATAAACAGTTTCTGATTTGTTTTCCTCTTTTTTTGTATAAATTGTATTTTTGGAATAAAGGTGGAATAAGTTCTGACAGGATTTATCTTGGTTTCATTTTTATCACAAAAAACTTGCCATTTTAGCAGGGGTGTGTAGACTTTTTATATCCACTATACTTTAATTGTGTTCTAATGCTGTTACAATACTGTCATTCAACATTTTAGAGTAATTAATATCAGTAACTGTGCAAGTCAGTGTTTCACAGTATCACATACAGGATAAGGAAGTAAATTCATCTGGATGTCACAAAATTATAGTTAACAAAATCATTTACACAACCAATAAAGACGCATTCCACTGTTTATTGTTGGTCAAATTAAGTCAAAATAACAAATCAGTCAAAAACTGTAAATAGTTTCTATAATGAACTGTCTGTAATGTTGTACAGTGAACTCCAGAGAAAGAGATCAGACTCACCAGAACCCAGCTGTGTCTCCATGAAGAGTGATGCGTCTGTGCATCAACCTTACCGCTTTAAAAGTGGAAACCCCTCACCTGTACACAGGTAACATCCCATAATTCTCATAAAGTCTGGAGAGTGAAAGGCTGTGTTACACATTCTTTTATCCAGCACAGATCCTTAGCAGAATTTTGTTTATTCACATTTACAGCAGCTGTGCTGAGAAACAGGATTAGCTCATTGGGACGATGTGTATTTCCTGTTTCTGTTAGAAAGCTACTCGACAGATAGCTACACTATAAGCCCAGAGATCTGGAGAGCCGGTAAAGTAGCTGCTGGAGTTTAGTGCAGAAGAAAAGTAGATCAGGATTTATAATATCAGGTGTATTTTTCCCCTGTTATGAACACATTTTTATCCTTTTCAGTGGAGCTGTAATAAAGCTATTTCATGGTGCTGTTGTTAATGTAGAAAGATTGTTTGAGGGTAAATTGTGCTTTAAATGAGTAAAATAACAAATGAGTGTCATCACGTGTGCTACTCCCTCTGCTGCTGCTGCCGCCGAGTGTGTAAGAAGAGGTGGAGGTCATAATGAATATTGAACAGAAATATGGTGATATACGATATAATACAAATTCATCTCAGCGATATTTTGTGTCAGAATTCTGTGGAAGAAAAACTGTCTCATGTCCACTCTGTAATGTTGTACAGTGAAGTCCAGAGAAAGAGATCAGACTCACCAGAACCCAGCTGTGTCTCCATGAAGAGTGATGCGTCTATGGGTCCTCCTTTTAACTTTAAAACTGGAAACCCCTCACCTGTGCATAGGTAACATCCCATAATTCTCATCGTTAAAGTCACAGTAGAGTGAAAGATTGTGTGACACATTCCTTTATCCAGTCCAGATCATGAGCTGAGTTTTAATATTTATCAGTTTGTGATACTTTAATTAGGTCCCAATGCTGCTCCAATACTGTCACTGAACATTTTAGAGTAATTAATATCAGTAACTGTGCAGTTCAGTGTTCCACAGTGTCACGTACAGGATAAGGAAGTAAATTCATCTGGATGTGAAAATAAAAGAGATAGGAACGGCTCACAAAATCATTTAAACAACCAATAAAGACACATTCCACTGTTTATTGTTATTTAAATTAAGTCAAAATAACAAATCAGTCAAAAACTGTAAATGGTTTCTATAATGAACTGTCTGTAATGTTGTACAGTGAACTCCAGAGAAAGAGATCAGACTCTCCAGACCCCAGCTGTGTCTCCATGAAGAGTGATTCGTCTATGTTTGAACCTTTGACCTTTAAAAATGGAAACCCCTCACCTGTACACAGGTAACATCCCATAATTTCCATGGTTAAATTCACAGTAAAGGATGTGGTCCACTGTCATTAGCAGCAATTGTGATTTATATTATAGTTACTTGATTTTTAGTGATATTACAATGCTTTAGAGGAAACAGTGTAAACATTTATTCATGTGAAAATGTCTTAAATGCGAAAGCAAGAAATACTAACAGAAGCAAAAAGAACTGAAACAGCTGAAATTCTGATCTAGGATCTCATATTCATCTTTTGAAGGTAAACCCAAATGTCTTCAGTGTAAAGCAAAAACAAGAGAGCTGGCCTTGCTGTTCCAGTACTTTTGGAGGGGACTGTGGGAAGGAAATAAAATTAGAAACCTAAAATTAAAACAGGGACACATTTACAGTCCACAATCTTGGTGACAATGTATTTAGTTCTGTCTTCTCTAAATAATTATTCACTTGTTCCATTTATTGCAGTAAAATTTAGGCTAAAGTTGAGACTACAGTATGAAAGGGATGAAAGTTATTGTCTTTAACAGTGACTATTTTTGTTTCCAGTGATTTACAGAAGGCAGGAGACAGAAGAGAAAAGATCATCACAGATACAGGGTAAGATCAAACCCAACACCATGACTGACACTGACGCACTGGAATTATAAACCTCTCTGCTGTTATTATCTACAGGATTAGATTATAGAAAACATAGTCAAATCAGGTAAATCCATCGTGTTAGCATCATAAAGAACGGTTATCTGTGGAAACCAGTCAGAAAAACTGTGATCTTGAATTGTAATATTAAAAATATATAAAAATATAAAATATATAAAAAAATATATAAAATTGGAGCCCAGGTCTCACCACATCATCTTATTTCACCCTGTCACACAGACACTCCCCAGAAGCTCATGCTGGAAATGAATTCCAGAAAAAGTTCAGATTAAATCTGATGAAGAAGTTTCAGTGTTTAAATGGAGTGATAATAAAGCAGGAAAACCGAGTGCTCCTGAGTGAGATCTACACAGAGCTCTACATCACAGAGGGAGACAGTGGAGATGTCAATAAAGAACATGAGGTGAGACAGATCGAGGCAGCGTCCAGGAGAAAAACAACAGAGGAAACACCAATCAAACGTAACAACATCTTTAAGCCCTTATCTGAAGAAGACGAACCCATCAGAACTGTACTGACAAAGGGCGTGGCTGGTATCGGAAAGACAGTTTCTGTGCAGAAGTTCATTGTGGACTGGGCTGAAGGGAAAGCAAATCAGGACGTCCCCCTCATATTTCCACTTCCTTTCAGAGAGCTGAATCTGATGAAGGACCAAAAACTGAGTCTGATGGAGCTTCTTCATGTCTGTTTTAAGGAAACAAAAGAAACAGAAATGTCCAGACTGGAAAAGGTTCTGTTCATTTTTGATGGATTGGACGAGTGTCGTTTCCCTCTGGATTTCCAGAACACAGTGAGAGTGTGTGATGTAACTGAATCAGCATCAGTGCATGTGCTGCTGATAAACCTGATCAAAGGGAATCTGCTTCCCTCTGCTCTCATCTGGATCACCTCCCGACCAGCAGCAGCTGATCAAATCCCCTCTGAGTACGTCCATCGAGTCACAGAGATACGAGGGTTCAGTGACCCCCAGAAGGAGGAGTACTTCAGGAAGAGGGTCAGTGATCAGAGCCTGGCCGAGAACATCATCACACACCTGAAGTCATTAAGAAGCCTGTACATCATGTGTCACATCCCAGTCTTCTGCTGGATTTCAGCCACTGTTCTCGAGAGAATGTTGGGTAAAGCAGAGAGTGGAGAGATCCCCAAGACTCTGACTCAAATGTACACACACTTCCTCATCATTCAGACAAACGTCATTAGAGGAAAATACTCAAAGAAGCAGGAGAGTGATGAAGAAATGCTTCTCAAACTGGGAAAACTGGCTTTTCAGCAGCTGGAGAAAGGCAACCTGATCTTCTATGAGGAAGACTTGAGAGAGTGTGGCATTGATGTGACAGAAGCAGCAGTGTACTCAGGTGTGTGTACGCAGATCTTCAGAGAAGAGGTTGGGCTTCACCAGAGTAAAGTGTACTGCTTTGTTCATCTGAGCATTCAGGAGCATCTCGCAGCTCTGTATGTGCATCTGACCTTCATGAAGGAAAAGAGAAATGTTCTTTATCAGCGTCAGTCCGAAGCAATTTCAGATGTACACAGGAGTGCTGTAGATCAGACGTTATACAGTCAGACTGGACATCTGGATCTGTTCCTCCGCTTTCTTCTGGGTCTCTCACTGGAGTCCAATCAGAAAGTCTTGCATGCCTTCGTAACACAGACAGGAAGTAGCTCCCAGAGCAAAGAGTGCACAGTTCAGTACATTAAGAAGATGATCAGTGAAAATCTTCCTGCAGAAAAATCCATCAATCTGTTCCACTGTCTGAATGAACTGGGTGATGATTCTCTAGTGGAGGAAATCCAATGCTACCTGAAATCTGGAAAACAAAGTGAACTCTCTCCTTCACCGTGGTCTGCTCTGGTGTTTGTGTTACTGACTTCAGCACAGGAGCTGGAGGAGTTTGACCTGAGTAAATATATCAGTACAGAGAAGATACCAGATTGGGTTCTTGTGAGGGTGATGCCTGTGATTGCAGCATCCAGAAAAGCAACGTAAGTAAAGCTGAATAGAACTGTTCTACTGTTCCACTGTTAGAAAGAGAGAAACTGAAAGTACTTTGACAGAAACGCACTTTGGGATGGTTTGAGTTTCAGGTGATACAGACTGTGTGAATACAAATAGATCAGTAGATAAATGAGGGGAAAACAGTTGCATGTAGAATTGAATAAAACTGAAGTTCAGCTATTAAATAAGTGGAAACCAGTTGATGTCATTTAAGGAGAAAAACATTTACGTCTCTCATTCTGCCATTTTGTCCCAAGAAGCTGTGAGCTGAAGATGGCCAGCTAATTTGACTCACAAACACCACATTTCCAGAAATGAAGCAAATAATCAAACAAAACTTCATACTTTTTTATTATTATTTACAATATTTCCAAATTACACCACTATTGCAGGCTCCAATGTCCAATAAACATTGAGGTGGGGGTTTTTTCTATGCAAAACCTTCACTGACTGTAGTGTAATTTTTTTTTATTTCTTCACATCTCCACATTAAATATATGTTCTTGCTGAAATTTAATGATGCAGAGACTGGGCCTGTAGAACCATGTGGAGTTTGCAGTAAAACAAAATTATAATTCCCAAAAACTTTACTGTTCTTATGACCTGATAAAAGGTTTTATTCAAAACAGCCTTTCACAGAGAACTGATTAGAAACAAGTCAATTCAAGTTTGTTTGTATAGCACTTTTAAAAATAGACATTGTCCCAAAGCAGCTTTACAGAATCTGAATTACCCAAGACATGAGCCAATTTTATCCCTAATCTATCCCCAATGAGCAAGCCCGTGGCGATGGTAGCAAGGAAAAACTCCCCCAGGCGACATGAGGAAGAAACCTCAAGAGGAACCAGACCCAAAAGGGAGCCAATCCTAACCTGGACAACAACAGACAACATGACTATAACATTAACAGTTAAAATGAAGTCAATTTCATTGATGTTATAACTCTTCATTAATGGAAACTTGAGTGCAAAACTGTTCATGACAAGTGCAGTCCTAAAGTTAGCAAGCCAACTATAGTCCTCAGCCACAAAAGCATTACTGTAAGTGTCCACGGTGTCTTCCAAGTGTGACTTGCAACTGTCCATATGGGGCCGTCCTCCACAGGAGCGATGTGATGAGACTCCAACCAGACATGGGGTATCAGGATGGATCAGGTAGGTCTGAGGAGCAGAAGAGGCTCAGCATGTCGATCCCAGGATTGACATGTAACTCAGAGGGACAGATTGAAGGGGGGGAGAAGAGCGAGAAAACACAGGTTGTTAGGTATGCCCAATGTCACCTGAATAAGTAGGAACAGTATACATTTTGCGCTGAGTACAAGCAGGGACTCCGTCAAAACTAACTATGACAGCATAACTAAAAGGGGAGAGCCAGAAGGTAACACAGGCATGAGGGAGCCCCGGGACATAAAGCAGCAGCCACTACACCGTCAACAAACTCAAGTGAGCAAGCAAGTGGGGGACTGACAGCTTGCTCACTCGAGTTTGTTGACGGTGTAGTGGCTGGCTGCTTTATGTCCAGTAAACACTCTATGTCTGAGGACCCTCCAGATCTACACCTTTACCTCATAAGCACTATTAACAAAAGGCTTGACTAAACGGATATGTTTTTAGCCTAGACTTGCATGCTGAGACTGTGTCTGATTCCCGAACACTACTTGGAAGGCTGTTCCATAACTGTTGGGCTTTGTAAGAAAAGGCTCCACCCCCTGAAATAGCCTTCACTATACAAGGTACCAGCAGATGGCCTGCACCTTTTGATCTAAGTAGGTGTGGTGGGTCATAAAGGACCAGAAGTTCGCTCAGGTACTGTGGTGCAAGACCATTCAGTGCTTTGAAGGTCAGTAGTAGTATTTTATAATCAATACGAAATTTGATTGGGAGCCAATGCAGTGTGGATAAGACAGGGGTGATGTGGTCATATTTTCTAGTTCTAGTAAGGACTCTTGCTGCTGCATTTTGAACTAACTGGAGCTTGTTTATGCACTTATTGGAACATCCAGACAGTAAGGCATTACAATAATCCAACCTGGAGGTAATGAAAGCATGAACTAGTTTTTCTGCGTCGTGTAGTGACGTTAAATTTCTTATCTTAGCAATATTTCTGAGATGAAAGAAAGCTATCCGGGTAATGTTATCAGTGTGAGTTTCAAATGAAAGACTGGGGTCAATAATCACCTCGAGGTCTTTTACTGTTGCATGTGAAGAAACAGAAAGGCCATCCAGAGTTACTGTGTAATCAGAAAACTTACTTCTAGCTGCATGTGGTCCAAGTACTTCAGTCTTGTCAGAGTTAAGCAGAAGGAAGTTAATAAGCATCCAGTGTCTAAGGTCCTTTACACATTCCTCAAATTCTATTAAGCTGGTGTCTCTCATCAGGTTTTGCAGAAACATACAACTGTGTGTTGTCAGCACATCAGTGGAAACTAATACAATGTTTATGAATAATATCACCCAGAGGTAACGTATATAAAGAAAAAAGCAGTGGACCAAGACAGAACCTTGTGGAACACCAAACTTTACCTCAGTATGTCTTGAAAAATCACCGTTTACATCAACATACTGATAGCGATCAGTTAAATAAGACCTGAGCCAGGAGAGGCCCATTCCCTTAACTCCCACAACATTTTCTAGTCTATCCAGAAGAATGGAATGATCAATGGTATCAAATGCTGCACTAAGGTCAAGGAACACAAGCAGCAAGACACAGCCCTGCTCAGACGCCAACAGTAGGTCATTTACTTCTTTAACTAGAGCTGTCTCTGTGTTATGATGAGGTCTAAATCCTGACTGATACATTTCATGGATGTTATTCCTATGTAAATATATGAGCATAACTGCTGTGCCACAGCTTTTTCAAGGATCTTGGAGATAAAGGGGAGGTTTGATATTGGCTGATAATTGGACAGCTGACAGGGATCAAGGTCAGGTTTTTTAATCAGGGGTTTGATAACTGCTTGTTTAAAGGATTTGGGTACATAGCCAATCATAAGAGAAGAATTTATTATTTTTAGAAGCTGTTCAATTACTTCAGGTATTATCTGTTTGAATAGACGTGTAGGTAAAGGATCTAGTACACAAGTTGAGGCTTTTGATGTGGAGATGAATGAAAGTAATTCAATTTCTCTAAGGGGAGTAAAACATTCTAATTGCTGATCTGATACAGTTATATTGTTAACTACAGGGTCACTTACATTGTCTGACCTTAAATTAGTAGTTAGAATTTTTTTGTCAGATATTCTCAATTTTGTCATTAAAAAATTCATAAACTCATTGCTACTACATACTCCAGGTGTGCATGTGTCTATAGTGGACTTATTCCTGGTTAATTTTGCTATGTTATTAAATAGGAATCTAGGATTATTTTTATCTTCTATTAGGGAGGAGAGATGTTGATCTATCAGCACTAAGAGCTTTTCTATACTTCAGGAAGCTCTCCTTCCACACTAATTTGAACACTACCAATTTTGTTTGATGCTATTTACGTTCCAATTTTCGAGTGGTCTGTTTTAAAGTGTGAGTGTCATCATTATACCAAGGTGCTAATTTTCTCTCTCTGATCATTTTCCTCTTAAGAGGAGCTACATTATCTAAAGTATGGCAGAATGTTGACTCTAAGCATTCAGTTGCCTGATCAAGTTCTGCAGGGGCTGACAGTGACCCAATCAAAGTTGATAACTCTGGGAGATCATTTATAAAGCTCTGTGCAGTAATTGACGTGAATGTACGTTTAATACAGTAGTGTGGTGAGGTGCATATATTATTACTCAGACATATTTTGAATGAGATGAGATAATGATCTGAGATAACTTCAGACTGTGGAAGCATGACTATATTTTCTATGTTTAACCCGAATGTTAGTATTAGGTCAAGGGTGTGACCACCATTATGGGTCGGTCCTATGACATTCTGATTAACCCCTACTGAATCTAAAATGGACACAAATGCTGTTTTCAAAGGGTCTTCTGGGTTATCGAAGTGAATATTAAAATCTCCAACAACTAAAGCTTTGTCTAAGGAAATAACTAGGTCTGAGATAAAATCTGCAAATTCAGAAAGAAACTCAGAATATGGCCCCGGGGGCCTGTAAATAATAAGTAACAGAATTAACTGGGTAGACTTATTTTTTGAGGCTACATACATTTATATTAGTATGAAGAACTTCAAATGTATTAAATTTATAACCAGGTTTGTGTGTTATACCTAGATGATCATTATAAATAACCACGACGCCTCCTTCTCTGCCAGTTAGACGAGGCTGGTGTATATAACTGTATCCAGGAGGACTAGCTTCATTTAATGCTATACATTCATTTGGTTTAATCCATGTTTCTGTTAAACACAATACATTTAAACTCCTGATCAGTAATAAGTTCATTAACCATTAGCACTTTGGATGTAAGAGATCTAATATTTAATAGCCCCACCTTTAGATCAAAGGTGCTGGCAGCAGCTGTACAGTCAGTATGATCTAATTTTATATTGATTAGGTTACTGGAACAAAATCTCTCTGAATATTTCTACTTTTTTTGAGCTTGGGTAACAGACAGAGTCTCGATGTAGTGGACCCTGAGTGACGACTCTGTGCAGCTAGCAGACAGTCGGTTTAGCCTGTTCGTCTGCTCCCTGGCCTTGGCTCTGGATTGTCAGAAATTAACTAGGCCTGTTCTGAGACTATGACCTATGCTGCAAGAAATGAGAGCAGCACCTTCCCGAGTGGGATGGATACCGTCCCGCCCTAACAGGCCAGCTGTGCCCTCAAAATTAGCCCAATTATCTATAAAGCCCACACTGTTTTCAGAGCAACACCTGGACAACCAGCAGTTCAGCGACCATAATCTGCTGTAAGCTACATCGCCCCGCCGCATTGGGATGGGGCAGAGCATACTACAGCATCAGACGTTGCCTTCGCTAATTTAAACACCTCTACAAAGTTACTCTTAGTAACCTCTGACTGACGAGGGGGTATATAATTAGCTCCTGCATGGATAACTATCTTTGAGAACCTGTGCTTGCCTAGGACCCTAAGATTACCTGCTATGTCCGGTGCCCTGGTTCCCGGTATACACCTGCTGGTGCCCCTAAAGGCTGAGCTAATTTCACGTGTCATATAATAGTCCCCTATAGCCAGAGCTCTTTCAGGTTTCTCAGCGGGTGCATCACTAAGGAGAGAAAACCTGTTCGACAAGTGATGCGGAAAGGAGTGGTGCTCCTGTGGGCGAGCCTCAGCGGTAGCTTTGGCTCTACGCTTATGCCGCCGAGTTGTCACCCATTCGCCCTGCTGTCAGGGCTCTTAATGCCGGAGTTGGGGGATTACGAACTCCACCTAGGGCACCCAGACTTTCCCCTACAGAAACTACACTGTTCTCATGCTCACTAACCTTCTCTAAAGCCTGGACATGCGCTTCTAGCACTATAATCTTCTCCGTCAGAGAGCTAACTAATCTGCACTTATCACAAATAAAGCTATCACTAGCAATGGAGGAAGAATGACTAAACATCCTGCACTCAGCACACTGAACAGGCTGAAGGTGTGCCATGATGAAAAGATTCCTTAATCGTACCTTAAACGAAGATCTGTTAATATTAAAGCAGATCCGATGCGGATGGCCTCCGCTTATGGTCTTTACGCAGGAGGAGAAAAAAGAAAGCTTCCAGTCTTGGCATTCTTCCAAAAAAAAAGGGGAAAAAAGGGAAAAGGAAAGCGAAAGTGGAAAGTACAAAAAGGAAAGTGAAAGTACAATAAAAAAATGAAGAGAATACTGGAAAATTATTTGTAGAAAAAATAAAGATTAGTGATTTAAGGCCAACACTCGCGGGGAAAAAAGACTCGTCACAAACAACTCAGAAACCAGGAAATGCATAGCACAGAATGCGCATGCGCCAACTCCAGATAATATAAGAGCTTAAGATAAGGTCTTAAGAAACATCATTCTTATTTTTATGACATCATTAACATTCATTAATTACATGCTAATTATTCTTTTGTTGTTGTAATGTCCTGATATCTTTTATAAATTGTCATTTTTTTTGTTGTGTTGACCTTCTCACAGCTTTTATTCTTTTTCATGCTGTAGCTCTTTGATGGATTTATTTGTCTCTGAAACAAAAACCTGTCTCAAATTTCAGTGTCCTTTTCTGGGAGAGGTCTTTACCCCCCACACACAGGGAAAGTCAGACAGGGAGATACAACACACAGAGTGTAAGGGGAAGAACATGTCCAGTCTGTAAATCACTGGCACCAGGAACAAATAAGGAGCACGCAACACACACACACACATACTTATCCAATGAGCTCTTCATGAGTATCTCCATAAAACCCCTTCAGCACTGGGCTGTGATCATTTCAGTCGCTCACTAATTAGAGAACAAATCAAATGTCTGATCTGTTCAGATAAATATGACTCTGCCTCAAACTCTGCCTGCTTCATCTAAACCTGACTTTTGAAACTCTTTTCCTTTCTTCTCTTATAAATATTTTAGATCAGACTCTTATTTCGGGCGGCACGGTGGTGTAGTGGTTAGCGCTGTCGCCTCACAGCAAGAAGGTCCAGGTTCGAGCCCCGTGGCCGGCGAGGGCCTTTCTGTGCGGAGTTTGCATGTTCTCCCCGTGTCCGTGTGGGTTTCCTCTGGGTGCTCCAGTTTCCCCCACAGTCCAAAGACAGGTTAGGTTAACTGGTGCAGGTTAGGTTAACTGGTGACTCTAAATTGACCGTAGGTGTGAGTGTGAATGGTTGTCTGTGTCTCTGTGTCAGCCCTGTGATGACCTGGCTACTTGTCCAGGGTGTACCCCGCCTTTCGCCCATAGTCAGCTGGGATAGGTTCCAGCTTGCCTGCGACCCTGTAGAACAGGATAAAGCGGCTAGAGATGATGAGATGAGACTCTTATTGTTAGGGTTTTGCTGGGATTCGAACCTGGTTCGTTGGTGTGATAATCCAGCAAACCCCCACTAGGCCACCAGGGGGATGACTCAAATGCAGAGGCGTGAGGCGGAAGTAGAAAAAGAATCAAAAGGTTTATTTAAACTATATACACTATATACAGGGCAAAACAAAAGACAAAAAAAAACAAAGAGTATAATCCAAAAGAAAAGCAAAGTGCAAAAATTCAAAAGCTAAGAAGATCAAAAAACACAGTACAAAGGAAACTGGAGATAAACATAACAGCACAAAGACTCCGTGACAAGAGGACTGAACTCAGGGGTATAAATAGACAAACTAATTAAGGACACAGGTGAAGATAATTAGGCAATTAACACAAACACAGGAACAGTGGCGGCCTCTAGAGGCCAAAATAAACACGACATGAAAAGGAAATAACAGCGGCCTCTAGAGGCCAAAACAGTCCTAGTCCTAACAGGACCCCCCCCTCTAGGAGCGTCTCCTGACGTTCCCAGGGCGATCCGGATGGGCCGAATGGAAGTCCCGACATAGTTCTTTATCAAGGACATCCCGAGCAGGAACCCAGCAGCGCTCCTCAGGACCATAGCCCTCCCAGTCCACCAGATATTGCAACCCGCCGCGGACCCGGCGGGAGTCAAGCAGGCGATTCACAGTGAACACAGTCTGCCCCTGGAAGATGCGGGGGGGTGGGGGGTTCCTAGGGGCAGGGGCATACGTAGACGTCAGTACGGGCCGTAACAGGGAAACATGGAAAGTGGGGTTGATCCTCAGAGTCCGGGGCAACTGGAGCCGGTAGGAGACAGGGTTCACCCTGCGCACCACCTTGAAGGGGCCAATGTAGCGAGGAGCAAGCTTGCGGTTCTCCACCCGCAGTGGAAGGTCCTTAGTGGACAGCCAAACACGCTGCCCAGGGCGGAAAGCGTGTGCAGGTCTTCTATGGCGGTTGGCCTGAGTCTGGTTGGTTCTGGAGGTCTGGATGAGGGTCTTCCTGACCTTGCTCCAGGTCTTGCGACACCGTCTCACATATTGGTTGACCGAGGGCACCCCCGCGTCCTCCTCCTGGTCCGGGAACAGAGGTGGCTGGAACCCGAATTGGCACTGGAATGGCGACAGCTTGGTGGCCGATGACTGCAGGGTGTTGTGGGCGTACTCCGCCCATGGCAGCCAGGTGCTCCACGATGTCGGGTTATCCATAGCCAGGCCTCGCAGGGTGGTTTCCAGGTCCTGGTTGAGCCTCTCCGTCTGACCATTGGACTGTGGGTGAAACCCAGAGGAGAGGCTGGCAGTGGCTCCGATGACCTTGCAGAACCCGTGCCACACTCGGGAGGAGAACTGGGGCCCTCGGTCTGAGACGATGTCCTGTGGAAGACCAAAGACTCGGAAGACATGATTAAACAAAAGTTTCGCAGTTTCAAGAGCAGAGGGGAGTTTGCACAGTGGTATGAAGCGGCAGGCCTTGGAGAATCTGTCAACTAAGACCAAAATGACCGTGTTACCTTGTGACTCAGGGAGACCCGTGATAAAGTCGACTGCCACGTGGGACCAGGGACGCCGGGGAATGGTCAGAGGATGCAGGAGACCCTGGGGACGCTGTCGTGGGTTCTTGGTTCTGGTGCAAACCTCACAGGACAGGACAAATGACCTTACTTCCTTCTCCATGTTAGGCCACCAGAAGCGTCTTTTCAGGAAGTCCAGGGTCCTCCGAGCTCCTGGGTGGGCGGTGAGAGGGGAAGAGTGACCCCACTGGAGAACCTTGGCCCGGGCTTGATGTGGGACGTACAAGAGGCCTGGTGGCCCCGTCCCAGGACCGGGGTCCTGGCGTTGGGCTCGTCGGACAGCCTCCTCAATACCCCAGCGGACAGGGGCCACAATCCGGGACACAGGGATAATAGGCCCGACTTCATTCTCCCTGTTAGTGGCAGAGAACAGTCTGGACAGTGCGTCAGGTTTGGTGTTCTTGGAGCCGGGGCGGTATGAGAGGGTGAAGTCAAACCGACTGAAAAACAGGGCCCACCTAGCCTGTCGAGGGTTCAGTCTCTTGGCTTGCTGGAGGTACTCCAGGTTCTTGTGGTCAGTCCAAACCAGGAATGGATGTTGTGCTCCCTCCAGCCAGTGCCTCCACTCCTCAAGGGCCAGTTTGACCGCTAGCAGTTCTCGATCCCCCACATCGTACCGGGACTCAGCAGGACTCAGGCGGTGGGAGAAGTAAGCGCAGGGGTGCAGCTTTCCTTCCGAACGTTGAGAGAGCACCGCGCCGACACCACTGTCCGAGGCGTCCACCTCCACGATGAATGGTTGGGAGGTGTCCGGGAGAACCAGAATGGGTGCCGTGCAGAAGCGGTCCTTGAGGTCTTTGAACGCTTTTTCTGCCTGAGGAGACCAGCCATAAGATCCACCTGTCCCTTTGGTGAGGTCTGACATGGGTGCTGCCACAGAACTGAAGTTCCTGATGAACTTGCGGTAGAAGTTAGCGAATCCTAAGAACCGCTGAACCTCCTTAACGGACTTGGGAGTAGGCCAATCCCGGACGGCCAGGGTCTTGGCAGGGTCCATTTGGAGTTGGCCTGTCCGTACAATAAATCCCAGAAAGGAGACCTCGGGAACATGAAATTCGCATTTCTGGGCCTTGGCGAACAGATTGTTCTGTAGCAGCCTCTGGCGAACCTGGCGGACATGGTGGCGGTGCTCCTGCACGGTCTTGGAAAAGATAAGGATGTCGTCGAGGTAGACAAAAACGTATAGGTTAATCATGTCCCTTAAGACGTCGTTGATTAGGGCCTGAAAAACAGCTGGTGCGTTGGTGAGTCCGAAGGGCATCACCTGGTATTCGTAGTGCCCAGACGGGGTGTTAAAGGCAGTCTTCCACTCGTCTCCCTGTCGGATACGGATGAGGTGGTATGCGTTCCGTAGGTCCAACTTGGTGAAGACGGTGGCGCCTTGGAGCAGGTCGAAAGCTGTGGACATCAGCGGAAGGGGATATCGGTTGCGCACAGTGATCTTATTCAGGCCCCTGTAATCAATACATGGTCGGAGCCCCCCATCCTTCTTGCCGACAAAGAAGAAGCCGGCTCCAGCAGGTGAAGTGGAGGGTCGAATAAACCCAGAGACCAGGGCATCTTTGAGGTATTCCTCCATGGCCTTGCGTTCTGGCTGAGAGAGTGAAAACAGTCTGCCACGAGGAGGGGTAGTCCCAGGGAGCAAGTCGATGGCACAGTCGTAGGCCCGGTGCGGAGGAAGAACGGCGGCCCTGCTCTTGCTGAATACCTCCTTGAGATCCCAGTACTCTGTGGGAACTTGAGATAACTCGGTGAGATCAGGGGGCTCGGCAGGAGACACAGGAGAGCTAGAGAGCAGACAAGAGGCATGGCATGCAGGGCCCCATTCCACAACCTGGCTTGTTACCCAGTCTATGCGAGGGTTGTGGCGAGTAAGCCAAGGAAGGCCTAGAATAACTGGGAACTCAGGTGAAGGAATCAGGTGCAGGGATATTTCTTCCTTGTGACCTTGAGACTGGAGGAAAACTGGAGAAGTAACTTGGGTGACTCTTCCATCACCTAACGCTTGGCCATCGAGGGCAGACACAGACAGTGGGACTTCAAGAGGTGCAGTCGGAATATTGATGCTTTGGGCAAAGTGAATATCCATAAAGTTCCCAGCCGCCCCTGAGTCTATCAAAGCTTGACAAGAGTGGACAGACTCACCCCAGGAGATGGAGACCGGGATGTAGATTCCTTGGCCAGGGAGTCCGGGAGAGAGGGTAGGCCCCGTCACAACCCTCCCTCGGCTGGACGGGGCGGTCCTTTTCCCAAGAGTTCGGGACATGATGCTCGGAAGTGACCAGGCTTGCCACAGTAGATGCAGCACTTGTCCCTCCTTCTGCGCTCCCTCTCAGATGCGGAGAGGCGAGTACGACCCACTTGCATGGGTTCTGGACAGTCACTGAAGGAGGTAGACGGTCTCCAGGTAGAGGTAGGGAGGCTGGGGGGGCTCAAGGCTTGGTGGCGTTCTCTCATCCTGTTGTCCAGACGAATAGCATGTGAGATGAGGGTTTCGAGGTCACTTGGGCATCCAATAGAGGCCAGACCGTCCTTGATGGGGTCAGACAGACCATGGTGGAAGGCTGACACCAGGGCAGTCTCGTTCCATCCACTTACTGCTGCGAGTGTTCGGAACGAGATGGCGTAATCTGCGACGCTTCCTCCTTGCCGGATGGACATGAGCTTTCGGGCTGCGTCGGTACTGATGTCTGCCTGATCGAAGACCCGAAGCATCTCTTCAGAAAACAGCTGGAAATCAAAGCACTCAGGTCCCTGTCTTTGCCAGATAGCAGTAGCCCAGGCTCGCGCCTTACCAGCTAATAAGGTGATCACAAAGGCAATCTTGCGGCGATCCGTAGTGTAGGTGGTAGGCTGAAGCTCAAAGGTGAGTTGACACTGGGTAAGGAACTCTCGGCACTCACTGTGCTTGCCGTCATACCTCTGTGGTGCAGGAAGGCTGGGTTCGCGAGGTGAAGAAGGCAGCATTGCAGGAGGCACTGGAGCAGGAGTGGGAGCTGGATCAGGAGCAGGAACTGGATCAGGAGCAGGAGATGCAGGCAGAGATGTCAGCTGTGCCAGGGTTTTCCCAATTTGCTGAAGCAGTTCCTCGTGGCGAGCGAGGGCCTCATGTTGGCTGGTGAGCGTACGTCCATGAGCGTCCATGGTCGCTCCGAAGCGTGTCAAAGCTGCCATAATTCCCTGAAGGTTGGCCGGGTAGACAGTTGAAGCAGCCTCTGCTGAGTCGGTCATGACGGAGTCTTTCTGTTAGGGTTTTGCTGGGATTCGAACCTGGTTCGTTGGTGTGATAATCCAGCAAACCCCCACTAGGCCACCAGGGGGATGACTCAAATGCAGAGGCGTGAGGCGGAAGTAGAAAAAGAATCAAAAGGTTTATTTAAACTATATACACTATATACAGGGCAAAACAAAAGACAAAAAAAACCAAAGAGTATAATCCAAAAGAAAAGCAAAGTGCAAAAATTCAAAAGCTAAGAAGATCAAAAAACACAGTACAAAGGAAACTGGAGATAAACATAACAGCACAAAGACTCCGTGACAAGAGGACTGAACTCAGGGGTATAAATAGACAAACTAATTAAGGACACAGGTGAAGATAATTAGGCAATTAACACAAACACAAAACACAGGAACAGTGGCGGCCTCTAGAGGCCAAAATAAACACGACATGAAAAGGAAATAACAGCGGCCTCTAGAGGCCAAAACAGTCCTAGTCCTAACACTTATTTCCCGATTTGGTGATCAGATTTGATGTTGCGTGTTTATCCCATGCGTCAGTGATGATGTGTGCAGCAGAAAACTCAAATCCGAACAGCTCGAACTGTGAATTACTGTTACAGCATTTCAGTGTATTGTCGACTCGGAGTTTGCGCTTTTGTCATTTATGAAAATGAAATGGTGCAGTGAAAGATTTGAGGACCTGTTTGATTATTTGTGTGAGTTTATTATGTATTATTTTATTTCCTTCAGGATCAGTTGTAATACCATTGAATGGAGAAGCGCTGAAGCTCTGGTCTCAGTGCTCAACTCAGAAACCTCCAGTCTGAGAGAACTGCATCTGACTGTGAAGACACTGAATCTGACTGGGAATAAACTAGAGCTGGCTGAACATGCACTGGATCTGTTTGGGAATAAACTAGAAGACTCAGGAGTGAAGCGTCTCTGTGCTGTACTGGAGAATCCTCACTGTAAAGTGGAGAAACTGGAGTAAGATCATCTCTCTGTTGTGTATATTGTTGATTTTCAGTTGAATTTTACTGTAACAGTACAACATGCAGAACAAATATATTCTTCATTAAACTCATCACTTCTGCATTAAAGCACTAATTAAACACACTGAGAATTTAATACCTGGGTATAAAAATACAGTTAAACACATGAGTCAGGTTTTTTTGTTTTTTTTTTAATAAACCAGCAAAACTTTTCCACCTCTTGTACA
This sequence comes from Neoarius graeffei, assembly GCF_027579695.1. Lineage (NCBI taxonomy): Eukaryota > Metazoa > Chordata > Actinopteri > Siluriformes > Ariidae > Neoarius > Neoarius graeffei. The sequence continues at coordinate 9,755,394 of NC_083590.1, forward strand.
CTTAATGTTAGGAATTCTCAGTAACAGCAGTAATAATTGGTTGGAGTTAAAAATATCAGGGATCCCAGACGTCCGCTATTTAGCGGAATTCCGCTATTTTCTAGCGAAAGTTTTTTTTTTTTTTTTTTTTTTTTTTTTTTTTTTTTTTAAATCTCTTGTATATCCATTAAAATATGTTTAAGTAAAATGACCAGCAGAATATGTTCTGATTTGGTTTGCTTGTTTAGCGATGTTTTCGTCGGCTTCGTTTGTTCTCGTTGACATTCGGGAACACTCGGAAGTTAAGTTGATGTAAATACCGCGAGACTGTACGCGATAGAACGAGAAAACAATATGGCTGCGCCCATTTGCTAGAAACCATGTTTTAACTCTGTTCGTGCTTTTGTTTCTAATGTGTTGAACTTAATTTAATTCTAATGTGTTGAGCTTAATTCAGAGCACTGCAGGAACATCAGAAAAGCAGAAGGAAAGATCAGAGAAACAAAAGCAGAGAAAACTGGAGGAAAGACAGAATGCACCCCAGAAAAGAGCATTAAATCCCTTTGCAGTGAAACCTTTCAAAAAGAGAGATTTAAATCAAATATCTCCAGTATTTGCTGTACATATGTATATATCTAATATTACTGAATCATTGATTTCTGCTCATATTCATGATTTTTGAAAAATGAATGTGGCTTATATTAGACTAGTTTTAACATTAACTTGAAACAAAAAAATAAACAAATGAGATGAACTATGGATACTATTGTTATAACAAAATCAGTGGAATATTTAGGTAAGTATATTCTTCAAAGCTACATTTTCGTCTAATTTTTATAATTTTTTTTGCCACTTATGTCATTGATTACAAAATATGGCATCAAATAGATACACATTATTGTTAAATTCTGTTGCTTTTCTATGTTAAATCTATGTAAAAAATGTGTTCTATAGCATCTTTAAATGTTAAAATCTCAACAGCTTCAGGCAGCCCCCTTGACCCCTGCTGATAGTTTCTTACACATTACATCACATTATCTCTAGCCGCTTTATCCTTCTACAGGGTCGCAGGCAAGCTGGAGCCTATCCCAGCTGACTACGGGCGAAAGGCGGGGTACACCCTGGACAAGTCGCCAGGTCATCACAGGGCTGACACATAGACACAGACAACCATTCACACTCACATTCACACCTACGGTCAATTTAGAGTCACCAGTTAACCTAACCTGCATGTCTTTGGACTGTGGGGGAAACCGGAGCACCCGGAGGAAACCCACGCGGACACGGGGAGAACATGCAAACTCCGCACAGAAAGGCCCTCGCCGGCCCCGGGGCTCGAACCCAGGACCTTCTTGCTGTGAGGCGACAGCGCTAACCACTACACCACCGTGCCGCCCCATAGTTTCTTACATTCCTCTATTTTTTTCAATTACTGCTGGGATCCCTGAAATATCTTGTGATTGGACAAGAGAAGGGAGACAGTCCAACATCAGACACATCATCTTTAAAGTCAGAATTAAACCAAGATGAAAATCTGTTGATGAAGTGTGTGTCATTGTGTCTCTGCAGGTTGCAGTATTGTGGTGTCTCAGATGAAGGCTGTGCTGCTCTGAGTTCAGCTCTGAGATCAAACCCCTCAGACCTGAGACAACTGAATCTGTCCTATAATAATTTGGGAGACTCAGGAGTGAAGCTTCTCTGTGCTGTACTGGAGAATCCTCACTGTAAACTGGAGACACTGAGGTAAGATCATCTCTCTGAGAGTCACATGACCTGCTCCTCAGTAAGACCCATTCTCTAATAGTGAGACTGAAGCAGAGGCTTTAGGTTCATCATCAGTGTCCTGAGGAGGAAGATTGTTTCTGTTCACTGCACACTGATGATTTGTCACAGAGTCTTTGGGTCAGATGAATGTATGTGAGAAGCTGCAGCACAAAACGGGACTTGATCCGACTGCAAAGTGTCTGAACTCACTGTGAAATTTACTACAACACTGTAACTAATCCCACAAACTGCACCTGAGACTCAAACTAACTGCCTTCTGTGTGAGCAGCAGTGACATGCTGGAAATGATCTCAGGAATATAGAATTTGAAACTAAAATGAGACGTTAATGCCAGAGGTAATGAGGTAAAAAATTAAATAGATTTTAAAAATTTACTTTTCAGTAAAAAACATGAAAAAAGGAGGAGAAAAAAACACACAACAATAATCCTTCTGTTGATTTTGAATTATTCATTGAGTTGTTACAGTAATAAACAGTTGTAGTAATAATAATCTAATGTAGTAATAACCCCGTGGGGACCCGGGGTAGAATAGGTCCCCAGCACCCCCTTGCTGTTCGTAAGAGGCGACAAATGGGGCGACTTGTTTGCCGTGAGTCGCGACCTGTGTCGGTGGAGGAAGAATGCCTGGTTCTTGAGGAATGTGGCTTGTTGCGACTTCCACATATCCAACACAGTGCTTTGGCTCCTACTTCACCTAGACAGGAGGTTGGAAGGGCCCGATCCAATCAATCGGCTGGTCAAAGTTCTCTGGAATATTTTTGGGACCATGCTTTTATTTTTCCAGAGACTCTGGCTGAGGGTCAATCGGGTGATACGAACCTTTTTGTTTAATTCACTCGAGTATACCGTCGCTGTATCCTTGATGCATATCTGGTGGAGAACCGCAGCGCTGTGCATCCCCTAGTTGGGCTCCGAGGAGGGTGAGGAGCAGAGACGATGAATGTTTCAATACAAAATATGGCTACTTATCAACCCCATAAGAAAAGATTCATGGATCGAGACTCGGATGACGCTTCTGAAATGACTTTGATTTACCCCTCCAAATCCAATACTTGGCCTAAATTTATAGTTTTGGAATCTGTGACGCCAGACATGCCCCTCACTAAGTTATCCCCTTTTGCAATTCAGAAAGGAATCTCAGGAATAGCAGGGACTGTCAAGGATGTTAAAAAAATAAGATCCGGTCAAATTTTGATCGAATGCTCTAAAAAATCCCATGCTGACAATCTACTACACTGCAACAGTTTAGGGGGAGTCCCAGTGCAGGCCCTCCCTCATCCCCATCTGAACAGTTGCAAAGGCGTAATCCGCACTAGGGATCTTCATGATATGGAAGAAGATGATATAGTCACAGAATTAAAAGATCAAGGAGTGACTCATGTGAAGAGGATAACCATAAAAAGAGATGATAAAATCATTAAAACTGGTACTTATATCCTGACATTCAAACTCCATGATCTTCCTGGAAAACTACTGATTGGATATTTAAGTGTACAAGTGGATAAATATATCCCTAACCCTTTGAGATGCTTTAGCTGTCAGAAATTTGGCCATGGCTCTGCAAGTTGTAAAAATAAACCAGTTTGTTGTACATGTGGTGAAGATGGCCATGAACCGATTTGTACAAGACCACCCAAGTGCTGCAATTGTCAAGGGAACCATCCAGCCTCATCAAAGGTCTGCCCAGTCTGGATAAAAGAAAAAGAAATTCAAAGAATTAGGGTTACAAAGAAAATAAGTTATCCACAAGCAAGAAAGGAGGTGGAAGGGTTTTGTGGATATAAGTTCCAGCAGTCCTTTGCCTCTGTTGTAAAATCCACCATGAAGGAAATTGACTGTCAAACAGACTTCACCTGGATGTATAAGGACAAACCACAATTGATCAGTGGAAATAAATCTTCATCAACCTCCAGTAAAAACAAAACAAACTCTCAGTCTTCTGCCAGCCAAACTTCGGTCATGTTGGAATCATCCCAACCGTCAAAAGAAAAAAAGAAATCAACTACTAATTCTTCCCAACCTAAATCGAGTCAAGTCAGGAATGGAAGTTCTATGGATGTGGAAATGAAGGAACCCTCAACCCATCGCAGCCGGAGCTTCTCCCCCAAAAGTAGGAGCAAAGGTCCTGTTCCAATCTTCCCCACATGACCATAACCAATCATATTATTCAATGGAACTGTCGTGGTTTTAAAGCCAACTTTTCTGAGCTGCAGCGACTAGCTGCTCTTTTTAATCCTTTGGCCTTCTGCCTTCAAGAGATATACCTAGCTCTAAGCCACACTATGACTTTAAAGAATTACTCAATGTTTAATGCTTATGGTCCAAATGTTCAGCGTCCCTCTGGTGGGGCAGCTATATTAGTGCGAAATGACATAATTCATAGCCATCTTGTAGTCACTACCCATCTACAAGTAGTTGCAGTACGACTAACACTTCATAAGGTAGTTACCTTGTGTTCAATCTATATTCCACCTGATGTCACAGTAACCTTGCAGGACCTGGACAATTTATTGGCACAACTGCCTCCTCCATATATGTTTTTAGGAGATTTTAATGCTCATAATCCTGCATGGGGAGGGACCTCCTCAAATGCTAAAGGCAAGGCTATGGAGGACTTCATTACTAAAACTGACTTATGCCTCTGGAATGATGGATCTTTTACCTATTTACATCCAGGCCATGGCACATACTCAGCAATTGATCTATCCATATGTGATCCTGACCTATTTCTTGACTTTTCCTGGCGACCACTGGATGACTTATGTGGGAGTGATCATTTCCCCCTGATCATGTCATCAACTGATACAGATGCACAGTTCAGACCTCCAAGATGGCAACTTCAAAAAGCAAACTGGAGTCTCTTTCATTACCGTTGTGATGTCCTACTGGGTCACGTGCCCCAAGATATTGACAATCCAGTCGATCACTTCACTGAAATGTTGATCTCTATTGCAGAGGAAGCTGTCCCAAAAACTTCAGGAAAGCCCCACCGCAGGTCAAACCCATGGTTTAATGATGATTGTAAAAAGGCCATTGATGCCCGGAAAAAGGCAGAGAGGGTGTTCAACAAGCACCCAACAACAGCAAATCTCACCAGATTGAAAATTGCACGAGCCCAAGCACGTAGAACTATGAATGATGCAAAATCACAAAGCTGGAGACAGTATGTTTCAAGCCTTACAAGAGATGCATCCTCAAAAAAAGTCTGGAGTTTTATTAGAAAGATGAAAACTAAAGGGGGAACTGCAAGAGTTCAACATCTAAAATGTCACACAGGTCTCTTGACATCCAAGCAAGACATTGCTGATAAACTTGCAGAGACATTTGAAAAGAATTCCTCTGTGGAAAACTGCAATCCTGAATTTCAAGCCATGCGCAGAAAGGAGGAGGCCAAAGCCCTGAATTTCTTATCAGACAACACCGAACCATACAACCAGCCATTCTCTATGGATGAACTCCTATGCGCCATAAGAAACTGTCATGACACTGCAGTGGGCCCTGATATGATTCATTATCAATTCTTGAAACACTTACCGTCCATTGTGCTATTTCATCTACTTGCAATATTTAATGTGATTTGGGAATCAGGAACAATACCTGAGTCCTGGAAGACAGCATTTGTGATTCCTATTCCAAAACCCGGCAAAGATCATACTGATCCTACCAATTACCGTCCTATTGCATTAACCAGCTGCCTATGCAAAACTATGGAAAGAATGGTGAATAAAAGACTTGTGTGGATGATCGAGTCAGAACGACATTTGAGTGCATTTCAATGTGGCTTTAGGCAAGGAAAGAGCACCATGGACCATCTTATTAGATTGGAGGCCTATATACGGGATGGATTTGTCAAAAAGGAACATGTTATAGCAGTGTTTTTTGACCTTGAAAAGGCATACGATACTACTTGGAAATATGGCATTTTAAGGGACTTGTATTACATGGGGTTCAGAGGTCGTCTGCCCATTTTTATCTCAAATTTTTTGTCTAATAGATTTTTTCAAGTTCAATTGGGTACAACTTTCTCAACACCACACTTGCAAGAACAAGGAGTTCCCCAGGGAAGCATCCTTTCAGTCACTCTATTCAGTATTAAAATCAATAGTATTGTGAAGGAAATCAACCCAAATCTTTTTTGCAGCCTGTATGTTGATGACCTCTGTATTTGTTATAGAGGAAAATACATGAGTATAATCGAAAGGCAACTCCAGTTGTGCATAAATAAAATCAGCAATTGGTCCATTGAAAATGGCTTCAAATTCTCTAAGTCCAAGACTGTTTGCACTCATTTTTGCCAACTTCGAGCTTTACATCATGACCCATTGCTGTATATGGAAGGTGCCACAATCCAAGTTGTGAAAGAGGTTAAATTCCTTGGTTTGATACTTGACAATAAACTATCCTTTATTCCACATATAAAGACTCTTAAAAAGAGATGTTTTAAATCTTTGGACATTTTAAAGGTACTGGCAAAGACAAAGTGGGGGGCAGAGTGGACTATACTGCTACGCCTGTATAGAGCACTTGTAAGATCCAGTTTGGATTATGGCAGTATTGTCTATGGATCAGCAAGACAATCTTACATTATGATGCTGGATACTGTTCACCACCAAGGTTTAAGACTGGTCCTAGGGGCCTTTAGAACCTCTCCAGTGCAGAGTCTTTATGTAGAAGCAAGAGAACCATCCCTTAAATTGCGACGCTTGAAACTTGCACTTCAATATGCAGTCAAAATCAAAGGGAACAGAGATAACCCGGCATACCCCACTGTCTTTCAGCCACAGTATTTGGACTTTTATGAAGCCAGACCGCGGACTATCAGACCTTTCGGATTAAGAATTAAACCTTTCCTTCAGGATCTGAATATTGATCTGGATGGACTAATATCCTCTTCCCTTTGTTCCATTCCCCCTTGGACCTTGAGAAAACCTGTAATTGTGCAGGACCTGAGTCACAGAAAGAAAGCTAACACACACCCAAACGAGTACCAGAGTTGCTTCCTCGATGTAAGACAGCACTTCCCTTTGCACACTCCGATCTATACTGATGGCTCAAAAACTGATACCTGTGTGTCCTCAGCAATGGTAGTCGCCTCTAATCAGTGTGGAATACGCATTCCAAGTCTGTGCTCAATTTTTACAGCCGAAGCCCAAGCCTTGCTCTTAAGTCTTGAATACATTGAAGAGTCCAAACTGCAAAAAGCCTTGATTTGTACAGATTCTAGATCATGCCTACAGGCATTGGAGTTCTTAAAGACTGACCACCCTCTTATTGTCAACATACTTGAAAAAGTGGAATACTTAACTAAAATCAATATGGACATTATTTTTTGTTGGGTCCCTGGCCATGTGGGTTTGACTGGTAATGAAAAAGCAGATAATGCTGCTAAAGGAGCCCTGAATGAAGAGATTTCTGAATGCCAAATCCCTGTCTCTGATATCAGACCTATTCTTTCTTCCTACATAAATGACAAATGGCAAGCCGATTGGACTAACTGTGCTGGCAACAAGCTGAAAGAAATATGCACTAATGTGAAACAAGTGACTATTCAATCTTTTTCATGTAGACATGACCAAGTTGTCTACACAAGGGGTAGAATTGGACACTCTAGACTAACACATGGTTTTCTGTTAACTGGAGGTGAACCTCCACTTTGCGATCTTTGTGGTGATCTCTTATCAATTAAGCACATTTTGTCTTGCCCTGCTTTTAGAATACAAAGGCAGAAGTTTTTTAAAGAAAGCACAATGCTAGATATTTTTAATAAGGTTTCACCGTTAAAGGTTTTAAACTTTTTGAAGTGCATTGATGTGTACAAATGTATTTGATGTATTTATTTATTTATTTATTTATTTTATTATTGGTTTTAATTTTATGTGATATTTATTACCTGTATTGGCCATGAAATAGCCATAGATGCTTAAATGGCAATAAATATAAACAAACAAACAAAATGTAGTAATAAAAGGATAAAGTTGTAAATATTCTCTCAAGTCATCTCCATCTCACTGCTCTGAACAGGGTTGCCAGATCTACATTACAGAAGCAGCTCAGTGGATCAGCGGGATTAAACCCATGCAGTTTTCCTCAGTAGTGCTTTCACTAAACTCATCTCCTATTATTCCACATTTAGTGATAAATACAGTGTGTGTGTGTGTGTGTGTGTGAGTAAACCCACTGACTCCGTTCCATTCATACAGTAACACAAAGCTAAAGTGGAGAACAGGATCAATAGGTGTGTGTATGAGTGGAGATCACAGGGCACGACCACTACACTCTGTTTTATTATACAGATCTCATTAAAATCATCTTCACAATAATGACCAATGCATGGGAACAAACACACACAGAGAACTAGAATGGAAGAATTCTCTTCTGAAATTAAAATTCTTTCATATACACTGAAAAATGCACCAATTTTAAACCCACAAAATCTTTCTTCATCAATAACAGGTGATTCTTTTTTTATTTTTATTATTTCACAACTTGTGTTTCCAGAAATGTTTTTGAAGACTTTGACATTACCTGGTTTTCTGAGTTTGTTAATAATAAAACATGGTCTAATCTTTATCCAAGTCAGAATAGTAGACAAACACGTTCTGTCTAAAGAAAATAGTCACACTTGTTCTTGTCAGTCCTGAATAAACCATTTAAACATTCATACTCTGGGTTTTAAAAAGTGTGTGACGCTCTAAGATAACGACTTCTCCAGAAGGTAATTAGAGTCCGACTGTGGCGGCAGGGGCGTGCCGGTCTGTGCCAGGAGGGCGGAGTCAGGGAAGGTAAGTGGCAGAATCACTACACCTGATGTCAATTAACCTGTGTTTGTGTGTGTCTTCCCAGTGACCGCGCCCTACTTAAGGAGGGAGAGCATAGAGCAGAGGAGCTCATCCCCGAACCAGACGCCGGTTGTGTGTGTCTGTGGTATTTACTTTATGTTCACTGAAAAGTGTGGCAATAAAAACCCGAGCTTTATCAACCTGATCTCTGTCCTGCTGTCCTCTGTGCTCCGCCCCTTGGTAGAACCGTTACAGTGGTGCTGAAACCCAGGAGAATTGGAGCGCAGAAGCCTATCAGCCCCATGGAGTCCTCCCCGTTCGCTGAACTGGTCCACGCCCTCGCCACGGCCCAGCAAAGCCAGCACCAGGTGCTAGTCACCCTCCGAAAGGAGCAGGAGCAGTGGTTCGAGGCCCTGGTGTTGGCCCAGCAAGAAGATCGTCAGGCGTTCCGGCACCTCCTCGCGTCGGCGGGGTCCATCAACGCTCCCACCGCGGGCCCGTCCCCCCTCACCCTAACAAAGATGGGCCCGCAGGACGACCTCGAGGCATTCATCACGCTCTTCGAGCAAGTCGCAGAGACCTCGGGGTGGCTGATGGAGCAGCGCGCCTCCTCCCCCTGCTAACGGGAGAGGCACAGCTGGCCGCGCTACAGCTCCCCACCGGCTGGCGTATGCGGACCTTCACTGGGCCGTCCTCCAGCGTGTGGGGCACACCCCTGAGCAGCAGCAGCAGCGCTTCCACGCTTTGCGCTTGGAGGAAGTCGGCTGGCCGTTCGCGTTTGGCCAGCAACTCCGGGATGCCTGCTGGCAGTGGTTGAGGGCCAGCAACCGCGACGCCGAGGGGATCATCGACCAGGTGGTACTGGAGCAATTCGTCGCACGTTTGCCAGCAGGAACCGCGGAGTGGGTCCAGTGCCACCGCCCGGCGTCGCTGGATCAGGCAATCGAGCTGGCAGAGGACCATATGGCGGCTGTCCCGGCGGCAGGACAGCAGACAGCCTCTTCTCTCCTCTCCTCTTCTCTCTCTCTCTCCCCCTCTCCTCCTGTGTCTCGTCCTCGCCCCATTCCCCCACCACTGAGGCGGGGGACGGCGCCGGCGGGGGCCGGCGCCACCGGTGCCGGCCCGCTGCACCCGTGGTGCCCTCCCGTTTCTCCCTTCTGTGTCTGTCTCTCCCCCCCTCAGGTGAGTGAGCCCCAGAACACTGGTGCAGAGAGGAAGCCCGGGCCGGTTTGCTGGCGCTGCGGGGAGCTGGGCCACCTCCAACAACAGTGCACGGTAATGGAGGTGGGCACGGTGGTTCAGATCCCCGACGTGCCAGGAGCCGCCCTCGATCGGGCCGGAGCGTATCGCATACCGGTGAGTATTCAAGGGGATACATATCAGGCGTTGGTGGATTCTGGTTGTAATCAGACCTCAATTCACCAAAGCCTGGTGCAAGACGAGGCATTGGGGGGAGCACAGGGGGTGAAGGCGTTGTGTGTGCACGGGGACATTCACAGCTACCCTTTGGTGTCGGTCCACATTTTTTTCCGAGGGGAAAAATTTATAGTGAAGGCGGCAGTTAATCCTCACCTTACCCACTCTCTAATTTTGGGGACTGATTGGCCGGGATTTCGGGATTTAATGACACACTTAGTGAAGAGTGGGTCCTGCCATTTAACAGGGGGAGGTCCCGGTGTTGCTTTGGCGGGAGCAGCTGTCACAGAGCCGTCTACGTCATCTCCGTGTCAGAGTGAGGAGCCGCCAGCCCCTCCTCTCTCTGTTGGGGAATCCCTCGCGGATTTCCCATTAGAGCAGTCGCGAGACGAGACTCTGCGGCATGCGTTTGACCAAGTGAGAGTAATCGATGTTCAAATGCTCCAGCTGAACGCCACCCCATCCTTCCCCTACTTCGCGATTATGAAGGATAGATTATACTGAGTGACGCAGGACACTCAAACTAAAGAGCGAGTCACGCAGCTTTTAATTCCGAAGAGCCGCCGGGAATTGGTATTCCAGGCGGCTCACTTTAATCCCATGGCTGGACACTTAGGGCAGGATAAGACGCTAGCCCGAATAATGTCCCGATTCTATTGGCCGGGGATTCGCGGCGATGTCCGTAGGTGGTGTACGGTGTGCCGCGAATGCCTGTTAGTAAGTCCAGCGGCCATTCCAAAAGCGCCTTTGCGCCCTCTACCGTTAATCGAGACCCCGTTCGAAAGAATTGGGCTGGATCTCGTCGGGCCATTAGATCGGTCAACATGAGGGTACCGCTTTATATTAGTTCTGGTGGACTATGCAACGCGATACCCGGAAGCCGTGCCTCTTCGCAATATCTCAGCATGCAGTATTGCGGAGGCACTCTTCCGCCTCATCTCCCGAGTTGGAATCCCGTTCTTTTGGCATTTTAATATTTTATTTCTACTATTGTTTAATTCTTATTATTTTCTTTTAATTCTTTTAATTAATTATTTTAGAATAAAGATAAAATTATTTTATGTAATTTTATTTCTCTATTGTTTACTGTTTTTGTTTTTACTTCTGTAAAGCACATTGAACTGCCATTGTGTATGAAATGTGCTATATAAATAAACTTGCCTTGCCTTGCCTTGCCTTGACTGATCAAGGCACCTCGTTTATGTCACGAATACTGAACAAACTGTATGGGTCATTAGGTATTAAGCCGATCCGCAGCAGCGTGTATCACCCACAAACAGACGGTTTAGTTGAACGGTTTAATCGCACCCTCAAGAACATAATTAAAAAATTCGTAAGTGAGGATGCACGTAACTGGGATAAATGGCTCGAACCCTTGTTATTTGCAGTGCGAGAGGTCCCCCAAACCTCCACAGGGTTCTCCCCGTTTGAATTATTATATGGGCGTAAGCTGCGTGGCATTTTAGATGTGCTGCGAGAAAATTGGGAGGAGGGACCTTCACCAAGTAAAAACGAAATTCAATACATTATTGACCTGCACGCAAAACTCCACACACTCACACACCTAACCCAGGAGAATTTGCGGCAGGCCCAAGAATGGCAAACCCGCCTGTACGACAAGGGTACGCGCCTTAGAGAGTTCGCACCGGGAGATAAAGTACTCGTACTGTTGCCCACATCGAGCTCTAAATTAGTCGCCAAGTGGCAAGGACCCTTTGAGGTCACACGGCGAGTCGGGGACATCGACTATGAGGTGAGGCGAATGGACGGGTGGGGCGCTACAGATTTACCACCTCAATCTACTCAAACTCTGGAATGAGGAGGTACCCATAGTGTTGGTGTTGGTGGTTCCGGAGAAGGCGGAGCTGGGGCCGGAGGTTCAAAAAGGAGCATTGACATCGCATACCTCTCCGGTCCCCTGTGGAGACCACCTCTCCCTGACCCAACTCGCGGAGATTGCCCAGTTGCAGACCGAGTTTTCGGACGTGTTCTCACCCCTGCCCGGCCGCACCAACCTCATAGAGCACCACATTGAGATGCCCCCGGGGGTGGTAGTGCGTAGCTGCCCTTACAGTCTACCCGAACACAAGAAAAAAGTGGTTCGGGAAGAACTCGAGGCCATGCTCGAAATGGGCATCGTCGAGGAGTCCCACAGGGACTGGAGCAGCCCGGTGGCCTTGGTACCCAAGGTTGACGGGTCGTTCCAGTTCTGTGTGGACTATAGAAAAGTCAACGCAGTGTCTAAATTCGACGCGTACCCAATGCCTCATATTGATGAGTTGCTCAATCGACTAGGCACTGCTCGCTTTTATTCGACACTGGATTTAACGAAGGGATATTGGCAGATCCCCTTGACTCCACTATCCCGAGAAAAAACAGCCTTTTCCACACCGTTCGGTTTACACCAATTCGTCACACTTCCTTTTGGGCTGTTTGGGGCGCCTGCTACATTTCAGCGACTGATGGACAGGGTCCTCCGCCCCCACGCCACCTATGTGGCCGCCTACCTCGACAACAGGCATCTCGAACATCTGAGGGCCATCCTGAGGTCGCTGAGGCGAGCGGGTCTCTCAGCCAACCCGAAGAAGTGTGCGATTGGGTGGGTGGAAGTATGGTATCTGGGCGTCCACTTGGGCAACGGGCAGGTGCGTCCCCAAATTAACAAGACCGCAGCAATTGCGGCCTGCCCGAGGCCCAAGACCAAAAAGAGGGTGAGACAGTTCCTGGGGCTGGCTGGCTATTATCATAGGTTTATACCTAATTATTCAGACGTCACCAGCCCGCTGACTGATCTCACTAAAAAGGGGGCACCAGATCCGGTCCAGCGGACGGAGCAATGCCAACGGGCTTTTTCTGAGGTAAAGGCCGCACTGTGTGGGAGACCACTTTTACACTACCCTGACTTTTCTCTCCCCTTTATGTTACAGACGGATGCATCGGACAGAGGGCTGGGGGCTGTTATCTCCCAGGAGGTGGAGGGGAGAACCGCCCAGTCTTATACATCAGTAGGAAGCTGTCGGTGCATGAGGGGCGCTACAGCACAATCGAAAAAGAATGCTTGGCAATCAAGTGGGCGGTCCTTGCCCTCCGTTACTACCTGCTGGGGCACCCTTTCACCCTCTGTTCGGACCACGTGCCCCTCCAGTGGCTCCACCGCATGAAGGATGCCAACGTGCGGATCACCCGTTGGTATCTGGCACTCCAGCCCTTTAATTTCAAGGTGGTCCACAGGCCAGGGGCGCAGATGGTCGTGGCGGACTTCCTCTCCCGTCAAGGGGGGGGAGTCGGCTGCAGGCCGGACAGCCGCCTGGCCTGAGCCAGGCGGTGGGGGTATGTGGCAGCGGGGGCGTGGTCAACCTGATCTCTGTCCTGCTGTCCTCTGTGCTCCGCCCCTTGGTAGAACCGTTACACCGACCCTGTTCTATAAAATATACACACAGTTTGATTACTGACAGTCTGATGATCTCCATAAAGAGCTGTTCATGTGGACTCTGATTAAAAGGAAAAAGTGACTAAAACAGCGTTTGTAAAGAGCGAGTGTGTGTGACTCGGTCCACAGGAAGATAAATTGTCTCCAAACAGAGCAGATTCAGTGCTGTTGCTCCTCCGCCTAAGATCGAGGTATCCTGCAAAAATCACCCCAAGAACACAGCATGGAATACTGAAAGAGAAAGCAAAGGAGAGCAGAACAGCTGCGGAAATCTCTAGAACTCACTAAAGTCTCTGTTCATGTGTCCACTGGAAGAAACAACACTGAACCATAAAACTGTTATAAATTACAATGAAAGTCTGTTACTCAACATAGATGAGTATGCCGTGTCTGTGTCCGCCTACATCAACAAATGCATGGATGACCAGGGGCGTCACTAGGAATTAAGCTTTACTGGGGCACTGCCCCCCCCCCCCCCCCCGACACACACACAAAATGCCCAATGCCCTCCCCCGCACAATGCACCTTAACGTTCCTGTCCCCAACCTATAAAGATCTTGCATGTGATGTCACAGCCAATCCAGATTGTAACAAACGCCATCTTGTCGGTCAAACACCATATTTCCGCCTTCTACTTCTGGTTGTACTTCTGCTTCTACTTCTACCTTTTCTTCTGGAAAACCCTACTATTATACAATTCTACTACAATGGCTGCGGCTACAAGCTCTCCCTACCTGTGCACGTTTTTTATGTTTTTTGTGTGTATTTTTGCGTGTTGTTCGTCTGTATCGGACTTCAATATCCACTACAACCGTATGGACTTGCTGGACATTGGTTTCCAGCAGAAAATGATGGTTTGTAGCGATTTCCATCACATGCACAACATTCCGGACAAGATAGCGAGACCAGCAGGGTCTCCGTGGATTGTTATCGGGTCTGGCAGTCGAAGGAGGTGAGAGGAAGCAAAAGCGAGGCTGCAGGCAGAGCCGGCCTGTTGACTAAGCTCTGAAAACAGCTACTCAATTCTCCACTGCAAAGCCTCTACCTTTCCAACGCCAGATCCATGGTAAACAAGACGGACCATTTGGAATTACAGCTGGAATTACCTTATTCTATTCTATAATCAGCTGGTCAGTGCTATACTAGATACTACTGATATATCTAGTATTAGTACTCAATACTTAAGTGACTTACCCATCCAATGAGGATTGTTATTTTCTTGTTTACAAGATGCTGCGGCTGACAAATCCTGAATTTCTGTAAAGATAACTGTCCAGAGATTTAGAAGCACACAGTGCTTCACCACTGAACAGCGAGGGAAAGTTAATGAGGTAATTATACATGTCTGGGTATTCCGCTGGCAGTTCAATATCCACTGACACGGTCGTGAAAACTACGTCCGCTAAGCCATAAGGGTCACTAATCTGTAGATCGTTTATTTTAGACATGTATCTAGTTATCTGTTCATTAGAAAAATGAGCCGTGTAGTCCGTCGGTTGAAATTGATCCATTCTGTACACGAGTGCAGCAGTATTCAGCTGTGTTTTTTACCGACAAGATGGCAACTGTTAACTTTCCGGTCACGTGACTGCAAGATCTCTATGCAAAGTGGATAATTCTCATGCTCTCATGGATGAAGTTATGCGAGGAATAGGTCAACGAGACGGAAAACACATCCCAGTCACCAAAAAATTTATTGTTGGCATTTGGGCTTTTAATGCATGCTGATGCTGAACGTGTCACCTCAACTCTCATGATTCACGAACTTAGCTGGTTAGTTATGACTGACTAGCACATAGCCTGCAACCTTAATCTTACTTCTCTCACCCTCCTCCTCATCTGTCACTGTTTCCCTGCCCCTGTCTCTGCTTCGTGAGAAGAATTGTTTGATATCCATCTGGAAAAGTAATTTAATATCATTTAATTCGATGTAGTTTAATGGGTTTGTTAGAATATGGTTTGCTTAGTTTTGTTGCAAAAACTTTGCGCTACCTTAACTCATCCAGAGCCCGTTCTCTGACTCATCCAAAGAGTAGACTCACTTCTCCAGTAGGCTAAATGGACTCATGGCACACTGCACGCACGCTATGTTTACAGTGAGAATCTCCCAGACCAATCAGAAAATTAGTTAGAAAGAAGAGGCGATAGAAGTTTGAAACACACTCTGTCCTACAACTTACAGTAGATAAATTATCTGCCAAAGAAACTAGTTTATGAAAATCTTTCAACATTTTCTTACTGGGGCACAGCTGATTTTTACTGGGGCACGTGCCCCAGTAAAAAAAGGCCTAGTGACGCCCCTGTGGATAATATCAGCGACATAAAGAGCATCACCACCCGGCCAACCAAAAACCCTGGATGACTTATGAAGTATGCTAAAGGCACGGAACTCAGCCTTCAAGTCTGGCGATGAGAAGGCACTGAGAACAGCGAGAGCCAACTTGAACTGTGCCATCAGACTAGCAAAGCGCGCTCACAGTCAAAAAAATTCAGGACTTTTTCCATGACGCCGCTTACACTAGGGATATGTGGCAAGGCTATCACAAACTACAGGATGGCCCCTCCCGAGTATGATGATGACATGGACTTCCTCAATGAACTCAATAACTTCTCTGGGAGGTTTGAGGCACTAAATAGCACTCCAGCGGTTAAAGCTGTTCCCCATCAGGATGAAAAGGCACTCTGTCTTGATACAGCAGAGGTGCAGAGGACTCTGAGGAGAGTCAACACATGTAAGGCCCCGGGCCCCGATAATATTCCTGGTTGGGTGCTCAGGGAATGTGCAGACCAGCTGGCTTATGTTCTAACGGACATTTTCAACACCACACTGGATCAAGCCAAAGTCCCATCATGTTTCAAGACTGCCACCATCATACCAGTGCCAAAAAAACCTCAAATCATATCACTCAATGACTACCGGCCCATCACACTCACTCCCATTATGATGAAGTGCTTTGAGAGGCTGGTAAAGGAGCACATCACCTCCAGGCTCCCTCCCATGTTCGACCCCTTCCAGTTTGCCTACCAGCCAAACCGCTCCACTGAGGACAGCATCACTTCTGCTCTTCACCTGGGCCTTGCACACCTGGAGGAGAAGAACACTCATGTGCGGATGCTGTTCCTGGACTTCAGATCAGCATTTAATACCATCATTCTGCAGCATCTGGTGCACAAACTGGGTCCCCTGGGCTTCAGCACCCCCCTATGCAACTGGCTGCTAGACTTCCTCACTGAAAGACCACAGTCAGTGCAGGTCGGACAGAACACCTCCAGTGTAATCACCCTCAGCACAGGCTCCCCTCAGGGCTGTGTCCTGAGCCCTCTGCTGTCACTCTGATGGCACACGAGTGCATCCCCAGGGCTGCCAGCAACCACATTGTGAAGTTTGTGGACGACACAACAATGGTGGGCCTCATCAGGGATGGCAATGACCTGGCCTACAGAGAGGAGGTGGAGCAGCTGGTAGGCTAGTGCAGGGAAAACAACCTGATCCTGAACATGGACAAAACCAAAGAGATCATTGTCAACTTTAGGTAGAGCCAGCCCAGCCACGCTCCACTTCTCATCAACAACATGGCTGTGGAGGTGGTCAATAGCATCAAATTCCTGGGGGTGCACATCACAGACAACTTCACCTGGTCTGTGAACACCGCGTCACTGGTCAAGAAGGCACTGCAGTGTCTGCACTTCCTGCATAGGATGAGGAGAGCCCACCTGCCCCACCCATCCTCACTACATTCTACAGAAGCACCATAGAGAGCGTTCTGACCAGCTGCATCTCTGTGTGGTGTGGAGGCTGCAGTGCCTCTGACTGGAAGACTGTGAGGAGAGTGGTGGGGACAGCAGAGAAAATCATTGGGACTTCTCTTCCCTCCGTTCAGGACATTGCACCTAAGCGCTGCATGCCTTGAGCCAGAAACATCATCAGTGATCCCTCACACCCTCACTATGGACTGTTCTCCCTCCTGGCCTCTGGAAAGAGGTTCCGCAGCATTCTGTGCAGGACCACCAGATTCCGTAACAACTTTTCCCCCAGGTCACCAGACTGCTGAACTCCAAAACCAAACTCTAAATCAAACTGAACTCTAAACTTCTATTTATACTTGAACAATTCCTAATTCCACAGGTCACTTTTTACTATTGCACTTTATAATATTTTTGCTGCTGCATATTTTAGTATGCTTTTATATTTAATTCTGTGCTGAGCCAAATTGCAACAAAATTTTGTTCTGTGTGACAATAAAGGTTGTCTATGTTTAACAAAACCAATGAAAATCATTTCCAGCCAACACTAATCAGGTATTCTTCTACAGACTGAAAGATTATGGATACCTCTCTCTCTCTCTCTCTCGTGTAATTTAAACGAACATTACCAGATGGAAATTTCATGTTGATTTATTTAAATTGTAGTGTAATGCATTTTAAAGTGTTTGTTTTCTGCTGATTTAAATGCTTTTATTTTATCAAAATTGATCAGATACTTCCAGAGATACTGAGACTGCAACATGCAGGTTTGGGATAATTTCTTAGATCTGGGTTGTATGTAATTACAGAAACAGTACCAAGTTATGGATCCCATTTTTTTGAGGGGGGGGGTTAGATATTTTGATACATATTCTGCAATAACTTAAAGACTTGGATATATTTCCATGAAACTTGCCACCCAACAGGAAAACTGTATGCAGAATCCATTTTTGACACTTTGATCTCTCTCTCTGTGTCTCTCCATTTATTGATCACTTGTTTGTTTACGATATCACACACATCTACCAACAATTTTAAAATGTGTTTCCATGTACATTAAATTTTATGGATTTTCATGTGCAACATTATTTTTAGAAGCAGGAAAAGTTATAGAATATTATATAGAATTACTGTTCTTATGAAAACTTGCACAGTTCAGAGGTGGACAAAGAACCCAACTTTATTACTTAAGTGAACGTACAGATCCCACTGGTCAAATGTTACTCCGATACAAGTGAAAGTTGTACAATTTTTTACTTTAGTTAAAGTACTGAAGTACTTGCTTTTAAAAATACTTAAGTATTAAAAGTACATTTTCTGTCAATGCATCATTGTATTATTGCCACAATGCTTACAAAACCTAATGCTGTTACCAAAGACAGAAATGTGAATTCACAAAATGAATGCATGCTGTGCCATCATGGTGGTTTAACGTTAAGCTAGCTAGTCAGTGACACTCCACCTGACATGGTAGCAAACACTTTTTTCAAACTCGAAATCATATTGGGTAGCTAACGTTACTAGAAAAGAAAGATCTGTTTCGACCTCGCTCTGACCGTCACTACAGTTTAAAAAAGGAATGATCACCTTTGTTCTGCCTATCACCGAGACCATATCAACAAAGTCATGTCCATGACCTCCGGAAGCAGAACGACTCGCATTATAAATAGCAGAGATTGCTCCCGGTTCAGTCTCTCACCTTGATCGCCTTGTGCGAGACCGTAAGAAAGAGACCCGTAGGGTAAGAAATCCTGATTTCTTCACTTCACATTCCACTAATTCGTTACCTGTGTGTTACGGGTGCCTTGTGTCCCCGAGGATTGTTGTGGTTTGTGTATTTCTGAGCTACATGCTTAGCTTAATTTGCCGGTAGGCTGTAAGCTTGTTTTTTCAAGTATCCTTTTTGTTTGACGTTATATGCACTAGATTTCCGGGTAAACTGAGTTTGTTACCACTGTGTGCCTATACCGCTGTTCGCAGCCGTAGGCTTAGTGTGAGCCCACTAAGTGCATTCGTGCGCTGGTGTGGGCTGCTGTAATACCTATGTTCTGTGTTTTTTACTGCTATTGTCGCAGCCAGAAATCGTGTGAGCCTATCAGACTGCTGTTACAGGCCACCTAGCACTATACTTGTTTGAATTGTCCTATATTGCCATGGTAAGTGGATTTGTTATTTGAGTTTCATACTGTGTTTTGGTGTGCACCTGCTATTGTGTTGTGCCTTTGTTGTTGTTGTTGTTGTTGTTCACTGGGGTAGCCTGCTAGGTGCATTTGCACACTGTGCAGGCCTTGGCAGTGTTCTCATGCCACACTCTATACCCCCATCTGCAGCTGGTGGGGCTAGTGTGCGCCCACTAAGTGCATTCGTGTGCTGGTGCAGGCCATCATAATACTGTGTGCTGTGTTTTTCCTGTTTCCATCAGGTGCATCCAGGTGCAGGCCATGACAGTGCTCCTCGGCAACGCCCTTCTCTGCCACACCCTATACCCCTGTTTGCAGCTGGTGGGGCTAGTGTGCACCTGCTAAGTGCGTTCGCATGCTGGTGCGGGCCACCATAATACCTTGGTGGACTACTCGAGGAGGACTCCAGACTTCAGACCGCCTAGGCCTCTGTGTGGCTACGATGGCTTCCCACTACTGCAGGATTTGCAGGGCCTCAATGAGTTCCAGAGATGGGCTCAGGGAGTGTCCAATGTGCCTTGGAGCTGCCCACGTGCTGGAGGACGTAGACAACCCCTGCAGCGTGGCCTGCAACCTCTCCAGTGGGGAAAGACAGCGTCAGGCCAGCCAGGTGGGCAGCCATGTGCGCGAGAGCTGGAGAGAGAAGCCACGCTCCCCCGACCAGCCGTCCCTCTCCAATAAGCACAAATGCAAGCATTCACGTGACCGGCAGTGGGAGTCCCCCCACAGGCCTGCCCAAGGAGAGGTGCCCAGACCTGCTAAGAGTGGTAATGCGGAGTCACTCCAGATCCTCTCGGTTCTCCAGGCTCTGTCACAGAGGATGGACAGGCTGGAAGGTCACTAGGGCTCGTCATCTACTTCCCTACCCCCGGGCCAGGGGGGTACCCTCTCATCCAGGCCTGAGAGCTATGGTGAGGAGGATGGGCGGGGCGATGTGGATGTGCTTTCCCTCTACGCTCCCCACACAGCGATGGACAACACAATAGGTAGGTATGGCCTCGGGGGAGACCTGCATTCTGGCTCTGCAGAGCCGGCTGACAGCTTCACGGGAATGGAAGAGGCCCCTGTCAGCTCCCTTGTGTCATGGGTGCTGAGCGCTGCCAAGGTCCTGGGCCTTCAGGTGCCTGCACCTGCCCTGGCTCCTTTGGGAGGAGTTTGGGAGGGCATCTCTTACGCTACCCCACCACCTCCTATACCTGTGGCAGATGATTACGCAGCAATGCTCAAGTCAACATGGGGCAAGTCGTTGCAACGCCCCCAGTTTCATGAAGGCTGCCGCCAGCTGGCAACAGCTGGTTACCAGGTTGAGAGTGGACTGGGGGACATGCCACCAGTTGAGCCATCAATGGCCGCATTAACGTCCCTGGGCCTTGCCCGCGTATCCCCCAATCCATGTTGCCCTCGTAAGGAGTGCGCCAAGATGGACCGCCTGACCATTCGCTCTTTTAATGCATCAGCACGAGCAGCCCGAATGGGTAACGCTCTAGCCATCACCCTGGCGGCTCTACGGAAGACACTGAACCCAGATGATCAGGACGCCAGGGCCCTGGTGGACGCAGCTCTTTCTTCCCACTCCCAGCTGACACAAGACGTGGGGGATGCTATGGCCTCTGCGGTGCGGTGCCACAGACAGGTTTGGCTGGCACAAACCTCCCTGCCGGAAGCCATCAAGCAGGAGCTCCTGAGCCTCCCTGTGGCACCCGGGCATGTCTTTCACCCAGGATCCCAGGAGGTGCTTGATCGCGCTGAGCGCACTGCGGCATCTAGGGAAGCTGTCCAGCGTGTGTGCCGTAAGTCGGCTTCAACTGCCAGCCGGGTGCCTATGGACAGGTAAAGGCTGCAGCAGCCCACCCAGCCTCTGCCAGCAGGCAACAACCCGGTGGCCCCACGGGACTGGCGATTTGGTGCACCCGACCGAAGTACAGCCCCAAATCCCTGACCCAGGGGAAGAAAAGGACTGCAGCGGGGCACAGGCAGGGGTGCAGGCCACGGCGGCAGTCCTGCATAGGAGTCTTGGATCGCCCGTCGATTGTCCTTCCCAGCGGTCACAGACCTCCTGGGAGGGGATTGCGCCAGACCCTTGGGTCGTGACTACAGTGACTCGCGACTACCGATTGCAATTTCGACGGCAACCCCCTACGTTTTCAGGGGTCAGGGCAACATCCTGGCTTTGATGTCCGTACTCATTAAGGAGGTTCAAGAGTTACTTCTAAAAGGGGCCATCTCAGAAGTACTGCCCAGCGCACAGCTCACTGGGTTCTACTCCAAGTAGTTTATTGTTCCCAAAAAAGACGGCGGTCATCGGCCTGTTCTTGACCTCAGGCCCTTGAACCGATATCTCAAGGTGCTGCCTTTCAAGATGGTCCACACAAGAGTGGTGATGCAATCCATCCGGCAGGGGGAGTGGTTCACATCTCTGGACCTAAAGGATGCATATTTCCACGTCCCAATCTGCGCAGAACACAGGCCCTTCCTGCGCTTTGCCTTCCAGGGCAGGGTGTTCCAGTTCCAGGTCCTTCCTTTTGGCCTTTCCCTGGCCCCAAGGGTTTTTTTACTCGCATGGTGTCAGCTGCGCTGTTCCCCCTCCAGGCTCAAGGTCTCAAAATCCTACCCTACCTGGACGATTGGTTCATCTGCACCCCCTCCCGAGAGCAGGTAGTGCGCGACACAGACACAGTTCTGGCCCACATCCAATCCTTGGGCTTCACTGTCAAGCACAAGAAGAGCAACCTGCAACCCCGCCAACAGGTGGAATTCCTTGGCATCTTCCTCAATTCAGTTGGCATGACGGCGTCTCTCACTCCACGAAGAGTGGACAGCTTGACCGAAATGCTGAAGTATTTCCGCTTGGGCTCTTGGCCTGCTGAGGGCACGCCCCCTGCAGTGCTGGTTCAACGCTTTCCATCTCCATCCGAAGGACGACAGGCAGGTGAGGCCGCATGTGTCTCAGGCTTGCATCCAAGCTCTACGTCCTTGGAGGGACCGGGAGTTCCTGCTCTGAGGGGTCCCACTGGGGGGCCTTCCCCACAGGAGACAGGTCATCTCGATGGACGTGTCCCCGACAGGCTGGGGAGCTGTCTGGGAAGGACGGTCGGTGAGGGGTATGTAGCAACCCCCGTAGATGTTGGAGCACATATGTCCTCGAACTAAAGGCCATCCATCTCACTTTTCGAAGATTCCTGCTGGTGTTTCAATACCAACATGTTCTTGTGAGAACAGACAGCACCTCGGCGGTGTATCCTGTGAATCACCAAGGGGGCACGAGGTCCCGGCGGTGCCTCTAGGTGGCGGAGGAGTTGCTGACATGGGCATGGCCACGACTTTCTTCACTGAGGGCAGTGCACATCCAGAGTGTGGAGAACAGAGCGGCCGACATTCTCTCCAGGATGGGGCCACTCCTGGGAGAATGGAGACTGAACACGGATGTCATCAGCCAGATCTGGATGCAGTACAGTGTTGCACAAGTGGATCTCTTTGTGTCAGCAGAGACAACACACTGCCTGGAATGGTACTCCCTCATGGGGCAGGGGGGCAGTCTGGGCCTGGATGCTCTGTCACAAGAATGGCCAACAAGCTTGTTGTATGCTTTTCCTCCACTCCCTCTCCGGTCCTCCGGAGGATCGGAGAGGGCCAACACTCAGTCCTGCTGAATGCTCCATGGTGGCTGTCGAGGCCTTGGTTCCCGGACCTGCTCCGGCTGCTGCAGGGTCAGCCATGGCAGTTACCATGCAGAGCGGATCTTCTGTCACAGGCGGATGGGCGGATCTGGTATCTGAACCCAGGTGCCCTACGTCTATGGGTTTGGCCCCCACAGAGTCCATCACTGAGCGGCTAGACGAGTCTGTTCAAGAGACACTCGATAACGCCAGGGCTCCATATACTAGAGCTTGCTATGCACTCAGATGGAGGATCTTTTCAGATTGGTGTGCTGGCATGGGTCTTGAGCCAGCAGTTTGCCCTGTGCCGCATGTTTTACGCTTCTTGCAGTCCCATTTGGATCAAGACAAGGCAGTCAGTACAATAAAGGTCTATACTTCGGCCATTCAGCCTTTCACCAGGGTGCAGACAACGGACCCCTGGGTAGGCATCTGTTGATTGGCCAGTTCTTGAAGGGAGCCCACCAGTTGCGTCCAGGTCACACCTTGCGGGCACCGAGCTAGGGATCTGCCCACAGTCTTAACATCACTCACTGAAGGTCTGTATGAGCCTATTTCAGACACAGATTTGCGATCTTTGTCCCTTAGGACTGCTTTTCTCTTGGCACTCTGTTCAGCAAAGCGGGTCGGAGAGCTGTGTGCACTCTCCATTAGCAATGACTGTCTAAGGTGGCAGGCAAGAGGCACTGGCGTGTCGCTTTGGCCAAATCCAGCTTTTCTGCCAAAGGTTCTTAATCAGCAGTCCATCAACCAGGTTCCGGAGGTGTCCCAATTCCAGCCTTCCTCTGCAGAGCAGGACAAGTTCCTCACTTTGTGCCCAGTCAGGGCCTTGAGGGCTTATCTGGCCCGTACACAGTCCTCGAGGAGAACACACTCTCAACTTTTTGTCTGTTATGGGGCAGCAAAGCGCGGGTTGCCACTTTCCAAACAGAGGCTGTCTCATTGGCTGGTGAAGGTTATTTCCCATGCTCACAGGGCTCAGAGGATACCGGTCAACTTCGGGTATGAGGGCTCACTCTACCAGAAGTGTAGCTACGTCTTGGGCTGCCCTTAGGTGTGTAGCAGTAGGCGATATCTGTGCAGTGGCTTCATGGGCTACGCTATGCACTTTTACTAGATTTTACAGGGTGGACGTAACTCGCCCAGCTCTGGTCAGCGACGCCGCCCTCATGTCTGTGACCGAGCGAGGTTCTAATGATTAATTCTGGGTTCATCGCGACTCTTTTGGTATGTCATCCCTTTTTTACACCGTAGTGATGGTCAGAGCAAGGTCGAAACAGATCATAAGTTACGAAGGTAACTATGGATCTGTGAGACCAAGGGACGACCATCACTATCCTTGTCGCTCGGACCATCCTGAGGCGCTCAAGGTAGGAGACTGAACCGGGAGCAATCTCTGCTATTTATAACGTGAGTCATTCTGCTTCCGGAGGTCATGGACATGACTTTGTTGACATATGGTCTCGGTGATAGGCAGAACGAAGGTGGTCATTCCTTTTTTAGACCGTAGTGATGGTCATCCCTCGGTCTCACAGATCCATAGTTACCTTCGTATCTTACGATTTCTACATTCTGTTTATTTGGCAAGATTATGCTAAACATATTTCTGAAAGGACTTCAGATAAGTTAACGTTATTCATGTTAGCATAACTCTGTTTTTACATGCTAACTAACAGTGTCCAAGTTAACTAGCTACAGTATGTGTAAATGTTAGCTGTGGACAAGGCGATGGCAACTTGGTGGGCAAATCCAGAGAAAGTTATTTGACTAACCAGACTGCATAGCTATTGCAACGTTATCGCTAGCTCTAAAAGCACAGACAACTTCATTGCAAGCTTTCTCTTAGAATAAAACATTTATACACCTAATATGCTTCCGCAGGTTGGATGGTGAGCTTTTGTAGGCCATGATGTGGTTCATTTTTGGCAAACATTTAAAACAAAATGAATCTTTAATCCTTTCAGAAAACTGAAACATGGGTTCTAGGTATGGCCATGGGTGCATACATTCCCCAGAAGAACGGCCTGCTTTCATTCTGCCATCAACTGACTGTGTTCAAATAATGCTGCTGAGAAATCATTGAACTTGATTTTATACAGTCTATGGACGTGACGTGACCCTAGTGATTACTGGTAGGCTGTCTCAGTGTCACCTGTGAAAAAAAACAATCATGTTTAAGAAAAGAAAAAACATCCACTTTCAAAGACACTTCATAGTAACGAGGACCTTGATAGAAACAGAGTAAAAAGTACGATATTTGCCTTTCAAATGTAGTGAAGTTAAAGTCATAAGAGTCCAAAAAAAATACTCAAGTAAAGCACAAATACTCAAAAAGTGTACTTAAGCACAGTGCTCAAGTAAATGTACTTCGTTACTGCCCACCTCTGGGAAAATTTATAGAATATATTACTGTTCTTATGAAAACTTGCACAGTTCATAAATTACAAATATTACAGTAATGTTGAAAAGGATAAACTTCAACTTACCATAGAATTCTATCACTTTGGTTGCCAACAGTAAATAAGTTATTGGACTGAAGCTCAGGATTTCCTCTGATTGTTTGTAATGATGAAAAAGCAGCCAGTCATACCAGGTCTCTCATGTAACGCTCGGAAAGTCGAAGTCCAAATAGTGAATCATGCAAATGAGGAGGGCCCACTCACGCTCTGTAGCCTGCAGCACTGCGAGGGGCCTGTGCTAGAGATCAATTTTTGAATTTCACCTCACCATAATGCCTGTACCATTTAATTAATGTATACAAAAATATACCAATGGAAAACTATCTAAATATACTTTCTCTTGATATTTACTCTGTTATATACACTGCTTGACTGCTGCATCGAGATGGCGGTCAAAAACACTGCTATTTTCTCTCCACTGCAATTCATGATATCTATTGTATATCCAATGCTGTGTGCAGGCGCCTGTGGTAATGCTAATAAACTGAGGCACTGAAGTGTGTGTCATTGTGTCTCTGCAGGTTGCAGTATTGTGGTGTCTCAGATGAAGGCTGTGCTGCTCTGAGTTCAGCTCTGGGATCAAACCCCTCACACCTGAGATACCTGGATCTGTCCCTTAATAATGTGGGAGACTCAGGAGTGAAGCGTCTCTGTGCTGTACTGGAGAATCCTCACTGTAAACTGGAGAAACTGAGGTAAGATCATCCCTCTGAGAGTCACATGACCTGCTCCTCAGTAAGACACATTCTCTAATAGTGAGACTGAAGCAGAGGTTTTAGGTTCATCATCAGTGTCCTGAGGAGGGAGATTGTTTCTGTTCACTGCACACTGATGATTTGTCACAGAGTCTTTGGGTCAGATGGACATATGTGAGAAGCTGCAGCACAAAATGGGACTTGATTCGACTGCAGTGTGTCTGAAATCACTGTGAAATTTAATACAACACTGTAACTAATCCCACAAACTGCACCTGAGACTCAAACTAACTGCCCTCTGTGTGAGCTGCAGTGACATGGTGGTAATGATCTCAGGAATATAGAATTTTAAACTAAAATGAGACGTTAATGCCAGAGAACTGATGGGGTAAAAAATTAAATAGATTTAAAAAATTTACTTTTCAATAAAAACATGAAAAAGGAGGAGAAAAAAACACAACAATAATCCTTCTGTTGATTTTGAATGATCCATATCTAACATACTAATAAATGTTGAATATTTTCTTTGGCTCATAACTTGGGTCTGTTCATTGGCCAGTGGGTTCATTAGATTCAGGCGCTTCCAAAATAAATTTTTCTTTGAACCCATCTGAGAAATGAGCAACAATATAAGTACACTCTTTATACTGTCCCCCCGAAAGTCACACAGATGTATTTCCATATTTACTATTTATTTGTCTTTTGGGGGGGGTTGTGATAAATACAGAGTGTGTGTGAGTAAACCCACTGACTCAGTTCCATTCATACAGTAACACAGAGCTAAAGTAGAGAACAGGATCAATAGGTGTGTGTGTATGAGAGATCATCACAGGGCACGACCACTATGCTCTGTTTTATTATACAGATCTCATTAAAATCATCTTCACAAAAATGACGAACACCCCCCCCCCCCCCCCAATTTAAAGATGCACAAAGCAAATCTTGATGTTCATAAACTGAGGCAGTGAAGTGTGTGTCATTGTGTCTCTGCAGGCTGCGGCAGTGTGGTGTCTCAGATGAAGGCTGTGCTGCTCTGAGTTCAGCTCTGAGATCAAATCCCTCACACCTGAGAGAACTGATTCTGATGGAGAATAAATTCGGAGACTCAGGAGAGACTCTGCTCTTTGCTCTTAAGCATGATAAATATTACAAACTGAAGGAACTGTGGTGAGAAATGACTTTTTTTTTTTTTTTTTAGAGAAATGTTCAAAAACATTTCTTGCCGTGCTCTCATGGAAGGTGGTTACATTTCTCTGCCTCTCCCTTCCTTTATCTTTCCTGCTTCTGCTGTTTCGTCTGTCTAGTGTCTATACTTTTGAGAGACTCTCTCCGCACTGCTCTCCAAACTAAAAACCATGGAATTGATAAACTGGTCTCTTCACCCAATTGACATAATCATCTCGACAAGAAGCCTGGGTTCGGGGGAACCAGCCTATCCTGCCAGAACATTCACAGCTGGCTACACGATGGATGTGTGGGAGCAGTGGTGGGTCGTGTGCCTGGCGGTTCTTTCTGTGGAGGACATTGAAGACATCTACCTATTCGGAACCATGATTACAGGACTTTTGCTGATTGGATTAGGCATTGCCCTTGTTTATCGAGGAAATCAGAAAACGGTGACAGCTGTCCAAAGCCCCATAAAGCTGACCGACATGATTGACGCGGTGGGCAGAGCTGTCGGCACTCAGACTGTGGCTATTCAGAACTTGAACCGCAACATGGATAACATCATGGAGCAGCTTTCGGCTTTGCATGGGAAAATGGATTCGATTCGGAGACCAGAATGGACAAACAGAGTAGTCGTGTAAAGGAATACGTCTACTCGCCCCAAGACCAAACAATCCCAATCTTATCTGCTTTTGGCTCCCTTAGACAGCACTGGCCTTGGCCAAGGCCGTTGCTGGGAAAACAATTCCCCCCCGGAGGTCACTGCTGTTAGACTCTCTCGTATTTCTCCCCCCTCTTCCCACAGTCGCCGCTTTTACCCCCAGTGTAGCAAGTCGGTAAGCGCCGTCTGGCTGCAGGACCGGACTGCTTGTTTGCGCTGGGTTACCTATACCTCCGCCCTCTCCCTCACCCCCTCGAGTCCTGAGTCATGTGTAAAGTGTACTGTGCTATTTTTGTGCTTATGTGCTGAGGTATTTTTTTAATGTTCCCACACTGTACTCCCCACAGGACCATAGTGTGGGGGTTGCTTTTTTCTCCTCCCCTCCCCTCATGTTACTACTGTATTTTTCATCCCTGTCTTCCTGTCCTGTCTACTCCCCGTGTCAATTGTTTGTATGTGTATATGTATGGACGGGTTGACGGCTAATTTCACTGGTACTTGTGACTAGTGACAATAAAGGGTTCATACATTCGGTTCATTCATTCAAAAAAGAAAAATAATTGAATGTGATATTTCAGTAAATATCACATGACTAGGTCATGACATGAAACCAGTTTTAGAAATTTTCACTGTATTCTATTTAATCAGATGTTTTTTCTTCTAACAATTATTTTAATGCTGTTTCTTGTTCATTAAAGTGTGTTGATTTAAAATTCATCTGAAAGCAGGAGATGGAGTCAGTCAGAGTCTCCAAAATGTTCTGTCTGAGTGCATGAGAGTGATTGTAAATGAACATCTCGTCTCCTTGTGACACCCTGCTGTCTCTGACTTCATCTTGCTGCTTTTGTCTGAATAAGATGATTTCGGCTTTTTCCTGTTTCTGACCAGCAGCACACTTCTCAACTCTCCTCAAAAATCAGTAAAATGATCATCTTTAATGCCACACTGACTGCCACAAGTATGTGATTTAAGGAGCCACTTGACTCACTCTGACACTCCTTCCTGCTCTCCACCTCCACACCGTGTCTTCTGTCGTTCCTGTAAAATTCACCTCAGCTTCTTCTTAAAGTCTGCACTTAAATCTACATCTAGAACAAGAGATCAAACCCACTGCAGTGTGAGGTACTGTTTAAAAAGCTCCAAAGCCTGTGATTGGATAAGAGCAGTGATGTGATGGGAAACGTCTGCTCACTTTCCTGTTCGATCTTGTGCAAGTTCTTGTTTGTTGGAGCTCAGTGTTAGAACACAGATATTATATAAGCCTGAATAAATGTTGAATTAAATTATAAACAGGAGATAATGTTTCTCTTGGAGCAGAGATGATTACATGCTGTTGGTCATGAAGTACCACAGTCCAGTGTGTGGGGATTAATCCAGATGTTTCTTCTTTTATTTTCAGTGTGTGATGAACATCTGCATGCATGATGAAGACTCTGGTGTTCCTGCATTTCCATGTTGGGGAACAGACAACACATTCATAAACACGTCAGTCAGTTAGTTCTAACAAATGAAAGAGACTTGGAGACGTGGTCAGTGTGTGTTCATGGTGCACAGTGAATCAGACTGCACCCAATTCTACACTGAATGTGGAACATCTTGTGAGCTGCATGAAACTGCCTGGACCTCAGTCCCTTAAAAACCCTGAAAGAGCAGGTGGAAAAGCACAGGGAACCCAGCTGAACCCAGTCAGTGGAAGAGGGAGCTGAAATGGACAGGAACAGTTTCAGGACATTGATGGGATTCTCACCTGACAGGATCGGCATTTCAGGAGTTAATCTGAGGCCCCGAGGAGACTCGCTACAAGGCACATTTATCACTTTGTCCTTTGGTTGGTGTTTACTGTTAAAGTCAGTTAAATCAACAGTAAAATTCTGTGAAATCATGACATAAAAATTCTGTAAAGCAAAATACAGTGATATTGTGTTTATTTACCAGTATAATGTAGAATGTCGAACCAAAAATTATTGTAAATTTTAAAATAAAAAAATTCAAAAATATTGTATTTTGTTGTGGGAAACACACATTTTTGTATTTTGTACAGAGAAAAGTTGAATCCTTCACAACAACATCAATTTTTATTTTTTACATTTTAGCAGTGTAAAAATAACATTTAATGTCTGTGATTATTAAATCCAGACAAATGAATAGCAAGCTACATTTAACAAACATTATATTTTGAATTTTTATTTTTAAGAATTTGACCGGGAACGTTGTGGCTCAGTTGGATAAGGTGCCATACCATGAATCTGGGGACCTGTGTTTGATTCCGACCCAAGGTCATTTCCCAATCCCTCCCCGTCTCTCTCTCCTGCTCATTTCTTGTCTCTACACTGTCCTATCCAATAAAGGTGGAAAAAGCCCCCCCCAAAAGAAATTTGTACAAAATTATGGGACAATCTGTTTATTTTACAATTTAACACTGTTGTAATTACTGTTTGGTCAGTAAAACTGTTTACATGTTCACTGTATTTTATACTGAATTATTCTGGCAACCACAGCTGCCAGGTTTTTTTTTTTTGTAAAAACAACAGATTTTTTTTTGTGTGTAGTTTAGATCTTTTTGTTACAGGATCAGACCAAATCTGTTCATTATTTTCTCTGATATCTGTCAGTGCCTTTGCTTATGTATACACTACTTACAGGAGTTTTGTAGAATTTTATCAGTCAAATACATTGAGTAAATTATAAAAGTTATTTTTGTTGTATGAACTTTATGCATTTAACATGAATTTTGTTGCAATAAAAGTTTCTATCAGTTATTCAAAATTAATTTATATCTACCAACAAAATGTATAAGAAATTATTTGGGGCCTACATTAACCATCACTTCTTGGGATTTCAGGTGTAATGCTTAAGAGATTGAGAGAGAGAGATTTGG
This sequence comes from Neoarius graeffei, assembly GCF_027579695.1. Lineage (NCBI taxonomy): Eukaryota > Metazoa > Chordata > Actinopteri > Siluriformes > Ariidae > Neoarius > Neoarius graeffei. The sequence continues at coordinate 9,786,224 of NC_083590.1, forward strand.
AGAAATGAAACCATTTTTGCGAAACCAATAATAAAAGCATTTTTTTTATTAAATGTCAAAACATTCAGTTTTATATACAGTAGGGTTATGACTGTGAAAGTGTTTTCAAAATTTCTAGTTTCCTGATGTTGCATTTGGTGAACTTTTACTCATATATTACTTTTTTGAAGTTATTTTTATTGGGTCATGCAAAAACCTCCCGCACCCAACATCACCTCACTTTTGATAAATACATGTATATTAAATAAATAAATCATGATTATAAAATAAATTTATTGAAAGATGTGTAAAGTACTTTTATATAACAATAAATTGCTTAACAATTGTTGTAATAATAATTATAATTGTTAATTAATACAAATTTAATAATTTATTATGCCATATGAACAGGTGAATGTGCTTCTCTTTATCAGGGAGTGTGAAGTATTCTGTCAGAGATGGGTGGGAGACGAATGTAAGTGCAGAAGGTGTTTATTAATACACGTGAAGACGGTAAACAATCCAGAATGGCAGGCAAAATCGTAAAACGGTGAAACAGGCGATAGGTCAAGCGAGACACAAACAGGCTATCATAGACTCGGCAGAATCAAAGACGAGAAACAGGAAATCAGGGATCAGGAAACTAAAGGAAACTAGAAAAGCACTCGGAGAGCGCAGACCTCCGCCAAGCAGCTCATTTCACCACATATTGAGACTTACACCTAAAATGAGATACTAGAATCCTTTAAAAAAAAATCCGGGATCCAGAAGGTGATCCGGATCACCGCCAAAATTTAATGGATTGTTACTTGTGCCCAGTCACACCTCTGGAAAAAACTTAAGAGCAATCCGTTCATAACTTTTTCCATAATGTTGCTAACAGACCAACCAACAAACAAACAAACCAACGCTACCGAAAACATAACCTCCTTGGAGGAGGTAAAAAACAATGTACAAAAGCCAGGTCAGGTCAATACCGGGAGATCCGAAACAGTAACTAGGGCTAGACAAGTTGTGATCAGGAAACAGGCAAGAGTCCAAGAACCAGGAATCAGTAGACACGGGCAATCTAAACAGGGCTAGGCGAATCGTAATCGGAAAACAGGCGAGGATCAAAAAATCGGGAGACAAGAGAAACGGGCAAACACACACAAGGGCTAGGCAAAAATGGGGAAAAAACGGAAGGCAAAAAGGGTCATACATCTCCCAATGATAAAGAATCCTTCAAAAAAATCCTGGATCCAGACGGTGATCCGGATCATCCCCCAAATTTAATCATTTGTTCCTTGTCATAATACACAGCTTGTCTGAAAATTTCATCAAAATCCGTTCATAACTTTTTGAGTTATTTTGAACACAGACAGACAAACAAACAAACAGACAAACCACCGCCGATGAAAACATAACCTCCTTGGTGGAGGTAATAAGGCTTAGTAATGTGTCAGCAATGCAACTCAATACTTCGCAGTGTGTTTTCACAGTTTTTATATCGGTGCACTGATTGTGCCTTAATCTTGTGCAGGTGTGAGTTGTTAACGGCACGCATGCGAGAGTCCGCTTGGGGCATGCACTGTCCAGAGCGGGCTGAGAGTCTATCTGATGCACACGCCAAGGCACGCAGGTGTGACGCTCTTACACGAAATTAATACAGAATTAATGTCGATATAAATATCTTGTGCCAAATTATTATGGGATGTTACAAAAAATAAAGAAAAAATTGAGTCCTCGTCTCCAGTTTCTGAGTCCTGATGCAGTTAATACATGAGTCCAAGTCGAGTCACGAGTCCTTAAAATTAGAGCATGAGTCAGACTCGAGTCTGAGTCCTGGACTCCAGTACTACAATCCTGGTGTTTAGCCCTTGATTGTTTCTTCCTTCACAATTGCCTTCGCCAGGTTATGTGCCAGAGCCAATCGCAGCAACTCCAGTTTTGTGAACTCGATGACATCCTGAAACACACGGCAGGTGGGGGCTGTGAGCCATTTGGGAGTCGACTCTTACTGGTGAGCTGCATGAGTCAAAACTACTGACACTGAAAAGCAGGGCCGGATTACGGACCGGGCCAGTGGGGCCGGCACCCAGGGGCCCAAGGGGTCCAGGGGCCAGGAGGGGCCCATAGCGATGCTGATGCCAATTGTGACATCAGAGGGCCTCTATTCTCTAGGATCTTATGACTACTTACACTGTTATAGGGCATATCTGAAGAAAACAGAGGGAAGGGGTGGGTTGGTGGGCGGCGGGGGACGGCAATCAGAGGGCCCCTGGCCCTGCTGTAGTGCCTCTCGTGAAAACTCCTGAGGCCATAATGTCTGCCAACTAGGGGTTCAAGGAAGTAGGGGGAATGCTTTCAGAGGATCCTATGATTATGAAAGCCCCTGCTAAGGGTTGTGACTTCTAGCTATCTGGGGGCCCTAGAGAGAGCCCTAATGGGAACGCGTACTGTTAATTACGCTTTCCCATTATGGAAATTCACCAAATTCTGGGCCCTATGGACCTAGCTCAAATGGACCCCCCCACAAAAAAAAAAAACTGACTCCCTATGGGGCCCCCCGATACATAGGGCCCTGGTGACTGATACCCCTTTTCCACCAAATCAGTTCCAGGGCTGGTTCGGGGCCAGTGCTGGTGCTGGTTCACAACTCGTTCAACTTGCGAGCCAGCTGAGAACCAGTTTGCTTTTCCATAGCTCGCGGTGCTAAGGGGAGCCACGTCATTACGTCGTTGTATATGTCAGTTACGTCACTGTATACGTCAGTTACGTCGCTGCGTTTGCATAAACCTTGGCGTGAATATCGAAGCAAAAGAAACACGGAAGAAGCAGCAGCAGCAACAACAACAATAATAATAATAATGGATGACTTCACGTTTGTACAGTTGCTGCTTCTCGTCGCTTAAAAATGGCGATCTTTTGCGGTCTTGTTATTGTTGTTGGTCTTAACAACTCCACCCCCCCGCTGACATAAGTGGTTCTTTCCTCTGGCCCAGAAAAGAGTTGGTGCTAGCCTGGAACCGGTTTTTCTGGCCCCAGAGCCAGTTCTTTGTCAGTGGAAACAGAAAACCCAGTTCCAAACTAAGCACTGGCCCCGAACCAGCCCTGGAACTGCTTTGGTGGAAAAGGGGCATGAGTCCCACTTTCCCCCCTACTTCAACGCCCCTGAAGAGAGCCCTCTGATTACAAACGTCCTTACAAAGGGCCTCTGATTTACCAAGGGTTTTGGTGTTGGGGTTCATTTTTGTTCCTTACTTCATGTCATGTCATAGGCAGATAACAACATGCCTTGTGTGTCTCACACCGGGGACACATACACGCGAATTTGGCAAAGCGAAGCGAAATTCGCCATTCATTCCTATGAGGGAAGCGAAGTGGGGCGAAGGCAAGCGAACAGGGTGAAGCGAAGTGAAACTATTTGGCCAAGTTTAATATTATGCAAATGAGGAGCGAATTTCACCTGCGGTGGCCAATCAAATCAACAACATAAATGTTTTAATCGATTTGATTCGCCACTACGACCTCAAAGCCGTTGTAAGGACTAGTGTATTTTCAGTGAGAAATTTCGGAAGTCTAAGTGAAAATCTAATATCGATTTTCCAATGGACTGACCAGAAGGGGCAGAGACTTGGGCTCTCTCTATATATAGGCTCCCTGCTTCAGTACTCCTCACAAGATTCTGACCGTTCAGCTTGACAACTTCCTCTGTGTTCAGCCTGTTCAACCAGACTTGTTCAGCAGTTTAGCATCCAACAGCCTTTTTAAAGGCTTATATCCATTTATATATTATATTATATTATATTATATTATATAACACATCACTGCACATTCAACGGTTCAAAGCCTTTGTAAAAGGCTAGTGCATTTCCAACAGCCTTTGTGAAGGCTCATTGTCTTTAATTATTATATTATATTATATTATGTTACTAGAAACAACACTGCACCTTTAAAGGTTCAAAGCCTTTTTAAAGGCTTATTGCCTTTAATTATTGTATTGTGTGTGTATATTATATATATATATATATATATATATATATATATTATAATCAGTTGTGAGAAATTTAGGAAGTCCCAGTGAAAATCCAATAGATATAACACTCCCACATTACACTTGGCATCAGTAATATGGATTGCAAACAAAAAAGTGGGGCTTCAAAACGAAAAGCCAAAAAAAATTAGGGAGGCAAAGCAGGCTGATTTTTTTTTTTAAATGTGCCTCTGATTTCTAACCTTTTTGACAAGCCTCAAGATTCAAGTATTGATAATGTCATCAGTGGCCTGAGTTGTAGCAATGAAGAGATCACTACTGGCTTGATCATACAGGAGCCCTCACAGACCCAATCAAGCGTAGACCCGACCTGTCAGTCTCAGGCCTCAGGCCCACAATCAGACCAGGCATCGCCTGAGAAAGTGTTTCCAAGTGAGGAGGAGTGCACGGAGCCCAGTTTCACACCAGAAGCTTGGGACTCCAACTCCAGTTGTGAAACACTCAATGACCCTGCTTTACGGCCAAATACCACAACCGACCAAGACTGCACTCTTGTTAGTACAGGAGACTCACTGTCAGACCAGGCATCGCCTGAGAAAGTCTTGTCAAGTCAGAAGGGGTACACCGAGACCAGTATCACACCAGAAGCTGGGGGCTCAAACTCCTGGTGTGAAACAGATAATGACCCTGCTTTATGGCCAAGTTCCATTACTGAACAAGCCAAGTCGATTCTGGTTAGTAGAGGAGCAGCTGCTTTTCAAAATCGAAGTGAAAAGTACCCTGCCTCAAGTAGGGATAGGACAATGGGGGGCATGACTAGGAGTTTCACAAATTCCTTACTCAAATGTTCTCTACCTAATGGCCAATCTGTGACTAGGCACTGGCTACTTTACTCCCCTTCAACTGGTTGCATCTTTTGTTTTGCTTGCAAGCTATTTTCAAGTAAGCACAATACATTTGTCCATGGATTTTCTGATTGGAAACATTCTGAGCGTATCGGTGAGCATGAGAGGAGTGAGGAGCATAGGGCTTGCATGCTAGCATTACACAATCACTCCAAAAACACAGGAAGAGTTGATTCTGATCTTGTCAAACAAATAGATGCAGAGAGACAATACTGGCAGGAAGTTTTGAAAAGAGTTGTTGCTGTAATCCAGTTTTTGGGGGAGAGGGGCCTTGCTTTCAGGGGAGATGATGAGCAGCTGGGATCACCTCACAATGGTAATTTCTTGGGCATTGTCGAACTGTTGGCCAAATTTGACCCTTTTCTAGCCGACCATCTCCAAAGGTTTGGAGGAGAGGGCAAAGGCTCTGTGTCCTACCTCTCGTCAACAATCTGTGAGGAATTTATCCACTTAATGGGAGAAAGAACAAAGGAAGCAATTATCAGCGAGATTAAAGAGTCCAAATACTTTTCTGTTATAGTTGACTCCACTCCAGACCTTGCTCATGTGGAGCAACTCACTTTTATTTTCAGGTTTGTAAATAATGGTGGAGAAGTAGTTGAGCGTTTTCTGGCTTTTGAGCCTATTGGAAATCATAGTGGGAGCAGTTTGGCTGAGTGTGTTGTTGCTATGGTGGAGAACCTGGGCCTAGACTTAACTAACTGTAGAGGCCAGTCTTATGACAATGCAAGTAATATGTCAGGAAAGTACAATGGAGTCCAAGCTCATCTGAAATGAATAAACCCATTAATTTGTTATGTCCCCTGTGCAGCACATTCGTTTAATTTAGTTGGTGTCAATGCTGTTGACAGTTGCCCAGAAGCTGGCCATTTCTTTGACTTTGTGCAATCACTATACACATTTTGTACCTCGTCAACACACAGGTGGGGACAGGTGTTTCGTGATACAGATGTGAAACTCACATTGAAATCATTGTCAGGTACTCGCTGGAGTTCAAGAGCTGAATCCACAAAGGCTCTTTGGAAATATTATCCACAATTGAGAGAGGCAGTGAACAATATTTCCAAAGATTCACAGGAGAAACCTTACCTGAATATATAAGTGATTATAACAATATTAATGAGTATCTGATTACATGGAAAGGATCCTGTTTTTAAACATCAGGAAACAGTCCTGTGTGATAATCAACTACAGGCACTGAATGTGGCGCTGCGTCAGAGACCAGAAGAAGAAAAAGATGAAACACTGAGTGTAAAAACAGTCATTTTGTACAGTTTCTTTACAGTTATTGAGGTAAACAGAGACAGGTAGACAGGTGTATCTCTGTAAGGATCCTTTCCATGGAGTCAGACATTTATAAAAACATTGAGTCCATCAGTGGAGAAAACAAATGGCTTCCTTTGACATGGATGATTGCCCAATAGGATTACATTGTATAGCTGTTTTGCGGTTGCTAGTTATAACGTTCTCATTCCATACTGGACTGATTTCAATCACGTTTGTCCCGAGTGACTATTTGGACTCAAGGCCCAGAAACAGGGCCAAGGTTAAAAAATCCTGGAATTTTCCTTTAATTCTCATGACCAGTATTCACACCATGATGAAAATGTAGGCGATGCTCACCAAGTTAGCCTTCTCTCGATAGGCTAGCTGTCTCATTCTTGTCTAAATTTGTCTCTCTAGGTTAGATTTCTCTTACTACAGCTTACTATCAGTGTGTTCCTCAGACCATTCAAACATTAGAAATATTTCATATATTTCGATGTAATTGTGATGGGTCAGGGTGGATGTGGCAGCAGGGGTGTGGCCAAGCAGCAGTCTGTGAGTGGAGGGTGGGGTCGGGGAAGGTAAGTGGTTAAGTCATTCCACCTGCTGTCAATTAGTGTGTGTTACAGGGATGGAGCATAAAAGGAGAGAGAGCAGAGAAAAGGGGTCTCTCCCCGACCACAACGCATGTGTGAGTGAGAGAAAGAAAGAAAGAAAGAAAGAAAGAAAGAAAGAAAGAAAGAAAGAAAGCTGAAAAGCTCAATAAAGAGTGTGTGTAAACATCAACTCTCGCCTGTCATGCTTTTGTGCTCCACCCACATCAGGAACTGTTACAGTGGACCTGAGAGAAGCCTTTATGAAAGAGAAACTATGATAAAATACATGTAGATTTTTACAAGTCACTAATGATTCAGACTTTGCAGTACAGCTTGAAGTAACAGGACATTAATGTCATTAGAATGCAAACTCTGATTAGTTTATTGGAAGTTTTCAGTGTGACGTGATACACACTCTGAGCAGATGGGTTTGATGACACAGATACGCTCTAAAAACTGGTGAATATTAACATGGGGTAAAAATATGTCTGCAATTATTTTACACTTAAATTTGATTTTAAAAATGCCAGTGTTTTCCACAGAGCAGGTAACAGAGGCACTATTTAACTTAATGTGCATTATGTGCTGCTGTTTAGAGTGAGAGAGAGAGAGAAACACCCCAGTTTAAGACCAATTAGAAACTTGATGAGGCAAAAACATGCACCATGATTTACTTGCTCATGGTTTTCCTCCTGGAAAAAAATCAAGAGAGGATTTAAAAATAAGCACAACTCACCATTAGTGGTGTTTTCTTTCAGGTCTTGTATGACAAGTAACATTGCAGGCTAAATTTGTTGTGTTTAAAAAAAAACAACGTAGAGTTTCTCTGAGGCTGTGTCTGTGTGTGTATTAGGGTGGAAAGGTTAAAGTGCATATCCTGGACCAAATTCGGGGGGGGGGGGGGGGGGTGTTATATGAAAGAATGTCCCTTTACACACTTATCCAGAAGGGTAATTTTGCACAAGGCCATCTGTCTACAGCAGAAAAAAAATAAAATAACAAAACGCGTCTGGAAAAATCCCAAGGGAGTCTGGAGCCAGATTTGTGATGTCACCTGCGGAAGCGCCAGCAAGCTGCGAGAGCTTTGTACAGTTTCAGTGCACAGCCTGTGTAGACCAAGTTTAGCAGCTAGTGATTTTGCATTGAAATATGGAATTGTCACTTGAGCACAATGTGAGAAACAATGAGTACTAATCCCATCAACATTGGTGTTGCTACACCCTCCTACAATACATCTGTTAATGAGTTTAATAATTACATGATAACGTTGAAGAAATTTGCAGAAAACCACCAGGTCATTTTCTCATAAACAAACCAGCGCTGACATAGGATTCAGAAGGAGGCGTCCCGCATGCGACATCACGAAAATCAATGTTTCCCGGGAAATCCAAATGGCAAGTTTTTTCAGAGGTGGACCAATTCACCTCAAATGGCTTGATCTCAACTGAATTTTTCTGGTATTGCGCAAGGTAAAAAAATTGCACAAACTGCGACAGATATTTGACCAAAGTTTAATATAAAATAGGAGAATTACATTGATCTTGCTCCTGAACTTACCCGTGATATGCACGTTAAAGAAACACTCAACTGGCCAAACTACTTCAGCACATTAAATCCGGCTCCTTCTTTTAGAGCTGTCATTTTATAGCAGCTTACTTCGTGTTTTACAATTCACCAAATAGACTAAACTTGAGAAAAGCTGCGTATGCACATGTTAAAATGTGCATGCTAAAACATATCTTTGTGAGGTGTGCACTAGGGTGCATCAGTTGCCCCCTAAAAATGAAAAGTTCCTCTGATCATGATGCATTTTTGTTTTTATGTTCCTTTTGGTAAGAAAACACACTGGGTGAAATATTTTGACAAAATTCAAAAGTTTAATGGTGGCACCAGGAGCTCAAAGTTATGGAAAAAGCTGCTATTTTATGACTTTTATGACAAAATTTCAATCACTTTTCATGAAACATTATGGCACCTTATAGAGTATATCTTAGATACACATTTTTAGTACATATTCTCAATATATTATCAAGCACAGTTTGAGTTTTAGCCATTCATTGAATCATTGTTCAACTACTTTTAAACAATACAAATGTATTATGAATCACATTAATGCTTCTCAATCCCTTGCAAAGGTTCTTAACATGATCTCTGGGTCACAAGAAATCAATAAATGGAGTCCAACATTGTGATTCAAACCTTACGCGAAAACATAAAATAAGCGTTTTTTGGCAAAAAATGAACCTCTTGGTGCCACCATTAGACTTTTGAATATGGTCAAAAAATTTTACAGGATGTCTTTATTGGTGAAAAGGAACACCCAAACAAAAATGCATCAGATTTTATGAAAGTGAGGGCAACTGATGCACCCTAATGTGCACTGTTATTGTCTGTGATGTAAATTTGGAGAGGAAGTCCAGAGAGGAGCAGCTATAAAAACTGCTTTCTAAAATAACACAGCACTGACGTTTAAGATTATTATATCCCACTCCCTCTCGCACTGAATACCATATATTTTCTGTGATTATGCAGGAATGGTGTTCTGTGGGAATAAGGGCAGTTTAAACATTAATCTACACCCTTGGTCAAGTCAAGTTTATTTGTATAGCGCTTTTAACAATAAACATTGTTGCAAAGCAGCTTTACAGAATTTGAATGACTTAAAATATGAGCTAATTTTATCCCTAATCGATCCCCAATGAGCACACCTGTGGCGACGGTGGCAAGGAAAAACTCCCTCAGACGACATGAGGAAGAAACCTCAAGAGGAACCAGACTCAAAAGATAACCCATCCCCATCTGGGCAACAACAGACAACATGACTATAACATTAACAGTCCTAACATAAAGTCAGCTTCATTGATGCTATAAACCCCCCACCAATGGAAACCAGAGCACAAAACCATTCACGGCAACCGTAGTCCCGAAGTCAGCAAGTCAACTGCAGTCCTAAAGTCAGCAAGTCAACTGCAAGAGTCCAGAGCTTCCTCCAGGCATGACCCCCAACTGTCCACATGGGGCCATGCTCCACAGGAGCGATGCGATGAGACTCCAACCAGACACAGGGCACCAGGATGGATCAGGCAGGTCCGAGGAGCAGAAGAGGTCAGCATCTCGATCCCAGGACCGACATGTAACTCAGAGGGACAGATTTGGGGGGGGGAGAGAAAACACAGATTGTTAGGCATACCCAATGTCACCTGAATAAGTAGGAATAGTATACATATTGCACTGAGTACAAGCAGGGACTCCAGCAAAACTAACTATGACAGCATAACTAAAAGGGGAGAGCCAGAAGGTAACACAGGCATGAGGGAGCCCCAGGACATAAAACAGCCAGCCACTACACCATCAACAAACTCAAGTGAGCAAGTGAGTGGGGACTGACAGCATCCATAAATCCCAGTTTACCAAAACACTCGATGTCTGAGGACCCTCCAGATCTACTCCTTTACCTCATAAACACCATTAACAAAAGGCTTGACCAAACAGATATGTTTTCAGCCTAGACTTAAACACTGAGACTGTGTTTGATTTCCTAACACTACTTGGAAGGCTATTCCATAACTGTGGGGCTTTGTAAGAAAAGGCTCTGCCCCCTGATGTAGCCTTCACTATGCAAGGTACCAGCAGATAGCCTGCACCTTTTGATCTAAGTAGGTGTGGCGGGTCATAGAGGACCAGAAGTTCGCTCAGGTACTGTGGTGCGAGACCATTCAGTGCTTTAAAGGTCAATAGTAGCACTTTATAATCAATACAAAATTTGATTGGGAGCCAATGCAGTGTGAATAAGACAGGGGTGATGTGGTCATATTTTCTAGTTCTTGTAAGGACTCTTGCTGCTGCATTTTGAACTAACTGGAGCTTGTTTATGCACTTATTGGAACATCCAGACAGTAAGGCATTACAATAATCCAACCTGGAGGGAACAAAAGCATGAACTAGTTTTTCTTATCTTAGCAATATTTCTGAGATGAAAGAAAGCTATCCCGGTAATGTTATCAATGTGAGTTTCAAATGAAAGCCTGGGGTCGATAATCACCCTGAGGTCTTTTACTGTTGCATGTGAAGAAACAGAAAGGCCATCCAGAGTTACTACGTAATCAGAAAACTTGCTTCTAGCTGCATGTGGTCTGAGTACAAGTACTTCAGTCTTGTCAGAGTTAAGCAGAAGGAAGTTAATAAGCATCCAGTGTCTAATGTCCTTTACACATTCCTCAATTCTATTAAGCTGGTGTCTCGCATCAGGTTTTGCAGAAACATACAACTGTGTGTCATCAGCATAACAGTGGAAACTAATACAATGTTTACGAGTAATATCACCCAGAGGTAACATATATAAAGAAAAAAAGCAGTGGACCCAAGACAGAACCTTGTGGAACACCAAACTTTACTTTGGTAACCTAGTAACATTTACAGAAATCCAGTGTGAATTGGAGCCATCAGATTTATGTGTTGTGATGGTTGTTTTGTTGCTGGTGGAGACATACAGTAAGTGATGATGATGCAATGATATTCCTGTGGAACTACTCATACTGCCTCAATGTAAAGCAACCAGAAACTCAAAACAACAAGCAAATCAAACATGAGCAGATATAGTAAGAGGACTGTGTCCATAGGGGATATGTTCCAAGACCTAACACGGAGAGTCGAAACCATGGATAGCAGCAAACCATATATAAAGCTTGTTTTTCATGTACATATATACCTATGATAATGTTTAATTTATAAAACACAACACCAACATTAACTAATAAAAAAAAATTGTAATAATAGACTGTAATAAAAGTTATGTGAATGTCCACTCTCTCTCTTTCTCATGAATGGGATTCTGATATTTCCACTTAATACTTTTAATCAGGTTTGTTGCACGGAGACAGAGACAAGTGTGGAAACCTTTAATTTACACAGGATAATCAAAGCACCAAAAAACACCAGACATGAAAACATGACAGCAGAAGTAAGGAACTTAAGAAGTATCAACATGGAAAATAAAAACAAACATGAGACAAACTAACAGAATCTGGGGTTGAAATGATACAGGTAATAAGGAAAAATAATAAGTAATAAGTGAAAGCAGGTGTTAATGCTTCTTATAAGCAGAGTGTGTGGGAATTGTAGTTTGAGGCTTGCATGCTTGAGCGAGTCAGCAGATATGGCAGTCCCACTGTATTAGCAAAAATGTTATTGTGGCAGTGGGGGCGTGGTCAAGTGTCAGTTTGTGACCGGAGGGCGGAGTCAGGGAAGGTAAGTGCCAGAATCACTACACCTGATGTGAATTAACCTGTGTTTGTGTGTCTTCCCAGGAGCCGCGCCCTATTTAAGGAAGACAGCGAGAGCAGAGCGGGCTCTCTCCTGACCAGAACACGTGTGTGTGTGGCGTGTGTGTAGATGTATATGAGTAAACATGTCGAAGCTGAAAAGCTGACAATAAAAGAGTTATTGAGAACTCAGTACTGGCCTGCCGTGCTTCTGTGCTCCACCCACATAGAACGCTTGCTACAGTGGTGCTGAAACCCGGGATTGGAGTGCCAAAGCAGAACAGCCCCATGGAGTCCTCCCCTTTCGCCGAGCTGGTCCACGCCCTCGCCACGGCCCAGCAAAGCCAGCACCAGGCACTAGTTGCCCTCCGGAAGGAACAGGAACAGTGGTTCGAGGCCCTGGTGCTGGCTCAGCAGGAAGAGCGACAGGCGTTCCGGCACCTCCTCGCGTCAGCGGGGTCCACCGCTGCGGGGCCTTCCCCCTTCACCCTGACAAAGATGGGCCCGCAGGACAACCCCGAGGCCTTCCTCACGTTCTTTGAGCAGGTGGCAGAGACCTCAGGGTGGCCAATGGAACATCGCGCAGCGCGCCTCCTCCCCCTGCTAATGGGAGAGGCACAGCTGGCCGCGCTACAGCTCCCCACCGACAGCCGGCTGGCCTACGCGGACCTTCGCCGGGCCGTCCTCCAGCATGTGGGGCGCACCCCCGAGCAACAATGGCAGCGCTTCCATGCTTTGCGCTTGGAGGAAGTCGGCCGGCCGGCCGTTCGCGTTTGGCCAGCAACTCTGGGACACCTGCAGGCGGTGGTTGAGGGCCGACAACCGCGACACCGAGGGGATCATTGACCACGTGGCGCTGGAGCAGTTCATCGCGTGTCTACCAGCCGGAGCTGCAGAGTGGGTCCAGTGCCACCGACCGGCGTCACTGGATCAGGCAATCGAGCTGGCGGAGGACCATTTGGCGGCTGTCCTGACAGCAGGACAGCAGACAATCTCTTCTCCTCTCTCTCTCCTCCCGTGTCTCCTCCTCGCCCCGTTCCCCCACCGCGGAGGCAGGGGCCGGCCCCACCCCAGCCGGCTCGCCGCACCCGCGGTGCCCTCCCGTTTCTCCCTTCTGTGTCTGTCTCTCCTCCCCCTCAGGTGAGTGAGCCCCAGAGCACCAGTGCAGAGAGGAAGCCCGGGCTGGTTTGCTGGCGCTACAGGGAGCCGGGCCACCTCCAACAGCAGTGCTCGGTAATGGAGGTGGGTGCGGTGGTTCAGATCCCCAATGCGCCAGGAGCCGCCCTCGATCAGGCCGGAGCGTATCGCATACCAGTGAGTATCCAAGGGGATACATATCAGGCGTTGGTGGATTCTGGTTGTAATCAGACCTCAATCCACCAAAACCTGGTGCGAGACGAGGCATTGGGGGGAGCACAATTGGTGAAGGTGTTGTGTGTGCACGGGGATGTTCACAGCTACCCTTTAGTGTCAGTCCACATTTTTTTCAGAGGGGAAAAATTTATAGTGAAGGTGGCGGTTAATCCTCGCCTTACCCAATCAATAATTTTGGGGACGGATTGGCCAGGATTTGGGGAATTAATGATGCACCTAGTAAAGAGTGGGTCCTGCCGTAGTTTAATAAGGGGAGGTCCCGGTGTTGCATTGGCGGGAGCAGCTGTCACAGAGCTGTTTACGTCAGCTCCGCATCAGAGTGAGGAGCCGCCGGCTCCTCCTCTCTCCCTTGGGGAATCCCTCGCAAGCTCCAGCCAAATGCCACCCCGTCCATCCCTTACTTCGCGATTATGAAGGATAGATTATACCAAGTGACGCAGGACACTCAAACTAAAGAGCAAGTCACGCAGCTTTTGATTCCGAAAAGCCGCCGGGAATTGGTATTCCAGGCGGCTCACTTTAATCCCATGGCTGGACACTTAGGGCAGGATAAAACACTAGCCTGAATAATGGCCCGGTTCTATTTGCCAGGGATTCACGGCGATGTCTGTAGGTGGTGTACGGCGTGCCGCAAATGCCAGTTAGTAAATCCAGTGGCCATTCCAAAAGCGCCTTTGCGCCCTCTACCATTAATCGAGACCCCATTCAAAAGAATTGGGATGGATCTCGTTGGGCCATTAGATTGGTCAGCACGAGGGTACCGCTTTATATTGGTTCTGGTGGACTATGCAATGCGATACCCGGAAGCAGTGCCTCTTCACAATATCTCAGCATGCAGTATTGCGGAGGCGCTGTTCCGCGTTATCTCCCGAGTTGGAATCCCGAAAGAGATTCTGACTGACCAAGGCACCACGTTTATGTCACATACACTAAAGGAACTGTATAGGTTGTTGGGTATTAAGCCGATCCGCACCAGCGTTTATCACCCACAAACGGACGGTTTAGTTGAACGGTTCAATCGCACCCTCAAAAATATAATTAAAAAATTCGTAAGTGAGGACGCACGTAATTGGGATAAGTGGCTCGAACCCTTGTTGTTTTCAGTGTGAGAGGTCCCACAAGCCTCCACGGGGTTCTCCCCATTTGAATTGTTATACGGGCGTAAGCCGCGTGGCATTCTAGATGTGCTGCGGGAAAATTGGGAGGAGGGACCTTCACAAAGGAAAAATGAAATCCAATACGTTATTGACCTGCATGCAAAACTCCACACACTCGCCCACCTAACCCAGGAGAATTTGTGGCAGGCCCAAGAATGACAAACCCGCCTGTACAACAAGGGTACACGCCTCAGGGAGTTCGCACCGGGAGATAAAGTACTTGTACTGTTGCCCACATCGAGCTCTAAATTAATCGCCAGGTGGCAAGGGCCCTTTGAGGTCACACAGCGAGTCGGGGACGTCGACTATGAGGTGAGGTGAATGGACAGGGGTGGGGCGTTACAGGTATACCACCTCAATCTGTTAAAACGTTGGAGCGAGGAGGTCCCCGTGGCCCTGGTGTCGGTGGTTCCTGAGAAGGTGGAGCTGGGGCCGGAGGTTCAAAAGGGAAAATTGGCATCACCCACCGCTCCGGTCCCCTGTGGAGCCCACCTCTCACCGACCCAGCTCGCGGAGGTCGCCCAGTTGCAAACAGAATTTTCTGACGTGTTCTCGCCCCTGCCCGGCCGCACCCACCTCATAGAACACCACATTGAGACACCCCCAGGGGTGGTAGTGCGCAGCCGCCCTTACAGACTGCCTGAACACAAGAAAAAGGTGGTTCGGGAAGAACTCAAGACCATGCTCGAAATGGGCATTGTCGAGGAGTCCCACAATGACTGGAGCAGTCCGGTGGTCTTGGTACCCAAGGCCGACGGGTCGGTCTGGTTCTGTGTAGACTATAGAAAAGTCAATGCGGTGTCTAAATTCGACGTGTACCCAATGCCTCGTATTGATGAGTTGCTCGATCGACTAGGCACGGCTCGCTTTTACTCGACACTGGATTTAACAAAGGGTTATTGGCAGATCCCCTTGACTCCGTTATCCTGAGAAAAAATGGCCTTTTCCACACCGTTCGGCTTACACCAGTTTGTCACACTTCCTTTTGGGCTGTTTGGGGCACCCGCTACATTTCAGCGGCTGATGGATAGGGTCCTTCGCCCCCACGCCACCTATGCGGCCGCCTATTTCGACGATATCATTATCTATAGTAATGACTGGCCGAGGCACCTCCAACATCTGAGGGCCGTTCTTAGGTCGCTGAGGCGGGCGGGCCTCACAGCCAACCCAAAGAAGTGTGCGATTGGGCGGGTGGAAGTAGAGTATCTGGGCTTCCACTTGGGCAACGGGCAGGTGCGTCCCCAAATTAACAAGACAGCGGCAATTGCAGCCTGCCCGAGGCCCAAGACCAAAAAGGGGGTGAGACAGTTCCTGGCGCTGGCTGGCTATTATCGTAGGTTTATACCTAATTATTCGGACGTCACCAGCCCGCTGACTGATCTCACTAAAAAGGGGGCACCAGATCCGGTCCAGTGGACGGAGCAATGCCAGCAGGCTTTTTCTGAGGTAAAGGCTGCACTGTGTGGGGGGCCACTGTTACACTCCCCTGACTTTTCTCTCCCTTTTATATTGCAGACGGACGCGTCGGACAGAGGGCTGGGGGCTGTTTTGTCCCAGGAGGTGGAGGGGGAGGATCGCCCAGTGCTGTATATAAGTCAAAAGCTGTCAGTGCGTGAGGGCCGCTACAGCACCATAGAGAAGGAGTGCCTGGCCATCAAGTGGGCAGTCTTCGCCCTCCGTTACTACCTGCTGGGATGCCCTTTCACCCTCTGTTTGGACCACGCACCCCTCCAGTGGCTCCACTGCATGAAGGATGCCAACGCGCGGATCACTCGTTGGTATCTGGTACTCCAACCCTTTAACTTCAAGGTGGTCCGCAGGCCGAGGGCGCAGATGGTCATGGCGGACTTCCTCTCCTATCGGGGGGGGGGGGGGGGGGGGGGAGTCGGCTGCTGGCCAGACGGCTGCCCAGCCTGAGTCAGGCGGTGGGGGTATGTGGCAGTGGGGGCGTGGTCAAGCATCGGTCTGTGACCGGAGGGCGGAGTCAGGGAAGGTAAATGGCAGGATCACTACACCTGATGTGAATTAACCTGTGTTTGTGTGTCTTCCCAGGAGCCGCGCCCTATTTAAGGAAGAGAGCGAGAGCAGAGCGGGCTCTCTCCCGACCAGAGCACATGTGTGTGTGGTGTGTGTGTAGATGTATGGACCCTTTTCACATGACGTCACGACAAACGCGGCCGCCATTTTGGACATGTACTACCAGTAGTTTACCACAGCCAGCATTGAGGAACGGCAGCAAAGAAAGTGTTTATTTTCAGCAAGACTTCCATCATGCCACTATGTTGTTGTGCACCTGGATGTAGTAACCATCAACAAACAAGGCAAGGGTTATCATTTCATCGGATCCCGGTAGATGCTGACCGATGGAGAAGATGGATAGCGGCCATAAACAGGAAAGATTGGCAGCCCTCGGCATACCAACACTTGTGCAGTGACCACTTTGTTGGAGGTAAGACGAATAAAATTAGCCAGAAAAGGCATTAGATTGCTGTTAACATTCTGTGGCGGCGAGTGTGTAACCAAATAGGCTAAAATAACCCATTGTAACCTCTTTGTTCTTCTGTAGTAGCTATTAGCTAACGACATTAGCTAGCATTGTGTTCCTTTGCTGTTGGTAGACTGTAGGACAGATCAGAGGCAGTGTCCTACAAACAGCGCTTAATTTGAGGGGGAGCAAGCCGGAGCGCGCTCCGGAACCTCGGGCGTTGGCTCCGGCAGCTATTTACACTGGATCCGGTGATCCGACACCTCTTTTGACTATGTAACAAAAAAATAATAATAATTAAATTAAAAAATGCAAGTTTATTTAGTGTTAATGTCTGATTTTGATATGTCTTGTTGGTGATTTCTCTCATGAAACAACATCCACAAAATATCTGCAGATGAACTTTATTTGCAGTGTTATTACAAAACATGCCCAGAAGCGCAGCGCCGAGCCCCCCTCCCCCCCTCTTTTTTTCCGCACCGGAGCCGCTCATCCTCTGCGCTCTGGGACCTCCCACTTTACAAATTAAGCACTGCCTACAAATAAGTGTTCAAAACAAGAGGAACATGTATTTGTCTCTTAAATCCAGGCCGTTCCCTGTAATCTGTAACAACAGTTGGAGAAAGTAATGGCAAATAGTGAGTGCACAAACCATAGAAGGTAAACTGTACACAGCACCAGGGCAGTGTGATGGTAAACGTCGCTCTCTAAGCCTGCTAACCTCAATTTTTGAAAATACCTCTCCCTCTGCTCGCCCTGTAAATGCCCTACGTTGCTGGATAGCGAAGGTGTTTTCTGCATCTCGCTCCTTTTTCTTGTATGTTCTCCGTTTGTCGCCTTCCTCGCATTCAAACCAATTCGAGCCGAAGTCTGCTACATGTCCAAAATGGTGGTCGCGTTTACGAAGGTCACGTGACTGAAAAGGGTCTATATGAGTAAACGTGTCGAAGCTGAAAAGCTGACAATAAAAGAGTTATTGAGAACTCAGTACTGGCCTGCCGTGCTTCTGTGCTCCACCCACATAGAACGCTTGCTACAGTTATAAATAGCCTTTACTTGAACAAAGCAAATATTCAGAAACAGGAAGAGCCTCTCACTATGTCAGGGTGTAGGAACTTATGGATGCAGGCACAGGGGAGAGTGGGTGCATTGCAAATTGGTAGCCAAATCCAAATTGAGAGCCAAAATACAAAGTCAGGGTTGAGCAAGGGTCGGTTGATGTGCAAACAGTTTATCAGAGATCAGGCGAAAGTTCAAATTCAGAAATTAACAGAAAACAGGCTCAAAGTCACGGGAAGTCAGGAACTACAAACAACGACTTGGTATGATCAGTTACTGGACACTGAACAATACTTTGCGACATGTATGAGTGTTTGCTGTGCTTATATAGAAGAGCTGATTGCTGGGAGAATGGGAAACAGGTTTGCCATCTGTAGAGAATGGGTGCTATGGGGCTTGGGAAATGTAATCCATAGCGCCCATGTTTGGATGCCACACCAATCCCAGATTTTCAGCACTGTTACTGACAGACACCCCCCACTGCACTCACTCAGAGTGATTTCCTTTCTGGAACGACCTCTTTTTCTGTGTACTGGTTTATCGGTATGTTCAGTGTGGAATTCTTGGGTGAGAACTGGGTCTAATTCTTGGGTGAGAATTGGGCCTACACATGTACCCAGCTGCATTCCTCCTGGCCATATCCCTCCCAGTCAGAGACTGGGGCAGAGGAAGCTTTTGCCTGAATCAAGTACACCTTCACCTCAAGATGGGTGCTGAATCACCCAGACCCCTCGAAACCTTTCAACCTCAAGGTGGATGCTTCTGAGACCAGAGCCGATGGAGTCATCCCCCAGCACTTTGAAGAGAAACCCAAGCTGCATTCAGTACCATTCTTATTCAGAAAACTGACACCCACTGAGCAGAACTATGACATTGGGAACCGAGAACTGGTGGCTATCCTTGGAGGAGTGGAGATATTGGCTGGAGGGGGCTGCTCACCCGTTCATCATACTCGCAGACCATAAGAACCTGGAGTATCTCAAATCTGCTAAGCGTCTGAACCCACGACAAGCACGATGGACACTGTTCTTCACCCAGTTCAACTTCACCATTGCATACTGTCCAGGTTCCCAAAATACTAAAACAGATGAACTGTCATGCTTATGTGTCTTCACCATGATGAGTCCTGAGTCCACACCTACCCTGCCACCCAAATGCTTTATGAACACTCTCTCCTGGGAAATCAATAAGGAACTAGCCCATAACCAACTCCACCACCTGCCCAGAAACTGTCCTCCGGGACTCAGGTTCATGCCACCTCAGTACTGAAGTGGTCTGATCACCTGGGCTTACACATGTCCTGCCACGGGACACCCGAATAGCAGGCATACATACCAACTCATCAGAACCAAGTATTGGTGGGAGAACATGAGAACGGATATCAACCAGTTCATATAATTTTGCTCAGTCAGCTCACAATCTAAGGCCCCTAGAACTCCACCCACAGGTAAACTCATGCCATTGCCCATACCACAGAGACCATGGTCCCACATGGCTATTAACTTTATCACTGACTTACCCTGATCACAAGGCAACACCGTTATCATGGTCGTAGTAGATCGGTTCTCGAAGGCGTTCGGACCCATTCCCCTGCCCAGTCTATCCACAGCCCTTGAAATGGCGGAGTTCATATTTGACCAGGTGTTAAGGTTATTTGGGATCCCTGAGGACATCATGAGTGAGAGGGGACCCCAGTTCTCATCCAGATTGTGGGCCAGTTTCATGAACAAGCTTGGAATTTTGGTGAGTCTGACCTCAGGACACCACCCTCAGTCAAATGGCTAAGTGGAATGAGTCAACCAAGTAATAGGTTGCTTCCTGTTTCTTCCATGGGCAGAATATGCCCAGAATTCCCTCAGACACTCAGCCACCCAACTCATGCCACTCCAATGCGTTCTTGGATATCAAGCTCCATTGTTCCCTTGGGCTGACTCACCCACACATCCTTGCAGTTGACACTTTGTTCAAAAGGAGTGATCAGGTATGGGAGAGCATTCAACAATGCTTTGAGGTTGTGGCCAGCAAATATAAGCATTTTGCAGACAAGCACAGAGGAGAGACCCGTAAATGCACCAGGGGACAGAGTATGGGTGTCCACCAAGGACCTACATAACCCCAATGCTGTCAAGAAGCTCAGTGCTAGGTACATAGGTCTCTTCAAAGTTTTCTACCAGATCAACAACATGTCCTACAGACTGTAGCTGCCACCACACTGCCACTTATCACCAACATTTCATGTATCCTGGCTCAAACCAGGTGTCCCAAGACCATTAGCAGAAAACGTGCCTGCCACTGGACCCCCAGCCCCAGTGGAAGGAGAAGGAGGATTGGTGTATCAGGTGCATAAGATCCTTAACTCCCAGCACAGAGAGGGAAACCTGGAATACTTGGTGGATTGGGAAGGCTACAGTCCAGAGGAGCACAGTTGGGTATCTGCCAAGGACATTCTCAATCCCCTGTTAACCCAAGAATTCCACAGTCAGCACCCTGAAAAACCAGCACAGAAAAAGTGTGGGCACCCCAGGAAGAATATCACTCCCAGAGTGAGCACCTTGGGGGGGGGGGGGGGGGGGTCTCTCAGTGACTGCACAAGTTCATGGCAGCCTTCAAGCATGGCCACCATGGACTACAACTCCCAGGCGCCAGAGCGCCCACCCTCTCCCGAGTACTGATTGGAAGTGCACCTGTTCCCTATCCAACTCTCGATATAAGCATGCCAAACACTCCAGCACATTGCAAAGTATTGTTCTGTGTCTGCATACGTGATCATACCAAGCCTTTGTTGTTTTGACCTGTCTCTTAGTGTTTCTGACCCTCGCTATGTTATTCTCTCGACCCTGACTGTTATTCACCTCTGACATCCTGTTTGTTGATCAACCAAACTCTGGCATGAACTTGACTGTGATTCTGGTCACAAGATTTGGATTTGTTACCCAGTTTGTGACACACCCACTCTCCCTTGTATTTGTGTCCGTAAGTTCCTGCACTCTGAAGACCCTTATGAGCAGACAAACAAGGATCCAAGTGCCCTTGCCCTTACCAGGAATACCAGGGCCCCATCCTGGAGCCAGGCCTGGGGGAGGGGCTCATTGGTGACCGCCTGGTGGCTGGGCCAATATCCATGGGGCCCGGCCAGTCCCAGCACAAATGAGCGACATGGAACCACCCTCTTGTGGACCCACCACCTGCAGGAGGTGCTGTAAGTGTCCGATGCGTTGTGGTTCGGGTGGCAGCCAAAGGCGGAGGCCCTGGCGTACTAATCCCTGATTGACAAAACTGGCTTTTGGGACATGGACTGTCACCTCTCTGGTGGAGAAGGAGCCTGAGCTTGTGCGTGAGGTTGAGAGATACCAACTAGATATAGTTAGGCTCACCTCAATGCATGGCTTGGACTCTGGAACCAATTTCCTGGAGTGGGGTTGGACTCTCTTCCATGCTGGAGTTGCCAAGGGTGAGCAGTGCCAGGCAGGGGTGTGGCTATTGGTAGCCCCCCAGTTCGGCATGCTAACATTGGAGTTCTTCCCAGTAAATGAGAGGATCGTTTCCCTGCACTTTCAGCTTGGGGGATGGTCTCTGACTGTCATTTGCGCTTATGCACCAAATGGTAGTTCAAAAGTACCCAGCCTTCTTGGAGTCCTTGAGTGGCGTGCTAGACAGTGCACCGCAAGGGGACTCCATTGTTTTACTGGGGGACTTCAACGCTCAAATGGACAATCACAGTGAGACCTGGAGGGGTGTGATTGGGAGGAATGGCCTGCCCGATCTGAACCCGAGTGGTGTTCTGTTGTTGGACTTCTGTGCTATGCATGGTTTGGCCATAACCAGGGGTGAAAATAAGCCGGTCCTGGCCGGTCCGGCATACCACTAAAAGATTTGGCCATACTGGAAAGAAAAATATACTGTCTCTGAAAAAAAATGTGCTTTCAGCATAACAACACACCTGCTAATGTCAATTTACCAAAAGCAACACATTTTCCTCAATATATATTGCATATAACTCATTCTGACCTGTCTCTGAATTATGTCTGAAGTGAATTCCTTCTGTGTTTCACTCGACAGACAACATGCGAGATAGTGCGTGTAGCCCACTGCTTAACCATCTTGCGCCAACGTGTGCAGCTGGTATCCAAAGTGTTTTATTAGTAGACAGACATTTGTTGCAAAGTCTCCCAAATAAAAACAACATATACAGAAACATATGTTGATGTTTCAATATTCTATTATGTGTGCAGTGTTTCGCTGAACAAACAACGAGCGAGCTACAGCGCGCATACGGCTTAACCAGATCTCGTGCTATAACGTGCGCAGCTGGTAATCAAAGTGTTTTAGCAGACAGACGTTAGTTGCAAAGTCTCCCAAATAAAAAGGCATATAAAGAAGCATGTTAATGTTTCATGATAGGCTATTTAAAAATTACTTTGATCAGACTTCGTAAATCGAGTGGAAGTTGGGGCAAAGATTCTAGATTACTGTCTGGTTGGAGCGAGCAGAGTAACTAGGCTACCAATGCATGGCATGCACACTGAGAACACACGCATTTACTGTAGAATGCACGCACTTTCTCAAACATTCCGACACACCCGTGGGAAAACACAAAGAATCCAAAAAACACCAACAGAAAACCACAACGATATATTTGATAAGATAAGGAAGAGAGGACAACTGGAAAATAATAATGCAGAGAAAAATTACTGATATCTTTAAGAGAACAGACCACAGCAATGATGCAACAGAAAACATACCAGGTAAAGTTAGCAGAACAATACCCATGGAAGATGATTCAGAGCAAGTTCAAAGCCAGAGTGAGGAGTCACAAGGTCAGCAAGAAATGACAGCTGAAGGATCTTCAGAAACAAGTACAGCAGGTGATAGTGATGATGCTAGGCCTACCTCTTACCCCTCAATATGGAAAAAAGAACAATACAAGCAGTTCATGGAAAAAAATGAATGGTTGTATGCTAAAACTGGAATGCTTGGCTGTACCCCATGCCAAGAAGTGAAAGATCTCGGTGTCATGGCATCTCGGGGTGTTAATATTGATAGCCAGTGGGCTGATGGAAAGATAGCCCCATATGGTACATCAAGGGAGGTCCAACTTTCATCACTGCAAAAAAAAAATTGTGAACATAGACAGTCTGCAGCACATAATGAAGTGATTAAAATTCTACAAACTGCAAAAAAAGACATACTTTTGAACATGAATGCCACTAGTGAAGAGGCTGCATATGAGACCACTGCAAGAGTATTTAGGACAGCTTAGTATGTGGCCAAAGAAAGCAAACCTTTCACAGACTTCGAGAGCCTAATTGACCTGCAGCAAGCCAACTCTACTGATCTAGGGCGTATTTTGCACAGTAAGACTGTCTGTGTTGATATAATTGATCATGTGTCTTCGCAAATGAAAACTGCACTTCTGAAAAAGATAATAAAAAATAGATGCAAGATCACAATATTAGCAGATGAGTCAATCAGTACTGGACACAAATCAACACTAAATTGTGTTTCTGAAGACCAGTGTTGATGGAGACATGGACCCTGTTGCCTTTCCTTTGGACCTGATTGAGCTGGATAGTCTGTCTGTTGCCCATATCAAAGACAAGCTAATGACCTGCCTATTCAAGAATGGCTTTGCTACTGAGTTGCTGCAGGAAGTCTTCATTGGGTTTTGCAGTGATGGGGCCAATGTAATGTTAGGTGTGAAGTCAGGTGTGGGGAAGCTGGTCCAGGATGACTTCCCAGGCATCATGCTGTGGCACTGCCTTAATCACAGACTGGAGCTTGCTGTGGACCAGGCACTGGACTCAACAGGGGGAACAAAAGACTTCCAGGCCTTCCTTGACACCCTGTATTCTTTATATAGCCAGTCACCAAAAAATATGCGACAGCTGAGTGAATGTGCTCACAACCTACACATCACCCTCAAAAGGATTGGGAGAGTGTTCAGTGTCCGCTGGGTAGCTTCTTCATGTAGGGCAGTCACAGATGTTTGGCAGTCTTATCCAGCCTTGGCACAACATTTCCAGGAGGCATCAGAGGACGCTTCCAGGGATGGCAGAGAGAGAGCCAAATTCAAGGGGCTGCTGACAAAATTGTGCTCTGTTAATTTCCTGACAAGTCTTACACTGATGTTAGATGTTCTCATTGAACTGAAGAACTTGTCAGAAATTCTTCAGGACAGGAAGACCACACTCCAAAAGGCCCATGACATCATGTCATTGTATGTGTATGTGAAACGTATGGAGAGCCTAAGTACACACCCAGGCCAACATGTTGTTGAAGCAAGCAAGGCTATGGAATTTAAGGGAGAAAAGTTAGGTGTTGGCAAGTCCCCCAACATTGACTCTGCTAAGTTCATCAAAGCAGTAGCAGACAGTATGAAAGACAGACTCTTCACCACCACAGCAAACAGGGCACAGGCCAGTGTCAAAGCTACTAGAAAAGAGGCCTACAATAGCCTCATCGGTAAAATGGAGGTTCTTAATCCCGACAAATGGGACCTTGACAATCCTCGGCAAGGTGAAGAAGAGGTAAGGGATCTGTGTAATGCTTTTCACCTGGACGACAAGGAGGCACACCTTGGGTTCATTGAATTCAAGGCAAGTAGAGGAACAGGCATACCCAACAGGTTGAGGAAACTGTTCATTGCTGTGGACACACTGTCAGCAAGTAATGCAGACTGTGAGAGGGGGTTCAGCACAATGAACAGCATAATAACAGAGTATAGAAACAAACTGACAACAATTAATGCAGCAAACCTCCTCTTCATCAACACAGTGGGACCACCATTCAAGCAGTGGGATCCCCTTCCTTATGTAAAGACTTGGCTGGGCAAAGGAAGGAGAGCTGCTCACTAAACAAAAGGCATGGCTTGCTGTCAAACAGATGAGGACAGCTACTTCAAGCCTCTTTGGAATTTATTTTAAGTGTTTTACCTAAAAACTTTCACTTTTCTGTTCTGCTACACTGTTCGGTGTCCAATGTCCAAAATGAAAAGTTAGTTTTCAACTGTTCAGCTAAAAAAAAATGTTATTAAAACGATTGTGTTGTTGAAATGATGTGTTTGCAATTTATTTATAATCAAAAACTGAGACAGGTGGATGAAAGAGTGATAGTGTGATAAAAAGTACTATACTAGTATTACTGAGTGATAAGGAGTCCTAGTGAATGCTTGATAAGTAGACAATAATAAATAATTAGGTGTATTTTTCGGCGCACACTATACGCCCACACTACGACTCAAAATAATAGTACTGGCAAGAAATAAAAGTTACTTTCAACCCTGGCCATAATGAACACCATGTTCAAGCCTAAGGGTGTGCATAAGTGCATGTGGCATGAGGACATCCTAGGCCATAGATTTATGATTGACTTTGTAGTTGTTTCGTCTGATCTGTGACCGTATGTCTTGGACACTCAGGTGAAGAGAGGAGCGGAGCAGTCAACTGATCACTACCTGGTGGTGAGCTCAATTAGATGGTGGGGGAGGAGGCCGGACAGACCTGGTAGGCCCAAACATGCAGTGAGGGTATGCTGGGAGCATCTGGGGGAAGCTCCTGTCTGTTGGATCTTCAACTGCCACCTTCGGCAGAGCTTCAACTGCATACCGGAGGAGGATGGGAACAATAGGGGTGTTCACATGGCACATATTTGCATCAATGCTGCACCGATGTATTTTGTTGCGATATATCTTACACCGGTGTAAATTTTGTGGAGCATTCACACGTCACAAACCTGCTTATTAGAAAGAAGCGTGTTAGCACTGGTGCAGCCCTACTTGCGTTCACACGGCAGTTTTTGCGACCGTGCTATACGATAGTAATAATGCAGAAATGAAATATGCGCATGCGTGAAAATGTACTTCCTTTTCCCGGTTGTCATGGCATCACCAAGCGCCGGGAAAACAACGTGCATGAAGACACCAGTGTTGCGACATACTGCTGATGTTTTCCAGCCCAAAATATGTTCAAATCCGCCAAAATGCACTTAAAACCGCCCAATCTGGCAACACTGGAAGACACACAGTTCTGTTGTTGATGATATTTGCCATTTTGGAAGCACAAAATACCAGGATGCAAATTATGCAATGCCCGTATGTAATCAAAACTCCTCACGCATAGCGAGTCTACCCCTGTAGCATTCAGACGTCCCATTTTATATCGGTGCTGCCCCGCAAACTAGCATTTACTCCGGAGTAAATTTCTTAAAGCACCTCCCAAGCAGGGTTAGATTTGCACCAGTTTAAGCAGCTTTCAGGGGCTACACCGGTATAACTTTGTACCGGTGTGAACGCTCTACCGGGGCAGCCCCGGTGCTACACCGGAGTAAAAGTTGCCATGTGAACACCCCTATTGAGCCCAAGTGGACCATGTTCTGTACCTCCATTGCTGAGGTGGCTGTGCGGAGCTGCGGCTGCAAAGTTGTTGGTGCCTGTTGTGACGGTAATCCCTGAACCTGGTGGTGGACACCTTTGGTGAAGGGAGCTGTCAAGCTGAAGGAGTCCTATTGGTCTTTGTTAGCCTGCGGGTCTCCAGAGGCAGCTGACAGGTACTGACAAGCCAAACGAAATGCGGCTCTGGTGGTCGCTGAAGCAAAACCTCAGGTGGGGGAGGAGTTCGGTGAGGCCATGGACATCGTCCAGCAGTGGAAGGAATAATTTGAGGATCTCCTCAATCCCACCTTCATGTTGTCTGAGGAGGATGCAGAGCCTGAGGGCACTTGGGAGGACTCGCCCATCAAGGGGGCTGAGGTTGCCGAGGTGGTTAAAAAGCTCCTTGGTGGCTGGGGTCCGGGCTGGATGAGATTTGTCCCGAGTTTATGAAGGTCCTGGATGTTGTTGGGCTGTCTTGGTTGACACGCCTCTTCAACATTTCATGGAGGTCGGGGACAGTGCCTCTGGATTGGCAGACTGGGGTGGTGGTCCCACTTTTCAAAAAAGGGGACTGGAGAGTGTGTTCCAAATATAAGGGGCTCACACTTCTCAGCATCCCTGGGAAAGCCTATGCTGGGGTGCTGGAAAGGAGAGTTTGGTCGATAGTTGAACCTCGGATTCAGGAGGAACAATGCGGTTTTCGTCCTGGTCGTGGAACACTGGACCAGCTCTTTACCCTTGCACGGGTGCTGGAGGATGCATGGGAGTTTGGCCAACTGGTCTACATGTGTTTTGCGGACCTGGAGAAGGCTTACGACCATGTCCCTCATGGTGCCCTGCAGGGGGTGCTTTGGGAGTATGGGGTTCGGGGCCCACTGCTGTGGGCCATTTGGTCCCTGTCTGACCATAGCAGAAGTTTGGTTCACATTGTTGGCAGTAAGTTGGACTCATTCCCAGTGCATGTGGGACTCTTCCAGGGCTGTCCTTTGTCACCAGTTCTGTTCATAACTTTTATGGACAGAATTTCTATGTGCAGCCAAGGGGTGGAGGGTGTCTGGTTTGGTGGCCTCAGGATTGCGTCTCTATTTTTTGCGGATGATGTGGTCCTGTTGGGTTCATCAATTTGTGACCTCCAGCAGGTGCTGGGATGGTTTTCAGCCAAGTCTGAAGCGGCTGGGATGAGGATCAGCACCTCCAAGTCCATGGCCATGGTGCTCAGCCAGAAACGGGTGGAGTGCCTACTTCGGGTCAGGGGGAGTTGTTGCCTCAAGTGGAGGAGTTTAAGTATCTCTGTCATGAGTGAGGGTAGGGGGAGCGAGAGTCAGCCAGATGGATCAGGGCAGTGTCAGCAGTGATGCAGATGCTAAACCGGTCTGTTGTGTTAGAGAGAGAGCTGAGCCAAAAGCCAAAGCTCTCAATTTACTGTTCCATCTACGTTCCCACCTTCACCTATGGTCACAAGCTATGGGTGGTGACCAAAAGAATGAGATCGCGGATACAAGCGGTCAAAATGAATTTTCTCTGAAGGATGGCTGGGCTCTCCCTTAGAGATAGGATGAGAAGCTTGGTCATTCAGGAGAGACTCAGAGTAGAACTGCTGCTCCTTCACATTGAAAGGAGTCAGTTGAGATGGTTTGGGCACCTTTTTAGGATGCCCCCTGGATGCCTTCCAGTGGAGGCTCTCTGGGCATGCCCCACTGGAAGAAAACCCTGGGGCAGACCCAGAAAACTCTGGAGAGATTACATCTCTCAGGTGGCCTGGGGAAGCCTTGGTATTCCCCCAGAAGGGCTGCTGGAGGTGGCCAGGGAGAGGGAAGTCTCGGCAGCTCTGCTTAGGCTGCTACCCCCACGACCCGGACCCGGATAAGCAGCAGAAAATGGATGGATGGAGTTGCCTGCACTCTGACAAACATGGTGGTGTTTACATACTGTTTTCTGTTTGTCCCCTGAAAACATGAAATCGTTCCACACCTTGCTTTTCAATGAAGCTGGTGGTTTTATTAGGCCTAGATCTGACATGTTACTCTCGCTCTCATATCTACACAATCTTTTTTCTTGTGTTGTAGCTCCCGCCTTTAGATCTAGTAGGCGCACAGCATTAGTTTAAGAAAGTAATATATTTTAAAACATGTTACTGTTGCTTTTGATACAGATTTTCTTAAAATACTATTTTCTGTATCTCTTGATTAATAGTTTTCTGTATCTATTGATTACGCATGTAAATGTGTAATAATGTTTTGGATAATGTTTTGCGACATGCCATAAAGTGCAAATGGTAAGCATCATAAAAATAACTGTGACTTTAGTTCTTAAAATAGAGTTTAAACTATGAGTTGATCCCACTGATCTCTACATAAAATATCTGGAGAGTTAATTGGCTGGTACATGCTGTACAGACGAGTGAAGCCATCTGGCTGCCATATTACCACATCCATTGTGTGTACTTGGCTTGCGTGTTAAACCATAGTATCTGATCAAAGTTGCCTCAAGAAAAGTATTTACTGACTTTTCTTTTCATTCCCTCCTCTAATTTTTTCAATTTTATCCACATTCCTTACATATCTTTATAGCACTCCTCTTCATTATTATGGTTTTTTTTTTCAGCTCAGTCTCTGATAATTTTTTTGAACAACTATTTTACTGCAATAATTATTTTTACAGAGAATATTTCAGTTTTTCTCTTATACAGCGTATCTTTCTCTTTTGTATATTTCTTCTTCCTTTCTATTAAGGACAGTTGTTGAAACAGGATTATTTTCTCATGTTCTTTGCCATTTTCACTTCATTCTCACAGTCATGTCTTAACAGTATTTATTGGTCACATAATTCACGTCACACATGAATGGATCCTGATAGAGTTCAATAACTTATAGATTATTCCTCAGTGCTCACACTATCATCTCACATCTCATTTTCTTTCACACACATTGGATTTTTTTAGACTACTGAATTGTTATATTGACCTTATTTTTGTTTGATATCATTATATATAGATATTGCCTGATGTTATTGAGGTTTTCTTGAAATTTATGTCAAAATTATTCATGATTTGGAAATAATTTGTTTGGAAATATTGTGTCATTAATAGAGTATTAGAATAATTTATTGTTTTGTTATAATTATGCAGTAAATTGTAATTAACTTAGGACTTGTTTAATTTTATTATTATTATTATTAGATGATTGATTGATTCTACATAATTTGTAACTATAGCTACGGATTGGGATCAATCTGTTTCTAAATAGTTAATTTGTAATATTTACATGTAACTCTCTGTCTCATCCATTATTTACATGATTAGTTTCATTTCATTTTTCATTCTGTGCACTAGAATTTATTTACTTATTTATTGCTGATCTGGAACAGTATATGAGGGTTCACATGTCTCGGGTAACAGGAAACCCCCTTCCTTTTGTGGCCCCTGACCACATGCTGTTTCTGTCATCGGTCACGTGGTCATGTAACTTGATACACGCCTCGAAGAGATGATTCATTTGTCTCGCGCTCTAAGACTCGACTCATGATTCGAAGACTCGGATTCATCTGACCGTCACCGCCATCACACTGTGTGCAGCATTTACTGAAATAAAGGGACTTGGATTTAGAAGAGCTCTAATAAACACATGTATGATACCCCAGTAGATTTAGGGAATAGAAACAGATAGCAGATTAGTCTGAGAAAGATTTTGACCTTTTCTGATATAAGATTTAATTCGACATTAGATTACTTTATTGGATTTTTTTTGTCCCATTTTTCAGTTCATGTAATAAACATTTCTTTATTCACTGAGACCAATTCCTTGGTTAGAGTTTCGATTTTTATTTTTGGATGACTGAAATTATATAATTTAAACAAAAACACAAATTAAAATAATGTTACCACTTTAGATGGGCAACACATATATACTATATATACCAGTGGCGGCTGGTAGTCTTTCAAACCGGGGAGGCTGGTCGGTTATGACATTTCCAGATTTTAAAAGAAAAAACACATCAATTTTACCCATACTCTTGCCTCTGATCTGGCTGATTGTTGGCAGCGTCACAAACTGTGAAATAACAGGTTCTTTTGGCCCATTAGCCTACTGTCCAATATACATGATGGTGGTGTTGGGGGGGGGGGGGGGGTATATTTTAACATTTTATATTTTAAAATTGTGGCATGTTGTTTAAAAATTGATCATTATTGAAAGCAGCTCTTTGTCAGGAACCTCAGCAGTAGAGCTGGGTGCCACACATTTCATTCAATGACACTTTCCCTATATTTTACTTATTTTGACTGAGAAATGTTTTATTGACAATTTTGATAACCCTTCACTTTAATCCAGGTCTGTAGTGTGAAATGTTCTCGGCTGTGTTTTTGTTTAAAAATGTTTTCCAAATTGTAGCTGTGTTTAATTCATATCCAGAAAAATATATATTCCAATATAATATACTCAGCATAAACATTTTAAATAGATTCTATATTTTTGGTCCATCCATGACGTATTACTAAAGTAGCCTATTTACTGTTGTTGATGTGGGTCACTTGCTGTTAGCCAATTCACTTTCTCGTACCAGGAGAGCTGAAAGGAACGAGTATTATTCCCTACCTTTTTCACCAAGTCAGTTTGAGGCGTTGGTCTACCCTGCTCTTTAATTTTAATTTTTTCCTCGAAAGGAAGACTGGCAAATGGCTTCACCAAAATTAAATAAGCAATGCTTGGCATCCGTGCGCAGCTTTCTTACTAGCTGACTAGCCCCCTCAAGTTCAGTCACTCAAATAAACGAAATTTCTGGAACTAAGATAGCAAACTTGACAACACTATATTTACAATGAAAATATATACAAACTAAAAAAGCTGGTAGAAACCGTATGTAATGAATGAAATCGAAATGTAAGCCGATCTCTTACAATACACCACAGCACTTGCGAATCCGCATGCGACTGAACTGAAATTCACCGCTGCCTGTCTATAGTTGAAACAAGCTGTCAATCAAAGAAAATATCCGGCCGCTTTCACCAATCACCAGTCTCCTCGCGGAAAGCTTTGCCATGTCCCTCCCATGTGAGGCTCGGAGTCCGTAGGCGGGCGTTTTCGCAGTATTTGTCCAATAACCGTCTTGCATTTTGATATTGAAAAGCGCAGAGCTCCCAAATGCCATTGAAGTCCACTGAGGCTGGGCTGCATCGCGCTGTCACGAGGGGGAAAAACTCACGCACACATTAAAGTTATAAGGGCATTTTTAGAGGAGGCTGAGCCTCCCTCGTTGTCTTAGAGCAGGGGTGTCAAACCTGATCCATAAAGGGCCATGTGGCTGCAGGTTTTCATTCCAGCCATGCAGCAGCACCCTGATTTGGCTTATTCAATCAACTGACACACCCACCCTTTAATCAAGGGTGGGTGTGGCTGCAAGTATTTGACTGTGTGAAGACAGTTCAGTTGATTGAATGAGCCAAGTCAGGTGTGCTGCTGCATGGCTGGAATGAAAACCTGCAGCCACAAGGCCCTTTATGGATCAGGTTTGACACCCCTGTCTAAGAGCAATCGCCCGTGATATATACATACAGTACCAGTCAAAAGTTTGTACACCCCACTCTACTCATTCATAGGTTTGTGTGTATTTTGACCATTTTCTACATTGTAGAACAAAAATGAAGACATCAAAACTATGAAATAACACATGGAACGGATGTGTAATTATGTGAAGTGTTATATTCAGAGTCTCCCTGAACGAGTAAACATTTCAATTTCATTGTTTGCTTTTTTTTTCCATCTCAAAGAGCCGAATCATTCATTCCCTGAACGACACATCACTCGGAGTGAATCAGTTTTCTGGAAGTGAAAGTGTTTGTCTTTCAGCCTCGGCGCCATTTTGTTGCTGTTCGGAGAAAATAATAAAACTAAAGAAAAACTCCAACCCCAGGCAGAAGCGGTGAGATGAATGAAGCCCAGCATGGAGTGCTGAGTAAAAGTAAGTGCTGTGTTGGAGAGAAATGTGGTTGTATTTGACTGAGCTCGTGTAAAAACAGCAGTAAAACTGCGCAACTGAAATCATCTTCCCTGTAAAGCTGCGCCATTACATGCGCTCCAGTTACACTCCCCCAAACTCTCTGAGACAGAGGGGAAAAGAAAAACAATCACAAATGGTTTTAAAACGCCAAAATAACCACAAAAAAGCGTTTCTTCATGCTTTATAGGTTAATACCGACCCCACACGACACAAAGTAGTTTCTACTGTCGCTAAGAGTGTAAACTCGAGCGGCGGCTACAGTTATCGACACCTTAAAGCAGATACGCAGAGCCTTTATTTTTAAATAAGTTTCTGAGTGGATAGGATCTCCGTCCGTGACTCTTGTATGCTGCATAAATGGGAATAAATATATATTTTTGAGAGTTAAAATCCACCGCAAAGTTGTTATTGGAGCTGAGCCAGCCAACCCTCAGCGCGTGACGTCACTGATTGTGGGTCGAGTCTCATTAAAGCAGGATGGGTGCTATAACTTATGCAGCATACATGGACATGCATGCATTTTCACTGATAAAACGTAAAAGGCTCATTAAATAATCAGATGAACTGAGACAATCACATTCTGAAGCAAATTAAATAATCTTACACCTCTAACTTAAACACACAATACAAGTCACATGTTTTAATCTAAATGCAGGGAAACAACGCGGTGTTTTTATCCAGATGAGAGTCGGAGTTTACCCGTCTGTGTTCTCGCTTCTTGAAGGCCGACTGTTTCAGAAACAATCTGACTTTCAGTTCTCCGCTCATTCACTTCTTCCCCGTAAGGGCGAGATGGCAGCGATATCCAGTTTAGAAATCAGACGGCTGCTCCGCTCTTTCACTTTTCTTCATACTGTGTGTTCCGCCATTTCCGTGGTCGCCAGTGTCCTGTTTTACACCGTGGTGTGCTGGGGGGGGGGGGCAGCACATCCAAGAAGGACACATCCAGGCTGGACAAACTGATCAGGCGGGCCGGCTCTGTGCTCGGCATGAAGCTGGAGACTCTGGTGACGGTGGCAGAGAAGAGGACTATGGACAAACTACTGAACATCATGGACGATGCCAGTCACCCTCTGCACACCGTCATCAGCAACCAGAGGAGCCTGTTCAGTGACAGAATGCTCCTTCCCAAGTGCAGGACGAACAGACTCAAAAACTCCTTTGTCCCTCACGCCATCAGACTGTACAACTCCTCTCTGGGGGGGTAACAGGAGGACAGAGGATGGGAAGGAGCAGTAGCCTAGCCTGACAATAAGCAATACTGGACAATGTGCAATATAATGTGCAATACCTCTCCTGATGGGCTTTTTTTTTCTCTTCCCCATGTTTTATTCTTTTTTATATTTGTATATGTAAATACTTAATTTAATTTCTCTAGAAGTTTTTCTCTATTTTCTATTCTCTGTTTATCCTGTAATGATGCTGCTGGAATCTTAAAGGGATACAGAAAGGACCAACACAAGTTCATTTATTCGTAAAGATTATAATATTTTGTCCACCAATACATGGCAGTTTTTATCAGTAAACACATCGTTTTTTTACAAATCGACACAATAGTTCGAAATATCACAGATTCAAGCACCCCGCCGAAAACCGTTCTACTCGCCAGGAAGAAGCCGGATATGACGACAGCGCAGTAACCAGGAAAATTCTCGGATGAATGTTTACATTCCTTTATACGCGTTGAGTTGCAGAATCGTTTTTTTTTTGTTGTAGATTCCCCTACATATTATGTGAGAATGCCGAATCGATGTGTTGCTGCAGGTTGCTGTAATATTCCTAGTCACAATGTGACACTTTTTAGGTTTCCAAAGGACTCGCATATGAGGAATCTATGGACAAAACAAATACAACGAACCCGTGCTCAATGTAACATTCTCAAAATATTATGTTAAAGGGATAGTTCGGGATTTTTGACATGAATCTGTATGGCATCCCCATCAATAGTGTTGTGCAAACACACTGACTTACCCCTGACAACATCCTGTGAGTCCAGTTCTTGTCCAGTTTTGGTCCAGACGAAAGTAGTCCGGCAAGTTTGTTGGGGTCACGAAAGTAAAACGTTTTTCGTCTCAAAACAGTATGTGTTCAAAAGAGTGATATATTTGCATCACAAAACCGTTGCCAAATAAAAAGTCAGACCTCGCAATCGCTTGGCACTATTTTCTCTCCCTTCTTATCACTGCGCGCTGCCGGCTTCATCCAGCTGCGGCTCCAGCTTCAAGGATAAGCTGGAGCCGCATAAGTAGGAGTCCCGGCGGGTGGTTTGTATTCGATTCGTTTATATCCCGACCTTGTCAGCTGTCAGATTTATGTTCATGGACCCGGTAAGCTGGTAAATAATATATATATTTTTTTCTTTACCAAATTCTAACAGAAAACGAGAGCGCCCGAAAGGGAAAGCCGAGCCGCCTCACAGCTGTAATGCAAATTGCTTTCCTCCTCAGTATACAAGTGCGCTTCCATGGCAGGGAAAAAGAAGCTACCACTGCTGCCTATGTAGTGCCCTATTTATACAAATAGGAGTCATTCAGGATTCAGCCATGACACGGAGCAAAAACATGGCTGAAAGGACATTGCATGGACTGCATGGAGCAAAAATCATCATCAGACACTTCGAGTTCTCTATCTGGCACATATGGTTCAAATCGATATGGTTGAATATCTCTAGGTTGAACCTGTGAAAGTTCTCTTTCTTCTAACCCATTATCATCAGATAATTCTTCTGAAAATTCGGACAAATCCACGCTAATTTCACTGACATCCGAGTCAGACATTGCTTTTCCTTGTTGTTTACACAGAGTGGATTACTGCGCTGACGTCACAATATGGCGCCCAGATTATCGTATGGCAGCAAAAAAAAAACGAATTGGGATAGCGATTACTGCCGATGTTATTGTTAAATATCTTGGATTTTGTGATTTGGATACTAGCTTGCCGTATATCAAAAGAAAGCAAATTTTATGCTAGATCGCGATATGGAAACAGTTTTAGGACAAATTTTAATGTCCATTCCCCTTTAATTTCCCTGAGGGAACCCTCCCAAAGGGATCAATAAAGTTCAATCTAATCTACTGCTGGGCTCAGGCAATTACTAAAACCCGGGATGGAACAGGATGTCACCGGTTTTAGCAACAACCGCGGGGAGGTCACTGCCCGAGCGATATGTCCCGTCCCGTTCCATCCCGGGTTTTACCAACAACCCTCGGCTCACTCCGGGAGGACTGGTGCAACTGAACTCACTTTCCTTTTAAAAATAAAATAAATACTTTCCTTTTCTTGTGGTTTTCTTTTCCTTTTAATTGTTGGGACTGCACCCTCTTTCAATACGGGCTTATAGCCAACGCTCCTCAACAGATCAGAGGTCTCGTACAAGTCTTCAGTAAAATGTGCAGAGGAGAGATCACTTCATAGGTGCCCAATGTGCCCGTGAACAACTCGCAAAACGCATCCAAATCTTTGCAGTTTGAACATTCTTGGGCCATGAATGCAATGTAAATCCACCTTCTGTCGTGTTGCTGCACCGGCCAGCAACACATCTACGTGGCATGGTGATAAATTAGTTCAAAATGGAGGCTCGGAGTTGCAGTCAGCTCTGTGTTTTAGTATAGCGTAAATGGCGATGAGACCGATAGACTTCCTGCTGTGACGTCACAGATGTCAAGGTCATTCACGCGGACCGCTACCTATATAAATCACTTTAATCATAAAAATTATTATATTAGATTTATTATTAGCGCTTAAAACTATTCCTGTGCCATTCTTGAGGTCTCGAGGCATTTATAAATGAAAGTGAGGCCATGGTTCTGCACATCTCCTTTAAATTGTTTTCATTACTTGATACCTTTTAAGTTAATATGCGAGAGTCCTTTATATTTTGTTTATTTTACTTTATTTTATTTTTATTTTGCTCAACCAAAAGAAGGAATTGTATGTGACTTTGAAGTGCCTTGTTTGTACTATATGCTCTAAATAAAATTTTGAAGGGGGAAAAAAAAGTCTTATATAAGGAGCGTGTGAGGGGGAAAAGAAAAAACAAGTCATATTAAATGGTTTCAAAATGCAAAAATAACCGCAAAAGTTTCTTCATGATTTTTTTATATTAATACCAAACCCACACTACACAAAATAGATTTTACTATCACTAAAAAGTTCAAACTACTCCATTTTATTTGTCACTATTTATTCATCATGTTTGATGAAGGGCGGCACGGTCGTGTAGTGGTTAGCGCTGTCGCCTCACAGCAAGAAGGTCCGGGTTCGAGCCCCGTGGCCGGCGAGGGCCTTTCTGTGCGGAGTTTGCATGTTCTCCCCGTGTCCGCGTGGGTTTCCTCCGGGTGCTCCGGTTTCCCCCACAGTCCAAAGACATGCAGGTTAGGTTAACTGGTGACTCTAAATTGACTGTAGGTGTGAATGTGAGTGTGAATGGTTGTCTGTGTCTATGTGTCAGCCCTGTGATGACCTGGCGACTTGTCCAGGGTGTACCCCGCCTTTCGCCCGTAGTCAGCTGGGATAGGCTCCAGCTTGTCTGTGACCCTGTAGAACAGAATAAAGCGGCTAGAGATAATGAGATGAGACGTTTCATGAACTGGACAGAAGTCAAGTCAACTTTATTGTCAAATATGCTATACATGCTCGACAGCAGCACAGATGAAATTTCAGTCCTCTCTGACCCATGGTGCAAACAGGCAATGCAATAAGTAAAAATAGAATAACTGAAATGAACAGTATAAATACTTTAGATAAGAAATAGACATAGATTAAACACTGAATAAAAATTGGAGCAAAAGGACATAAACAGTCAAGGGCACTTGAGGTACAGCAGGTAAACATGAAATAAGCAGTATAAACAAACTAATCGCTGTTAAGGTGAGGTAGTGCGGAATAGTGCAAATGAGCGAGGTAAAGTAAAATGTGCAGTCCCTGAGTTCAGTGTGCGAATGAATGTTGAGAGAGTGTGGTGTGTGTGTGTTGGGGGGGGACTGTGAGGGTGACATGATGTCAGATGCTGAAGGGGGGGCAGGGGGGTGTGCGGGCAGAATCTGTGGCGGGGGGAGGAGGGGCAGAACAGGGAGGGAGTTGAGCCTCCTGACCGCCTGGTGAAAGAAACTGTCCTTGAGCCTGCTGGTTTTGGCTCGGAGACTCCGCAGACTCCTCCCTGACAGCAGCAGGCTGAAGAGGCTGTGAGATGGGTGAGTGGGGTTACCTGCAGTCCTGATGGCTTTGCGGGTGAGGCGGGAGTTATAAATATCCATTAGAGAAGGGAGAGAGACACCAATGATCCTCTCAGCTGCTCTCACGATGCGTTGCAGAGTCTTGCAGCAGGACACAGTGCAGGCGCCGTACCACATGGTGATGCAGCTGGTCAGGATGTTCTCGATGGTGCCTCTGTAGAATGTGTGTGTGATGGGGGCCAGGGCTCTTGCTCTCCTCAGTTTGCGGAGGAAGTACAGATGCTGTTGGGCTTTTTTGGCCAGTGGTGCGGTGTTGTTGCTCCAGAACAGGTCTTCAGAGATGTGCACACCCAGAAACTTGGTGCTGCTCACCCTCTCCACTGCAGCACCATCAATAGTTAGTGGAGCATGCTGGGTGTGCGCTCTCCTGAAGTCCACAACAATCTCCTTCATCTTCTCCACGTTCAGGCGGAGATTGTTGTCCTTGCACCACATGGCCAAGTGGCTCACCTCACTCCTGTAGATTCTCATCGCCACTGTTGATGAGACCCACCACAGTCGTGTCGTCCGCAAACTTAATGAAGAGATTAGAGCTGGATGTTGGTGTGCAGTCATGGGCCAGCAGAGTGAAGAGGAGGGGGCTCAGCATACATCCTTGGGGGGGGCCCCGTGTTAAATGTGATGGTGCTGGAGAAGTTGCTGCCGACCCGTACAGTCTGTGGTCTCCCCGTCAGGAAGTCCAGCAGCCAGTTGCACAGGGAGGTGTTGAGTCCCAGCTGATCCAGTTTATGAATGAGCTGCTGAGGAATGATTGTGTTGAATGCTGAGCTGAAGTCTATGAACAGCATTCTGACGTATGAGTCTTTTGTCTCCAAGTGGGTGAGGGCTAAGTGGAGGGCAGTGGAGATGGCGTCATCGGTTGAACGGTTGGACTGATATGCAAACTGGAAAGGATCCAGGGTGGGGGGGGAGGGCAGACTTGATATGCCACATGACTAGCCGCTCGAAGCACTTCATGAGGATGGGAGTGAGTGCGACCGGGCGGTAGTCATTGAAGCAGGAGGGAGACTGCTTCTTCGGGACCGGGATGATGGTGGTGGCTTTGAGGCACGTGGGGACAACAGCCTGGCTCAACGAGATGTTGAAGATGTCTGTAAAGACATCTGTGAGCTCCTCGGCACAGTCTCTCAGGACACGATCAGGAATGTTATCAGGACCCGGGGCTTTCCGTGCATTTTTCGTCCTGAGAGCTCTCCTCATGCTGTTTGGGGACAGCATCAACACCTGGTCGCCGGGAGGTGGTGGGGTCTTCTGTGCCATGGTGCTGTTGTCTGCCTTAAAGCGAGCGAAGAAGTTGTTCAACTGATTGAGCAGAGGGGTGGAGTTATCACAGGTCTGCGGCGAGGGCTTGTAGTCTGTGATGGTCTGAATCCCCCGCCACAGGTTCCTGGTGTCTCTGCTGTCGTTGAAATAGTCAGCAATGTTCCTGGAATACTGTCTCTTGGCCACCCTGATGTCTCGTAACAGGTTGGCCCTAGCTGTCCTCATGCCCACCTCATCCCCAGCTCTGAAGGTGGCATTCTGAGCCCTCCTTTAGTTTAAATTCATCATTTAAACTAAAAAAAAAAAAAACATTTAATGCTGGTAAAGGAAACCGTATTAGACTTGAAGTAGCTTTTCTATTAATTACAAATTATTTTAGTCACCTTCAGATGTGAAGGTTTTTTTTTTTTCCCAGTTTTAACTGCATGTTTGTTTTTGTTTTTTCTAGGAGTGAAATTAATTCCAGCAGAAGAGATCAGTGTCTTCAGGAATCAGCAGTGAGTCCATGAGCTGTGTGTCCGTACACTAATATTCAAAAATGGAGAGCCGTGATCTGGACACAGATAATGTGACCCCACCCTCAGAAAAGCGGTAAGCTGCCATGTTCTAATATTTTAGTCATTAACTGTTCATATCTGAAATATGGAGTGAGTAGATATGAAAAGAATAACTGAACAAAAATTTATCCTCAGAATGAAGTTATCAGTCCCCACTTTAAACATTCAGATTCTGTTCACTGTCAGTAAAATGATGTTCTTATAAAATAATAAAGCAGTTAAAGAGTAAAGAGTAGGTATGAGACGATACACTAAAGCCACGATACGAGTCGTATCCCAATACAGGCTTCACAGGACCAGACTGATGAGACGGTGTTGACACAAATCACACCACTGCAGTATCAATACAGTAGGAGTGTTCAACTCACATTCTGACACATCAGCATTTCTGGGAGACTCTGAAGATCCATCAAAGTTTATCATTTTTTTTTTCATATCCTATCAACTAAGAACAATAATTAGAACAGGATGTTTCTGAAGATAAAGAAGGGATAACAAACTATTGAAGTGTAAGCACTATGAGGTAATAACATTTATTCTACTGTTTTTTATGAATGCGTTCCTTTGTTTATTCACATTTACAGCAGCTGTGTTGAGAAACAGGATGAGCTCATTGGGATGATGCGTATTTCCTGTGTCATGACCCTGTCTGTTTTGGGGTGTCTTTAGCGCCACCCTGGTCCGTGTGTTGCTTAAGGTGCAATCAATAGGTGACTGGTCCAGGTGTGGAGGATTACAGATAATGGGGGCTTGGCCTATAAAAGGTCTCCCAAGAAGGCAAGAGGGAGCTTCCTCCTTCATTTTGGTTTGGTTAATTTACTTGTATTCACACTATAACACTGCACTTTTACTTTATGTATTTTTGACGTTCTTTCATTATTTAAATAAATATCGATATATCGAACGTACTACTTGGTGTGGTCTCCCTTCATGTTGCACTTGCCTTGAGCCAGCAGGTGTAACATATGGGGGCTCGTCCGGGAGCAATTTGGAACCGGTAAAGTAAATTGATAACTCGCTGGTCATTTTGTAGGGTGACCCACATAGTATTGTGCGTTTGATACATTGTTTCAGTTTTTTCGTTATATAAATTGTTTTTGGTTAATTCGTCTGAGTAATTGTTTCTGTTTGGTTGGTTGGGAAGGAGGAAGTTCATCGTCCTGAAAATCAATTGTTTTGATTTTGGGACGAAGCTAATTGCATGTCTGGTGCTGTTTGTACTTGACGTAATTGTACCTTGATTGGCGAGGCAACGCAGGTGGATTAGATTCCACTGGAGTAACGTGCAAACCCTGCGATAGGATTAGAGCGCATAACGCTGTTTGTTTTGTTAGTTTGTTATTTTAGTTTTTTGTTTTGGGGAGTCGAACACGGGGGGGGGGTTCTTTTGAACTCAATCGTATGAGGGCTCCTGAAGACTAGGTCAGTTTTAATTAGGGATTTGTGTTGAGTTAGGTGCGGGGCTACTCCTGTGCTGTTGGTTTTTCGTTGATTGTGGGACATGCGCTTCAAGGAATGGTGATCCAGCATGCATGCGGTGTAGTGAGTAATTGGGCATTTGTGACGAACTTTTTGTGAAGTTAGTTTGGTAAAGTTGGCATCTGGTAAGAGTTTGGATTTTTGGTTAGGTATTTGGTATTTGGGTTTTGTGATGGAAAGTGTAAATGCATTTGTGGCATTTCCTTCAGAGGAGACATTAAATACTTTGACGAAGGATCAACTTTGGGAAGTTGCGTTCTTATTAGGGGGATAGGAATGCAAACTTTTTCAGTTCCATTGCATGAGTTCAGTTTGGATTCAGATTTGGTAAAAGGGGAGGTTATAATGGCTGTTCGGCCCGAGTTACCAGTAGAGGGGGTTGATTTAATTCTGGGTAACAACTTGGCAGGTGGACGTGTGTGGGCCGAGTCCTCACCGTCACCTGTGGTAAGCGTGGTGCCATCACCTTGTGTCCCTGATGACTGCAGTGAACAGTTTCCTGATGTGTTTTGTGCCTGTGCTGTAACTCGTGCGCAGAGTCGCAGGCAAGGCGTAAAGTCCAGTCTAGTGCCTACTTTGCTTCTGTTGCCATCAGTGTTGTCACGAGATGACCTGATTGTAGCTCAGCAGGGGGATGATGAGTTGGCAGATGTGCTGAGGAGTGCTTTATCTGTTGAAGACATGGATTCTAGTGAGAGTGGTTATTTTGTCATTGACGGGATATTAGTGCATAAATGGTCTGCTATGGGTGATGAGCCTGTGTTACAAATTGTGGTTCCGGTGAAATACCGTGATTTGGTGTTGCAGACAGCTCATGGTGATGTCGCGGGGCACTTTGGTGTTCGCAAGACTTATCAGAGGCTGTTGCAGCACTTTTTTTGGCCAAGAATTAAACGGAGTGTGGCTGAGTATGTGAGAACATGTCGTGTGTGCCAGTTAATGGGTAAACCTAATCAGACAATAAAGCCTGCGCCATTACATCCAATTCCTGTTGTTGGGCAGCCCTTTGAGCATCTTATTATTGATTGTGTAGGTCCATTGCCACCCTCAAAGTCGGGGTGTACATATTTGTTGACTGTTATGTGTCAAGCCACACGGTATCCAGCTGCTTATCCGTTACGCACAATTACCACTCGTTCAGTTATGAAAGCATTGTCTCAGTTCATGTCGATATTTGGAATACCGAAGGTTGTGCAGAGTGACCGGGGAAGTAATTTTACTTCAGGTCTATTTAAGGAAGTTTTGAATCAGCTTCATGTAACACATCGCGTAAGTACCGCATACCATGCGCAGAGCCAAGGTGCTCTTGAACGGTTCCACTGTACATTAAAATCTTTACTGCGCGCTTACTGCATTGAGTTGAATAAGGATTGGGAGGAGGGTCTTCCCTGGCTTTTACTAGCTGCACGTGAAGTAACACAGGAAAGTATGGGATTTAGTCCCAACGACCTGGTGTTTGCACACAGGGTTTGAGGCCCTCTCTCTGTGTTAAAACATGAGGTGGAACCAGTGCAACCACCTTAGAACCTAATTGATTTTGTGCATGGATTTAGACGGAAACTTTTTCTTGCGTGGAAGTTGTCCAAAGAAAAGCTGTCTAGAGCACAAAAGAAAATGAAGCGGCTGTATGACCGTCGCGCTGTGGAGCGTGAATTTAATGTTGGGGACCAGGTCCTGGCTTTGCTTCCAGTGCCCGGTTCGCCTTTTTGTGCTAAGTTCTCTGGTCCGTATGTTGTTGTGCGTCAAGTAACTGATTTGGATTATTTATTGTCTACTCCTGATCGTAAAAGATCTACCCAGTTGTGCCACATTAATTTATTAAAGCCATATTATGCTCCTGCTGTGCAGACAGGCTTGAGCGGTGAGAGAGCCAAGTCTATCGGATTGGCTATGGCGAGCGCATTGAGTGTGAGTTCTGATGTGATTGCAGACCCTGAGGATGCATTTTCTTCTAGTGTGGTGCTGCAACCTCGTCTTAGAAATTCTGAGTTGTTGTCCAATTTGGATAGGTTGTTTGGTCACCCTTCTCTTGGACAGCAAAGTCAGTTGAAGTCTTTAATTCTTCAGTTTGATGTTTTGTTTTCTGATGTTCCTAGTTGCACAAATGTAATTCAACACGATATTGTGGTTGAGGATGTACAACCCATTCGTCAACGTTTTTACAGAATTTCATCCGAGAAAGAAAAAATTTTAGAAGCGGAGGTGTGCTATTTATTAGATCATGGTTTGGCTAAGCCTTCTTATTCTAGCTGGTCCTCACCTTGTTTGTTGGTAGCCAAGCCGGATAATACTTTTCGGTTTTGCACGGACTATCGTAAGGTAAACAAGGTGACAAAGCCTGATTTGTTCCCTCTTCCATGGATGGAAGACTGTATTGATCGGGTGGGTTCGGCACGCTTTGTCAGTAAGTTCGATCTATTAAAAGGGTATTATCAAGTCCCACTGACATCGCGAGCACAAGAAATTTCTGCGTTTATTACATCGTCAGGTTTATACTCTTATAACGTCATGAGTTTTGGTTTACGCAACGCTCCTTCCACTTTTCAGCGGTTAATGAATCGCGTTATCGCTGGGTTAGAAGGTTGCGCAGTATATCTTGACGACATAGTAACATCTGTCCCACATCCGTTCATTTTTTGTTCGTTTATGTGAGGCAAAACTTACAGTGAATCTCGCGAAATGCGAGTTTGCCCAGGCTACGGTGGTGTACCTTGGTAAGGTTGTTGGAAAAGGGCAGGTTTGTCCAGTTAGAGCCAAGGTGCAAGCAATTGATGAATTTCCCCTACCTACCACAAAGAAAGAGTTGATGAGGTTTTTGGGTATGGTGGGTTATTACCGCAGTTTTTGTTTGAATT
Organism: Neoarius graeffei; assembly: GCF_027579695.1. NCBI lineage: Eukaryota > Metazoa > Chordata > Actinopteri > Siluriformes > Ariidae > Neoarius > Neoarius graeffei. The sequence goes on from NC_083590.1 coordinate 9,830,032, forward strand.
TTTCCACTATTGTTGCTCCGTTGACTGCACTGCTTAGGAAAGACGTTAAGTTTGATTGGACATCGGAATGTCAGTCTGCATTTGAGAATGTGAAGTTGCTTTTGAGCACAGCGCCTGTTTTTGCTGCCCCTCGGCTTGATATGTCTTTCGAGTTGTTTGTGGATGCTAGTCAGGTGGGTTACAATCTGACGACAGTGGCGTTCGTCGCCCAGTTTGTTACTTTTCCAGAAAATTCAATAATCATCAAGTAAATTATTCGGTTATAGAAAAGGAAGCGTTAGCTTTGGTTTGGGCATTGCAACATTTTGATGTTTATGTGGGGGGAGGAGTACAGCCCATGGTGGTCTATTCTGACCATAACCCGCTAACGTTTCTTCATTTGTTGCAGAATCCCAACCAGCGCCTTATGCGTTGGGTGTTGTTTCTACAGCCGTATAACTTGGATATCCGTCATATTAGGGGGGTGGAGAACATCATGGCTGACACTTTGTCGCAGTCCCCTTGTGATGTGTGATTGCTCTGTCATAATCCAGTGTGTTCTGTGTTTCTCTTATTTCAGCCCATCTTAAATTGCTGCCTGGCACCAAGGTGTGCTGATTGGTTGGGATGGGGAGATGCAGGACAGTGGAAAGTGGATGGGTATTTCACAGTCACTGTAATATGACTGATTTAAGTTTTTGTGGTGTTTTCACTGTGCTCTGTTGTGTATGTTTTATATATGGATATTTAGTTTTCTGTTTAGTTAAATTGTGTAGAGACTCACTGAGGTGTGTCTCTATTTTAAGGAGGGGGGTGTCACGACCCTGTCTGTTTTGGGGGTGTCTTTAGCGCCACCCTGGTCCGTGTGTTGCTTAAGGTGCAATCAATAGGTGACTGGTCCAGGTGTGGAGGATTACAGATAATGGGGGCTTGGCCTATAAAAGGTCTCCCAAGAAGGCAAGAGGGAGCTTCCTCCTTCATTTTGGTTTGGTTAATTTACTTGTATTCACACTATAACACTGCACTTTTACTTTATGTATTTTTGACGTTCTTTCATTATTTAAATAAATATCGATATATCGAACGTACTACTTGGTGTGGTCTCCCTTCATGTTGCCCTTGCCTTGAGCCAGCAGGTGTAACACCTGTTTCTTTTAGAAAGCTACTAGACAGATAGCTATACTATAAGCCCAGAGATCTGGAGAGCCAGTGAAGTCGCTGCTGGAGTTTAGTGCAGAAGAAAAGTAGATCAGGATTTATATCATCAGGTGTATTTTTCCCCTGTTATGAACATATTTTTATCTTTTTCAGTGGAGCTGTAATAAAGCTATTTCATGGCACTGTCGTTAATGTAGAAAGATTATTTGAGGGTAAATTGTGCCTTAAATGATTAAAATAACAAATGAGTGTCATCACATGTGCTACTCCCTCTGCTGCTGCTGCCAAGTGTGTAAGAAGAGGTGGAGGTCATAATGAATATTGAACAGAAATATGGTGATATACGATATGATACAAATTCATCTCAGCGGTATTTTGTGTCGGAATTCTGTGGAAGAAAAACTGTCTCATGTCCACTCTGTAATGTTGTACAGTGAACTGCAGAGAAAGAGATCAGACTCACCAGAACCCAGCTGTGTCTCCATGAAGAGTGATGCGTCTATGCATCAACCTTTCGGCTTAAAAAGTGGAAACCCCTCATCTGTACACAGGTAACATCCCATAATTCTCACAGCAGAGTGAAAGGCTGTGTTACACATTCCTTTATCCAGTCCAGATCATTAGCAAAATTTTGATATTTATCAGTTTATACTTTAATTAGGTTCCAATGCTGCTTCCAATACTGTCACTGAACCTTTTAGAGTAATTAATATCAGTAACTGTGCAGTTCAGTGTTTCACAGTGTCACGTACAGGATAAGAAAGTAAATTCAACTAGATGTGACAAAATAATAGTAATGGTTAAAAAAAATGAAACAACTCAAAGACAAATTCCACTGTTTATTGTTGGTCAAAATAAGTCGGTCAAAACCTGTAACTGGTTTCTATAATGAACTGTCTGTAATGTTGTACAGTGAACTCCAGAGAAAGAGATCAGACTCACCAGAACCCAGCTGTATCTCCATGAAGAGTGATACGTCTATGCATCAACCTTTTGGATTTAAAAGTGGAAACCGCTCATCTGTACACAGGTAACATCCCATAATTCTCAGTCACTGCAGAGTGAAAGGCCGTGTTACACATTCCTTTATCCAGTCCAGATCATTAGCAGAGTTTTGATATTTATCAGTTTGTGATACTTTAATTAGGTACTCATGCTGCTCCAATACTGTCACTGAACCGTCTCGTCTCGTCTTCTTCCGCTTTATCCGGGACCGGGTCACGGAGGCAGCAGTCTAAGCATGGAAGCCCAAACTTCCCTTTCCCCAGACACCTCAGCCAGCTCCTCGGGAAGAACACCGAGGCGTTCCCAGGCCAGCCGAGAGACATAGTCCCTCCAGCGTGTCCTGGGTCTTCCCCGGGGCCTCCTCCCGGGGGACATGCCTAGAACACCTCCCCAGGGAGGCGTCCAGGAGGCATCCGAAAAAGATGCCAGAGCCACCTCAGCTGATTCCTCTCGATGTGGAGGAGCAGCGGCTCTACTCCGAGCTCCTCCCAAGTGACTGTGCTTCTCAACCTATCTCTAAGGGAGCGCCCAGCCACCCTGCGAAGGAAACTCATTTCGGCCGCTTGTATCCGCGATCTTGTTCTTTCGGTCATTACCCAAAGCTCATGACCATAGGTGAGAGTTGGAACGTAGATCGACCGGTAAATTGAGAGCTTCGCCTTTTGGCTCAGCTCCTTCTTCACCACGACGGACCGGTAAAGCGACCGCATCACTGCGGAGGCTGCACCGATCCGCCTGTTGATCTCACGCTCCATCCTTCCCTCACTCGTGAACAAGATCCCGAGATACTTAAACTCCTCCACTTGAGGCAGGACTTCTCCACCAACCTGGAGAGGGCAAGCCACCCTTTTCCGGTCGAGAACCATGGCCTCGAACTTGGAGGTGCTGATTCTCATCCCAGCCGCTTCACACTCGACTGCAGACCGCCCCAGTGCATGTTGAAGGTCCTGGTTTGAAGAAGCCAACAGGACAACATCATCCGCAAAAAGCAGAGATGAAATCCTGTGGTTCCAAAAACAGGATTCCTTCCGGCCCCTGGCTGCGCCTAGAAATTCTGTCCATAAAAATTATGAACAGAACCGGTGACAAAGGGCAGCCCTGCCGGAGTCCAGCATGCACTGGGAACAGGTCTGACTTACTGCCGGCAATGCGAACCAGACTCCTGCTCCGTTCGTACAGGGACCGGACAGCCCTTAGCAAAGAGCCCCGAACCCCATACTCCCGAAGCACCCCCCACAGAATACCATGGGGGACACGGTCAAATGCCTTCTCCAGATCCACAAAGCACATGTGGACTGGTTGGGCAAACTCCCATGAACCCTCGAGCACCCTATGAAGGGTATAGAGCTGGTCCATTGTTCCGCGACCAGGAAGAAAACCGCATTGTTCCTCCTGGATCCGAGGTTCGACTATTGGTCAAATTCTCCTCTCCAGTACCCTGGAGTAAACCTTCCCCGGGAGGCTGAGAAGTGTGATTCCCTGATAATTGGAGCACACTCTCCGGTCCCCTTTCTTAAAAAGAGGGACCACCACCCCTGAACCTTTTAGAGTAATTAATATCAGTAACTGTGCAGTTCAGTGTTTCACAGTGTCACGTACAGGATAAGGAAGTAAATTCATCTAGATGTGACAAAATAATAGTCATGGTTAAAAAATAAATTTAACAACCAATAAAAACACATTCCACTGTTAATTGTTGGTCAGAATAAGTCGGTCAAAACCTGTAACTGGTTTCTATAATGAACTGTCTGTAATGTTGTACAGTGAACTCCAGAGAAAGAGATCAGACTCACCAGAACCCAGCTGTGTCTCCATGAAGAGTGATGCGTCTATGCATCAACCTTTCGGCTTAAAAAGTGGAAACCGCTCATCTGTACACAGGTAACATCCCATAATTCTCACAGTTAGTCACAGCAGAGTGAAAGGCCGTGTTACACATTCCTTTATCCAGTCCAGATCATTAGCAAAATTTTGATATTTATCAGTTTATACTTTAATTAGGTTCCAATGCTGCTTCCAAACTTTCACTGAATATTTTAGAGTAATTAACATCAGTAACTGTGCAGTTCAGTGTTTCACAGTGTCACCTACAGGATAAGGAAGTAAATTCAACTAGATGTGATAAAATAATAGTCATGGTTAAAGGTCCCATGGCATGAAATTTTCACTTTTCTGAGGTTTTTTAATGTTAAAATGAGTTCCTCTGACCTTCTTAAGTCACCCCAGTGGCTAGAAATTTCATAATGTGTAAACCAAACTATGCCCAACATTTGAGAATGGCGCGTCAAAACGGCACGTTGATAAACTCTTCCCTTTACTACGTCAGCAAGGGAGATGATCCCCATGCCCCCCCCCCCGGATTCCCACCCACTGTATGAATTGCCCGCCCAGTTGTAGTGAGGAGACCATAGAGGACACAACAACATGGCATCACCTAAGCGAGCAAAACATGGAAATTATGCTGTACATGGATGTGACAACACAGAAAAGAGTCTGTTTTTACTGCCGACGGCAGAGCCCCTGAAGACGCAGTGGCTTAATTTTATTTACTTCAATAATATGCCGTTGAGTCTACCTAAGACGGTGTATGTTTGTCGGAAGCATTTTCCTGATGAATGTTTCCACAACTTGGGACAGTACAGGGCAGGTTTTGCACATCAACTGTCACTGAAGCCTGGGTCCGTACCAAGCATCCCTGCCGCATCAGCCACAAACAGCGAACAAGTAAGTGTATAACTGTTAAGTCGTTTTGCCGTGTTTTAAAATCGGTGCCACGTTAGCCTTGCAATGGCTACATTAGCTGTGCAGCTAACCGCTTCCTGCAGTTAGCCAGGTACTCTGCGCTACAAAACCAAAAAGCATGCTCTGTTATAATAGCCAATCAAAACATTTTTTACAAAGACACCCACATTCTTTTTTTTTTTAAGTCACTTGTTCATTTTACTTGTTTGTTTGTTCAGTAAAAACCCAAACATTTGTTGAATTTATTTTATTTCCTCGCGTCGCACCTTAATGACGTCAGCGTGCGGTATTTTTCCCTTCGCGGTTTGTTCCTTCTCTCTCGCCAGAGTAAGACACCCACATCCGCTTGTTCTGACCCACTGGAGGTAGTGTCACAGTGCTGTTAGCCAATCAGAGGTAACACGTTTACATGTAATGAATATTAATGATAAGACCCGCCCCCACCCTCTACCCTTCCCCGCCTCCTGCTTCTCATTAGCAAAACGACGCACTGGGAAAAGTGCTGAAATGGGGCTTTCTCCCAGGAGGCTATATCTACGTGCCCAGGGTTCATTTCGAGAAAGGCTGCGGATATAACATCCGGAAGCCTCCACGAGCCCGTTTAAAGTATCAACAAACCACCATGCCATGGGTCCTTTAAAAAAAAAAATGAAACAACTCATAAAGACTAATTCCACTGTTAATTGTTGGTCAAAATAAGTCGGTCAAAACCTGTAACTGGTTTCTATAATGAACTGTCTGTAATGTTGTACAGTGAACTCCAGAGAAAGAGATCAGATTCTCCAGAACCCAGCTGTGTCTCCATGAAGAGCGATACGTCTATGCATCAACCTTTTGGCTTTAACAGTGGAAACCGCTCATCTGTACACAGGTAACATCCCATAATTCTCAGTCACTGTACAGTGAAAGGCTGTGTTACACATTCCTTTATCCAGTCCAGATCATTAACAGAGTTTTGATATTTATCAGTTTGTTATACTTTAATTAGGTCCTCATGCTGCTCCAATACTGTTACTGAACCTTTTAGAGTAATTAATATCAGTAACGGTGCAGTTCAGTGTTTCACAGTGTCACGTACAGGATAAGGAAGTAAATTCATCTGGATGTGACAAAATAATAGTCATGGTTAAAAAATAAATTTAACAACCAATAAAAACACATTCCACTGTTTATTGTTGGTCAAAATAAGTCGGTCAAAACCTGTAACTGGTTTCTATAATGAACTGTCTGTAATGTTGTACAGTGAACTCCAGAGAAAAAGATCAGACTCTCCAGAACCCAGCTGTGTCTCCATGAAGAGTGATACGTCTATGCATCAACCTTTTGGCTTTAACAGTGGAAACCACTCATCTGTACACAGGTAACATCCCATAATTCTCATAGTTAAACTCTCAGTAATGGATGTGCTCCACTGTCATTAGCAGCTATTGTGATTTATAGTTACTTGGTGTTTAGTTGGTCACTGCAGAGTGAAAGACTGTGTTTCCACATTCCTTTATCCAGCCCAGATCATTAATTTTGATATTTATCAGTTTGTTCAACAGTGGGTATTAAAAAAATAGACAAAATTGCAGTCTATGCAAAGAAGGTGAAAACAAATCAGAAACTGTTTAGGATTGAAAATGAAAAAAACCTGACTGCATAATTGTGCACACCCTTTAATAATCAAAGATGTCTGTGTTCAGAATCGACCAATCAGATTCAGTCTCATCTTAAATAGGAGTTATGATACACCTGACATCAATGAAAGTGGCTCTGATTGACCTCAGATAAAGTTTGGCTGTTCCTGTAGAATTATTCTGATATCCTCCTGGTTGTATCATTCTCCAAAAGCCCTGATCCACAAAGAGCTTTCGAAACAGGAACAGGATCTCCTCATTGAAGGGTCTCAGTCAGGGCAGGAGTACAAAAAAGTACCCAAGCATTAAACATTCCACAGAGCGCAGTGAAGACAGTCATCAACAAGGGGAGAAGATATGGTTCAACAGTGACTCTACCAAGATCAGGACGTCCCTCCAAGACTGATGAGAAGAAAAGGAGAAAACTGGTCCTCGAAGCCACCAAGAGGCCTACAGCACAGCAACATGAAAGGAGCTGCAGGATTTCCTGGAAAGTACTGGTTGTTCCCTACATTTTACAACAATTGGTCATGTTCTTCATAGGTCTGGGTTGTGGGGTAGGGTAGCAAGATGAAAGCCTTTACTCACAAAGAAAAAGATCCAAGCCTGGCTAAACTTTTTTAAAAAGGTATATCCAGTCTCCCACAACCATGTGGAAAATGTATTATGGTCTGATGAGACTGAGTTTGAACTATTTGGTCATCGTTCCAAAAGGTAGGTTTGGTGCAAAAATACCACAGCACATCAACAGAAGAACAGCATACCCACAGTGAAGCATGGTGGAGGCACCATCATGCTTTGGGGCTGCTTTTCTTCAGCTGGAACTGGGGCTTTAGTCAAGCTGGACGGAATCATGAACAGCTCCAAATATCAGTCTATTTTGGCACAAAACCTTCAAGCATCTGCTAGGAAGCTGAAGATAAAGGAGAATTTCACCTTCCAACATGACCATGACCCAAAGCATTCATCTAAATCAACAAAGCAGTGGCTTCACCAAAAGAGGATCAGTGTTCTGGAATGGTCCAGCCAGAGCTCTGACCTTAATCCAACTGAAAATCTGTGGGGTGACCTGAAGAGAGCTGTGCACAGGAGATGTCCTCGCAATTCGACACGTCTGGTAAATTTTTTTCAAGGAGGAGTGGGCAAAAATTGGCAATTCCAGATGTGCCAAACTGATCAACTCTGACCCAAAAAGACTGAGTGCTGTAATAAAATCAAAAGGTGCTTCAATGAAGTAGTAGTTTAGGGATTTGCAAACTAATTCAACCAGGTTTTTTGTATGATTTTTAAACCCTATCATTTTAAGGAAGTAAATTCATCTGGATGTGACAAAATAATCGTAATGATGAAAAATAATTTAAACAACCAATAAAGACATGTTCCACAGTTTTTATTGTTGGTCAAATTAAGTCAAAATAACAAATCGGTCAAAACCAGTAACTGGTTTCTATAATGAACGGTCTGTAATGTTGTACAGTGAACTCCAGAGAAAGAGATCAGACTCTCCAGAACCCAGCTGTGTCTCCATGAAGACCGATACGTCTATGCATCAACCTTTTGGCTTTAACAGTGGAAACCGCTCATCTGTACACAGGTAACATCCCATAATTCTCATAAAGTCACTGTGAAGTGAAAGGCCATGTTACACATTCCTTTATCCAGTCCAGATCATTAGCAGTTGTGATATTTATCAGTTTGTTATACCTTAATTAGGTCCTAATGCTGCTTCAATACTGTCACTGAACCTTTTAGAGTAATTAATATCAGTAACAGTGCAGTTCAGTGTTTCACAGGGTCACGTACAGGATAAAGAAGTAAATTCATCTGGATGTGACAAAATAATAGTAATGGTTAAAAAATAAATTTAACAACCAATAAAAACACATTCCATGGTTTATTGTTGGTCAAAATAAGTCGGTCAAAACCTGTAACTGGTTTCTATAATGAACTGTCTGTAATGTTGTACAGTGAACTCCAGAGAAAGAGATCAGACTCTTCAGAACCCAGCTGTGTCTCCATGAAGAGCGATACGTCTATGCATCAACCTTTTGGCTTTAACAGTGGAAACCACTCATCTGTACACAGGTAACATCCCATAATTCTCATAGTTAAACTCACAGTAATGAATGTGCTCCACTGTCATTAGCAGCTATTGTGATTTAATATTATAGGTACCTTTGAAAAAAAAAAAGAAAGATGTATATTAGTTACTTGGTGTTTTGATGATACGATACTTTCAGTAAATGCTTTAGAGGAAATGATTGTAAATGTTTATTCAGGTGAAAAAGTTTTAAATCCTAAAGCAAGAAATGCTAATACAAGCAAAAAGATTATCTCTCATCTTTTAATATCAAACCCAAATGTCTTCAGTATAAAGCAAAAACAAAAGAGCTGGGCTTGCTGTTCCAGTTGCTGAGTTGCTTCCAACATCACATCTGCCTCATTCGATGTGCAAAATGTGAAGTGGTGGTCAGCTACTCTCACTGTTCACAAAGCGTTACTATCACTGTGGCGCCTTGCTATTCATTAAAAAGCCCTGCACTTACGTTGTTTTGGGCTGTTCGAATCAAACAAACAATGAAACTGATAATTTTCTTCAGGGTTCTCTGAGAAGTGATAAAGGGTTAAGGAGCAAAGGATTTTATCAGATGATAGAATAGAATGCCTTTACTGTCACTATACACATGTACAATGAGATTAAAGCATCTCCAATAACAGTGCAAACAGCGTCACTAATAATTAGAACAGGATGTTTCTGAAGATAAAAAAGGGATAACAGAAACTATTGAAGTGTAAGCACTATGAGGTAATAACATTTATTCTATTGTTTTTTTTGAATGCGTTCCTTTGTTTATTCACATTTACAGCAGCTGTGCTGAGAAACAGGATGAGCTCATTGGGACGATGCGTATTTCCTGTTTCTGTTTGAAAGCTACTAGACAGATAGCTACACTATAAGCCCAGAGATCTGGAGAGCCGGTGAAGTCGCTGCTGGAGTTTAGTGCAGAAGAAAAGTAGATCAGGATTTATAATATCAGGTGTATTTTTCCCCTGTTATGAACATGTTTTTATCTTTTTCAGTGGAGCTGTAATAAAGCTATTTCATGGCACCGTTGTTAATGTAGAAAGATTGTTTGAGGGTAAATTGTGCCTTAAATGATTAAAATAACAAATGTGTCATCACATGTGCTACTCCCTCTGCTGCTGCTGCCGAGTGTGTAAGAAGAGGTGGAGGTCATAATGAATATTGAACAGAAATATGGTGATATACGATATGATACAAATTCATCTCAGCGGGATTTTGTGTCGGAATTCTGTGGAAGAAAAACTGTCTCATGTCCACTCTGTAATGTTGTACAGTGAACTGCAGAGAAAGAGATCAGACTCACCAGAACCCAGCTGTGTCTCCATGAAGAGTGATGCGTCTATGCATCAACCTTTCGGCTTAAAAAGTGGAAACCCCTCACCTGTACACAGGTAACATCCCATAATTCTCACAGTTAGTCACAGCAGAGTGAAAGGCCGTGTTACACATTCCTTTATCCAGTCCAGATCATTAGCAAAATTTTGATATTTATCAGTTTATACTTTAATTAGGTTCCAATGCTGCTTCCAAACTTTCACTGAATATTTTAGAGTAATTAATATCAGTAACTGTGCAGTTCAGTGTTTCACAGTGTCACCTACAGGATAAGGAAGTAAATTCATCTGGATGTGACAAAATAATCGTAATGATGAAAAATAATTTAAACAACCAATAAAGACACGTTCCACTGTTTTTATTGTTGGTCAAATTAAGTCAAAATAACAAATCGGTCAAAACCTGTAACTGGTTTCTATAATGAACTGTCTGTAATGTTGTACAGTGAACTCCAGAGAAAGAGATCAGACTCTCCAGAACCCAGCTGTGTCTCCATGAAGAGCGATACGTCTATGCATCAACCTTTTGGCTTTAACAGTGGAAACCGCTCATCTGTACACAGGTAACATCCCATAATTCTCATAAAGTCACTGTGAAGTGAAAGGCCATGTTACACATTCCTTTATCCAGTCCAGATCATTAGCAGTTGTGATATTTATCAGTTTGTGATACTTTAATTAGGTCCTAATGCTGCTCCAATACGGTCACTGAACCTTTTAGAGTAATTAATATCAGTAACTGTGCAGTTCAGTGTTTCACAGGGTCACGTACAGGATAAGGAAGTAAATTCATCTGGATGTGACAAAATAATAGTAATGGTTAAAAAATAAATTTAACAACCAATAAAAACACATTCCATGGTTTATTGTTGGTCAAAATAAGTCGGTCAAAACCTGTAACTGGTTTCTATAATGAACTGTCTGTAATGTTGTACAGTGAACTCCAGAGAAAGAGATCAGACTCTTCAGAACCCAGCTGTGTGTCCATGAAGAGCGATACGTCTATGCATCAACCTTTTGGCTTTAAAAGTGGAAACCGCTCATCTGTACACAGGTAACATCCCATAATTCTCATAGTTAAACTCTCAGTAATGGATGTGCTCCACTGTCATTAGCAGCTATTGTGATTTATATTATAGTTACCTTTGGAAAAAAAAAAAAAGATGATGTATATTAGTTACTTGGTGTTTTGATGATACGACAGTTTCAGTAAATGCTTTAGAGGAAATGATTGTAAATGTTTATTTAGGTGAAAAAGTTTTAAATCCTAAAGCAAGAAATGCTAATACAAGCAAAAAGAACTGAAACAGCTGAAATTCTGATCTATTATCTCTCATCTTTTAATATCAAACCCAAATGTCTTCAGTGTAAAGCAAAAACAAAAGAGCTGGGCTTGCTGTTCCAGTTGCTGAGTTGCTTCCAACATCACATCTGCCTCATTCGATGTGCAAAATGTGAAGTGGTGGTCAGCTAATCTCGCTGTTCACAAAGTGTTACTATCACTGGGGCGCCTTGCTATTCATTAAAAAGCCCTGCACTTGCGTTGTTTTGGGCTGTTCGAATCAAACAAACAATGAAACTGATAATTTTCTTCAGGGTTCTCTGAGAAGTGATAAAGGGTGAAGGAGCAAAGGATTTTATCAGAAGATGATGAAAAAGATGGCTCTTGAACCTTTTGCTACAAAGGGAGCCGAGTCAAAGAACACTCGAGTTTCAGAGGTCTCAAAAGTAGCCGGTTGGCGGCGGCAAATTGCTGTCTGTAGTAGGATTTGCTGCCGTCTGTTTTTTACTGAGTAACAAATATTTTTGTTTACATGTCTGTACAAACCTGAGCAGCGTGAGATGTGAAACTAAGTTTCATTCAACTAAATAATGGCCAGGGCTCCCGCTGGCGCTTGTCACACTCGTCACTGACGAACATAATCCGTCAGTGATGAAGAAAAAATTAGTAGCAGTCGTCACGGTAATGAACGTGTGTCATCATTATCATAAGTCATCTTTTATAGAAATCCCTCCATTTCCTGATCTCCAGCCCCAGTGAAGAGACTTTGGGAAGCCAGAGTGTAAACAACGAGCACGTGCTTGTGACAATAAAAATTGACAACACATAATTACCAAATGAGCACCAACCTTTTGACCAGTCGCGGTGCATCTTAATTGGCCTGGTGTGGGGGTGTAATCCTCTGTGGGTTGGTTTTTTTTTTTTTTTTTTTTAATTTAAGGGCTGAAACAGCCATGGGATGCTCAGATCCCCGTCCATCCTCAAGCACATCAGGAAGCGTTAGTAATACAGGGATCGTTTAAAAAAAAAAAAAACGCTAAACTGAAAGCTCTGTCAGCTGGCCAGCGACCTAAGGGAGCCCTGTTTCAGGGCGATAGCCCCCAGGTATATTCACCTTCAAAAAATGTAAGAGATTAATAGAAAACAACTGACTTTGATGTTGTTTGGGATTTTGAATGTTGTAATATAATAATGTAGCTTATGCCCAGGTCAGACAGCAGGCTGCAACTAGTTTTCAACTACTTGCATCTACCTCCGATAACAAAATCGCAGATAAATGCACGACGACGCAGATAATGGCAGAGTGTTGCAGAGGGTCTTTAGTAGAGGCAGGTTGACACAGGTGGCTCATGATCTGTTCACATTTCAGCTGCAATTTGCTTCCAGTCGGTGCAAATAGCAGGTTGACGCATGTAGAGGCAGGCGGTCATGCAATGCTTGAGCAACCAACAGTGTTTTCCCCAGAAAAAAATTAAAGTCCTAAGTTCTGGCATGATAATACACAGACAATTGAGCACCAATGGCGCGAAGCGAAACTAGGGGGGTCCGGGGGCATGCCTCGTCTTCTCGTCGTCTTCCGCTTATCCGGGGTCGGGTCGCGGAGGCAGCAGTCTGAGCATAGAAGCCCAAACTTCCCTTTCCCCAGACACCTCGGCCAGCTCCTTGGGAAGAACACCGAGGCGTTCCCAGGCCAGCCGAGAGACATAGTCCCTCCAGCGTGTCCTGGGTCTTCCCTGGGGCCTCCTCCCGGGGGTCATGCCTGGAACACCTCCCCAGGGAGGCGGGGTATCAAAATACCCAAGTATTTTGATACTGTTGTTAAATACATAAATGTGAACAACATGGAGCACCATAATATAATATCAACAAATAATAATATATTGGAAAACTTGGCAACTTGGTGTATGAGTATTGAAAACAAATATACTTACTATCATGACTATAGCACCCAAAATATGTCCAACATGCTTTCTGTATTTAACCATTTATGAGAGAGAAAGCATTAGGGGCCTCATATTGACTAGGAATCAACTTGGAAAAAAATTAATTATTCCATAAAAATTGTATCGCAGCCAAGGCCTACCCTGCTCCCACGTTTGCTTATAAGTCCTTTGTCGTTTCTCCTTTTCGTACACTTTATCAGCGGCCTTTTTCTCCTCTTCAGACCGAGGTCGCTTTGTCCCCGTCTCTGGCGGTTTCTGTACACCTTTCAGAAAATTCTACATCGCAACGTAGCTTTGGCAGATGTAGATGTAAACAACAAAAAAAAAAACACATGTTTAAATGGGCAATAATGTGGCCACATCTATCAAATTTGATAACGTGATAACCACAATATTCAACGAGATGTGTTATATGCATGCGCAGTAGTGAAAAAAACGACAGCCTGACTCGTACACGATATGATTCGGAATTCTTCGGTATTTTCCGTCCTGCCGATTAACACAGACACGGCACACGCTTAATATGTGGTGGCTTTAGTTGACGGTGTGTCTGAATTTTCACTTCATATATATTTTTTTTATTTTCAACTAGCCATCTGGCTGGCTAGTGACAGGAATTACCCGGCAAATGACAAATTAAGTCGCTTCGGGCGATCGGACCACCGCGAATTTCGAGCAGTGTATATTAGAGCTGGGCGAAATAGCCTAAAAAAAAAAATCTTTGATTTTTTTCACAAAAAAATCCTATTTTCAATTTTAACTGATTTTTTTTTCCCCCTACTAAAAATTAAACTACAAATGACAAAGAAATGGTTCAAAACAAGTTTTAGCTTTATTTTAATTTCACTTAAATTTCCCCTTTGGAGTTAAAGTGCAACCAGAAACCAAAAAGAAGCCAAAAAACAAGCTTGTAGATGAGATGGCAGACCATTTCATTGTAAACAGTGAGAACATACAGTAACTTTTAGAAAGCTCTCTCCTACATAGCTTAGTTTCAAACTGGCACTGACACAATGCACCCTCAAACTTTAAAAAAAAAAACACCCTCGCAAAAAAAAAAAAAGTGCTATTTTTACCAGCTGGGAGGTCTGTATGGTGAAATACCGTGACCGAGGTCTTGAAAGTACTGAGCGAGGCCCTCTGGGCTGAGGTCACGGTATTTCACCATATGGACCGACCTTAAGCTGGTAAATTTATATATATATATATATATATATATATATATATATATATATATATATATATATAATTTTTTTTCTTTACCAAATTCTAACAGAAAACGAGAGCGCCCGAAAGGGAAAACTGAGCCGAGCCGCCATTTTGAATCCTCATTCCAGGGTTCCCGCGGGGTTTTAAAAGGTAGTTAATTAAAATAGGCTAAATTATGGCTAGTAAAAAGTAGTAAAAGGTAGTAAACGTAATCTGACGTGGTAGTAAATTTTTTTGAACCCCATCCAACTGGGCCTATGTGTTTTCTAATTGGTTTAATTAACCTGCATGCCATAATATCCATAAATTACTACATTTGGGCAAATTTATTTTTATGTATCGAGGAGGACCGCAGTGAGGAGGTGGTGGCGCATGCGCATTGAATTCCAATAACGGTCAAATCCAGTATAAATTTATACCAGAGATTGTTTAGTAGGAGACTGACTTTGTTTATACGACTCTAGTCGAATCTATCTGTTGACCCGACTGGCGACATCTGCACGAGAATTAAACAGTGGGGAAATGCAAATTTTCAGACCTCTGGCTGGAGGAACCTGATTTTAAAGACTGGCTAAAGGCGGTAGATGGCGAGAGGCGTTCATTGAAAAGTTGATCGAAGAAAAGGTCAAACAACTGAGGCACATGTAATGCGTTGTGTGCGCACGCGCGCCTGGTGCGTTGTGTGCGCGCCATTTGAGGCATCCAAAATGTGATGAGCAAATCTGTTGAACTGTTGAAATGATTAAGATTAACCCTCTAAAACACTGATCTCTGGGAGGAAGGTGTTGACTCTGCCCACGGGCCTTCACGACTACAGGACTGGTGCAAATGACTGTCTTAAGCAAACTTGGCAATGTGTTGAGAGACTGCCAAAATAGGGCTTGGGTTATGTGTGTTTTGTATCTTTAGGGTGTGTGTCTTGTCTTTGTCATGTGTGTGTGCACCCATGTGTGCGTGCGCCTGGTGCGCTTTGTGTGTGTGGGTTCGTGTTTGCCATTTGACCTGATCTAAATGTAATGAGTTGATGTACCTAAGCACATAAGATTTTTTGTGCAAATCTGTTCACCTGTTCAAAAGATTATTCCACAAACAAAAGGTTGGCCATCTTGAAAGTGTTGGCCGACAAAATGTAATCAGATCTTGTACCTAATGTGAAGTGCTGACACACAAGGTTTAGTGCAAATCTGTGTACCTGTTAAGAGGTTATGGGCCACAGTTTCACAGTTCAATAAAATTATAACTTATATGTGGAAGTTTGTTTTCTTTTATGCAAATATGCATGACTCCATGTGTAGCCCTAGCAATGGGAGGTTCTATTATGCGTCCAAAGGGAAAGAGTTACACTACCGGTACGTTCAGATTTTCTTTCTATCTTGTCTCATCAATCTAACTCTTTGGGTAGAGTTGTCACTAACTTATGTAGCACATTCACTTGGACTAACACATACACTCAAAGATTACCTTCTTAAATTGTGAGAAAATGTCCAAATCCAAATTGTCGCTGTGGTAGTAAAAAAAAATTGTGAAGGTAGTAAAAAGGTAGTAAAAAGGTAGTAAATTCAACATAAAATATCTGTAGGAACCCTGCATTCATGGCTGTAATGCAAATTGATTCCTCCTCGGTATACAAGTGCACTTCCATGGCAGGAAAAAAACTACATTTTGCTGCCTATGTAGTGCCCTATTTATACAAATAGGAGTCATTCAGGATTCAGCCATGTTTTTGCTCCGCGTTAGCAAATTACAGGTTTTTAGCATTCTCCTGAAATGTTTTATTTCTTCTTCCTCAGGGGAGTAAAACTCACTTTCACTGTGAACACTGTTGCTGTAAAATTAATGTTATTCTCCTGAGAAATGCTGGCAAAAATTTAAGATTTTTGATAATCTTATAAATAAATCTTGTTTAAAAAAAGATAAGTGTTTGTTGTTGTGAACGAGCGAGTCGCCAGAGGTCTGTAACCGGGGTCCGTACCGTAGGATATGGACCTGCTCGCCAGCCAATCAGAGCACAGGATTTGGACCACGAAAAAAAAAATTGTCCCCTTTTCGATAAAACTGACAAAATGGGGAAAAAAATCCCGACTTTTCCACCGTATGTATGGGCACCATGTCTTTTGCAGTAAACATCGCGATAGCATCTGTGATTGCTTCCACCGCGCCGCATTCTGATCATCAGGTGCACAGTGGGAAACGTGTCCGGGGCGGCTGCTTGCTTTACTGCGGATCATCAGGCGCGCGGTGGGAAACGTGTCTGGGGCGGCCGCTTGCTTTACTGTGGATCATCAGGTGCGCGGTGGGAAACGTGTCCGGGGCGTCCGCTTGCTTTACTGCGGATCATCAGGCGCGGTGGGAAACGTGTCCGGGGCGGCCGCTTGCTTTACTGCGGATCATCAGGCGCGGTGGGAAACGTGTCCGGGGCGGCCGCTTGCTTTACTGTGGATCATCAGGTGCGCGGTGGGAAACATGTCCGGGGCGGCGGCTTGCTTTACTGTGGATCATCAGGCGCGCGGTGGGAAACGTGTCCGGGGCGGCTGCTTGCTTTACTGTGGATCATCAGGCGGGCGGTGGGAAATGTGTCCGGGGCGGCTGCTTGCTTTACTGTGGATCATCAGGCGCGTGGTGGGAAACGTGTCTGGGGCGGCCGCTTGCTTTACTGTGGATCATCAGGCGCACGGTGGGAAACGTGTCCGGGGCGGCCGCTTGCTTTACTGTGGATCATCAGGCGCGCGGTGGGAAACGTGTCCGGGGCGGCCGCTTGCTTTACTGCGGATCATCAGGCGCGGTGGGAAACGTGTCCGGGGCGGCCGCTTGCTTTACTGTGTATGGTGTGTTCGTGCTACAGCTGTGTTCTTTCCACTGGGAGCAGCACTTCTCCCGCTCCGCTGTGTGCTTCTCTTTAAGGGGTTGGAATAAATTCGTCATGCTGCTTCCTTTGGAAACAACCGTTTTCAAACACACCTTATAACGAGGACTTGTTTGGTCTGCGTCCGACGCCGCAAAACCAAACCAATTCCACATCATGGAGGAAGTGACTCCTTTCTTGGGCACAAGTTGCGGCTTACCCCCAATCGCTGCCATGCTGTTTGTGTGTGTCTGTGGCAGGCGCTCGGGAGGAGGACGATAGTGTCAGTGCCCAATCCGTTCTGCACATGCGCAGAGGGGAGCGTCGGTGGCGGATGTTAAAACTGAGAATTAATCGATTTATCGCCCAGCTCATATACGTGTGTGTGTGTGTGTGTGTGTGTGTGTGTATTGGTTGCTAGCAGCTTAACTGTTTAGTTGATTTTGTAAACATCAAAAATATATAAAGTTTTGTATTGTCAAATTTCTTTTTGATTCATTACGATATGGCAGTTCTGTTTTAGTATTGATTACCATCACTTCAGACTATTATTTTGCTGTTTACAATAAATTGGAAATTCCTCCCCAAATGCCCTGAAACTGTCTCAGATGACCCCAGTTTTGCATTTTTCTCGCCTGTGGTTCACGGTGAAGGGCTTCAGCCTTTTTAATTGTACCCTCCTATTCTCTGCCTCGTACTCTTTTATTCCCCTAAACTTTGAGACCCCTGAGTTTGCAGTGATCACTTGGTGAAGGGTTTGTAAATTCCTCTGTTTTACTTCGTTTGGATTCGCAAATTTTCTCACTATTTTCCATTATTTTGTGATGTTTTGAAGTTCAGGAGACTCTTCAGTCCTCAGATGTGTTTCTGTTTACTGTTTGATCGTGGTCACCATATTGTAAACTAACACGAATATAATACCTGTAATACCCAGATCTTTAAAGAGGTTTCTGTGGATCTTTGTGAATGATTTACCGGGAAGAGAAGAGCAGGAAGGATTGAGAATCGAGCGGCTGTGGTTTGTTACTTGATACTAAAACTTTGTGAAGACCATTGTGAAGACGTATACAAAAAGCCCCAAAATACTACTTATCTGGGAGTAAACAATACAGGATTTATCTTGTAGTGTCCTGATCCCCTGATCTTTAACTCGGCTACATATAAAAAGTTGTACACCTCCATTCTCTTCCAGGTTTTCACCTGTGTGTCCGTGTAGAACGATGTCTGCAGGACCAGGTAGTTTGAGATGTCTGGGAACTCAGTCAATGGATGGATAATCTTCCAACTCGTAGGAAAAATCCTTCTTTGTTAACGTGTAAGGATCTTTTTCCAACGCAAAGAGCAACTTTCTGAAGGTGTCTTGTCCGTACATTGGACTCAAAACTGCAAAAATAATCTGAGACGGTTTCGTTTTGCATAACGGCAGCTAAATTGGTTTGTCTGACCACCACTTCATTCACTGGAAGTAAACTCTCAAACAAAAATCACATGACTAAATACAACCTATACTTTTGGAGAGCTGAAAATTAAAGTGCCCCCCCCCCCCCCCCCCCCCCCCAAAAAAAATATTTTGGGTCATGTCTCAAATACTAATGCTAATATAAGCAAAAAGATCTGAAACAGCTGAAATTCTGATCTATTATCTCAATCTTTTGATCTCAAACACAAATGTCTTCAGTGTAAAGCAAAAGAGATGGCCTTGATGGTCCAATACTTTTGAAGGGGACTGTTGGAAGAAGAAAAATTAGAAACCTGACATTAAAACAAGGACTTTTTTTCCTCCTCCCAGGTCCACAATGTTGGTGATGGCTTTAGTATTGTGTTCTTGAAATAATTTTACACCTTTGCCTTTAACAGCGACTATTTTTTTTATTCCCAGTGATTTACAGAAGGCAGGAGACAGAAGAGAAAAGATCTTCATCACAGATACAGGGTAAGATCAAACCCAACACCATGACTGACACTGACGCACTGGTATTATAAACCTCTCTGCTGTTATTATCTACAGGATTAGATGATAGAAAACATACAGGAGAATCAGGTAACTCCATAGTGTTAGCATCATAAAGAACGGCTATCTGTGGAAACCAGTCAGAAAAACTGTGATCTTAAACTGTAATAATTGGACCTTATGTCTCACCACGTCATCTTATTTCACCCTGTCACACAGACACGCCCCAGAATCTCCTGCGGGAAATGAATTCCAGAAAAAGTTCAGATTAAATCTGATGAAGAAGTTTCAGTGTTTAAATGGAGTGATAATAAAGCAGGAAAACCGAGTGCTACTGAATGAGATCTACACAGAGCTCTACATCACAGAGGGAGACAGTGGAGACGTCAATAAAGAACATGAGGTGAGACGGATCGAGGCAGCGTCCAGGAGAAAAACAACAGAGGAAACACCAATCAAATGCAACGACATCTTTAAGCCCTTATCTGAAGAAGACGAACCCATCAGAACTGTAGTGACAAAGGGAGTGGCTGGTATCGGAAAAACAGTCTCTGTGCAGAAGTTCATTGTAGACTGGGCTGAAGGGAAAGCAAATCAGGACGTCCCCCTCATATTTCCACTTCCTTTCAGAGAGCTGAATCTGATGAAGGACCAAAAACTGAGTCTGATGGAGCTCCTTCATGTCTGTTTTAAAGAAACAAAGGAAACAGAAATGTCCAGGTTGGAAAAGGTTCTGTTCATTTTTGATGGATTGGACGAGTGTCGTTTCCCTCTGGATTTCCAGAACACAGTGAGAGAGTGTGGTGTAACTGAATCAGCATCAGTGGATGTGTTGGTGATAAACCTGATCAAAGGGAATCTGCTTCCCTCTGCTCTCATCTGGATCACCTCCCGACCAGCAGCAGCTGATCAAATCCCCTCTGAGTACGTCCATCGAGTCACAGAGGTACGAGGGTTCAATGACCCACAGAAGGAGGAGTACTTCAGGAAGAGGGTCAGTGATCAGATCCTGGCCGAGAACATCATCTCACACCTGAAGTCATTAAGAAGCCTCTACATCATGTGTCACATTCCAGTCTTCTGCTGGATTTCAGCCGCTGTTCTCGAGAGAATGTTGGGTGAAGCAGAGAGTGGAGAGATCCCCAAGACTCTGACTCAAATGTACACACACTTCCTCATCATTCAGACAAACATCATCAGGGAAAAGTACTCAAAGAAGCAGGAGAGTGATGAAGAAATGCTTCTCAAACTGGGAAAACTGGCTTTTCAGCAGCTGGAGAAAGGCAACCTGATCTTCTATGAGGAAGACCTGCGAGGGTGTGGCATTGATGTGACAGAAGCAGCAGTGTACTCAGGTTTGTGTACGCAGATCTTCAGAGAGGAGGTTGGGCTTCACCAGAGTAAAGTGTACTGCTTTGTTCATCTGAGCGTTCAGGAGCATCTCGCAGCTCTGTATGTGCATCTGACCTTCATGAAGGAAAAGAGAAATGTTCTTGATCAGACTCGGCCCTTTAAGACAATTTTAGATGTACACAGGCGTGCTGTAGATCAGACCTTAAAAAGTCAGACTGGACATCTGGATCTGTTCCTCCGCTTTCTTCTGGGTCTCTCACTGGAGTCCAATCAGAAACTCTTACATGCCTTAGTAACACAGACAGGAAGTAGCTCCCAGAGCAAAAAGGAAACAGTTCGGTACATTAAGGAGAAGATCAGTGAAGATCTTCCTGCAGAAAAATGCATCAATCTGTTCCACTGTCTGAATGAACTGGGTGACGATTCTCTCGTGGAGGAAATCCAACGCTACCTGAAATCTGGAAAACAAAGTGAACTCTCTCCTTCACAGTGGTCTGCTCTGGCGTTTGTGTTACTGACTTCAGCACAGGAGCTGGAGGAGTTTGACCTGAGTAAATATACCAGGACAGAGAAGATACCAGATGAGGTTCTTGTGAAGGTGATGCCTGTGATTGCAGCATCCAGAAAAGCCGTGTAAGTAAAGCTGAATAGAACTGTTCTACTGTTCCACTGTTAGAAAGAGAGAAACTGAAAGAGAAACTGCATGTTAAATATTTACAAAATTATAATAAAGTGAATACTTCACGATTTATTTGGTGTATACAGATGAAGTTACGGGGGGGATTTGGGCCAAGGGAAGGGTGATGAGCCAGAATTATAACATGGCAGTGCGCCACTTTAAAAGCACCTGTGGAAAACATCGAGTTTATTTACAGTTTACACCACTATTGCAGGCTCCAATGTCCAGTAAACACGGGGGTTTTGTTTTGTTCTTTTCCCTTCTGTTCAAAACCTTCACTGAGTGTAGTGTGAATTAATTTTTCTTCACGTCTCCACATTAAATGTGTGTTCTCGCTGAAATGTAATGCTGCAGACACTGGGCCTGTAGAACCATGTGGAGTTTGCAGTAAAACAAAATTATAATTCCCAACAACTTTATTGTGACCTGATAAAAGGTTTTATTCAAAACAGCTTTTCACAGAGAACTCATTAGAAACACCGTTCGTATTTATTTTTATTGCATCATAACATAAATTAATTACATGCTAATTATTCTGTTGTTGTTGTAATGTCCTGACTGACATCTTTTATAAATTGTAATTTTTTCTGTTGTGTTGACCTCACAGCTTTTATTCTTTTTCATGCTGAAGCTCTTTGATGGATTTATTTGTCTCTGAAACAAAAACCTGTCTCAGATTTCAGTGGCCTTTTCTGGGAGAGGTCTTTACCCCCCACACACAGGGAAAGTCAGACAGGGAGATACAACACACAGAGTGTAAGGGGAAGAACATGTCCAGTCTGGAAATCACTGGCACCAGGAACAAATATGGAGCACCTGGCAACACACACACACACAGTTATCCAGCGAGCTCCTCATGAGTATCTCCATAAAACCCCTTCAGCACTGGGCTGTGATCATTTCAGTCGCTCACTAATTAGAGAACAAATCAAATGTCTGATCTGTTCAGATAAATATGACTCTGCCTCGAACTCTGCCTGCTTCATCTAAACCTGACTTTTGAAACTCTTTTCCTTTCTCCTCTTATAAATATTTTAGATCAGACTCTTATTTCCCGATTTGGTGATCAGATTTGATGTTGCGTGTTTATCCCATGTGTCAGTGATGACGTGTGCAGCAGAAAACTCAAATCCGAACAGCTCAAACTGTGAATTACTGTTACAGCGTTTCAGTGTATTGTCGACTCGGAGTTTGTACTTTTGTCATTTATGAAAATGAAATGGTGCAGTGAAAGATTTGAGGACCTGTTTGATCATTTGTGTGAGTTTATTATGTTTTATTTTATTTCCTTCAGGATCAGTTGTGATACGATTAAAGGGAGAAGCGCTGAAGCTCTGGTCTCAGCGCTCAACTCAGAAACCTCCAGTCTGAGAGAACTGCATCTGACTGTGAAGACACTGGATCTGTCTCGGAATAAACTAGAAGACTCAGGAGTGAAGCGTCTCTGTGCTGGACTGGAGAATCCTCACTGTAAACTGGAGACACTGGGGTAAGATCATCTCTCTGTTGTGTTCATTGCTGAGTTTCAGTTGAATTTCACTGGAACAGTACAACATGCAGAACAAATATATTCCTCATTAAACTCATCACTTCTGCATTAAAGCACTAATTAAACACACTGAGAATTTTATACATGGGGATAAAAAATACAGTTAAACACAGATGAGTCAGGGTGGTTTTTTGTTTGTTTGTTTTTTCCTTAAATATATAAACCAGGAATACCTTTCCACCTCTTGTACACTTAATGTCAGGAATTTTAATAACAGCAGTCATAATTGGTCAGAGTTAAAAATATCTTGTGATTGGACAAGAGAAGGGAGACAGTCCAACATCAGACTCATCATCTTTAAAGTCAGAATTAAACCAAGATGAAAATCTGTTGATGAAGTGTGTGTCATTGTGTCTCTGCAGGTTGGAGCGTTGTGGTGTCTCAGATGAAGGCTGTGCTGCTCTGAGTTCAGCTCTGAGATCAAACCCCTCACACCTGAGACAACTGGATCTGTCTGATAATAATCTGGGAGACTCAGGAGTGAAGCGTCTCTGTGCTGTACTGGAGAATCCTCACTGTAAACTGGAGACACTGAGGTAAGATCATCTCTCAGAGTCACATGACCTGCTCCTCAGTAAGACACATTCTCTAATAGTGAGACTGAAGCAGAGGTTTTAGGTTCATCATCAGTGTCCTGAGGAGGAAGATTGTTTCTGTTCACTACACACTGATGATTTGTCACAGAGTCTTTGGGTCAGATGGACGTATGTGAGAAGCTGCAGCACAAAACGGGACTTGATCCGACTGCAATGTGTCTGAACTCGCTGTGAAATTTACTACAACACTGTAACTAATCACACAAACTAACTCAAGAGACTCAAACTAACTGCCCTCTGTGTGAGCTGCAGTGACATGGTGGAAATGATCTCAGGAATATAGAATTTGAAACTAAAATGAGACGTTAATGCCAGAGAACCGATGGGGTAAAAATTAAATGGATAAAAATGAAAAAGGAGCAGAACCACGGCAACCATCCTTCTGTTGATTTTGAATTATTCAAATAATTTGATACAGTAATAAATATTGAATATTTTCTTTGGCTCATAATTTGGGTTTATTGGATTCAGGCGCTTCCATGGAATCAGAGGAAAAATGTATTTTTGTTTGAACCCACCCAAGATTATTTATTTATTTATTTATTTTTATTTGTTGTTTTTTATTTTAATTTATTGATAAATACAGAGTGTGTGTGAGTAAACCCACTGACTCAGTTCCATTCATACAGTAACACAGAGCTAAAGTAGAGAACAGGATCAGTAGGTGTGTGTATGAGAGGAGATCACAGGGCACGACCACTACGCTCTTTTATTCTACAGATCTCATTAAAATCATCTTCACAATAATGACCAATCCATGGGAACACACACTCGCGTGTAATTTCAATGAACAATACCAGATGGAAATTTCATGTTCATGTATTTAATTTGCAGTGTAATGCATTTTAAAGAGTGTGTGTTTGTTTTCTGCTGATTTAAATGCTTTCATTTCATCACAGTTGATCAGATATTTCCAGAGATACGGAGACTGCAACATGCAGGATTGGGATAATTTCTTAGATCTGGGTTGTTTGTAATTACAGAAACGGTACAAAGTTATGGACCCCATTTTGGGGTGTTTTTACATATTTTGAGACGTATTGTGTAATAACTTATAGACTTGGAGATGTTTCCATGAAACTTGTCACCTAACAGGAAAATTTTATGCAGAATCCATTTTTGACACTTTGACACCCCCCCTCCCCCCCCCCCCTCTCTCTCTTTCTTTTTATCGATCACTTGTTTGTTTACGATATCACACACGTCGACCAACAATTTTAAATCACGTTTCCGTGGACATTAAATATAGATGAAAGTCTTCCGGATTTACCCGGAAATCCAGATATTTGACACAACTCTTGAAAATCTTCGGTTTCCCGAATGGAGAAATTTATTTTTCGGATTTTTCGCGTTCCTAGACGCGGCGTAATACTTTGCATCGTCCTTGCATGGGCACAGTCCTTAAATACCCCAAACATAGTTCATTGATTAAAGACAGGTGTTCTTTGTTAACGGCGCGCCTTCAGGTGCATGAGCTAAGGCATGCGCAGGACTGGCACTGTTCTGCGCAAGCGCAGCGCAAGCGCACTAGAAAGCATGGTCAAGCTGCCAGTGTAGCTGCAGTCATTTTAGTTGCGAATTACAAGTATTTCCTCTTGTGTTAATAATTCGCCATGTCAAAACAAGCAAAACTTTCCTCCTTCTTTTGACATGAAGAGAGGTAAGCAATTTATTATATATTTTTTTCCATCGAAGTTGCATTTTGTGGTTTCGAAGCTAAGTTTTAGTGCCATTTCTAGAACACAACATCAAGGAAACGTGGAAGAAACAGCAATAATGGAAGAGCCGGTTTCTAAGCTACCTAAAACTAGAAATGGTAATTTATTTTTTGTTACATAATGTACTCAGACTGCCAGTCAGTGTGTGACACACACACACACACACACACACACACACACACCTGAAAAATCCTAGCTACGCCCCTGATTTACATGAGAAATTTGGTATTCATTGGTGTGTTTAAATTTAGACAATACGAACTCCTCTCATCTCATTATCTCATCTCATCATCTCTAGCCGCTTTATCCTTCTACAGGGTCGCAGGCAAGCTGGAGCCTATCCCAGCTGACTACGGGCGAAAGGCGGGGTACATCCTGGACAAGTCGCCAGGTCATCACAGGGCTGACACATAGACACAGACAACCATTCACACTCACATTCACACCTACGGTCAATTTAGAGTCACCAGTTAACCTAACCTGCATGTCTTTGGACTGTGGGGGAAACCGGAGCACCTGGAGGAAACCCACGCAGACATGGGGAGAACATGATGAGAACAAAATGGCGGCGTGCGTGGTTGCAGCGGCTTACGGCTCTCCTTTTCAGTGCTCTTTTTTTTGTTTGTTTTTGTATTTCTTTCTTGCTTGTTTGTGCACCATCGGTTCTGCGAACATCCAGTACACCCGCCAGACACTTTTAGCCATCGGTGACCAACACCAGATATCTGTTTCAAGTGACTTTCTCTTCACACATAACATCCCAGATGACGTAGCGAGACCGCCGGGCTCTCCGTGGATTGTTGTCGGGTCTGGGAGGCGGCACAATCGGACGAGGGAGAGGAAGCAGAAGCGGGGCCGCAGGTCCGATGCTATGCTAAGGCTAAGAAAACAACCACACAAGCCACCTCTACCGAGCCTGTATCTCTCCAATGCCAGATCCCTAGTGCATAAAACGGATGATCTGGAATTACAACTCGCTTGAAATCGCTATGTTCGGGACTGCTGTGTTTTAATTATCTCACAAACCTGGCTTCATCCAGAAATACCCGATGCTGGCTTGCAGCTAGCAGGCCGCACTCTGCTCCGCTGGGATAGGAATGAGAACTCTGGTAAGAGCAGAGGAGGGGGGGCTCTGTATTTACGTGCATGATAATTGGTGTAACAACGGAACAATTATAGATAAACACTGTTCCCCAGACCTCGAGTACATGTCTGTAAGATGCCGGCCTTTTTTTCTACCAAGAGAGTTAACTGTGGTGATTGTCACAGCTGTGTATATTCCACCTGACACCAGTGTAAACACAGTGCTCTCTCTCCTGCTGAACACCATAAACAAACAGCAGTGGGCCCACCCTGACAGTGCTCACATAATAGCAGGAGACTTGGCCAACGTGAAGACTGTACTGCCAAAGTTTTACCAACATGTTAAGTGTTCTACTAGAGGGGAGAACACTCTGGATCATGTTTACTTCAACATCAAGCATGCATACAGAGCCATACCCCTCCCCCACCTCGGCCAGTCAGACCATCTTTCCCTCCTGCTCTCCCCAGCCTACACCCCCCTCAGACGCAGAGCCAGGCCCACCACAAGGACTATCACAACCTGGCCTGACAACTCACTCTCCAAACTACAGGACTGCTTTAAACAGACAGATTGGGACTTATTGGGAACACCAAGAGCTGGAGACATTCACAGGAACGGTGCTGGACTATATCAAGTTCTGCACTGGGAATGTGACGGTGGATAAAAACATCCGGGTCTTCCCAAACCAGAAACCCTGGATGACCAGTCAGGTCTGCTCACTCCTCAGGGCTCGCAATGCTGCCTTCTGGTCAGGTGATAGAGCTCTGTACAGAGCTGCTCGAGCTGATCTGAAAAGAGGAATAAATAAAGCCAAGGCGGACCACAGGCTGCGCATAGAGTCCCACCTGTCCAGCAACAACACACGGGAGGTGTGGCAGGGCATTCAGGACATCACAAACTTCAGAGACTGTGATGTGCCAACAGGAGACTGGAGTGCGCTGCTAGCGGAGGAGCTAAATCACTTCTTTGCTCGTTTTGAGACATCTCAGCAGCACTCATCTGCTCCTACCCTGCCCCCACCACCACACAGTTCCTACACCACTCCTTTCACTGTACAGGAGCACGATGTCAGACGGGTGCTCCTGGCAGTGAACCCCAAGAAAGCTGCCAGCCCAGATGGTGTACCTGGTAAGGTGCTCAGAGCGTGCGCCCACCAGCTCGCCCCTAACTTCACCAGGATCTTTAACCTCTCCCTGGCTCAGGCAGTCATCCCACCCTGCCTAAAATCTGCAACAATAATCCCAGTGCCAAAGAAGTCTCCCGTCACCAGCCTGAATGATTACTGTCCTGTGGCCCTCACCCCGGTAATCATGAAGTGCTTCGAGAGACTAGTTCTTCAGCACATCAAGGACCACCTCCCCCCAGACTTTGACCCGTACCAGTTCGCATATCGCACAAGCAGATCCACAGAGGACACCATCACCGTAGTTCTCCACTCTGCGCTAAATCACCTGGAACAGCAGCAGAGCTATGTCTGCATACTCTTTGTGGATTACAGTTCAGCTTTTAATACAATAATCCCAGACATCCTTATTAGAAAACTGGACACTCTCGGCCTCCCCCCCCCACCCCCCCCACCCCACCCCACACATGTGCCTGGTTAAAGGACTTTATTACTAACCGGCCCCAGACTGTGAGACTTGGCCCCCACTTCTCCTCCACCCGCACGTTGAGCACTGGCTCTCCACAGGGCTGTGTGCTGAGCCCCCTCCTGTACTGCCTCTACACCCACGACTGTAGTTCAACCCACAACAACAATCTCGTCATCAAGTTTGCTGATGACACCACAGTGGTCGGACTCATTTCAAAGGGAGACGAGGCAACCTACAGAGAGAAGGTCCTGAAGTTGGCAGCCTGGTGTTCAGAAAATAACCTCGCTCTGAACACCAAGAAAACCAAAGAGCTCATTGTTGACTTCAGGAAGCACAGCACCGACCTAGCCCCCCCGTACATCAATAACATGTATGTGGAGAGGGTCCACACCTTCCGGTTTCTCGGCGTCCTCATCTCCGCCGACATTTCCTGGTCAGTAAACATCACAGCAGTCATTAAGAAGACGCAGCAGCGGCTACACTTCCTGAGAGTCCTCAGGAAGTACAACCTAAACTCCAACTTGCTGCTGACCTTCTACCGCTCATCCATCGAGAGCCTGCTGACATACTGTATTACAGTATGGTACGGCAGCTGCACTGCTGTAGACAGGGAGAGGCTCCAGAGGGTAGTTAAGGCAGCACAGAAGATCATTGGCTGCCCTCTCCCCTCCCTGATGTACATTTACACCTCCCGCTGCCTTAGCAGAGCT
Organism: Neoarius graeffei; assembly: GCF_027579695.1. Lineage (NCBI taxonomy): Eukaryota > Metazoa > Chordata > Actinopteri > Siluriformes > Ariidae > Neoarius > Neoarius graeffei. Next base: position 9,858,463 of record NC_083590.1, read on the forward strand.
AAGAACATCATCAAGGACAGCTGATTAAAATTTTTTCGGGGGACGTTGCCCCCCCCCATCTTAGTTTGACTTTCAAAAGTTCAAGTTTTTTTTTCTTTGCTTCTCGAATTAAATTTTATGGATTTTCATTTTAGAAACAGGAAAAGTTATAGAATATTATATAGAATTACTGTTCTTATGAAACCCTGCACAGTTCATGAATTACAAATATTACAGTAATGATGAAAAGACTAAACTTCAGCTGAGCATAGAATTCTATCACTTTGGTTGCCAACAGTAAATAAGTTATCGGACTAAAGCTCAGGATTTCCTCTGATTGTTTGTAATGCTGAAAAAGCAGCCACTCATACCAGGTCTCTCATGTAACGCTCGGAAAGTCGAGGTCCAAATAGTGAACCATGCAAACGAGGAGGTCCCACTCATGCTCTGTAGCCTGCAGCACTGCGAGGGGCCTGTGCTAGAGATCAATTTTTGAATTTCAACTCACCGTAACGCCTGTACCATTTTTAATTAATGTACACAAAAATATACCAATGGAAAACTATCTAAATATACTTTCTCTTGATATTTACTCTGTTATATACACTGCTTGACTGCTGCATCGAGACGGCGGTCAAAAACACTGCTATTTTCTCTCCACCGCAATTCACGATATCTATTGTATATCCAATGCTGTGTGCAGGCGCCTGTGGTAATGCTAATAAACTGAGGCACTGAAGTGTGTGTCATTGTGTCTCTGCAGGTTGGATGGTTGTGGTGTCTCAGATGAAGGCTGTGCTGCTCTGAGTTCAGCTCTGAGATCAAACCCCTCACACCTGAGAGAACTGAATCTGTCCCGTAATAATAATCTGGGAGACTCAGGAGTGAAGCGTCTCTGTGCTGTACTGGAGAATCCTCACTGTAAACTGGAGACACTGTGGTAAGATCATCTCTCTGAGAGTCACATGACCTGCTCCTCAGTAAGACCCATTCTCTAATAGTGAGACTGAAGCAGAGGTTTTAGGTTCATCATCAGTGTCCTGAGGAGGAAGATTGTTTCTGTTCACTGCACACTGATGATTTGTCACAGAGTCTTTGGGTCAGATGGACGTATGTGAGAAGCTGCAGCACAATGAACAATGCCAGATGGAAATTTCATGTTCATGTATTTAATTTGCAGTGTAATGCATTTTAAAGAGTGTGTGTTTGTTTTCTGCTGATTTAAATGCTTTAATTTCATCGCAGTTGATCAGATATTTCCAGAGATATGGAGACTGCAACATGCAGGATTGGGATAATTTCTTAGATCTGGGTTGTTTATAATTACAGAAACAGTATCAAGTTATGGACCCCATTTTGCGGTGTTTTTACATTTTTTGATACGTATTGTGTAATAACTTAAAGACTTGGAGATGTTTCCATGAAACTTGTCACCTAACAGGAAAATTTTATGCAGAATCCATTTTTGACACTTTGGCCCAATCCCAATTCTAATTTCTACCCCTACCCCTCCCCCTTCCCCTCCGCCTTCCCCTTGGCCCTTCCCCTTGAAACTGAGCTACAAGGGATAGGGCTTGAAATTCAACCCTTACGTATTGGGATAGCCCTTCAACGATCGCATACGTCATCGGGTACCTCCGTCAGCGTTTACGTTAGCAAAACGCAACCAAATGCGTCATTGGCTGCGACCAGCCGCTACAGTCAGAGCCAGAAATCTCTGCTGGCAGGGTGTGATTTGTTAACTAACACCACTGAATGGGAGATCTTTGGCGCTTCGTGCACCACATCCGACAGAATGAGGTGTCAGAACACTCATGTAAACAATAAAAGCGAGAATAACAGAACAAAACGTACGCAGTAAAGCAACCGAAAACAATACTCACTCCCAAAGCTTTTTAGCAGCAGCTTGGATTTCAGAAATCGCTGCTCATTCTCAGCTCGAAAGCGAATCAAGCGGCGTGTTTCCTCTGGATAACAACTTAAAACACGTAAATAATGGAGAAAATACATTTATGACAATCTTTCGCCGCGGGAACCGCCATCTTTCTGAAATCCGCATGAAATCTCGCTGAAATCTGCATGGCATTGTGGGAAATCACTCAAACCCCTTCGTTCGGAGTCTGCTCCAGGAAAATCTCCGTTTGGAGGGGTACAGAAGCCCTCCCCCTTCCCCTACCCCTCCGCGTTAACTGGGATTGGGATACCCCTACCCCTTCACGTGAACGCGCAAAATGGAGGGGAAGGGCCAAGGGGTTGGTCCAAGGGGTGAAATGGGATTCGGCCTTTGACACTCTCTCTCTCTCTCTCTCTTTTTATCGATCACTTGTTTGTTTACGATATCACGCACGCCGACCAACAATTTTAAATTGCGTTTCCGTGGACATTAAATTTTATGGATTTTCATTTTAGAAACAGGAAAAGTTATAGAATATCGGAAAGTTGAGGTCCAAATAGTGAACCATGCAAACGAGGAGGGCCCACTCACGCTCTATAGCCTGCAGCACTGCGAGGGGCCTGTGCTAGAGATCGATTTTTTTTTTTTTTTTTATTTCAACTCACTGTAACAAAAATATACCAATGGAAAACTATCTAAATATACTTTCTCTTGATATTTACTCTGTTATATACACTGCTTGACTGCTGCATCGAGACGGCGGTCAAAAACACTGCTATTGTCTCTCCACCACGATTCACGATATCTATTGTATATCCAATGCTGTGTGCAGGCGCCTGTGGTAATGCTAATAAACTGAGGCACTGAAGTGTGTGTCATTGTGTCTCTGCAGGTTGCAGTATTGTGGTGTCTCAGATGAAGGCTGTGCTGCTCTGAGTTCAGCTCTGAGATCAAACCCCTCACACCTGAGAGACCTGAATCTGACTAATAATAATCTGGGAGACTCAGGAGTGAAGCGTCTCTGTGCTGGACTGGAGAATCCTCACTGTAAACTGGAGAGACTGAGGTAAGATCATCTCTCTGAGAGTCACATGACCTGCTCCTCAGTAAGACCCATTCTCTAATAGTGAGACTGAAGCAGAGGTTTTAGGTTCATCATCAGTGTCCTGAGGAGGAAGATTGTTTCTGTTCACTGCACACTGATGATTTGTCACAGAGTCTTTGGGTCAGATGGACGTATGTGAGAAGCTGCAGCACAAAACGGGACTTGATCCGACTGCAAAGTGTCTGAACTCGCTGTGAAATTTACTACAACACTGTAACTACAAAATTAAATGGGTTAAAAAAAAAAAAGTGGCCTTAAATAAAAAAAAAAAAAGAAAAAGGAGCAGAACCACGGCAACCATCCTTCTGTTGATTTTGAATTATTCAAATAATTTAATACAGTAATAAAAATTGAACATTTTCTTTGACTCATAATTTGGGTTTATTGGATTCAGGCGCTTCCATGGAATCAGAGGAAAAATTTTTGTTTGAACCCACCCAAGATTTATTATTTATTTTTATTTGTTGTTTTTAATTTTAATTTAGTGATAAATACAGTGTGTGTGTGTGTGTGTGTGTGTGTGAGTAAACCCACTGACTCCGTTCCATTCATACAGTAACACAGAGCTAAAGTAGAGAACAGGATCAGTAGGTGTGTGTATGAGAAGAGATCACAGGGCACGACCACTACGCTCTGTTTTATTCTACAGATCTCATTAAAATCATCTTCACAATAATGACCAATCCATGGGAACACACACTCGCGTGTAATTTCAATGAACAATACCAGATGGAAATTTCATGTTCATGTATTTAATTTGCAGTGTAATGCATTTTAAAGAGTGTGTGTTTGTTTTCTGCTGATTTAAATGCTTTAATTTCATCACAGTTGATCAGATATTTCCAGAGATACGGAGACTGCAACATGCAGGATTGGGATAATTTCTTAGATCTGGGTTGTTTGTAATTACAGAAACAGTACCAAGTTATGGACCCCATTTTGGGGTGTTTTTACATATTTTGAGACGTATTGTGTAATAACTTATAGACTTGGAGATGTTTCCATGAAACTTGTCACCTAACAGGAAAATTTTATGCAGAATCCATTTTTGACACTTTGACACCCCCCCCCCCCCCCCCTCTCTCTCTCTCTCTCTCTCTCTCTCTTTATCGATCACTTGTGTATTTACGATATCACATGTCGACCAACAATTTTAAATCACGTTTCCGTGGACATTAAATTTAGATGAAAGTCTTCCGGATTTACCCAGAAATCCGGATATTTGACACAACTCTTGAAAATCTTCGGTTTCCCGACTGGAGAAATTTATTTTTCGGATTTTTCGCGTTCCTAGACGCGGCGTAATACTTTGCATCGTCCTTGCATGGGCACAGTCCTTAAATACCCCAAACATAGTTCATTGATTAAAGACAGGTGTTCTTTGTTAATGGCACGCCTTCAGGTGCATGAGCTAAGGCATGCGCAGGACTGGCACTGTTCTGCGCAAGCGCAGCGCAAGCGCACTAGAAAGCATGGTCAAGCTGCCAGTGTAGCTGCAGTCATTTTAGTTGCGAATTACAAGTATTTCCTCTTGTGTTAATAATTCGCCATGTCAAAACAAGCAAAACTTTCCTCCTTCTTTTGACATGAAGAGAGGTAAGCAATTTATTATATATTTTTTTTCCATCAAAGTTGCATTTTGTGGTTTCGAAGCTAAGTTTTAGTGCCATTTCTAGAACACAACATCAAGGAAACGTGGAAGAAACACCAATAATGGAAGAGCCGGTTTCTAAGCTACCTAAAACTAGAAATGGTAATTATTTTTTGTTACATAATGCACTCAGGCTGCCAGTCAGTGTGTGACACACGCACGCACACACACCCTACGCCCCTGATTTACATGAGAAATTTGGTATTCATTGGTGTGTTTAAATTTACAGACAATACGTACTCATCTCATTATCTGTAGCTGCTTTATCCTGTTCTACAGGGTCGCAGGCAAGCTGGAGCCTATCCCAGCTGACTACGGGCGAAAGGCGGGGTACATCCTGGACAAGTCGCCAGGTCATCACAGGGCTGACACATAGACACAGACAACCATTCACACTCACATTCACACCTACGGTCAATTTAGAGTCACCAGTTAACCTAACCTGCATGTCTTTGGACTGTGGGGGGAAACCGGAGCACCCGGAGGAAACCCACGCGGACACGGGGAGAACATGTAAACTCCACACAGAAAGGCCCTCGTCGGCCACGGAGCTCGAACCCGGACCGTCTTGCTGTGAGGCGACAGCGCTAACCACTACACCACCGTGCCGCCCACAATATGAACTAATGTAAACAATTGGCTTCAACTTGCATAAATATGAATTGAAAATTTTTAGTTCACTTTAGCTTATGCGAACGCACAACTCTACTAAAAGATTGATAAACGAGGCTCAGTGTCCCCAACATTGAAACCTGAAAGCTTTAGAAACTCTAACAGACCTTTACTTTTTAACAGTACTGTTTTGGGATTTTGCTGAGTTTACCTTCAACTGTCTGATTTTTTTTCAAAGTAATGAACTGTGTAGCCAGGAAATTCACCACGTTTTCTAAATGCACTCCTGAAAATTACTCATTAACTAGGGGAATTAAATTTCATATTTTTGACGTTAATCATTAATGTACATGAAAGAAAAAACCTTAAAAGTTACAACTTTTTGTTTGTTTTTTTTTAGTGAAAATAAGTACTAAAATGCACTAGAATGCAGGGTTTTGCGTGTTATGTGATTTAAATTTTTTCGGGGGACGTTGCCCCCCCCAAAAAAAAATCTTAGTTTGACTTTCAAAAGTTCAGGATTTTTTTCTTTGCTCCACTTTCATCTATAATTAAATTTTATGGATTTTTATTTTAGAAACAGGAAAAGTTATAGAATATTATATAGAATGACTGTTCTTATGAAACCTTGCACAGTTCATGAATTACAAATATTACAGTAATGATGAAAAGGATAAACTTCAACTTACCATAGAATTCTATCACTTTGGTTGCCAACAGTAAATAAGTTATCGGACTGAAGCTCAGGATTTCCTCTGATTGTTTGTAATGCTGAAAAAGCAGCCACTCATACCAGGTCTCTCATGTAACGCTCGGAAAGTCGAGGTCCAAATAGTGAACCCTGCAAACGAGGAGGGCCCACTCACGCTCTGTAGCCTGCAGCACTGCGAGGGGCCTGTGCTAGAGATCGATTTTTGAATTTCAACTCGCCGTAACGCCTGTACCATTTTTAATTAATGTACACAAAAATACACCAATGGAAAACTATCTAAATATACTTTCTCTTGATATTTAGTCTGTTATATACACTGCTTGACTGCTGTATCGAGACGGCGGTCAAAAACACTGCTATTTTCTCTCCACCACAATTCACGATATCTATTGTATATCCAATGCTGTGTGCAGGCGCCTGTGGTAATGCTAATAAACTGAGGCACTGAAGTGTGTGTCATTGTGTCTCTGCAGGTTGTGTGGTTGTGGTGTCTCAGATGAAGGCTGTGCTGCTCTGAGTTCAGCTCTGAGATCAAACCCCTCACACCTGAGAGAACTGAATCTGACTAATAATAAGCTGGGAGACTCAGGAGTGAAGAGTCTCTGTGCTGGACTGGAGAATCCTCACTGTAAAGTGGAGATACTGGGGTAAGATCATCTCTTTGAGAGTCACATGACCTGCTCCTCAGTAAGACACATTCTCTAATAGTGAGACTGAAGCAGAGGTTTTAGGTTCATCATCAGTGTCCTGAGGAGGAAGATTGTTTCTGTTCACTGCACACTGATGATTTGTCACAGAGTCTTTGGGTCAGATGGACGTATGTGAGAAGCTGCAGCACAAAACGGGACTTGATCCGACTGCAAAGTGTCTGAACTCACTGTGAAATTTACTACAACACTGTAACTACAAAATTAAATGGATTAAAAAAAAGTGGCCTTAAATAAAAAAAATGAAAAAGGAGCAGAACTACGGCAACCATCCTTCTGTTGATTTTGTATTTAATACAGTAATAAATATTGAATATTTTCTTTGGCTCATAATTTGGGTTTATTGGATTCAGGCGCTTCCATGGAATCAGAGGAAAAATTTATTTTTGTTTGAACCCACCCAAGATTTATTATTTATTTATTTTTATTTGTTGTTTTTTACTTTAATTTAGTGATAAATACAGAGTGTGTGTGAGTAAACCCACTGACTCAGTTCCATTCATACAGTAACACAGAGCTAAAGTAGAGAACAGGATCAGTAGGTGTGTGTATGAGAGGAGATCACAGGGCACGACCACTACGCTCTGTTTTATTCTACAGATCTCATTAAAATCATCTTCACAATAATGACCAATCCATGGGAACACACACTCGCGTGTAATTTCAATGAACAATACCAGATGGAAATTTCATGTTCATGTATTTAATTTGCAGTGTAATGCATTTTAAAGAGTGTGTGTTTGTTTTCTGCTGATTTAAATGCTTTAATTTCATCACAGTTGATCAGATATTTCCAGAGATACGGAGACTGCAACATGCAGGATTGGGATAATTTCTTAGATCTGGGTTGTTTATAATTACAGAAACAGTACCAAGTTATGGACCCCATTTTGGGGTGTTTTTTACATATTTTGAGACGTATTGTGTAATGACTTATAGACTTGGAGATGTTTCCATGAAACTTGTCACCTAACAGGAAAATTTTATGCAAAATCCATTTTTGACACTTTGACTCTCTCTCTCTCTCTCTCTCTCTCTCTCTTTATCAATCACTTGTTTGTTTACAATATCTCACACGTCGACCAACAATTTTAAATCGCGTTTCCGTGGATATTAAATTTTATGGATTTTTATTTTAGAAACAGGAAAAGTTATAGAATATTATATAGAATGACTGTTCTTATGAAACCTTGCACAGTTCATGAATTACAAATATTACAGTAATGGTGAAAAGGATAAACTTCAACTTACCATAGAATTCTATCACTTTGGTTGCCAACAGTAACAGTGTTTCCCACAGACCAGGTAGCAGTTTGTGGTGCTCCACTGTGCCGATGAGGGAATCGTGTGCGGTGGTGTTGTGGCGGTCGATGGAGTCGGTCATTGGGGTGTATGCAAAGTGTTTACAGGGTGGTGTTCAAACACACAGTATTTTTCTTCAGAGTCACCTGCTGGGACTATTTTAAAGCTACAAGAAGCATTTGAGATTATTCAGTTCAGTCTAAATTTTTTTAAGTTCTTTAAGAGAAGACAGCTAAAACAGTTTTTACCAGAACCCTGCCTGGTTTCATTCCTCGACCTGACTTTGCATTACAGGGCAGGCCATTAGTTTGCTGGGCTTGATGTTGGTGGAAAACCTGTCTTTTAAATTTATGAAAATTACTCACCAAAATTGAAGTTAAAATTTAGTTTTTACTAGAGATGCACCGATTGCAATTTTTTGGGCCGATTCCGATTTTCCATGGAGTGTGACCTGCCGATACGGATTTTGGCCGATTCTGATTTCATTTTTTCAAACCACTTCACAGCGCACACACACAGACTGTTTTCTTTTTATCTTTTCTTTAATAGAACATTCTGCCAGATTTTCAGTAATAAATTTTCAACACCTCAAAGGTTGAAAACAAACAAAAAGACATTGCTCTTTGTAAAATCTTTCATGTTTGGTATTAACATATTAATTCCTGAAATAGGAAATTCACACAAACATTTTTTTCTTTTCCCATCCAATATCTGGCACAAAAACAACTTCCCCCTCATATATTATTTCCCTACTGCTATGGAACACACTTTCATAAGCCTATTTAGATCTGAAAACTTATGCCTTATAGAACAACCCATTTCTTCATTCAGTATCGAAATACAAAAATAATTTCCAGTCATACTTATACCATAGCCATTCTATCATCTTTGTCAAATGTGTATTTGTAGAGTAATTTCCAATGGAATCAAGTGCAACCAAGGCTGTAAAACAAACAAAAAGACATTTTTTTCTCTCTCTCTTTGTACAAATCTAACTAGATGTTTGGTAATAGGCTAACGTATTAATTCCTGTAATGGGAAATTCACACAACCACAAACATTTTCTTCTTTTCACATCCAGTATCTGGCACAAAAAAAAATTCACTATATTTGGATATCCAAATATAGTGAATTTTTTTTTTTTTTGTTAACGGCGCGCGCCGGAGCTCGTTAGGCGCGCAGGACTGACACTGTTCTGCGCAAGCGCAACACAATCGCACTAGAAAGCATGTTCAAGCTGCCAGTGTAGCTGCAGTCTTTTTAGTTGCGAATTACGAGTATTTCCACTTTCATCTCTATGTGATACACAAGTTTTGATCGGCATATTTTAATTTTGACCGGCCAGTCGCCGGTCATGGCCGATCACGTGAAAATCGGCCGATTCTGATCAGCAGCCGGTCAATCGGTGCATCTCTGGTTTTTACCTTAGTTTTTTGCCTTTTTGCTGGCAATCTTTCAATCATTCTTTAGTTGACATTCAAGGAATAAATTGCAAAAAACAAGCTGGAGGTTTTTATTTTAAATATTGAACTCAACACTTAATCAATACTAAAATGAAATAAATAGTATAATGTAACAATAATAAAATAAAATATCATAATTAGATGTAAGAAGCCACTTAAGGTAACACCAAGGCAACTAACAATAATGAAAAAGCATTACCCTTTGGTGCAAAGCCTGCATGCCCTATCAGAATATTTAATTCTGCATGGCTTCCTGGAAAAAAAAAACTCCAGTGGCCTATCGTAAGGGAAGTCATTGCTGAAGCGGGATAAACGGGATAATGCAATAAGGCCAGTTCCTCGCATCAAGCTGCTACTGTATGCATCAAAATTGGTTTATAGCCTGACTCAGGGATGTCCGTTTCCTGTAAGCCAAGAAGGCTATGATAAAGCTCATCACGAGCGCGACGTAGGCTACCTTTAAAAATAAGGGTCCGGAAGGCGAATCGGGAAGGCTGTTTTATTTTTAATTAGCCTAACAGGCCTACCTGCAGTCCGGGTATATGTGCAACGGCAGGCCTGTGGACATGCCCCTCCGTCTCTCTCTGTCTCTGTGTGTCTGCGCGCGCGTGAACGAGAAGAAAGAGCACTATGAATGAACGATACGCAACGGAATTTTTTTTTTTTTTCAAAATCGCGAGTCTGATTGTGTGGCGATAGGAATCCATTGTGTGGTGCTGCGCCACACAATGGTCTATGTATGGGAAACCCTGAGTAAATAAGTTATCGGACTAAAGCTCAGGATTTCCTCTGATTTGTTTGTAATGCTGAAAAAGCAGCCAGTCATACCAGGTCTCTCATGTAACGCTCGGAAAGTCGAGGTCCAAATAGTGAACCATGCAAACGAGGAGGGCCCACTCATGCTCTGTAGCCTGCAGCACTGCAAGGGGCCTGTGCTAGAGATCGATTTTTGAATTTCAACTCACTATAACGCCTGTACCATTTTTAATTAATGTACACGAAAATATACCAATGGAAAACTATCTAAATATACTTTCTCTTGATATTTACTCTGTTATATACACTGCTTGACTGCTGCATCGAGACGGCGGTCAAAAACACTGCTATTTTCTCTCCACCGCAATTCACGATATCTATTGTATATCCAATGCTGTGTGCAGGCGCCTATGGTAACGCTAATAAACTGAGGCACTGAAGTGTGTGTCATTGTGTCTCTGCAGGTTGCAGTATTGTGGTGTCTCAGATGAAGGCTGTGCTGCTCTAAGTTCAGCTCTGAGATCAAACTCCTCACACCTGAGATACCTGGATCTGACTAATAATAATCTGGGAGACTCAGGAGTGAAGCGTCTCTGTGCTGTACTGGAGAATCCTCACTGTAAAGTGGAGACACTGGGGTAAGATCATCTCTCTGAGAGTCACATGACCTGCTCCTCAGTAAGACCCATTCTCTAATAGTGAGACTGAAGCAGAGGTTTTAGGTTCATCATCAGTGTCCTGAGGAGGAAGATTGTTTCTGTTCACTGCACACTGATGATTTGTCACAGAGTCTTTGGGTCAGATGGACGTATGCGAGAAGCTGCAGCACAAAACGGGACTTGATCCGACTGCAATGTGTCTGAACTCACTGTGAAATTTACTTGTCAAATCTCCTTCCAGTTCCAAAACAACCACAGAATGCTTCTGTGGAAATTATCCCCACATTCACTGTAAAACTAGCTCTTCAGAATGTAAGATCACTTAATAAGCCTTTTTTAATTAATGACTTCATCGGTACACACAAACTGGATTTCATGCTTCTTACTGAAACTTAGCTTGAACAATCAAGTAGCTCTATTACTCTTATTGAAGCAACTCCCCCACGCTTTGATTTTATGAGTGTTGGAAGAGCCAATAAACGGGGAGGAGGAATAGCAAATATATACAAGGCATGTTTTCAGTACAAACAGACAACTCTTGGTGATTTTACATCTTTTGAATACCTAAGTGCAATCCTAAAATGTTCTTCTAACATTGACTATTTACAGACCACCAAGACTTTCTGCACCACTGTTCCTAGAGGAGTTTGGGGAACTGTTGTCAAATATTTGTTTAGAGTTTGACAATCTTATTATTTCTGGGGATTTTAACTTCCATGTTGATAATCTAGATAACGCGTATGCAAATGAATTTCTTACACTGATTGATGCCTTCAACCTAACACATGTACAAGGGCCAACACACTCCCATGGCCACATCCCCGACCTTGTCATCACTAAGGGTCTTAATGTATCTACTAGTGTCATGGACCTGGGTATATCTGATCATTTCTGTGTTTTCTTTGATGTTTCCATTTCCCCTCACTTTCAAAACAAGTCTGTGACTGTAAAAAAGAGGGTAATTACCAATGGCACAGCAGCTCTTTTTGAGCAGGCACTCTCAGAACTCCCATGTCAATCTTTAGATTGTGCAGATGATCTAATGGAAATTTTTAATTCAAGAATGAAACATATTATGGATGCTATTGCTCCTTTAAAAACCAAAAGAGTCATAGACAGAGGAAAAGCACCCTGGAAACTAAATCCAGCTGTTAAAATGTTAAAGGGAATGTAGAAAGTCTGAAAGAAAATGGCGTAAATCTAAACTCCAGATTCATTATCAAATCTCAAAGGGATGTTATGTAAACACAACTTAGAAATTTCTAAAGCAAGACAGTCTTTTTTTGCTGACATTATTAATAGGAATATCAACAATGCCCGTGTGCTATTTTCTACAGTTGAAAAGCTAACAAACCCATCAAAACAAATGCCTTCTGAATTTCTCTCAGTTAACACATGCAACGACTTTGCATCTTTTTTCAAAGGAAAGATTGATAAAATACGTATGAATATAGCCACACAGGTGCAAACACTTCAAAATCTGGAACCATTGGATAACGAGAGAGGGGGTCGTAATACAATGTCAACATTTAGTTTAATTGATGTTGAGACTCTGAGAAAAACAGTACAAAGTCTCAGCTCCTCCACATCTGAACTGGACATTTTACCTACAGTCTTTTTCAAATCTGTTCTTCATCTAATATCAGACGAGGTACTTCAGATTATCAACACCTCCTTACGAACTGGCATGTTTCCTTCATCTCTGAAAAAAGCGGTTGTAAAACCCCTACTGAAAAAGAATAACCTGGATGTCTCAGTACTCAACAACTACAGGCCCATATCCAATTTGCCATTCGTTGGTAAAATAATTGAAAAAATTGTTTTTAATCAATTAACTGCCTTCCTGACATTAAACGGATGTTTTGATAAGTTTCAGTCAGGTTTTCGTGCCAATCATAGCACTGAAACAGCTCTTACTAAAGTCATGAATGACCTACGTCTTAATTCTGATGCTGGTAAAACATCAGTCTTGGTGCTTTTAGACTTAAGTGCTGCATTTGACACGGTAGATCATTTCATACTGTTACATCGACTGGAGCATTGGGTTGGATTTACTGGTATAGTAATCAACTGGTTAAAATCTTACCTACAACAAAGATTTTTTTTATGTGGCCATTGGAGGCCACAGTTCATCACCCGTGTCCTTGAACTGTGGGGTTCCCCAGGGCTCAATCCTGGGACCATTACTATTCACCCTTTATATGCTCCCACTTGGACAAATTATTAAGAATAACTCAATAAACTTCCATAGCTATGCAGATGACACTCAGCTTTACTTAGCTATGTCACCTAATGACTATGCCCCTCTTGAGTCTCTTCATAGATGCATTGACCAAATTAACAAATGGATGTCTCACAATTTTCTTCAGCTGAACACAGATAAAACTAAAGTAATTATATTTGGCAAAAAGGAGGAAAGGCTTAGGATTGCCACTGTTCTTGAAACTAAGGGGCTTAAAGCAAAGGATACTGTCAAAAACCTTGGTGTCCTTATTGACAGTGAACTTAACTTCAACAGTCATATGAAAGTGGTAAAAAAAAGTCTGCATTCCATCACCTAAAAAACATTTCTAAACTCAGGGGTCTCATGTCAAAGCATGATCTAGAAAAACTTATTCATGCTTTCATCTCCAGTAGGGTTGATTACTGCAATAGCCTTTTCACAGGTCTTCCAAAAAAGACCATCAAAGAGCTTCAACTAATCCAAAATGCAGCAGCAAGGGTTCTTACAAGAACAAAAAGGGTAGTCCATATCACTCCAATCCTAAGGTCTCTGCACTGGCTCCCAGTGAGCTATAGAATTGACTTTAAAGGAACAGTCCACCGTACTTCCATAATGAAATATGCTCTTATCTGAATTGAGACGAGCTGCTCCGTACCTCTCCGAGCTTTGCGCGACCTCCCAGTCAGTCAGCTGCAGTCAGACGCGCTGTCACTCCTGTTAGCAATGTAGCTAGGCTCAGCATGGCCAATGGTATTTTTGGGGGCTGTAGTTAGATGCGACCAAACTCTTCCACGTTTTTCCTGTTTACATAGGTTTATATGACCAGTGACATGAAACAAGTTCAGTTACACAAATTGAAACGTGGCGATTTTCTATGCTATGGAAAGTCCGCACTATAATGACAGGCGTACTTACACCTTCTGCGCGCTTCGGCAGCGCATTAATACGGAGCTCAGATGTCAATGCGCTGTCGAAGCGCGCAGAAGGTGTTAGTACGCCTGTCATTATAGTGCAGACTTTCCATAGCATAGAAAATCGCCACGTTTCAATTTGTGTAACTGAACTTGTTTCATATCACTGGTCATATAAACCTACGTAAACAGGAAAAACGCGGAAGAGTTTGGTCGCATCTAACTACAGCCCCAAAAAATACCATTGGCCATGCTGAGCCTAGCTACATTGCTAACAGGAGTGACAGCGCGTCTGACTGCGTCTGACTGACTGGGAGGTCGCGCAAAGCTCGGAGAGGTACGGAGCAGCTCGTCTCAATTCAGATAAGAGCATATTTCATTATCGAAGTACGGTGGACTGTTCCTTTAAGGCATTACTTCTTCTATTTAAAACATTAAATGGGATGGGACCCAGCTACCTACTGGATATGTTTCAATTATATGCACCAACTAGGTCTCTAAGATCACAAGAGAAAAACTTGCTAGTAATACCAGCTGTCAAAACAAAGTGTGGTGAAGCAGCCTTTAGTTGCTATGCTGCTAAGCTTTGGAACCAACTTCCAGATAATATTAAAAATGCTCCTACTGTTGTTAGTTTTAAATCCAGGCTCAAGACAAAGCTGTTTTCAGATGCTTTCACTTGATTAATTTTTACCTAAAGTGTAATTAATTTCCTTTAACATAATCTCTTTTAATTTTGATTTTAATGATTTTACTTTAATTCTTTATTTTAATTTCTTTTTAATTTTGGATTTTAATGATTTCACTTTTACTTTAATTCTTTGTTACTGTTCTTATGCTTTTATTTTTTGTGAAGCACATTGAATTGCCTGTGTGTATGAAATGCGCTATACAAATAAACTTGCCTTGCTTTACAACACTGTAACTAATCCCACAAACTGCACCTGAGACTCAAACTAACTGCCCTCTGTGTGAGCTGCAGTGACATGGTGGAAATGATCTCAGGAATATAGCGTTGAAAAACTAAAATGAGACGTTAATGCCACAGAACTGATGGGGTAAAAAATTAAATGGATAAAAAAAAAGTGACTGAAATAAAAAACAAAGGAGCAGAACCATGGCAACCACCCTTCTGTTGATTTTGAATTATTCAAATAATCAGAGGAAAAAGTAATTTTTGTTCGAACCTGCCCAAGACTTTATTTATTTTTTACAAAGAATTTATTTCGTGTGAGTAAACCCACTGACTCAGTTCCATTCATACAGTAACACAGAGCTACAGTGGTGCTTGAAAGTTTGTGAACCCTTTAGAATTTTCTATATTTCTGCATAAATATGACCTAAAACATCATCAGATTTTCACACAAGTCCTAAGAGTAGATAAAGAGAACCCAGTTAAACAAATGAGACAAAAATATTATACTTGGTCATTTATTTATTGAGGAGAAATGATCCAATATTACATATCTGTGAGTGGCAAAAGTATGTGAACTTTTGCATTCAGTATCTGGTGTGACCCCCTTGTGCAGCAATAACTGCAACTAAACGTTTGTGGTAACTGTTGATCAGTCCTGCACACCGGCTTGGAGGAATTTTAGCCCGTTCCTCCGTACAGAACAGCTTCAACTCTGCGATGTTGGTGGGTTTCCTCACATGAACTGCTCGCTTCAGGTCCTTCCACAACATTTCCATTGGATTAAGGGCAGGACTTTGACTTGGCCATTCCGAAACATTAACTTTATTCTTCTTTAACCATTCTTTGGTAGAACGACTTGTGTGCTTAGGGTCATTGTCTTGCTGCATGACCCACCTTCTCTTGAGATTCAGTTCATGGACAGATGTCCTGACATTTTCCTTTAGAATTCGCTGGTATAATTCAGAATTCATTGTTCCATCAATGATGGCAAGCCGTCCTGGCCCAGATGCAGCAAAACAGGCCCAAACCATGATACTACCACCACCATGTTTCACAGATGGGATAAGGTTCTTATGCTGGAATGCAGTGTTTTCCTTTCTCCAAACATAACACTTCTCATTTAAACCAAAAAGTTCTATTTTGGTCTCATCCGTCCACAAAACATTTTTCCAATAGCCTTCTGGCTTGTCCACGTGATCTTTAGCAAACTGCAGACGAGCAGCAATGTTCTTTTTGGAGAGCAGTGGCTTTCTCCTTGCAACCCTGCCATGCACACCATTATTGTTCAGTGTTCTCCTGATGGTGGACTCATGAACATTAACATTAGCCAATGTGAGAGAGGCCTTCAGTTGCTTAGAAGTTACCCTGGGGTCCTTTGTGACCTCGCCGACTATTACACGCCTTGCTCTTGGAGTGATATTTGTTGGTCGACCACTCCTGGGGAGGGTAACAATGGTCTTGAATTTCCTCCATTTGTACACAATCTGTCTGACTGTGGATTGGTGGAGTCCAAACTCTTTAGAGATGGTTTTGTAACCTTTTCCAGCCTGATAAGCATCAACAATGCTTTTTCTGAGGTCCTCAGAAATCTCCTTTGTTCATGCCATGATACACTTCCACAAACATGTGTTATGAAGATCAGACTTTGATAGATCCCTGTTCTTTAAATAAAACAGGGTGCCCACTCGCACCTGATTGTCATCCCATTGATTGAAAACACCTGACTCTAATTTCACCTTCAAATTAACTGCTAATCCTAGAGGTTCACATACTTTTGCCACTCACAGATATGTAATATTGGATCATTTTCTTCAATAAATAAATGACCAAGTATAATATTTTTGTCTCATTTGTTTAACTGGGTTCTCTTTATCTACTTTTAGGACTTGTGTGAAAAATCTGATGATGTTTTAGGTTATATTTATGCAGAAATATAGAAAATTCTAAAGGGCTCACAAACTTTCAAGCACCACTGTAAAATGGAGAACAGGATCAGTAGGTGTATGAGAGGTGATCACCGGGCACGACCACTATGCTCTGTTTTATTATACAGATATCATTAAAATCATGTTCACAATAATGATCAATCCATGGGAACGAACACACACACACACACACACCACTAATTTAAAAAAGCAAATCTTGATGTTCATAAACTGAGGCAGTGAAGTGTGTGTCATTGTGTCTCTGCAGGTTGGGGTATTGTGGCATCTCAGATGAAGGCTGTGCTGCTCTGAGTTCAGCTCTGAGATCAAACCCCTCACACCTGAGAGACCTGAATCTGTCTGGGAGTAAAATCGGAGACTTCAGAAAGAATCTGCTCTCTGCTCTTGAGAATGATAAACATTACAAACTACAGAGACTGATGTGAGTAATGACTTTCTGAGATAAATTTTGAAAAATAATTGAATGTGATGTTTCAGTAAATATCACATGACCAGGTCATGAAATAAAACCAGTTTTAGAAATTTTCACTGTATTCTATTTCATCAGATTTTTTTCTTCTAACAATTAGCTTTAATTCTGTTTCGTGTTCATTAAAGTGTGTTGATTTTAAAATTCATCTGAAAGCAGAAGATGGAGTCAGTCAGAGTCTCCAAAATGTCCCGTCTGAGTGCATGAGAGTGATTGTAAATGAACACCTCGTCTCCTTGTGACACCCTGCTGTCTCTGACTTCATCCTGCTGCTTTTGTCTGAATAAGATGATCTCGGCTTTTCCCTGTTTCTGATCAGCAGCGCACTTCTCAACTCTCCTCAAAACTCAGTAAAATGATCATCTTTAATGCCACACTGCCACAAATATGTGATTTAAGGAGCCACTTGACTCACTCTGACACTCCTTCCTGCTCTCCACCTCCACACCGTGTCTTCTGTCATTCCTGTAAAATTCACCTCGGCTTCTTCTTAAAGTCTGCACTTAAATCTACATGTAGAACAAGAGATCAAACCCACTGCAGTGTGAGTTACTGTTTAAAAAGCTCCAAAGCCTGTGATTGGATAAGAGCAGTGATGTGATGGGAAATGTCTGCTCACTTTCCTGTTAGATCTTGTGGAAGTTCTCGTTTGTTGGAGTTCAGTGTTCGAACACAGATATTATATAAGCCTGAATAAATGTTGAATTAAATTATAAACAGGAGATAATAATGTTTCTCTTGGAGCAGAGATGATTCCATGCTGTTGGTCATGAAGTACCACAGTCCAGTGTGTGGGGATTAATCCAGATGTTTTTCTTTTATTTTCAGTGTGTGATGAACATCTGTGTGTGATGAAGACTCTGGTGTTCCTGCATTTCCATGCTGGGGAACAGACAACACATTCATAAACACGTCAGTCATTTAGTTCTAACAAATGAAAGAGTCTGGAGACGTGGTCAGTGTGTGTTCATGGTGCACAGTGAATCAGACTGCACACAATTCTACACTGAATGTGGAACATCTTGTGAGCTGCATGAAACTGCCTGGACCTCAGTCCCTTAAAAACCCTGAAAGAGCAGGTGGAAAAGCACAGGGACTCGAGCTGAACCCAGTCAGTGGAAGAGGGAGCTGAAATGGACAGGAACAGTTTCAGGACATTGAGATTCTCACCTGACAGGATCGGCATTTCAGGAATTAATCTGAGGCCCCGAGGAGACTCACCACAAGGCACATTTATCACTTTGTCCTTTGGTTGGTGTTTAATGTAGTTTAGATCTTTTTTATTACAGGATCAGACCAAATCTGTTCATAATTTTCTCTATCTGTCAGAGCCTTTGCTTAAGTATACACTACTTATAGGATTTTTGCAGAATTTTATGAGTCAAATACATTTTGAGTGAACTATAAAAGATTAGATTAGATAGAACTTTATTGCTCTCTTTGGGAGGGTTCCATCAGGGAAATTAAAATTCCAGTAGCATCATTATCGGATAAATAGAATAGAAAAAAGAGAGAACATCTAGATAAATTATTTCAAAAACTTCTAGATAAATAAATTATTTACATATACAAATATATTTAAATAAATAAATAAAACATGTATATAATTTACCAGCCTTGAAAATATTGACCTCAGCCCATAGGCCTCGGTCAGTATTTTCAAGACCTTGGTCACGGTATTTCACGATACAGACTGACCTTAAACTGGTAAATAATATTTTTTTTCTTTACCAAATTCTAACAGAAAATGAGAGCACCTGAAAAGGGAAACAAAGCCAAGGCGAGCCGCCATTTTGAATCCTCATTCACGGCTGTCATGCAAACGGCTTCCTCCTCAGTATACAAGTGCACTTCCATGGCAGGAAAAAAAAAACTACATTTTGCTACCTATGCAGTCCTCTATTTATACAAAATTGAGTAATTCAGAATTCAGCCGTGTCCAGGGTTCCCACGGTCATGGAAATCCTGGAAAAGTCATGGAAATTTAAAATGTCATTTTCCAGGCCTGGAAAAGTCATGGAATTTTGTAAATTTAGTGAAAGTTTTGGAAAAGTCATGGAATTTTAGTATCTCGTTCACACAACTACAGTGTTATTATCATTAGGCAGTGTTATCATTATTATTTATGATTATTTATGAAGTATGTGCCAGCCGCTCCAGCACGAAATTTGACTCGCGACAGGAACGTTGACTCTACGGCCCTGTCTCTGGCTGTGAGGGAGGGGGAGGGGATGGGTTGCCTAGTAACAAAACTAATACTGAACAAATCTCTCTTTTGGTTTATGTAGTAATAATAATTTGTCTTAAAAACGCAATTTAACAATTAGACATATGCTGAAATATTATCATTATATCAATAATATCATTTAAAAAATTGTTTATTTGAACATAAACAAAAACTCGTCATGTGACGTAGGCTGTTCGTCTGCATTTGGCGGTTTCCTTTCGATGAGTTCGAGAGTTGCAAGAAGTGGCTAGAAAATGCCGGGTAAATGTTCGTTTAATGTTGCGTGGTTAAGTAGTGAGAAGTATAAAAATTGGTTAGCAGCGGATAGTGACGCCTCACGAGCAAGATGTAAGCTATGTAAAAGAAGTTTTGATGTCAGCAACATGGGAGAGGCTGCTCTCGCTAGTCATGCAAAAGGCTTGAAGCACGTTAAGTGTGAGAGTATGGCGAGAGAAGGCTCGCTCGATAGTTTCTTCGGAACCCGCGGAGCACAAGGAGTGAGGCCACCAACACCTCAGTCGCAGTGTCACCAATCGACGTTAAACTTGACACCAGCTCCAATCGCTTTGGCAACATCTAATGCCGAAATCCTGTGGGCTCTGAAGGTGGAGACATCGCATTACTCGTACAATTCCTGCAGTGACATTGGACCACTCTTCTCGAAAATGTTTCCAGACAGTGAAATTGCGAGGAGGTTTACATGTGGCAGCACAAAGGTAGCCTACCTCAGCACATTTGGCATTGCACCTTACTTCAAATCTCACTTAGTCCGAGAGATATCTAGCAGTGGTGTAGTCTACGTGATACGCAGGTATACGCCGTATGCCCACTGGAAAAGCTCAACGATTTCCGTATACTCACTGAAGAGCTCAGTGATTTGCGTATGCGCATACGCCTACCGAAAAATATATTTGTTATTTGAACTGGCCAAACCAACGTCAACATTGTCAGATGAATGTTCCACAGTTCCATTCCTAAATGCCTGTGTCCACCAAACGCGCTTTAGCGCTACAAGCGCCTATTCAATTCAAATCCTATGGGCTTCATTTATTAGACGCTGACAGAGCCCGACTCAGCACTCAAGCCATTGCGAGTTGATCCAAGAGCAGAGAATTGACCCTTCCGGGAGCTCCGCTCCCCATAGCAACTGTTGCTTTGTCAGTCAAGCCAGCCGTCTGTAGACCCCTTCGCAGTAAACGTCATTAATAAGTAAGAGTAAATTGCACGCGCAACCTGGACCCAAAAAAGACTCAGCGACGGTAGAGACGAGAAGAAAGATTTGGAAGAAATGTCTAGTTGTTGTGTTGTCGGGTGTCAGAATCGTAGCAGTGATGGGGTTAAAAATGTACAGAATTCCAGCAGGATCTCACCCATTCCAAAAAAATCGCCGACGTCTATGGCTACAAGCCATCAAACGTGTAGACTGGGATGAAAGTGCTATCAAAAATGCGCGGGTTTGCAGCGCCCACTTCATCACAGGTAAGATCAGGCTATTTATTAAATCTTTCTTTTTTATTCTTTCTAGTCTTCGTTTATTGATGTAGCAAAATACTTTGGTAACGTTTGTCTGATTAGCTGGGTCATTGTTACACAATGTAATGAATATTGTTAGCATGTTAACTTAGCTTTGCATGCAATTTTGTTTGTAGGAGAGGTCTCGCTTGACTCAAGCAGTCCAGATTTTGTGCCATCGTTATTTGTGCATGCCGAAAATCACAATTTTAAAGCAAGGATGGAAAGGTAAAATTGTGTGCCCTCACTCTAAATGCCAACTTGCGTTGACTGCTCTAACCTAGCTCCCGCCCCGTTCAGTTTCATTTCTGCTCTCTGCCTCTCGCTTTTTACGCAGCTCTGATTTCTCTTAGCTGCACTCTTTACACTATCATTATGGATATGTTGGATGATGTAGGCACAAAGTTTTTCGTGGGTGTACACTGAAGTCTTGTCAATAAGGTACAAATGTATATCTGGCCACTGTATACCAGGGAACTTACTAACATCATCCGTTCACTCTTTAATTAAATACGGATCCGGTAGCGATGTCCACTTGTTAGAGTTAACTTATTTATGTAGCATTCTCGATCTTGTAACGACAATTGTTTTGCATAATCTGACCGCTCATAATGCCGGTCTATGGGCAGCGCCATTGTTTGAGTCCAGGCTGCGCGCGCATCCTAGCAACGGTCGGTTTGTTTACAAACATGCGAAGGGGTCTAGTTGCTAAGCAACAGTGCTTATTCAGTCATGACAGACCACGCGGCATTATCTAGCATTCAGTCAAGCTTGCGAAATCATGAAACGAAAACAAACGACACTATTTCAGTGTTTTCAGAAGTGTCCTCAGCCATCACTCTGTAACACAACCAAGGAGGCAATGCAGACCTCAAATGCCAGAATATAAAAACACCTGGAAAGTCCTGTAGACCTTTTTTGCAGGGCTTGTGGACTAACACACTGAAGGACATTGCGTATTTGTTAATTAAATTAATTTTTTCTTCTTTGAAGCAAACATTTGTTTTAGCACATCTAGGATGTTTTCTTGTTCATTTAAGCTGATGTGCTGAATAGATAAGAAATAAGAAATGCATTTAATATGTTAAAATATATTATTGTGTGATGTGTGTTTAATTTACATGTCAATATGTCAAATTTTCTTGATACATGAAAAATAAAAAAAACAATGATGGAAAAGCCCACTTATCTCAAGTTGAACGGTGAATCTAAATTTTATAAATTTTGTACATTTAAACCACATTTGTTTTGCATACAGTAGATCTGTACACAAAACCAGTTTCAAGATGCATATTACTATGCATTAGGCAGTGATGGTGCTCATGAGGTGTTGCTTTCAGGTTATCGGACAGTTACAAGATGGATGAGTACAAGTATAACAGTATAGCCACAACACACACGTGTGTGTGTGTGTGTGTGTGTGTGTATGAGTGTGTGTGTGTGTGTGTGTGTATATATATATATATATATATATATATATATATATATATATATATATATATATAAAATGTGTGTGTGAGTATAAAATTTTTTTCCCGGGGAGGGGTTGCATGGCAAGCACTGAGTATACCCACTGCAAAAAAATAGACTACACCACTGATATCTAGACAGTCTGGGTACTGTGTGCTGTTTGATGAATCACTTAACCACGAGCTCCAAAGGAAACAGTTGGATTTACACGTTAGAATATGGGACTGTGGAACTGTCCAGACCAGATACCTCAGCTCTGAATTCTTTGGGCAAGCTACCGCTAGAGATGTGGTGGATAAAATGAGCATAGTGCTAGGTGACATTGGACTGAAAAACCTTGTACAGGTATCTATGGACGGTCCTAACGTTAACCGGAAGATCTTTGACTTGCTACAAAACAAGCCGCTTGCTGACATCAACCGATCTCTCCTGAACATTGGTTCATGCGGACTACACATAATGCACATGTAACAGAGTAAGAAAATACTGCTCATAAATAATATAGTTGTGTGAGTTTTGCCATTATTGAGCACAGCAGTGTTCTGGTTAATTGTTGTTGGAGACACCTTTGGACGCTGAGAGAACTGCAGGTCTGCCGCTTTGACCCTTCGTGGTCGCCGTACTCCCAGCCAGAAGAAAGTTATCCTGGCTTGGGTAAGGTTAATTATATTAAGCACTCTCGTTTTATTCTATGCTTCTTCATGTTAAAATGCACTGTAATTTGTAAATTCGATACATCTTATGATTTATGTAATTGTGTGCACATTGTGAGGATATGGTTGGAATTAGCCAAACTGTTAAGAAGTTTTATTAATTTTTCCTGTCACCACGAGTTACCATGAGTGACTAGCTTATTTCTCACGATGGCTTCCGCATTTGATGCATTAGCATTCTGTTCATTTTGTGGGTAATATCCTAGTATGCATGCAAAATCCATTTAGCTTTACATGTATTAAGCATCAAGATTGTATTGTGCATGCATTGTTGTTATATGGGCGTGAAGGAATTCCGAATGTTTACTCGGTTTCCGAACGCTAATTAACTACCGAACTCACACATGAACATTCTGTCTGTCCCGTCTCCCGTATTCTGAGACGGTGGCATTGCATACGTCAACACAAATGAATGTAATGTTGTTTGCTTATTTTGATTGTACAGACACTGCAGTCACGCCAATTGAGAGTGCTGTTAATTATTTTTTTTGTCTAAGGGTATGTGTCTCCATTTGTCAAAATGTATGTAGCTTTTTGCATTAGTGTTAATACGCAGCCAGAAGAAAGTTTGCAGCGTCCAAGCCAGGATAACTTTCTTCTGGCTGCGTATTAACACTAATGCAAAAAGCTACATACATTTTGACAAATGGAGACACATACCTTAGACAAAAAAAATAATTAACAGCACTCTCAATCGGCGTGACTGCAGCGTCCAAGCCAGGATGTCACGCCAATTGAGAGTGCTGTTAATTATTTTTTTTTGTCTAAGGAAATAAACTGCCGTCCAAGAACTTCTGTCTCTGTGCTGCTTGAGATCCGTTACACACAATGCATTTCATGGCGGTGCTAAGGCCACAGGATGGGAAGTAGACCATACTCTAAACAGCATGTACTGGCTCTTCAAGGACAGCCCCTCCCATCGAGAGGATTTTACAAAAGTAACCGGCAGCAACACATTCGCCTTGAAATTCTGCCAGCACCGCTGGATAGAAAATGTGGATGTATGCGGCAGGGCTCTGTCCATTTTGCCGGATGTGCTGCGCTACGTGGAGGCGGCTAAGGGACGGGTCATCAGTGAACCAAAGTGCAAGTCCTACGAAGAAGTCAAAAAGCAGGCTTCAAACAACATCTTCCCCGTGCATGTGGCAATATTTTCCAGCATTGCCAAACAGGTCACTCCATTTATGACAGCCTATCAGACAGATGCAACCATGCTCCCCTTCATGATTGGAGACATGTACAAACTAATCAAAGGTACGTTTTAACATTAACACCACATTGAAATTAATTTCCTTTGATTAAAAAATGTCATGTCTTAAGGTTATTCTGATAATAGCATAAGCATTTCACCATGCGTTAATTTTTGCCTTGTAGGTAGGTTACAATTTAGAAAATACTACTGTAGTCTACTTAATGGGTGAAATCACAACTATTACTAATTTTTTTAGAATAATATAATATCCAATGCCAGGATGTGATGCTTCACACACACATACTGTACTCGTATGCACGCACACACAAAAGCTCACCATTCTGCCATCGGTTCACATTTATGTTTTAATGTCTAAATTAATGTATATATTTACTTAACCTGGCAGTTGCAATGGACTCTACGATAATTTGTCATGTTGCGGTGTCAATGTAAAGAACCTGTCTATATTAAATTGGTATTTGTTCTCTCTTTCATAAGGGCTAATGGAGAGGTTCATGAAGGACACAGCGCTGAAAGAGGCTACTACCATGCAGAAACTTCTCCAGATCAGCATCAACAATCCTTCCCTCCACAAGGACGCTTCCAAAATTGACATTTGGATTCCAGGCAGAAACATTAATCAGACAACTCAGAGGCTCTGACAAGATCACAGAGAGGCAGGTTCTCGATGTTAGAATGGAGACCAAGACATTTCTTGTCGAACTTCTGACTAAACTCCTGCATAAGGCACCAGTAAATCACCTGCTGGTGAGAAATATGCAGTGTCTAGATCCCAGGATGATGGTTTCTAAGAAGAACCAATGTGTTGAGAAGATGAAAAGCATCCTGCATACTTTGGCTGCCGCTAACCAAGTGGATGTTTCAATTTGTGACAAAGTGCTGCAGGATTTTAGAGAGTTCCTTGATGTTGCTGCAGCATCATCAGGTTTTGTTGATTTTGACCCTATGTCTGACCGTGTTGACACACTACTCTATGAGAACATTGCTTCCAGGTCTGCATGGAAAAGTCTTTGGCATATGATCCAAATTCTCTTGATCATGTCCCATGGACAAGCCAGTGTAGAACGAGGGTTTTCTGTGAATAAGCAAGTCATGGTGGAGAATATGAAGGCAGAATCAGTCATTGCACAGCGTGTGATTGCCGATAGCATTAGGGCAGCAGGTGGCCTTGAGAAAATTATCACCAAAGAGCTTCAAATGTCTGCTTCAAGTGCCAGACAAAGTTATCTCGCATACCTTGATGACCAGAGGAAGGAAAACAAAAGCAAAACAAAAGCCTCCAAGAAGAGGAGCCTAGCAAATGAACTCAAAGAACTGAAGCAAAAAAAAATTCGTCTTGAGTCTGACATTCAACAGCTTGAGAAGTCAGCTGATGAATTGGCTATGAAGGCTGAAGCAACACGCAGTATAGGATTTGTTGTTCAGTCAAACAGCCTGCAGCACTCTGCCAAAGAAAAGAGAGCAAGCTTATTAGCTTTGGACAAGGACATTGAGTGCAAAAAGAAAAAAATGGAAGAGTAGTCCTGATGATTATTTTGATTGTTACAATTGTTATGGAATTTATTTGATTGCTGAGGGGATATGTTGTGAACAAATGGACAAGTAGTCCACGTAGGTTAACGTTTCATATTATTTCTCACCTTCACAGAGTACAAACGGAACAGAGGGATGTTTCACTGCAGTGTTTTTTGCATTATGTTTTAATGTAATGTGTTACATGCATAGGTATCGTGAGTACAACCCTTAGCTTTGGGCTACAGTCTAGGTGTTGGCTCTGGGCAAGGGCGTAACCGTGGTATAAATATTGGGGGGGTCCAAATTTGAGCCCTTCCCAAAATGTTTTTAAGTGCATTTCGTGCAATTTTCATATGGGCCTATTGATAAAGATGTGCTTATCTAGAACATTGTTTTGATGAATACAATTACCAATGAACATGTTAACGTTTATATCTTGTTTTTTTTTTATTGTGTATCAGGCAAAACACAAAACAGAATGTGCAACTGCAAAACATGTAACGCAATACAACATATGTGAAACATTGCATGAAAATCTGTCACACCAGAGCTAGTCTCGCGCACACACACATTTCAAACAAATGCAGAAATGCCAAATTGCTACAAAAAAATGGCTACCAAAGCAATAGAAAGGAGCATTACCCTGGTTAATAGGTCAAAACAACATAGAACTTTGTAGAAAATATATTGACTTTATCTAAATAAATGGCCCAAAAATATGGAGGCGTTCATCGTGTAACTCAACAAGTCTCTGACAGATCTGTCTCCTATCCAGTGCATCCAATTTCTCTTGATGTACACGGCAAATGGCAAGATCGTTTAACCGGGTCTGCGTCATTGATGTTCTCAGCCATGTTTTTAGTCTCACGTCTTACCTGATCATCTTCAGAGCAGGTGTCTGTCTGTCCTGTCCCTCTATCATGCATGTAACGGTCACTCTCTCTGTCTCACTGCTCTTCCTGCATTACGTCCACATAACATCAATGCACTTCAAGAATAATGACTGACCAAAATGATAATTTTATTTACATTTAATTAAAGGATAGTATGCTCTTATTACTAGCCTACTGATGATATGCAGCCTATGATGAGGTTTAAAAATAATGTAAAGTTGTTTTAAGGACTCGTAATACAATGCTCTTTACCAGTTCATCTTCAGAGCAGGTCTCTGTCTGTTCCCTTCCTCCATCATGCCTGTGACTCTCCCTCTCTTGCTCTGTCTGTGCTGCATTGTGACCATATATTACAGCATTATTGTACTAGAAAAACAATGACTGACCCGTATGATCATTTTAATTTGTTGCCATTGATTGTTTTATTGCTGTGTTTTAAAACCATCAATCTTTCTTTATCTATCTCTCTCTAACCCACACACAGAGCTAGAGAGAGAGACCAGTAGTCAACAGGTTTGGCGTTTTTCAGGTCATCAGTGAATGAACAGACGCTTCAATGGAGTGGCAAGTGCAGGAACTCCTTCGTCTGTATCTACAACTGTCTTGTGCCCAAACCACGATCAGAATACTGACTTATATTTTATAAAATCTTGTGTTACAGACTATTAAAAGCTACGCTCCTTTCATTTGGTGTTTTTGGACAGTGTCACAGTCTGTAACAGATGTGTAATGAAGTAAGGATCTGACGAAGATATTTATGTTACCAACCGAAGTCATGTTACTACAAGACATAGTGCTAGCCTTAGCTTATCATTTTTGGGCTGTGTAGCACATAGACTGTATAGAGAGCTATCGCGTGACGTCACTGTACCGCGAGATTTTGTTAGGGCGCCATATTGGAAGACCAAGTACGTATGTACATACATACTGTTAGGTTCAACCCAGTTTGAAACGGTCAATCGGTCAACTTATTTCTCGGGACCCCTGCCCTCGTACCACCTGCAGAATTCTGGGACGGAACACCGCAAAAAAACAGAGAACCAGAGATCGGTTTAACTGCTGTTTATTCACAGTATTCTCGCCAAAGATGAAAGATTACAAATATCTTTTATAACAAATCATAATCTCTCCAAACAGCTATTGTGTCTGTCAAATGTGTGTGTGTTTGTATGTGACCTCAGAGAGGGGTGTGTGTGTGTGTCTATGGGAGGGTGTGAGTGAGTGACATCATTTTGATATGTGTCTATGTGCTAGGTCAGCAAATCACATCTTAATTCCATATGTATGTATGTGTGTGTGTGAATGAAACCTTCAATCATAAGCAAAATAATATTTCAGCAATTTCATTTACGCATGTCAAAGCGCAACAGATGTTTTTACGACAATGTTTTAAACAAAGACTATGTTTGGTCTAACAAAAGTGTTCTTCTCCACTGGACGAAGGTCAGGCTACACAGGAACAGTTTAAAATCACTCCCATAGTATATGCAATAGTCCAAAATAATAAAGGATCTTAAAAAGCTCTAAAATATAAAGTCTTAACTCTTTGTTCAGCAATAAGGCTACCATTACATCCAACATTAAAGTGTGTGTGGGTCGATCTGACATCAAAACAGACCTTGGCGTCGTTCAGACACATCTCTGATCAAAAATACACATTTCATAAAATGTTCCCAAACAATGTCCAGCCGAGACAGAAGGTCATTTTTAACTGAACCTTAAGTTAATCCTTAATTTTGTCACCATTTTAATAAATTACTGCCTTCTTGGTCAAGAATAATACTTATATAAACCTAACACACAGTAAGACTGTCTGTGTTGATATAACTGATCATGTGTCTTCACAAATGAAAACTGCACTTCTGAAAAAGATAATAGAAAATAGATGCAAGATCACAATATTAGCAGATGAGTCAACCAGTACTGGACACAAATCAACACTAAATTGTCTTTCTGAAGACCAGTGTTGATGGAGACATGGACCCCGTTGCCTTTCCATTGGACCTGATTGAGCTGGATAGTCTGTCTGCTGCCCATATCAAAGACAAGCTAATGACCTGCCTGTTCAAGAATGGCTTCACTACTGAGTTGCTGCAGTAAGTCTTCATTGGGTTTTGCAGTGATGAGGCCAATGTAATGTTAGGTGTGAAGTCAGGTGTGAGGAAGCTGCTCCAGGATGACTTCCCAGGCATCATGCTGTGGCACTGCCTTAATCACAGACTGGAGCTTGCTGTGGACCAGGCACTGGACTCAACAGGGGGAACAAAAAACTTCCAGGCCTTCCTTGACACCTTGTATTCTTTATATAGCCACTCACCAAAAAAATATGCGACAGCTGAGTGAATGTGCTCACAACCTACACATCACCCTCAAAAGGATTGGGAGAGTGTTCAGTGTCCGCTGGGTAGCTTCTTCATGTAGGGCAGTTACAGCTGTTTGGCAGTCTTATCCAGCCTTGGCACAACATTTCTGGGAGGCATCAGAGGACACTTCTAGGGATGGCAGAGAGAGAGCCAAATTCAAGGGACTGCTGACAAAATTGTGCTGTTAATTTCCTGACAAGTCTTGCACTGATGTTAGATGTTCTCATTGAACTGAAGAACTTGTCAGAAATTCTTCAGGACAGGAAGACCACACTCCAAAAGGCCCATGACATCATGTCATTGCATGTGAAACGTATCGAGAGCCTAAGTACACACCCAGGCCAACATGTTGTTGAAGCAAGCAAGGCAGAAGTTGTTATGGAATTTAAGGGAGAAAAGTTAGGTGTTGGCAAGTCCCCCATCATTGACTCTGCTAAGTTCATCAAAGCCGTAGCAGAGAGTATGAAAGACAGACTCTTCACCACCACAAGTTAATCCTGACAAATGGGACCTTGACAATCCTCGGCATGGCAAAGAAGAGGTAAGGGATCTGTGTAATGCTTTTCACCTGGACGAAAAGGAGGCACACCTTGGGTTCATTGAATTCAAGGCAAGTGGAGGAACAGGCATACCCAACAGGTTGAGGAAACTGTTCATTGCTGTGGACACACTGTCAGCAAGTAATGCAGACTGTGAGAGGGGGTTAAGCACAATGAACATCATTATAACGGAGTATAGAAACAAACTGACAACAATAAATGCAGCAAACCTCCTCTTCATCAACACAGTGGGACCACCATGCAAGCAGTGGGATCCCCTTCCTTATGTAAAGACTTGGCTGGGCAAAGGAAGGAGAGCTGCTCACTAAACAAAAGGCATGGCTCGCTGTCAAACAGATGAGGACAGCTACTTCAAGCCTCTTTGGAATTTATTTTGAGTGTTTTACCTAAAAACTTTTTCACTTTTCTGTTCTGTTACACTGTTCTGTGTCCAGTGTCCAAAATGAAACGTTAGTTTTCAACTGTTCAGCTAAAAAAAAAAAATTATTAAAACGATTGTGTTGTTGAAATGATGTGTTTGCAATTTATTTATAATCAAAAACTGATACAGGTGGATGAAAGAGTGATAGTGTGATAAAAAGTACTATACTAGTAGTACTGAGTGATAAGAAGTCCTAGTGAATGCTTGATAAGTAGACAATAATAAATAATTAGGTGTATTTTTCGGCGCGCGCTATGCGCGTGCACTATGACTCAAAATAATAGTACCAGCAAGAAATAAAAGTTACTTTCACCCCTGGCCATAATGAACACCATGTTCAAGCCTAAGGGTGTGCATAAGTGCATGTGGCATGAGGACACCCTAGGCCATAGATTTATGATTGACTTTGTAGTCATTTTGTCTGATCTGTGACCATATGTCTTGGACACTCAGGTGAAGAGAGGAGCGGAGCAGTCAACTGATCACTACCTGGTGGTGAGCTCAATCAGATGGTGGGGAGGAGGCCGGACAGACCTGGTAGGCCCAAACATGTAGTGAGGGTATGCTGGGAGCATCTGGCGGAAGCTCCTCTCTGTTGGATCTTCAACTGCCACCTCCGGCAGAGCTTCAACTGCATACCGGAGGAGGATGGGAACATTGAGCCCAAGTGTACCATGTTCTGTACCTCCATTGCTGAGGTGGCTGTGTGGAGCTCTGGCTGCAAAGTTGTTGGTGCCTGTTGTGACGGTAATCCCTGAACCTGGTGGTGGACACCTTTGGTGAAGGGAGCTGTCAAGCTGAAGGAGTCCTATTGGGCTTTGTTAGCCTGTGGGTCTCCAGAGGCAGCTGACAGGTACTGACAAGCCAAACGAAATGCGGCTCTGGCAGTCGCTGAAGCAAAACCTCGGGTGGGGGAGGAGTTCGGTGAGGCCATGGACATCGTCCAGCAGTGGAAGGAATAATTCAAGGATCTCCTCAATCCCACCTTTATGTTGTCTGAGGAGGATGCAGAGCCTGAGGGCACTTGGGAGGACTCGCCCATCAAGGGGGCTGAGGTTGCCGAGGTGGTTAAAAAGCTCCTTGGTGGCTGGGCTCCGGGCTGGATGAGATTCGTCCCAAGTTTGTGAAGGTCCTGGATGTTGTTGGGCTGTTTTGGTTGACACGCCTCTTCAACATTTCATGGAGGTCAGGGACAGTGCCTCTGGATTGGCAGACTGGGGTGGTGGTCCCACTTTTCAAAAAAGGGGACTGGAGAGTGTGTTCCAACTATAAGGGGCTCACACTTCTCAGCATCCCCGGGAAAGCCTATGCTGGGGTGCTGGAGAGGAGAGTTCAGTCGATAGTTGAACCTCGGATTCAGGAGGAGCAATGTGGTTTTCGTCCTGGTCATGGAACACTGGACCAGCTCTTTACCCTTGCACGGGAGCTGGAGGGTGCATGGGAGTTTGGCCAACCGGTCTACATGTGTTTTGCGGACCTGGAGAAGGTTTATGGCCATGTCCCTCATGGTGCCCTGCAGGGGGTGCTTCAGGAGTATGGGGTTCGGGGCCCACTGCTGTGGGCCATTTGGTCCCTGTCTGACCATAGCAGAAGTTTGGTTCACATTGTTGGCAATAAGTTGGACTTGTTCCCAGTGGATGTGGGACTCTTCCAGGGCTGTCCTTTGTCACCGGTTCTGTTCATAACTTTTATGGACAGAATTTCTATGTGCAGCCAAGGGGTGGAGAGTGTCTGGTTTGGTGGCCTCAGGATTGTGTCTCTGTTTTTTGCAGATGATGTGATCCTGTTGGCTTCATCAATTTGTGACCTCCAGCAGGTGCTGGGATGGTTTTCAGCAGAGTCTGAAGCGGCTGGGATGAGGATCAGCACCTGCAAGTCCATGGCCATGGTGCTCAGCCAGAAACGGGTGGAGTGCCTACTTCGGGTCAGGGGGAGTTGTTGCCTCAAGTGGAGGAGTTTAAGTATCTCTGTCATGAGTGAGAGTGGGGGGAGCGGGAGTCAGACAGACGGATCAGGGCAGTGTCAGCAGTGATGCAGATGCTAAACCAGTCTGTTCTGTTAGAGAGAGAGCTGAGCCAAAAAGCAAAGCTCTCAACTTACTGTTCCTGTCAGGTGAAACAGACGAGGACCCAAGAGCGCAAGTTAAATGTTGAGTTTTATTGATAACAGGGGAAAGGGAGTTGGGAGGATGTGTGAAGTTCAGTGGCTGGAGGACTGAGAGGCAGGGATGGCTGGTGGGAGCATGGTGGTGATGTCTGCAGTCTCCCATCGAAGCACTGACCAGGCTCGACCCTGCTTAGCTTTAGATATTAGACGGGATCAGGTGTTGTCAGAGTAGTGAGGCTGTAAGCTGACAGCACTAGGTGTTCAGGCAGTCTCCCAGCGAGCAGTCCCTCAGCAGACAGACAGGACAGCACAACAGGCAGGAGTAGGGAACAGACTGGAACACAGAGTCACAGATCAGGTAGCAAGATAAGGGACAGAAATGCAGGGTCAGGTTACCAGGACTGAAGAGTTGACGGAGTCGACGCCTAGAAGACGATCTGACACTGAAGCTTGGGAGGACAGCAGCTTAAATACACACAGAGGAGGAGCAGGTGATGGCAACAACCAATGACAGCCGCTGAGAGTAAATAAGAGGAAGTGTAGCGGGCGTGGCCGGTAATGCTGAGTGGAGAGGAGTGGAGATGTTACCTCAAGAGAGGAAACCCACAGGTAGGACCATGACAGAACCCCCCCCCACCTCAAGGGACGGCTCCAGAAGTCCCTAGCCACAGATCCACCAAGACGGGCGGGAGGAGGGGGAATACCAGTGGAGGGTCAGAATTCCTCTGACCGGTCAGTGTCCATAGCCTCCACACCATCTTCACTGTCGGAAGACTCGTCATCCAAGGCCCCCCGCCCAGGATTCGGTTCAGTGTCTGGCTCGGGCACTGGAGCAGGGGCAGGGTCCAGGAGTGGATCCGCATGGTGAGAACCCCTACGTCGACCCCGTCGGATGGAGGGCTGGTCAGGGTGTAGTCGGTGGAAGTCGGCGATGAGGGCCGGATCCAGAATCCTTCCAGCAGGGACCCATGCCCTCTCCTCAGGACCATAACCCTCCCAGTCTACCAAGTATTGGATGCCCCTACCCCTTCGTCACGAGCGGAGCAGTCGCCAGACCGTGTAGACTGGTCCACCATCAATGACGCGTGGAGGAGGAGGCGGCAGTGTAGCCGGGACCAGGGGGCTCTCGTGCACCAGTTTGAGTTTGGAGATGTGGAAGGTGGGGTGTATCCTCATGGTCTTGGGCAGCAGCAGTCGAATTGCTGTGGGACTGATGACCTTCTGTACGGGAAAGGGTCCGATGTAGCGAGGCGCCAACTTGCGTGACTCCACCCGTAGTGGTAGGTCTCGAGCCGACAACCATACCTTCTGGCCGACATGGTAAGCGGGTGCAGGGGTCCTCTGCCGGTTAGCCCCAATAGCATAGCTGGTACTGGACTTCAGGAGTGCGGTGCGGGCCTGGGCCCACATGCGGCGGCAGCGGCGGGTGTAGGCGAGAGCAGATGAGCAGGTGGCTTCTCCCTCCTGGCTGGTAAACAGAGGTGGTTGATACCCATACACACACTGGAAGGGGGAGAGTCCGGTGGCAGAGCTGTTGAGGGAGTTGTGGGCATATTCCACCCAGAGCAGATGTTGAGCCCAGGCGTGGGGGTTGTGCGAAGCCACACACCTTAGTGCCTTCTCCAGTTCCTGATTCATGCGCTCCGTTTGGCCATTTGACTGTGGGTGAAACCCGGACGACAGACTGGTGGTGGCCCCGAGGAGGTGGCAGAATTCCCTCCAGAAACTGGTGGAGAACTGTGGGCCCCGGTCGGAAACGATATCCCTGGGCAGGCCGTGGACCCGAAAGACATGTTCTAAGATGACCCGGGCAGTCTCCTTAGCAGTTGGCAGTTTTGGGAGAGGCACAAAGTGGGTCATCTTACTGAAGCAGTCCACAATGGTGAGGATGACCGTATTAACTTCTGATGGAGGAAGACCAGTAACAAAGTCCAGGGAGACATGGGACCAGGTACGCATGGGTACTGGCAGGGGCTGGAGTAACCCGGCTGGGGGCTGACTGGGGGACTTGTGCTGGTTGCAAGTGGGGCAGGCTCTCACAAAATCCTGGATGTCCTTCCTCATCGACGGCCACCAGAATCGCTGAGACAGCAGATGGAGGGAGCGTGTGACCCCGGGGTGACAGGCCAGGCGGGAGTCATGTCCCCATTGAATCACCTGAGACCTCAGGTCGGCTGAGACGTAGAGACGGTTGGAGGGGCAAGCGCTGGGGCCTGGCTGGTCCCTGATGGCCTCTCGAACCTGCTCTTCGATGTCACAGGTCAGGGCAGCAACGACACAGGGGCTTGGGAGGATGGGTGTTAATTCCTCCTTGGAAGCCTCATCCCTCTGAAATATCCGGGAGAGTGCATCCGGTTTGATGTTGCAGGAGCCAGGACGGTAGGAAAGGACAAAGTTGAAGCGGGTGAAGAATAGTGACCACCGGCGCTGGTGGGAGTTTAGCCTCCTGGCTGTCCGGATGTATTCCAGGTTTTTGTGGTCTGTCCAGACCACAAACGGAAACTTAGACCCCTCCAACCAGTGGCGCCACTCCTCGAGGGCGAGCTTGACCGCCAGTAGCTCACGATTGCCGATGTCGTAATTGCTCTCTGCTGGGGTCAGTCTTTGTGAGTAGAAGGCGCAGGGGTGCATCTTTCCATCCTCAGCTGCCCACTGGGAAAGCACAGCCCTGACTCCCACATCCGAAGCATCTACCTCCACCACAAACTGCCGCTCGGCGTCAGGCATCCAGAGGATGGGAGCTGAAGTGAAACAGGCCTTGAGGGTTTCGAAGGCTTTGTCAGCTGCTGCCGTCCATTGGAAGGGCTGTTTGATGCTGGTCAGTGCGGTGAGTGGGGCTGCCACGGTGCTGTAGCCCCGGATGAACCTCCGATAGAAGTTGGCGAACCCCAGGAACTGCTGCAGCTTCTTACGGCTCCCTGGAACCAGCCACGATGTCACTGCCGACACCTTCGCAGGGTCCATTTGTATGCTGCCCTCGGTAACCACATATCCCAGGAACGAGACAGACTGAGCGTGGAACTCGCACTTCTCTGCTTTCACAAACAACGAATTCTCAAGCAGGCGGTGCAGGACCAACTGGACGTGGTGGGTGTGTTCAGACAGGGTTTTAGAGAAGATCAAAATGTCATCCAAGTAAACGAAAACGAACTTGTTGAGCATGTTTCTGAGAATGTCGTTTACCAGCGCCTGGAACACTGCTGGGGCATTGGTGAGACCGAATGGCATGACCAGATATTCATAGTGTCCCGTCGGGGTGTTGAACGCAGTCTTCCACTCGTTGCCTTCTCTCACTCACACCAGATGGTAAGCGTTCTGGAAATCTAGCTTGGTGAACACTGTGGCCCCTTGCAGTAGTTCAAAGGCGGAAGAGAGTAGTGGCAGAGGGTAGCGGTTCTTAAACGTAATGTCGTTCAAGCCCCAGTAATCTATGCATGGGCGAAGAGAACCATCCTTCTTCCCCACGAAGAAAAATCCAGCTCCGGCAGGAGAGGATGATGGACGGATTAGGCCGGCAGCCAAATAGTCGTTTATGTAGTCTTCCATGGCCTTTCTTTCCGGGGCTGACAGGGAGTAGAGACGGCCCTTAGGGGGTGCGGTGCCTGGCAGGAGGTCGATGGCGCAGTCGTATGGTCAATGTGGGGGCAACAACGTGGCCTTGGACTTGTTGAACACCTCCCTCAGGTGGTGATAGCAGACAGGAACCTTGGATATGTCGGGGGTGGAGCTGGTGGTCTCCTGGTTGGTTGGCAGGACGGCTCCCTTCAAGCAGGTCTGATGGCAGCCCCTTCCCCACTCTCGTATGGTGCCAGTCTCCCAGTCGAGTTGGGGGTTGTGTAGACGGAGCCACGGGTACCCTAGGATGAGTGGTTGGCTGGGTGAGTGTAGGAGGTGGAATTGGATGGACTCCTGGTGGTTTCTTGACAGCAGCATTGTCACGGGGGCTGTGATGTGTGTAACTGTGCTGAGACGATGTCCACCCAGCGCTCGTACAGGAACGGGTGGAGTAAGATGGTGGCACTCCACACCCAGCTGCTGTGCGAGCTCTGTGTCCATAATGTTAGCTTTGGCTCCAGAGTCCACCAGGGCGGCCAGGGCACAAGCGGTGTCAGAAAGCTGAAGGCGGAGCTGAAGCAGGGGTTTACGGACGGAGGTTAGGTGGCGCTGTCGCTCCTCGGGGGTGAGGGAGGCACGGCTGATCTCCATGGGCTCTGACTGATTATGTCGGCTTTGGGGCGTGACAGGCGGGAACTGGGCAGCGGAAGACTCACCCTGAGTGTGGGTGGCAGGTTGACTAGGACGCCCCTTCTCTCGTCTGCGGATCTGGATACGGTGATCGATGCATATGGCGAGGGCAATGGCTTCATCGAGTGGCGGGGGTTGCTCATGGGAAACGAGCTCGTCCTTGACGTAGTCCGCCAAACTGTGGAGGAAGGTGTCCACCAGCATCGCCATGTTCCACGAACTGCGCCTCGCCAGAGTGCGGAAGTCGATGGAGTAGTCCGCCACCGTCCGGTTGCCCTGACGGATACTCATCAGTGCTCCTGACGCCTCTGTTCTTGACAAGCCCAGGTCGAACACCTTTAACATCTCCTCGGCGAAGGCACTGAAGGAGGCACAGGCCGGGATCTGCCGGTCGAATTCAGCCGTCCCCGGCCGGTCAGGTGAGTGATGACGTACCCCACCTTGGCTCCCTCCGTCGAGAAGGTCCTGGGCTGCAGAGAGAACTGGATACGGCAGCTGGTCAGGAATGGCTGGACCTGGTTTCGGTCACCATTGAAATGTTCCGGATTACCTATCTTCGGTTCCGGGTCACCAGGAGCCAGAGCAGGTGGAACACGAGCGGATGGAGTGGTGAGGTTGGTGAGAACTTGCAGGACCTGGGTTAGATGATGCTGCTGCTGTTGGAGTTGCTGAAATAGTTGTTGGTGGTCAAGCTGGAGCAGAGATGCAATGTCGCCGGTCATCCGGTTTATTTCTCCCTCTGTACGTTCCAGTCACTTCAGGCTCAATCACCATGCTGGTTGGGGAGGGTGCTGGGTCCATGATGGTCAGATCA
This sequence comes from Neoarius graeffei, assembly GCF_027579695.1. Taxonomy (NCBI): domain Eukaryota; kingdom Metazoa; phylum Chordata; class Actinopteri; order Siluriformes; family Ariidae; genus Neoarius; species Neoarius graeffei. The sequence goes on from NC_083590.1 coordinate 9,895,821, forward strand.
TTCTGTCAGGTGAAACAGACGAGGACCCAAGAGCGCAAGTTAAATGTTGAGTTTTATTGATAACAGGGGAAAGGGAGTTGGGAGGATGTGCATGTGTGAAGTTCAGTGGCCGGAAGACTGAGAGGCAGGGATGGCTGGTGGGAGCATGGTAGTGATATCTGCGGTTTCCTATCCAAGCACTGACCAGGCTTGGCCCTGCTTAGCTTCAGCGATCAGACGGGATCAGGTGTTGTCAGAGTAGTGAGGCTGTAAGCTGATAGCACTAGGTGTTCAGGCAGTCTCCCAGCGAGCAGTCCCTCAGCAGACAGACAGGACAGCACAACAGGCAGGAGTAGGGAACAGACTGGAACACAGAGTCACAGATCAGGTAGCAAGATAAGAGACAGAAATGCAGGGTCAGGTTACCAGGACTGAAGAGTTGACGGAGTCGATGCCTAGTGTCACGTTCCCCTGTGCCCCTTCAGGTACACATCTGCAAGTGCACGTGCAGTACTGGAGCCTGAATGGGGGGAATTGATTGCACCTGTGCACAGGTGACAGGTGGCGTTAAATACCTCCTTTTCTCTTTTGCAAGGGGGGGGCACTCTGACCTCGACCTTACCGCTGGTACTCTGTTTCATTCTATCTCCACTAACTCTGTCCTCTCACTCTTTTGCTCTTCCTTTACAGCTGACATACTGATACTGATACATCCACTCAAACATCATTCACTCGCATACATCCATACATTATTACTCCCCTAGACACTTGTTGAAATACTGGTTGTTGTTGAAAATCAATAAATGACCTAAAATTTGAATTCTGTTGTCGTCTCCTTTTCATGTTGCTCCCTAAACGAGCGGGGTCGTAACATGAATTGGGGGCTCGTCCAGGATAGTCCTGTTTGGCTTTGACTCTTGGACTGTGAGCGCATCCAGGTGAGAACATTTGTTGTTAATTATCAGTCTCTGGTTTAGGAAGAGTGCTTCAGCCAGGCTTTGCCTGTCCATTGAAGTCCTGTTTATTATTTTCGATCTGTGTTTGTTGTTTTTAGGGGTAAATCCGATCGGGAGTTTTATATTCCTGTCGGGGGCACGCTTCAGACAATTTTTGATTGTACTGAGTTAATGCGTTATCCAGTCGCCCCGAGGTCGGCAAGCCTCCGAAGACTAGGTAGGCAAAGTTAGTATTTTGTCTATGTCAGGTCACCAGAGGACTGTAACTTTTCTACTCTGTACATTTCAACGATGTTAATCAGTGGTCTCATCTGGATGCAATCGCAGTAGTTTGGGCCGTGCCAGCAGGATGGGTGAGTGAATTTTGTATTGTGTATCAGTAAATGTTAGCGGTTTGTTGTAACGCTTGCTTGTTTTGCGGTTATGTTGGGTTGGAACGCGGGTCTGTTTTAGATCGATTGTGTGCGTTCATTAATTAGTAACCCATTTTCCCGTTTGTGGTGAAGGCAGCGCGTAGGCTTTGTAAGTTACCGAGGAGGTATCTCCGTTTATAATTGGTTGTAACTTGGCCTGTGAGTGAGGTGTACAGATTAAACGCGTCTTCGCGTATCTGTGAATTTGGACAGCAAGCGAGTAATTGTTTCTAAACATTACATAATTGTTTGTTTAGCTTGTGCAGATCGTAATTTGAATGCTTTCTGTAGCTGTTGTCGTTTGTAAAAGTGGGGATAGACTTTTGTTTAATCACCAGTGGTAGGTTTGTGCCTCACGTTTTGTTTTGTCACGTTTTTCCCTTCTCTTTGTATGGTTAGTAGCCTATGCCTGATTCGTAATTAATCACTGATGTTAGCGTGAGATTGACACGTTTGACTGTGCTGGATAGTGTAGTCAGTAGGCTATTGTGATTAATGAAAGTGTATGTTCTCATTGAGTAGGTACTTCTTTACAATGGCATCTGTTGAAGATTTTGTTGCTCAGCCGTCTGTAGAATTGTTGTTAACTTTCACTAAAGAACAACTTCTGGCTGTAGCGCAACAGTATGGTCTAACCATTAGTAGTGGAGATAAAAAGTTAAAGGAGACGTTGGTTACCATTATTAAGTACCAGCTGATTGAACTCTCCATTATTAAAGAGGAGGTGGAGGAGGAGCTTGAAGAGGCTGATGGTGATGATGACGATGATGATAATGGTGGTGGTGGTGATGTTGATGGTAAAGTGGATGTTAAAGGGGATGTTAATGCAGAGCGGAAGGAAGTGGTGGCTGCTAATGCTCCACCTGTGAATACTCATGGGCCACCAAAGCCTAAGAGTAAAAGGGCCATGAGTACTCGTGATAGGGAGCTGGAGGTGGAGCTCCGGAGATTGGAGTTGAATCAACAATTGGAACTCCAGGTAGCACTTCAGCGTATGGCCAACGACCATGCTCTGGCCATGAAAAGGCTTGAGCTGGAGGCAAAACCACCTCTTGAACCTCCTCAGACTTCTGCTTCTTCTGCCCTGTCTGCTGAGACAAAGTTTGACGTCTGTAAAAATATCCGTCTTGTGCCACCCTTCACAGAGAAGGACGTGGACAAATACTTTAACCATTTTGAGAGGGTAGCTACCTCGCTGAACTGGCCTAAAAATGTGTGGACGATGCTACTCCAGTGTGTGTTTACTGGCAAGGCCAGAGAGGTGTTTACTGCTTTACCTGTTGCCGAATCCAAGGACTACGACATTGTGAAGAAAACTGTCCTGCATATCTTTGAGTTAGTCCCTGAGGCGTATCGCCAACGCTTCAGAAATGCAAAAAAATCTGATCAGGAGACATATGTCGAACATGCTCGTGAGAAGGAGCATTTGTTTGACAGGTGGTGCAGTGCACATGATGTTAGAACTAAGGAAGACTTGCGTGAACTGATTCTCCTTGAAGATTTCACCAATGGTCTTCCCGAGTCTGTGGCTGTACACCTGAAGGAGCATGATGTTAAGACCTTGGAGAATGCTGCAGTTTTAGCTGATAAATACATCCTAACCCATAAAGGCATGTTTGATGGCCGTGGGCCTAAACCTCATGGTAAGGATAAGCCATTTACCAAGAGTAAGCCACCTAGTGGAGGTAGTAATAGTCCACCGTCCTCTCAATCTGCGTCTCCTAGCCGTCCACCAGATAAATCTGATCTTGTCTGTTTTTACTGCAAGAAAGTTGGGCATAAAGCGAATGAGTGCTTTTCCCGTAAGAAGAAGGGTAATAACCCCAAGTCTTCTGGTCTAATTACAGCATGTGGTACTGGGCCAGTCCTCTTGCCCAAGTCTAAAAAGAGTAAACGTGCTGTGGTTACCATTACAGGTAGTGAGGAGAGGGGAGATTCCGATTATGCACCTTTCATTACACCTGGTTTCGTTTCTGTGTCTGGCCAGTCCAATGTTAGCCTTCCAATTCGCATACTTAGAGATACTGGGGCTGCACAGTCCTTTATGCTAGCTGGTATCTTGCCGCTTTCTGAGAGTACTGCAATGGGGACTTATGTAGTTATCAAAGGCTTTGAGATGACTCCCATGTTGGTGCCCCTACACCGGGTACACTTAGTGTCTGAACTGGTCACTGGTGATGTTGTGGTTGGAGTCCGTTCATCTCTACCTATCCCAGGAATTTCCTTCATCTTGGGCAATGATCTTGCTGGTGCCAGGGTGTGGGTTGACTCTAATGTAGTGTCTCTCCCTATTGTTGGACCTGTGTCTGAAAATTCCAGAGTGTCGGATGACTGTAAACGTGAATATCCTGGTGTATTTCCTGCATGTGTGGTAACTCGTGCTATGACTGCACGTGGGCTCAACTCAGATGTTGTGCCACTTACAGATACCTTCCTTGCCCAACCTCCAGTTGTAGACGATCTCCCCCCACAGGCATGTGTAGAGGAGCCAAAAACTGGTAATGCTGACTTTGATTCAGTAGGGGATGGGGAAGATTCTGACAGTGAAGTTGTATCTGTGAATGTGAGTCCTCCTGTTGATGAATTGACGGAATCTGATAAGTTTGATGCCTGTTCATTACCAGAACTGTTTAAGGTCTCTCGTGAGGAGTTAATTCAGGAACAGACTCGTGACTCTACTTTTGAACCTCTCTTTGTAATGGCTTCATGTAAAGAAAATTCTGATGATGAAAAGAGCCATTATTTTCTGCAGAATGATTTACTATGTAGGCAGTTTGTGTACCGGCATGGAACCTTTTCAAAAACAGTGATGCAGGTTGTGGTTCCCCATAAATTTCGAATGGCTGTTATGGATTTAGCTCACACTGGGTTGGCAGGACATACTGGGGTAAGAAAAACGTATGATAGGATTATGCGGCGATTTTTTTGGCCTAGGTTGAAGAGGGATGTTTCCTCTTATGTAAAAGCATGTCATGTGTGTCAGATGACGGGCAAGCCAAACCAACAAATCCCTGTTGCCCCATTGCAGCCCATCCCTGTGATGTCTAACCCCTTTGAGCATATAATTGTTGATTGTGTAGGACCACTACCTCGCTCCAAGGCTGGACATAGTTTTCTTCTTACCATAATGTGTCAGGCTACCCGCTATCCAGCGGCTTACCCACTTAGATCAATCACCACAAAGTCTGTACTGAAAGCGTTGGTCAATTTTATATCCATCTTTGGCATCCCAAAGATTATCCAGAGCGATCAAGGTTCCAACTTTATGTCCAAACAGTTCTCTAGGGCTTTGAAACAACTAAAAGCACGCCACAATATCTCAAGTGCATACCATCCCCAAAGCCAGGGGGCGTTGGAAAGATTCCACCAGACCCTCAAGTCCCTCTTGCGATCCTATTGTGTTGAACTAGGCTTTGATTGGGAAGAGGGACTCCCTTGGTTACTTTTGGCCATTAGAGAGGTGGTGCAAGAAAGCACAGGTTTTAGCCCTAACGAACTTGTGTTTGGACATACTGTTAGAGGGCCAACAGCTGTTTTAGCTGACGACTGGTGTGATGCCGCCGAAGCACCGACCAACGTTTTGGATTACGTTAGTGGTTTCCGTTACAGATTGTATGAAGCAAGGGCTGCTGCGAAGCGTAAACTGGGTAAGGCCCAGTCAAAGATGCAGAGCCTTTTTAACCGTAAGGCTAAATACCGAAGTTTCCAGCCAGGGGAAAAAGTACTTGCAATGTTGCCCCTGGTACACAGTCCTTTTCAAGCGAAATTTTGTGGGCCATACGAAGTGGTGAAATGTTTGCCTGATTACAATTACTTACTTAGTACTCCTGACAGGCATAAGAAAGTTCAAGTTTGCCACATCAATTTTTTAAAATCTTATGTTGAGTCTGAGCCACCTACACCTGTTGGGCTAATTGCTTCCTTGCCAGCAGAGGGCGCTATTGTGTCTCCTTCTGTTTCCATGGATAATGAGTCTGAATGTTTGAGCTCTGATGTTTGTGAAATAGATGATGGGGTGAAGTGCCCATCTCAGGCAGTTGTAGAGGGACGCCTCAAAAACTCTGAGTATTTAGCAGCATTGCCATTCCAACTCTCTCATTTATCTGATTTCGAACAAGACAGCATTATTGAGTTAATCAAATCATTCCCTTCTCTATTCCCTGATGTTCCTACTCGTACCTCAGTGATTGAACATGACATTGACGTTGGTGGGGCCCCGCCTATAAAACAGCATGCATTTCGTGTTAATCCTGTTAAGAGGGAACTGTTGAGAAAGGAAGTTGACTATCTGCTAACCCATGGTCTTGCCGAGGCTAGTACCAGTGCATGGAGCTCCCCCTGTCTGCTGGTTAACAAACCAGACGGGACCTACCGCTTCTGCACTGACTACAGGAAACTTAACTCTGTCACCAAACCTGATAGTTACCCATTGCCTAGGAGTGACGATTGTATAGATCGTGTAGGCTCTGCAAGATTTGTCAGCAAATTTGATCTTTTGAAAGGATATTGGCAGGTCCCTTTGACTGCCAGGGCAAAGGAGTTGTCTGCTTTTGTAACCCCTGATGATTTCTTACAGTACCAGGTCATGCCATTTGGAGTCAGGAATGCTCCCGCAACTTTTCAAAGGCTTGTCAACCGGACTTTGGTGGGCATGCGTGGTTGCGATGCTTACCTGGATGATTTAGTCTTATACAGTTTTACTTGGGCTGATCACTTGGGGCAGATCAAAGAACTCTTCACCCGTCTTGCTAAGGCTAACTTGACCATAAATCTAGCTAAATGTGAATTTGGGAAGGCTAGTGTCACATATCTGGGTAAGGTAGTGGGAGGTGGGCAGGTTCGTCCTATCGAAGCTAAAATTGAGGCCATCTGCAATTACCCTGTACCAAGTACCCGTCGAGAGCTCCGGCGATTCCTTGGGATGGCTGGCTATTATAGGGCCTTTTGTAAGAACTTTGCCACAGTTGTCACACCCCTTACTGCTCTTCTTAGTCCTAAAGTTCTATTTGAGTGGTCCACTAGCTGTCAAGCTGCATTTGCTAATGTAAAGGCTTTACTTGCTACTGCTCTTGTTCTGTCTGCACCAAACTTTGACCGTCCCTTCTGTGTTGCAGTGGATGCCAGTGAGAGTGGCGCTGGCGCGATTTTGCTGCAGGTGGGTTCTGATGGTGTCGAGCACCCAGTGTGCTATTATTCAAAAAAATTTAACCGTCACCAGAGAGCCTACTCTACAGTGGAAAGGGAGGCTCTTGCTTTGATTTTGGCTATTCAAAACTTTGAGGTCTATGTGGGGTCCTCTTCTAATCCCACTGTTGTTTATACAGATCACAACCCCTTAGTCTTCATTGACCGTATGCGGAATAAGAATCAACGTATCATGCGTTGGAGTATTCTTCTCCAACAGTATCCGCTACAGATCAAGCACATTAGAGGCAAAGATAATATTGTGGCTGATGCCTTGTCTCGTGCTTAGAGTTTTCTACCTCTAGGGTTGTCTGTTAACTATTTCACACGTAATGTATTTTTATATTGTATTTTTATTCATATTGAACACTACTGACTCTGTCCTTTTGTCCTTTCGGCCGGGGATATTGGATAGAGGGGTGTTGGTTTGTTTTGTTTTTTTTTCTTTGTCTGAGGTTTTAGTAAACCTCTTTTAGGGAGGGAGGTGTCACGTTCCCCTGTGCCCCTTCAGGTACACATCTGCAAGTGCACGTGCAGTACTGGAGCCTGAATGGGGGGAATTGATTGCACCTGTGCACAGGTGACAGGTGGCGTTAAATACCTCCTTTTCTCTTTTGCAAGGGGGGGGCACTCTGACCTCGACCTTACCGCTGGTACTCTGTTTCATTCTATCTCCACTAACTCTGTCCTCTCACTCTTTTGCTCTTCCTTTACAGCTGACATACTGATACTGATACATCCACTCAAACATCATTCACTCGCATACATCCATACATTATTACTCCCCTAGACACTTGTTGAAATACTGGTTGTTGTTGAAAATCAATAAATGACCTAAAATTTGAATTCTGTTGTCGTCTCCTTTTCATGTTGCTCCCTAAACGAGCGGGGTCGTAACACTAGAAGACAATCTGACACTGAAGCTTGGAAGGACAGCAGCTTAAATACACACAGAGGAGGAGCAGGTAATAGGCAACAGCCAATGACAGCCACTGAGAGTAAATAAGACGAAGTGTAGCAGGCGTGGCTGGTAATGCTGAGTGGAGAGGAGTGGAGATGTTACCTGAAGAGACGAAACCCACAGGTAGGACCATGACAGTTCCATCTACGTTCCCACCTTCACCTATGGTCACAAGCTATGGGTGGTGACCAAAAGAATGAGATCGCGGATACAAGCGGTCAAAATGAATTTTCTCTGAAGGGTGGCTGGGCTCTCCCTTAGAGATAGGATGAGAAGCTTGGTCATTCAGGAGAGACTCAGAGTAGAACTGCTGCTCCTTCACATTGAAAGGAGTCAGTTGAGATGGTTTGGGAACCTTTTTAGGATGCCCCCTGGATGCCTTCCAGTGGAGGCTCTCTGGGCATGCCCCACTGGAAGGAAACCCTGGGGCAGACCCAGAAAACTCTGGAGAGATTACATCTCTCAGGTGGCCTGGGGAAGCCTTGGTATTCCCCCAGAAGGGCTGCTGGAGGTGGCCAGGGAGAGGGAAGTCTCGGCAGCTCTGCTTAGGCTGCTACCCCCACGACCCGGACCCGGATAAGCAGCAGAAAATGGATGGATGGAGTTGCCTGCACTCTGACAAACATGGCGGTGTTTACATACTGTTTTCTGCTTGTCCCCTGAAAACATGAAATCGTTCCACACCTTGCTTTTCAATGAAGCTGGTGGTTTTATTAGGCCTAGACATGTTACTCTCGCTCTCATTAGCTGTCATATCTACATGATCTTTTTTCTTGTGTTGTAGCTCCCGCCTTTAGATCTAGTAGGCACACAGCATTAGTTTAAGAAAGTAATCTATTTTAAACCATGTTACTGTTGCTTTTGATACAGATTTTCTTAAAATACTATTTTCTGTATCTCTTGATTAATAGTTTTCTGTATCTTTTGATTACGCATGTAAACGTGTAATAATCTCATCTCATCTCATTATCTCTCGCTGCTTTATCCTTCTACAGGGTCGCAGGCAAGCTGGAGCCTATCCCAGCTGACTACGGGCGAAAGGTGGGGTACACCCTGGACAAGTCGCCAGGTCATCACAGGGCTGACACATAGACACAGACAACCATTCACACTCTCACATTCACACCTACGGTCAATTTAGAGTCACCAGTTAACCTAACCTGCATGTCTTTGGACTGTGGGGGAAACCGGAGCACCCAGAGGAAACCCACACGGACACGGGGAGAACATGCAAACTCCGCACAGAAAGGCCCTTGCCGGCCCCGGGGCTCGAACCCGGACCTTCTTGCTGTGAGGCGACAGCGCTAACCACTACACCACCGTGGCGCCCACGTGTGATAATGTTTTGCGACATGCCATAAAGTGTAAATGGTAAGCATCATAAAAATAACTGTGACTTTAGTTCTTAAAATAGAGTTTAAACTATGAATTGATCCCACTGATCTCTACATAAAATATCTGGAGAGTTCATTGGCTGGTACATGCTGTACAGACAAGTGAAGCCATCTGGCTGCCATATTACCACATCCATTGTGTGTACTTGGCTTGCGTGTTAAACCATAGTATCTGATCAAAGTTGCCTCAAGAAAAGTATTTCCTGACTTTTCTTTTCATTCCCTCCTCTTATTTTTTCAATTTTATCCACATTCCTTACATATCTTTATAGCGCTCCTCTTCATTATTATTGTTTTTTTTTTCAGCTCAGTCTCTGATAATTTTTTTGAACAACTATTTTACTGCAATAATTATTTTTACAGATAATATTTCAGTTTTTCTCTTATACAGCGTATCTTTCTCTTTCGTATATTTCTTCTTACTTTCTATTAAGGACAGTTGTTGAAACAGGATTATTTTCTCATGTTCTCTGCCATTTTCACTTCATTCTCACAGTCATGTCTTAACAGTATTTATTGGTCACATAATTCACGTCACACATGAATGGATCCTGATAGAGTTCAATAACTTATAGATTATTCCTCAGTGCTCACACTATCGTCTCACATCTCATTTTCTTTCACACACATTGGATTTTTTAGACTACTGCAGGGGTTTTCAATGTGTGGGAGAGTCAGCCCCCCCTCGGAGAGCAAATAAACAACAGCGCCCCCCCTTACAATTTTTGTTGTTGCTATACTTAATGTTCCATTTGTATTTTAAAAAAAAATGGTTGTTGTACACATTATTTTTTTCTTTTTCACATTTTAAACATCTGTGCTTTTTAAAACATCTTGTTTTACACGTTTTAAACATCTCATAGCATCGTTAGCGAGCACCTCTTGGCAGACAACACACTGTGGCAGTGGAGCATCTTCAGATCCAGTCCATGAAAATCCAAACTTTAAATAATTGTGGTCATACTTCCTTCTTTTTTCAGACCCCCCAGGATTCCGCGGGCCTTTTTTGTGATTGTTGCGGGCTAAAATGTCTGATGTTGCGGGGGGGGTTCCAAAAAAATTGCGATGAAAGTTGCGGTGTTTTTTAGGTTTTTGTTGCGATTACATTGCGGGAGGAAGTGAAAGTTGCGAGAAATTGTTGCGATTTTCTCTTTTTGTGATTTAAAATTGAGTGATATGTTAAATATTAAGTTATTACTGAAAAACTATTGATTAAAAAAACAAAGACACTGAGATGGTCCTATAAACAACTTTACCAATATAAAAGATTAGCAGGACTACAAAAATGCAGAAAAATAGGCTTTACTTATCCAAATGCACCTGTTGGTTCAAAAGTTAAAGTGCAGAGAACCTCACAGCACAACATGAAGTTACCTTAAAATATAATATAAATGCTTCAGCTTTCATGTAAGAAAAAAAACTATTAATACTAGTACTGTGTGCAGGCAGTCTCTCTTGAAGACTAAATTAAACAATAATTATAAACTAATAAAATAAATGGCTCAGGCTTCATAGAAGAAAAAAAACAATTTGAACAGAATCTCACAGTATGATGCTGAAGCTGCCTAAACAATGGAAAATAAAATACCATTTTGGCAAAAATGTTGGCATCCATTAATTTCTTGTATTAAGTAAAAAAAAAATAAAGTGCACACAGTCCTTCACTGTAAACATAACACACTTTCAGTAACAGAATTTAAGCCTATATAAAACACTGACTCGCACATCATGCAATGTTGCCAGATACTGCTGACGTTTTCCAGTCCAAAATATATTCAAAACCCGTCAAAATGCACTTGAAACCGCCAATCTGGCAACACTGCGCGCATGCTGCTTCTCTTAAACATAGACATCCGGAAGTAAGGCGGAAGGTAGTTTGTCGATGTCACCTCAAGACGACGGGCTAAGATCATTCCTTGTTAACAACAACAGTTTTTGGTATTGTGTCCCTAGGGAAATCTTTAGAAAACTTGGTGGTATTCTTTTTCTCTTGCACTGTGATTTCATCCCAAAGAAGTTGCCCTTAAAACTATCCTCTTTCCATTCTCAAGTCCTCCTCTACTGGAACCTTCTGTACAAACACAACTTCACTCCACACAACACACCTATCTGGAACTGCAGATATATTCTTCACAAAAACAAATCAATATATTTTAGCGAATGGATGGAGAGGGACGTGTGGTCGATAATGCACCTGCTAGATGAGGATGGCATTGTCTTATCATTTGATAACTTCTGTTTAAAACACGGCTTTCAATGTGATCGACAACAATACAACAGGCTCATGAAATGTATCCCTCCTGCCTTTTTATTAATGGCCAAAAACTCAAAACAATTCACTTCTGCCCCTAGCCTTCCTAGTGCCTTAAGAGTAGGTGAGGACGACTTCATAAAGAAAGATATACCTAACCAAGTAATCCGAGGATTGTTCACTTCTTATCTCTTTCCTTATCACCAATATAAAAACTTTAATCCTAAAAATATTGATTCACACACTATCAAAAAACTACGCACTCTCACTTTAAACCTACCTATCCCTCCCAAGACAAAGGAACTCCACTTTAAAATATTTAATGACATATATCCCTCAGGGGAGCTTATTAACTACAGATTTAATATAGAGCTGAAGAATTGCATATTTTGTTGTGAAAATGTTGAAACTACAGATCATTTATTTTTCTTATGTTTATACAGTAACACCTTTTGGGACGATGTATGTGACTGGCTCTGTGAAAACATTCCTACCGTTCCTTTTTTAAACTTGAATCTACTCAAATATGGGTGTATACACGAAGACAAAAACATAGAGCTTTTAATAAATGTGGTGACGTGTTTAGGAAAATATTATATTCACAAATGCAAATGCATAAAGACAATCCCCATTTTCCCTTCCTTTAAAAACGAGTTATGTTTGTACAGTAAATCCGTCAGATATTTAAAAACTAAGAGGAGTAACGAACTTATATCAATAATAGACAGCTTCAATTTGTTATAATGTACCCCCCTCCATTACTTTCTTTCGAGTGTCTTTTTTTCCTTTCTTTCTTTCTTTTTATCATTTTATTTATTTTTTTCCTCTTATGTTTTATAATTTCTTGATATGTGTACTATGTGTGCTATGTTCCTACAAGGTTCTGTAAAAAAGACATACATTTGCCTTAATGCTCTGTAAACCTTTGAAACTTCCAATAAAAAAAAAAATACCAAAAAAAAAAAAAAACCTCAAGACGACGCCAACGATTGGTCAAATTTGCGGGAAAGTTGCGGTGATTGGATATAATTGCAACACCGCCCTGAATTCTCGGGGATTGGTTGAATTTGCGCTGAAGTTGCAAATAGCAACATCCTGGAGGCTCTGTTTTTTTTTTTTTTGCTTGGCCGTCTCCTCACTCACTGTAGCTTTAGGTACTAAAAATCGATCCATTTTGTCTCTCACGTTGCGCCCCCCCTGAAGAACTCTGGCGCCCCCCAGGGGGGGCGCGCCCCACACTTTGAAAAGCCCTGGAGTACTGAATTGTTATATTGACCTTATTTTTGTTTGATATCATTATATATAGATATTGCCTGATGTTATTGAGGTTTTCTTGAAATTTATGTCAAAAATTATTAATGATTTGGAAATAATTTGTTTGGAAATATTTTGTCATTAATAGAGTATTAGAATAATTTATTGTTTTGTTATAATCATGCAGTAAATTGTAATTAACTTAGGACTTGTTTAATTTTATTATTATTATTATTATTATTATTATTATTATTATATGATTGATCGATTCTACATAATTTGTAACTACGGATTGGGATCAATCTGTTTCTAAATAGTTAATTTGTAATATTTACATGTAACTCTCTGTCTCATCCATTATTTACATGATTAGTTTCATTTCATTTTTCATTCTGTGCACTAGAATTTATTTACTTATTTATTACTGTTCTGGAACAGAGGGTTCACATGCCTCCGGGTAACAGGAAACCACCTTCCTTTTGTGGCCCCTGACCCTCATACCGTCTGTGTCCTAGGTCACGTGGTTTTATGTAACTGGATCCTGGCCTCGAAGCGATGATTCATTTGTCTCGCGCTCTCAGACTCGACTCATGATTCGAAGACTCGGATTCATCTGACCGTCACCGCCATCACACTGTGTGCAGCATTTACTGAAATAAAGGGACTGGATTTAGAAGCGCTCTAATACACACATGTATGATACCCCAGTAGATTTAGGGAATAGAAACAGATAACAGATTAGTCTGATAAAGATTTTGACCTTTTCTGATTCCATAAGATTTAATTTAATTCGACATTAGGTTACTTTATTGGATTTTTTTTGTCCCATTTTTCAGTTCATGTAATAAACATTTCTTTATTCACTGAGACCA